>NC_136463.1:103710533-104383033 GCF_902686455.1 Sciurus vulgaris | reverse complement strand
CAAAAGGTATGGCAGACTCTGTCTCAAGAGAGTTTGTTGTACAGAAAGTTACTATCTAAGTTTTCCTTGGTAAAAACTTAAGAAACCTCTGTCTATCCTAGGAATGGGACAAAGAGTAACTTATGTACCCACTCACTGTCATATAAGCACCCAAATGAGTAGAAATCTAAAAGAATTTCCAGATCTGGGGTCCAGAGTGCTTAGGCATTAGCCCCCTGGACAGATGCAGCTTCAATAAACCTGCTTCCTGAAAATCCCTTGGGTGTTCCGCCTCATCCGTCCGACATCAAATTGTGTGGACTTAAAACTGCTAAGAAACGCTGCAGGACTGAGAACAACAGTAAAAGGACCTGCATTAGCAGGACTCGGCTGAGCATGGCTCCTGCACCTGCCCAGCCTCACAGGCTGGTGGCTCTACAGGTCTGCTGGGGACGAAGAGACTGGGAACATGGTCTGGGGACTCTGAGTTCCTTTCCTCCATTTCAATGAGAACGAAAATCGCTCCTTTTTAGCATATTTCATTTTTCACTTGGGTAAAGTGTTCCACAGCTCAGAACATATGAAAAGCCACAGCTGTAGTCCAGGCCGGTCAGGGATAGACAAGGAGGCAGGACCTGAGAGGGACAGAGCCTTTGCAAGGTTACAGAGCAGATGGAGTCGGCTGAGGGGCGTTTCCCACTGCGTTACATTAGGCAACTGAGAACTCAGAAAACAATAATCATTTCATGAACTTTGAAGTTCTGAGGCTAGGATTTCCTCCAGGAATCCCTTTCTGTGCCTATGGGAGAGTCAGTTTCCAGGCACCCCACACAAACCAGCACAGTGGCCAGGCCCAAAAGTGGAGTCACAGCTCCTGCACTCAGCCAGGTGAGCCTCAGAGTATCAGGAGGGCTGCAGACGAGAGCCTGGGTCAGGGTTGAGCCCCCTGCCAGTGAATAAAAGTCAGGTTGCTTCCAACAAGAGAAAGGTCTCGTTAACACTTTCTCTGACTCATTCTCATTTCACTACTTGCCTACTTTTCTCCTCCACCACTCTAGTCTTCTTGTGGACTTAAGACCAGGGCTAAAACAAAATACACCAACAAGAAACACCTTAAGTAAAGAACTGCACGTGCCTGGGGAAGCAGCAGGGTGGCAGGAATGGAGTTCTCACTGTTACCAAAGAATTATGACCCCAAAGTGGGGAATCATTCAATGGGGCCGGTTTCACTTGTGTAACAGCATATAACACTGTACCAGCTACGGCACTGGGCGCTGAATCAGGAAGCTTAGGGAGGAAAAAACCCAGCAAAGCCCCTAGGAAATCTGTCTTTTTGTATTCCAATCATAAAAAGTGTTCCTCTCACTTTTCCACCAAGGGCCTACCATCACCTTAACTGTGTTTATCAAGACAGACAGCATCTTCACAGAAGCATGAGCACTTCTCTTCTTTGACAGCGAACACTGATTAAATCTTCTGGAGAAAAGTTAGGCAAAGCAGAACCCACCTTCTTGCCAGTTCCAAAAAGACAGACTCTCCAATTCCACTATTTCCTTTCTTTATCTCATTGTCAGGAAAAATAAATAAAAGTGACAAGAGTTTTGTAGAAAGTTTCTACTGAAGATGTAGCTGTTTGTGTTTTAACTTAAGTGGAAAGATTCTCTACTGGTTTTTTGAATTATCTCATCTACCTCGAAGACTTCCCAAACCCGTTCAGTTAGGACAACTGGAGAGAATACCGATGACCTTGCACCAACAGTTTGAGATGAGCGCCACCCAGGCAGGATGGTACGGCGCCATTTCAGTGTGGAAGATGCTAAGGGGACTGTGACTTTGCTAGCAATACCACTGGTGGCAAGAGACTCTGCGTTATGAATCAGTAGCTCTCTGTGAATCGACTGACTCCTGGATATCCAGGATGCCTGGTTTAAAACATTACAAATCAAAATGACCTTTCGGGTATTCACCTACACTGCTAACAGAAATATATCCCACTTAGAAATCCGGAGGAAAAATCACATCAGTGGCACTTGTGCTGATCTGAGCAATAGAGCCTGTCTTTTTAATCGCCCCTGTTAGGAATACAAAATCTCCTTAATAAATCACACAGCTCTCTATACTTCATGAGTAATTCACCGACGTGAAAGATCCAGATTTTACGATAGTTTTTGGCACTGCCAGCTAGCTGCTGAGAGTTATTGAGATGGATGGACTTGGTTTGAGAGGTAAATATCTTGTGTTGCCTCTAAAAGTCATCTGCATAATTGCAGAGCTTTCTAATTCCCATCAAACACCCATAATTGTGCTAGGAGAATATGAGGCTCTTAGATCCCCAGCTGATAACTGGATGCACAAACTTCCCTCCTGGTTCTTCCTGAACGGCAGGCACTCAGCACAGGCCTCCCAGAATGCACCGTCTCCTGCCTGCCACCAGTGACTCTGACATCACCATGGGCAGCCAGAACTTCCTTTCCCAAACTTAGGAAGCCACTAATTAGCTCATGAAGAAACAATAAGTCATCTCCTAACCACTGTAGAAGTCAGACAAGAATGAGGCTAATAGATGTATACTTTTGTTCTTGAGGGGCTTTCATCCTGTTGGGGAAGGCGGAAAGCATGCTTTGTACAGACTGGCCTGGCCTTTGATGGAGTTATTGAGGAGACCTACTGTCTGGAGTAAATATGGAGATGCATCACGGTAGAGAAAGGGAAGAACATACACCACCAACAGGCTTCCAGGAGCTCATAAAACAGCCTCCGAGTTAGCAGCTCATGTTGACAATGTAACAGTGCTAGAAAGCAAGCCATTCAAGGCATTTAAGTTAAAGGGAAAATAACATTTCAAAAGCAAGGTGAGGTAGCTCCAGTGTCTGAAACTGCTGGGGAATGGAGTTCTTCATCTTTGACGGACTCTGCTCTGTGAACAGGGGCTATACTGCAGAGCCTCGGTCACTTCCGTTGTTTCTTAGGGGTTAAAAGGACAGACTTCCAGGTAGCACTGTCCAGTCTCCTGGTCAGGGAGGAAGGAGTAAAATAATAGAAAACTGACTTTCAGTTTTCTATTATTTTTAATTTTATTAATTGTGCACCGAGCTCTAGATCACATTGGTAACAGGTGTTGTCCCTATAATAGCATAGATTTTTCAAAAGACAAAAAAATATATATCAAAGTTCACATGTTATGGGATGGCAACAGAGGAAGGGGCAATGAACCACTGTATGATGCGTTTCACATTAAAAGGTTGTGCAGGAAGCCTGTTTCTCA
The DNA here is from genome assembly GCF_902686455.1 of Sciurus vulgaris. Taxonomy (NCBI): domain Eukaryota; kingdom Metazoa; phylum Chordata; class Mammalia; order Rodentia; family Sciuridae; genus Sciurus; species Sciurus vulgaris. Next base: position 104,379,789 of record NC_136463.1, on the reverse strand, counting down.
GTCTCTTGCCCTGATGGAACACAGTCTGTAATTCTTGAGGCTTCGTGTATCCTGGATTTAAATGGAATCAGGGATACCTTGTTCTGATCCTGAACATAGAATCTGATCATGACTTAGGGACTGTTAGAAGCTAAGCTTATTTTCCTACAGTCTCCATTTCCTCTTCCATAAACCAGGACAATAATACTTAAATATAAGGACTGTGTTCAGAAGCAAATAACAGGAAACAGTGAGGATTAAATAAATTAGTGATAAAGCATGTTTTACACAACTTGGTATATAGTAAGTGCTTAATAAATGTTAGTTCCCTGACAGGCTTTTTTCGCTTTCAATTGTAGAAAAGAAACTCTGGCTCAAAGAGACGGGGCCAGGTTGTGCAAGAAGATGACACAGTTTGAGCTTTCTGGATCTTTGGGAGGCAGATTTAGCTGAACCACCCTCAGTCCAAAGAAAAGGTTCCGTATAGAGCCTGCTAAAGCTGCTTGTCACAGGGATGGATAATCAAGTGCCCGGCAGGCATGAGATTTGCTCACAGAGCATTAGCTATCTCTTCCCATCCCTTGCAGATCCCACAGCAAAGCATCCTGCTGTTGACTCCCAAAACATCTGCCCTCAGCCAAAAAGCAATGCATGAGTGGTTTCATTGCCCTTGGTAATTTACATCTGTTTTCTTTACAAAAAGCAACATTCCTACCTCCGAAGAAACAAAGTGAATGGGGAATAAGAGACAGGAGGGAATGGCCAGATGGAGGAAGAGCTAGGGTAACCAAATATAATAAACATCTCTCTTTACTGCCAGGACACTAAAGACAGAGTCCTAGTCCGCTTCATGAGTCAACACCTCAGCCAACTGGCTACATATCTGATAGAAATAGAGATCCAATAATGAAAAACTAAAAGCATTTTCCCACCAAATGGGAAGTAGTTGGAAATGCACTTGAAGAAAAATGGCAATGGGGTGTTCCAGGTTCATTCTCTCTGCATGACACTGATCAAATTTACTCAGCTTCCATGCCTTGGGAACCATTTCTCTAGCTTCCAATGCTGCCAATTCCACCTGCAATCTGAAAAACCAGGCTGCACAATTGATTCCTCTTCTCTCCACACATAATAACTGAAACACCGTTTTTCATGCTCTACGAAATGCAAACGCAGCTGAATTGGTACATATCAAATCTACACAAACAATTCAACTGAGGACGAAAGCAGATGAGACATTTCAAAGTAAAGATGAGTGGATGCCTTGGGGCAAAGGGTGAGTGGGTCGGTGTGTGTAAGGGGAAGGTCTGTTTTAAGTAGAGTTATTACTTATTTAAAACATAAGTGCTACTCTAATTTTAGTTTGTCAGTTATGCATTCTTTACGGCATGTGAACTCTTTAAAGCCTTCCTACTACTGCTTTCTATAGGATCTTGAGTGGCTGTCATGCTAGGTTGTAGGTGACCACCAGAAAGATTCTGTGAACTACCCAAAGACCCTGAATGATCACCAAAGTAAAAAATTAGACATAGTTTAGAAATCTGAAAGTCAGATAGTTAAGGACAGGATAAGAAAGTCAGACGATAACATGATCAAGCACAAGCCATAGGTCCAGGGGTCAGGAGTGGTGGTGTCCAGGTCTAGAGTTCAGCTCCAGGCAGCTGACAGACAGAGGCTTCCCCTTTTCCTCAAATGTTCTTCTACATTTTCTAAAACTAATGATCAACTCCTTATTTTGTGAGGCCCAGCTCCAATATTACTTTTCTTATCCTTGAACTTGCCAGGCAACTATTCTTTGGGACACATACTTATAATACTACTTTTACTATATGTCACAGTTTGGATATGTGGTGTCCTCCGTGAGTTCATGTGCGAGACAATGCGAGAACATTCAGAGGTGAAATGATTATGAGAGGTGTGATCTAATCAATGTTTTAATCCATGATATGGATTAACTGGGCAGTAATAGTGAACAGTTAGGGTATGGCTGGAGGAGGTAGGTCACAAATGTATATGCCTTTGGGATATACATTTTGTCCATGGTGATCAGAGCCCTTTCTGCTTCCTGTTTGCCATGTCCTGAGCTGCCTTCCTCCATCATGCCCTCTTGCCATAATGTTCTGCCTCACCTTGGGCTCAGAGCTATGGAATTGGCCATCTAGGGACTGAGACCTCTGGAAACTGAGTCAAAATAAACTTTTCCTCCTCTATATTGTTCTTGTCAGGACTTTTGGTCACAGCAAAAAAAAAAAAAAAAAAAAAAAAAAAAAAGCTGACTAAAACACAATATTTTGTTTATATAAAACTCCTTCTTTATTTTACAAGTAAACCAAACATAAATTTATGTATGATATCAATAGTATATTATAATTATCTATCTTTTTTTGCTTCTCTTGATAATAAACGTTTTGAAGGCAGGAACTATGTCTTGTGTACTAAGTGTCATAGCACACACTGAAGATTCACAAATCAACTTTGAATTACCAAATGAAGGTGCAGATAAATAAGCAATTTGAACAAGTAGAAAATAAACAAGAGATTAGTTAGATCTAGGGTGGGAAAACTAATGTAAAATACTGCCTAACAAATCATCTTTCCATTGTAACATAGTTCCAGGCTATTATATTAGTGGAATTCCCCACATGACCTGGATTTTCGTAAGGCAATATATAACATTTTCATCCTTGGGGAAATAGTGACAAATTATGAGTTGCCAAATTATGTTGTTTTTTTTTAATAGACAAGCCTCAACACTAAAGGTTCTGGTAGTGTTTTCTAGAACTCTGTCTTTGTTTATTCTGCTTAACATTTTTATCAACTACTTGAATGAAGATAAGAAGACTTTATATCAAACCTAAGGATGGCATAAAGACAGGAAAGGCAGCCACTGTGTTTCATAATCAAATCAAGATCTTAAAAAAAAAAATTACGTGTTAGACTAAGGCATAAAGCTGAATTCAACACCAGGTAAAACATAAGGTTATGCATTTTTGGTTCAAATGATCAACACACTGAATAACCACAGAATAACCAAGACTTCACTAAATAGAAATTAGTTTATGTGACTTTCATAAGTAATTAAAAAATATGATGTTGCTGCTTAAAGAAACTGATGCATAAATAAGCCTCATCTTAAGACTACAATTCTGGATCAAGCTAAACTCTTCTTCAGGTATATATTAGGGTTCTCTAGAGAAACAGAACCGATAGTACACACACAAACACACACACACATGCAGCTTTTGTACATATGTTTTAAGAGGTCAATTATAAGGAATTGGCTCAAGCAGCTATAAAAGCTGATCAGCCATCTCTAAGCTGGAGATCCTTCTTGAAATAGTCACCCATTAATGGACTCTATTGATGAGGACAGAGGCTCTGTGACCCACCTCTTCCTAAAAGTCCCACCTCTGAACACGGTTGCATTGAAGACCTTGTCATTGACACCAGCCTTCGGAGGACACTCAGATCCAACCTGTAACACACCCTCACAGACACATCTAGAAATAATGTTTAACCAGCTACCTGGGAACCCCAGACCATCACAATGAGATGAGTCTGATTATCTTTGAAATATTAATCCAGATCTGATTAAAAGGCCCACAGGATCAGATCCAGACTGTACTGCTCAACTTGACATAGTTACATGCTACATCAACCCAATCTTGAAACTGCCTACAGGAAAAGAGTTTTGCCCTTACAGATCCACATGTGGTTGAGTAGCTTTTGCAGCTCATAACTAGTCTGAGGGAAGATCATGCTGTTGACACCTTAATGAAAGGAGACATATGGAAAATGAGCCAGAAATGAGCCCAAAGGGCAAAGGGCAGAAATAATTAGCCTAGGAGCCATAAAGCAGAGAGTTGAGTGGGAGACATACAACTCAGAATGGAAAAGGCCAATCGTAATGCCGTGGGCTCTCACACAGATTGCTGACTTATTGTAGATCCTGGGAAAGAAACCACAGAGCAAATTTCAGTAGTACAGTATTTTCTTCTTAAACCAACACAACTAATTCTTCAGCACCAATAACTCCAAAAATAAGAAAGTAAATTTCTTGTATCTCTGAATAGCATGAAATAACACTGAAAAAGTAATTTTTAAAAAAAAAATGCAAAACCTTTCCTATTATCCAAGTGTTACTGCAAACATGTGGCCCTTTATGACTCCTTTTCATATCCCTTCTCTCCCTTTTCCCCAACACACACATCACCACCACCACCAACACCACCAACAACAACAATTTTAAAAAGCTGGGGATTCAGGAACAAAAAGAAAAAAAAAAAAAAAATCAGACTTAAGAAAAAAAAAAACCCTTCTCATAAGGAATGAGACAACGATTCCTGTCTCTGAGTTATAAAAACCAAGAGGTAAGGGGAATTTTATAGACCCAGAAAGTGATGAAGAGGAAAGACATCAAATCTACCCAAAAGGTGATAAAATATTTTATTTGTTTTTTGGTTGTGAAAAAGAAAATAAATCATTAAAATGACTGTCAGAATGCCTCAAGGATAAGGGCATTGAATAGGACTTGGCTATAAATGTTGTAGAGAGTAATAAAAAGAGTTGGTTTTGTTTCCTTAGCATTTGTCTGGCTGAGCCTTCCTATTTCAACACAAGAATCATGGGCAATGGTAAAAGTCAACCCGCTCCAGGGCACACATTACTGCCTTCCGTGCAGGCCCTGTCCAGGAATCCCAGGGCAGCTGCTTCCGTCGGGAACCAGGTTTCCACCTGACTCTGACCCTTCGGGACGTGCTGTCAAACTGCCAGGCTTCCCGATCGCCATTTGTTTTACTTTCACAGCTACTAATTATTTTATACACAGCTACTAATAAAACATTTACGTTCCTTCATCCTAGGAACTGAAGATGAAAAAGACAGGGCCCAGGCCCCAAGGAGCTTGGTCTATAGTCTAAAAGGCCTTGGATTAATTCTGTTGCTATTAATGATGTATTTCAAGTACCTGAAAATAGAGGAGGGTGACAGAGTAGCTGTTATAGTAGTGACTGTTGCTTTTATTTAAACCCAGAAAGGATTAGTTAAGAATTTGTAGAAGAGGTAGGATTTTCTACTAACCCACAAACTCAGACAGCATTCCACCTTGAATATTTTCTCTATATTTTCTGCATGTCAAGCTCGCCCACACAAACATAAGACAGACTCGACTCAATCTCAAAATGCAGCTCCTGCTCAAAATGAAAATTCTTATTTGTAATGAATTTGAACATTAAGAATTTCAAAGTGAACTGAACTTTGAAATGAACTGAACACACATGCCAATCAATATCAATCCCTATAACTATCCAGACATTCAAATTTGATCCAGGACAATTCAGTATCATATTTGTCATCCGAATCAAACACAAGGAGACGTAAGAATAGCAGAGATTGACAGGACAGAAGACAGGTGGCATTTGTAACAGGGAAATGGCTCCAGCTGCCTCTCAGTAGTGCTCCTCTATGAAGACTCATGTCAAGCAGAAAGGCCCTCTTTCCCCGCCCCCACCCCCAGTGCTGGGATTGAACTTAAGGCCTTGTGCTTGTGAGGCAAGCACTCTACCAACTGAGCTATCTCCCCAGCCCTGAAAGGCCTTCTTAGCACTGTCTCAGCACAAGGTCCAAGGAGGTCCAAGTAGGGTCCATGATCCCTGAGGGCTAGTCAGTGGCCACTGTGCACACTACTGAGAACGTCCAGCAAGAGGTGCCCATTACCTGCAATGTTAATAGCTGTATCTCTGTCCTTGAGATCAACACCAGACGGGCTGGAGAGTCTGCTCAGTCATGATCATTCTACCATTAAGATGACCATTCATGAAAATAATGGCCAATACAATTCCTCAGACATGTGGCTAAAGAACTGGATCTAGAATGGGCCACAGCTCCACGTCCAAGGCACACTTGTGTAATTTGTATTACTAAACAGGAGCCTTGGCCCTGGACTCCCTCTGCCCGCGGATTCTCATGCAGTGGAAGCCAACTCATGCTGGCCTGGATGACTCAGGGATGGTAATGATGCGATGAGTAATGTTTGCTTGAAGTCACTGGTCAGGATGAGAGCAGTTGTTCTCTACCTGACAGGACAGGTTTCTCAGGCCGGCCAAGAACAGAACAAATAAATCAGTGTCACTTTCCTCCCTAACATCATAAAACTGTATTTAAAGTCTGCATTTCAGTTCACAGTTCAAGGAAAGCTACCCACAAAACTATCGGTTGGGCTTCTGGTGATAACAGAGATGGACTGCAGATAGATGCAAAGTGGCAGAGAAGACATTTGTGACTTCTGTGGGGAGAAATCCTATAGGAACCTAAGCTGGCTCTCTGGTCTTGGCCAGTGCCTCAGTTATTTCAGGAGTCCTTTGTATAAAACTAATTCAATGTCTTATTGAAACAGGGTAAACAAACACGTTGACTAGGAGAAATAAAAGGCTCCAATTGGAAGCACCGTTTAAAAAGTTGACAGTTGAGAACCTTATTCCTAAGTTATGCCCCATCTCACAAACAAGGAAATGAACACACTAAGGATTATCATCTCCTAATTTATAAGTCCCCCCACTAATTTCCATGGGGCACTACTCTGATTTCTTATTAGAAATTATTCTTTAGGGAAAGAAATGTTAAAATAGTGTTTAATTACAAATAAAGTGCCCCCAAAGTACAGAAAAAACAGTTTAATAGATGGTTAAAAAAATAATGAAGATAATAGCTATCTTCATTATTGCCTCACATTAGAGTGGTGTTGGATAATACCTAAACAAGCTCATTCCATGTGTGATTTTGGCAATAATCTGCATGAGTATATTGCTAAGTCTCTAAAATAAATTTCAGTAAAAAGGGCTTGACCACATACCTGATTAAAGCATACCTGAAGTTTAATGCAAAAGAGAAGCCAGTCCCCTACGATCAGCGTGTTGGCTTCACGTCGCCTTATCATCCAAACATTCATTTTTCCTCCATCTGATAGTACCACACTGGGCAGTTGCACAGATCTGTTACCCTGGAGTAAGAGCCTTTATCCTTCCTATCCTAGCAAGGACCCACATTTAGAGAACAGGGCAGGAAGCAGGCAGAGCTAATAATTAGAACTCAATGTTCATAGATTAAATACGCAGAGTGGTCACGGTGAGAACAGGCAAATCGTGCATGGGCTTGTCATGCTTCGGCACAGACGAAGTTTTCAACTCTGTTCTAGAAAGACATACTGTAGCTGAAATTTCAAGAACTAAGGTTAAATTTGGAATGCTGTGCTTTGGTTGGGTGGTTGATGACAACATTTAAAGACCAAGCCACCAAGGATGACAAGAAAGTTGACGGGTGCATGTGCAGATGTGCAAATTTGCATTCTAACAACTCAAAACCCTGCCCCAGCTCAGTCTTCCTTGCCAAGAGCCAGCCTTAAGCAAAGTTCTTTTTTCTTTTTAATTCTCTTTTTATTATTATTATTATTATTAAGCAATTGTTTTCGCTGCAAGGGGAAAAAAAAAGGAGGAGCCACCCCAAACTTTTAAGTATTGTCTCCCTGCAACATTGGTCATAAAACCAATAGAAAGGAAACAATTAAACACCGCAGTCCTAGGGTGAGTCAAACTTCAGGGAAGGCAAGGAAATACCATGTCCGAAACATTCTGTGGGGACAAGGTAAATAAAACCTCCCCCTTCAGGAGAGGCAGGCACGTGAGAACACTACAGGGAACCACAATTTCCTAATCCCACCAAATCACACCTGCTCACCCACAGTCCCCAAAGCTCAGCTGTCTCACCTATACCCACCCTTGCCCCCCACACACACATGCACACACACACACCTCCCCATGGCTCTGTGACTGAGGCACATTTGATTTATACCACTAAATAGGAACCTAGTCCCCCTGAATAGGCAATCTTAGCAAAAGACAAAGGAAAACTCATGCTAATCAAGCAGACCTACCGAGAAGCAAGGTTGCAGGCTTTGGTAGTCTTGGATGACCAAACAGGAGGGATCCAAAGGAGTATTGGCCTGTTTGCCAGATACATCATAGGAAGCAATTAATTTTATGGCAGGGAAAGAACAGTCCCAAAGGCCACTGAAACAGAGGATACTTCCTGTCTGTATTCTGTCTGAGGCCATTGAGTCCTAAAGGCAAGCTGAACTATTGAGCTACAACAGCCCTCCGTAAAGCACCATTTGGAAGGAGAACCAGCCTAATCTCTGCTGCAAGGACCTGCCTGTCAGGCTTCAGTTTCTATACCAGGGGAGACGTCGTTCCAGTTGGTTTGAAAAAGAAAAAAAGAACAAGGGGAAAAAAAAAGGAAATAAGCATCCACAAAGAACACGTATTTAATGCAAGAGAGGATTATAAACGCTCAAGATTAGTTGAAGGAAAAGATTATGAGGGTAAGAGTTTCCACTGGTATGGGGAAAATATCCCTATGATTTCATGCTTGACAATCAATAAATCCATCCTTCAGAGAAGTTTCTGGGACAGGGAATGGGGAGTGAGAGATGAGGGCTGGAATGGGGCATTCAGCAGCATGGCTCTCCCTAGCCCCTGCTCCTGTTCTCTTGGCTTCAGTGGGCTGTGTGTCCAGTTGCCTACCTCCAGTCAGATCCTAGCTTGAGCAGATAAAAGGGTGAACATGTAGGTTCTCATGTACACAGAATTTGGAGACAACACCTGAGTCAGCGTAACAGGATGACGATGTCAGGTGGTGAGTTGTAGAACCAAGAAGTTCCAGTGAGATTTTAGGGACAGAAAATGCTAATTGGGGTGACTTCCAGTGAAATTTAGACTAGTCATCCCTCCCCTACTAAGGCTAAATGCAGAGTGAGAAATGACCATTCTGAGATGCAAATGTAATCCTGGCTGCCAAATGTGTTCTTTGCCTCTCAGATTGAGGAAGGGGCTGAGGATCCATTGCTAAGATATGGGAACTTTGGGCCACTTGATCCAAGGCTGCAAGGATGACCTGATAAGTGCCAGTGAAATTCATCATTTTCCTTAGATGAACCACCTGCACTACCTGGTTAAATTTAGTTCCACAAACACTGTATTAAGGGCTGTCAACCCACCCTTTCCTTGGAGTAGTCCTTAAACAAAAGATAGATAAACACAACATTCTTTTCCTTGGGGTGAGTCTTTCTGATTAACTCAAGCCAAAAACAAGAGGCTACCTGAAAGGCCATGGAAGGCATTATTAAATGGTCTCATTCCTGAGAATCTTCCCAGCAAAAGAGAAAGATGATTCCCCCACCATGACCAACAGTGCACCTATGTGCCAGGAAACACTGTGGAGCCCAAGACAATTACCTCTGTTCTGTGGGATTAGGAATGTCTTTACCATCTTCAGTGAGGGTCTTCTACAATGTGATTAGGCCTATTTGGGGCCACACAGATGTACCCAGAAAGGCCTAGTAACACTTGCCAAATAGTCAATCCCGTTGTCTTTGGAAAAACCACGTGTCCAAGAGAGAGCTCTGCTATGAGTCAGGAAGATTTCATTTCTATTAACTTGAGGGTCACTTGGGGGTCAGTGCCCAGGTTCTGGAGCCTGACCGCCAGGGTGGAATCCCAGTTCTGCCACTTAGTAGCTGCAAGACTTTGAGAGAAGCTACTTAACCTGCCCTTGCCTCAGTTTGCTCAGCTACAAAACATAAAAATATTAGCTATTCATAAGACTTCATAATGACCAAATAAGTTATGAGGTTTAAAGGACTTCATTGCTTGGCATATTGTAAGAATAATCTGCTTAATATCATTGTTGTTATCTTTGTTGTTACATTCCTGGATATGTTACTGAAGACCTCGGTTTTCGAGACTTCTCCTCTCACTAATTGGCTAAGACCATTCCTGCTCCAGGATTATTAAAAGATGAAATAAAATACAAATATTTTCAGATTACTATCATATCAAAGCCAAGAGCTTGTGATAAATTTTAAATGGCCATTAATAGTTTATAGCTACTCCCATTAAGAGGAAGAGTCAATTTCTAACTCCCTTCCTTTGAATCTGGGCTGGTCCTATGATGCTCTTTGACCAACAGAATGAGGCAGAAGTTGGGCTCTGTAGGTTTCAAGCCTACACTTTCTGTTCCTGCTGTCTTGCCAGTTTTGTTATGGGAAGGAGCCTAAGCTGGCCTCCTGAAGGGAAGACCAGGTGAGTCATCCCATTGAAGGTCCCCTAGACCAACTAAATCCCAGGTACCAGCTAAGCTAAGTAGCATGAGTGACTCTAGGTGAGACTAGCTGAAGGACCACACAGCTGATCCCAGTCAAAATTCCTGACCCACAGAATCATGAGAAAATAAAATGGTCGCTGTTTTAAGATACAAGTGTGGGGTGATTTGTTGTGCAATAGATAACTGATAGCTAGCCCTATACAAACAAGACTTTATTATCAAAAGCATTTCAAACACAAGTGCACACACATGAACCAGGACACTTGCCTGTCTGCCAGCAAATTTATGAACCGCCATGTGGAACTTCTGAGCTCTCATTCCACCCACCTAGGGCAAGTGAGGGCACTGAAGTCAGCACATCACCTTGGGAAAAACTAAGACCAGTCAAGGATCAAACCTGAGGAAGATATAGGCTTTCTGCACCAAGGCAGTTGTCAAGGTAAGGGTTTGCAGAACAATATGGCGAGAATGTGGGATTTGGTTCCTTTTGGTCTTTGATAGGACACAGGGCCAGAAATACCAAGATGTGACTTCTTGAAAGCAGTTTTGTTCAGTGGGCTTAGATATTGCACCATATGTGAGTGGACACCTTCGTGGCATGAACAAACCAATTTGTGGTCAGTGTCACCAGGTGAGAATCAAAGGAGCAAGTCAGAACTAGCCTCGTAATCCCCATGGTATAATATGTGACTCCAAGAATGTGGGAATCTCTGAACACCTTCAGAACTTCTTGTGTACTTAATGCTTTTCTATCTCAATGCAGAGATTAAATGTCAATAATAGGTGGTGGATTTGGGACAAGAGGGAACGAGACCAGGGGATAGTGTAGAAGTCAGCAGAGCATCTCCCATTTTTAAATACCTGCATGTAGGCTCCACCCCGGTTGATGCTGCTTCATGGGTCACATCCCTATTCTGCCACTTTGGGGCTTGGCTGTCTGACTTTGAACAACTCATCTCATTACTTTGACCCTCCGTTTCCTCAACTATAAAAAGTGAATATGTTACTTTCATTTACTGAATAAATTAGAAATGGTCACTAAGTATTTGTAACTACTCCCATTAAGAGGCAGAGTTCATTTCCTATGAGGAATAATAGAACCTTCCTCATAGGAATGCTGTGCAAACTGAGAGATAATGCAAATAAAATCCTTACTCTGGTACCTGGCAGAGTAGAGACGAATAAATGTTAGCTGTCATGATGGTGGTGATGGCAATGGTTAATATTACAGTTTTGATTTTTAATCACCATTATTATCATTATCATTACCACTACGATTATTATATTCCTGACACTGTGGTTAATGCTGTTACTAACAAGGAATTAGGTCTCCTTGGCTTGGAAGATGACCCTCTGCTCCTGTATGTCTCAGGGCTCCACTGTCACTTCTCTGAGTCTCATGTCCTTTGGGTTTATTAATTGCACAGATTCTTAAGTTGAAGTAACAGCTCACACACTACCAATGTGCCCTGGGGAGAATAGCAATGATAAAATACAGTTTCCTACTTGTCTTCTTGGCCTAATTAGGGTAGTACAATGTCCTCCATTTAGAACAGCAAAGAGAAAGGCATCCTAGAAGATATCTTACAGAATTCTGCTTTGTCTCAAACCATGTAATTATCATTAATAAACACAGATGCTAATAATTCAATTCACTCTTTTGACAAGAAAAAGGAATGTAAACATGGCCATGGTCCAATCAGCTTGTGATCTCAGACAGTTTCCTTTGGGTGCTTGCTCCCTCTCTTCCACCCATCAGAAGCAAGGTGGGAGGTCTGTTTGAAGGCAGAGGCCTCTGGGCTGGGAGCTGAGAGCACTGGTAGCCAGGGAGAAGATGACTCAGCAGACCAGGGTCAGTCCTGGAGCTGCAGAAAGGCATGCCTTCCATTTGCAGTCTGAACTCGGCAAACCAGGCCTCTGATTTGATTTCTTCACCTGGGAAAATGGAGTTAGTCCTAACAACCTAGCCTGGTTGGCCTCTATGTTAAGCACCACACCCAAAACCAAAAGGTAAAAGGAATAAAGTACAAACACCATCATCACCAAAACACACAAAATTTAAATGTATGTTCAGCCATGCTCTCATCTCTTCTTTGTCGGGGTAACACTCCCATTTTGTTCTGGATTAGCAAATATTTTCTAAGCCTTAACATTTAAATGTCTTATAATTACATTCAAAAAATTAATGCCCATACAGGGGAAGTCTAATCAACAAAGTATTTCACTGGATACTGACACGTTTGGGCGTCAATCCCATCCCCACAAGCTCCCACCCTGGGCACCGGGAAGGTACTCTGGGTGTGTTCTCTCTTAGTTGACAAATAAGGGTCCTCTGTGGGAAGCAAGTGGAGAAGTCTTTGATCCACTAACCACATCCTGGGCTTATAAAGTCCCTCCTCGGGTTCACCAGAAATGTCACAAGCCCAAACCAGTCTTCCAAATCCCAGGGCCACAGTGAGCAGTGAGGGGTTAGGATGGGAGAGAAAACTGGCAAACTGGGGAGGAGAGTGGAAAAAGAGTCCCAAGACATTCAGAAGTCGGCATGGATCCCCAACAACCTCACCCAGAGCTCCCAGTTGAGAGAACTGGGTCGTTTGTAAGAGCTACAGTTCTTACCTTAAGAAAGAGAGCGCAGTTTTCCAGCTCCACTCTAGAGCAGGGAAGTTTGCACCCAAAGTAATCAGCCTACCCAAAGTAAAAAGAACAAGGAAGAGCTTCCACTGCTGCTGAGTTACCTTCCTGAACAACAGGCATGTTTTCTAACAAAAAGCAGGTCTCCAGATGTGGGAAGGCCTTTCAGAATAGAACAACAACAATATAATCAATTGACAATATCACATGCATGAAATCTCTGGATTGAAGTCAAGATGGGCCGTTAAGTGTTACAGAAGGAGTGAGCTAACGTTTTATTAGCACGCACCTGGGCTGGGTTTAGTTGGGAATGGTAATGATAGGTGAAATCATACACCTCATCACATCCCTCCACAAAAATGGCTGTTTACCAAAGGGCTGGCAGGACTCTCTATAATACTGACATATATCAGAGTATTTGGCAGGCCTCAGCATTCATACATTCACACACTCAACACATCCACAATGAAGACTCTATGCCACTTAACCAATGTTGGTTTGGAAGACAGCCCTACCAGCTGATGAAAGAATGACAGCAGAGACTTGAACCCAGACGAGGAGGTGGGAGGGAACTGGACTCTTTCCCTATGCACACTCAAATAAGCAAATACAAAAGAAAAGTTATGTCCAATTTTAAGAAAATTCTACAATAGATATATCCCTCTCTGTGATGGTCAATTCTGTGTCAACTTGGCTAGGTTATGGTGTTCAGTTATCAGAGCTGGGGATGTAGCTCAGTGGGGAAAGTACTTGCTAACATGCTCAATGTCCTAGGTTCAAGTCCCAGTATCATTAAAAAAAAAAAAAAAAAAAAAGTCCAGATGTGTCTGTGAAGGTATTTCTTTTTTTAAATTTTTAAATTGTTTACAGACTGCACTTTGATTCATTGTACACAAATGGGGTACATCATTTTGTTTCTATGGTTGTACACAATGTAGAGTCATACGTGTACACAGGGTAATGATGTCTGTCTCATTTCATATTTTTCATACCCTCCTCCCTCTCATTTCCCTCTACATAATCTAAAGTTCCTTCATAGGTATTTCTTCTTTAAATGTAATTAGTATTTAAATCAGCAGACTTTGAGTGGAGCAGATTATTTTTCATAATGCAGGTGGGCCTCGTTCAATCAGTGAAGGCTCTACGAGAAAAGACAGAGGTTCTCCCAAGAAGGAATTCTGCCTTTGGATTAACATTTTATGAACACAGCAACCATAGCTCTTCCCAGAGCCTCCCACCTGCCGCCTCCCTGCACATTTCAGATATTCCAGGCCCCATAATTAGCTAATTCCTTAAAATAATTCTCTTCATATGTTTTCACACTTACACACACACACGTGTCAGAGAACCCTAATATACCAACTAAGATTTTAAAGGGTAAGTTAACTTACAAAACATATATGTAAAGAAGACAACATAAAAAGAGGCTAGAAGAACGTGAGGAAAAGTTAGTTCACAGAATGTATGCTATAAAGCACTCAACTATTACTTGTCATTTATCAGTTAGGCTCTGAGCATTCTAATGGCCAAAGCTAGGGAAAGAACAGACACAATATAATCACATTGAATCTAAGATAAAACAGTGTACACATTTCTCAAGAGTGTTAATTTTTTTCTTGTCATTAAGAAATATCTCCCAGTGGGCTGGGGAGATAGCTCAGTTGGTAGAGTGCTTGCCTTGCAAGCACAAGGCCCTGGGTTCAATCCCCAACACCACAAAAAAAAAAAAAAAAAAAAAAAAAAAAAAAAAGAAAGAAATATCTATCTCCTAACAATAACCTTCCTCTCCTTGGGTAAGTTCTGAAAGTACCCTTTAGCACCCAGGGGAAGGAAAGGGAAGTAACTAATTGATAGCACTCTAAGGAGACACACGGTGTCTCCTGGAGGGCATCTCACCACATCCCTCATGTGGGATGTTATACCAAAGCACAATGCACTAAAGTGACTTAGCAAGGAAACAAACTAATAAAAAATGTGCCCATGTACCCAGCAATCTGACCACCTGGCTTGATCCAGGGATTAAAATTATTATTTCTGGAAGAATTAGTGGACTCCAAATCCTTTGAGATATTTTCCATAAATACATTATTTCTCCCAATACAAAATGTTGGGTGGGAATTGGGCTATAACTGTCTCAGGCAAGAGCCTGGAATAAGGGAATCCTCTACTGTCAATTAGGGGCAGATCCACAGAAAAACTGCCCCCAGGCAGGTTTATAAGCTCAGGCAATATTCGTCTAAAGAAAAGCTTAATTTTTATATTTTCACATTTGTATAAGTCTTACCATATCTTCCTGCCTTAGAATCAATTTATGATTTCTTATTATGATAAAATATACATAATAAAAGTTTACCATTTCAACCATTTTAAAATGTGCAATTAAGAGGCACTGAGTATTCTTACAATGCTGATTAACTATCACCATTATCCATTTCCAGAACTTTTTCATCATCCTGAATAGGAACTCTATATTCATTAACACTAACTCCCCATTTCCTCCTCCCCCAGGCCTGGTGACTTCTATTCTACCTTCTGAGTTTGCCTATTTTGATAACTTCAGATAAGTGAAATCATATGATACTTGTAGAATTAATACTTGTCCCTTTTGTGTCTGGCTTTTCATTTTGCACAATGTTTCCAAAGTTCACCTTGCAGAGTATGTCAGAATTCCATTCCTCTTTATGGCTGAATAATATTTCATTAAATATATACCATATTTTGTTTATCTGGGAATTCATTTTCATATAACTAATTCACCAGGTGATTATTGAACATTTACAATATGAACAGTCTAGTTTTTAAAATGCTAACTTCATCCTAGGAGCAGTGAGCATAGAAGAGACAGAAGAGCTACTCCACAAGGAACCAATTAATTATGCAAATTCTGGTTTCAGAATTCGTAGCAGCAGCAAGAAAACAAAACAAAAAAAATCTGTTAAACAGTTTTTCTTCCCTAAGGATTTGATAAATCCCTTTACACAATCTTAATTAATGTTCTTCATATTTAAAGCAGAGGTGAGATTAGACTATCCCCCACCATGTGGCCAGTGTACAATGAAACTCTTGCCCAAAGCATACAATGTGTCACTCTTGACCCTGGTCTCCTGGATAATGAGTTTTCTACCAAAACAGCTGATGTCAAGAAGTCAGAAACTGCAGGACCATAAAACCCTGGTTTCCATCCTTGCAGATAAAAATGCCCTAACAAAACTAAATAGAAAGCCATGTCTTTCCCTAACCTGCTGCCCACCCTAAAACTTTCATTTCTAGGATATTTTGATAAGGTAACCAGCTTTCAGGGTGGAAACTCAGGTCCTCAGAGGAACACAGCTCTCCACCAAGAAAACGGGTGAGACAGAGAGAAACTCTACTCCACTCTAGTTTTTCACCTTCTAAGTGTAAGGAGGAGCAGATGGCATAAAGGGGGAATGCCACCACACACCTGAATTCACAAAAGTGGCCCAGTGAGAGCCATCAAAAGGTGTCCGCAGACAGTCGACGGAAAACAACCATTTTTGCACACTGGCAAGGGAATTACAAGCAAAACCAAGAGCCATAAAGGATTCAGGCCACTTTGTTCAGCAAAAACTTCTCAGCTGGGAGGATCTGCTTGTCACCCCTGATTATTAGCACTTGGCCGAGTTGAAGTTCATTCACTGCTTTAGAGTTCAATTCACTGGGAATATGTCATTTAAACACACAACGTTTGAAAATTATAGAGAATTAGGTCTTGAGTTCCTCCTGTATGTTTTTAATAACTGACTTCTAGAGCAAGAGTTTTTTTAGATAAAGACAAATGAATATTGTTGAGATTACTTTTTTAAATATATATGTAAATAATCCATTGCCTTTAAAACAAGAAACGTTTCCATGTGTTGTAGAAGCTGATCCCCAATAGGATGTTAATACAAAGGATCTCAAATTAGTCCAGTCAGGGACCTTCGAACTAGAAGGCACTCAATTCTCTGTTTCACTTTTCAGGGTATCAGTAATAGACATTTTGAAGGCAGATGAGGGCACACAACTTGACTACTAAAATGTTAAATGTGAACCCTCCAAGTTGTCATTAAGTTCATTCAGGTGAACCTTCTGGTGCACAACCCTACCCTCCCCACTCAAAAAGACAGCCCCAGTGCTGAATCCTTTCTCAAAGATCAGAGTCCCAACACGGTCATCAGGTTTCTCAGTAGTAAATAAAACCAAATTTGAATTTGGGAAAATGTCAATTCCCTTCTGTTGTGGACTGAATTTTGTCCCCCACCCAAAAAAAATAGATGTATTGAAGTATTGATACCCACTACCTCAGAATGTGACTCTAGTTAGAGATAAGGTCTTTGAAGAGGCAATTAAGCTAATATGAGGTCATCACAATGGGTCCTAATCCAGTATGACTAGAGATTTATAAGAGGACATTAGGATACAAACATGCAGAGACAGAAGACCATATGAAGACCCAGAAAGACCCAGCTGTCTACAAGCCAAGGAGAGAGGCCTCAAGAAAAAACTCAGCCTGCCTACACCCAGATATCGAACTTCCAATCTCTATAACCATGGGAAAATAAATTTCCATGGTTTGAGCTACTTGTGATATTTTGTTAAAGCATCCTAAGCAAACTAATACACCTTCCCTTTTTTTCCTCCTCAGATTGCTAGGATTCTCAGGGAGGAAACAGGAAAGATCCCAGAGATACTTTGTCTCCTACCCTGCTCAAGGGCCTCACTGTCAATCATTTTTGATTGGTTATCCCTATTGATTATCCCAACCTGGTGATCTCTAAAGCCAAAGAAACTGGCAAATAGGAACTCTTCACATATACCCTAAAGATCCCTACTCCAAAATAGGGGACCACTATCTGCCCCAAGTCCTCTGACCTCCATATAATAGGACCTTTCTGCCTTTACCAAGTGCTGTGCCCTCCCTAGAGTTTGCCCCCAAAACAGCATCTTTGGGTTGTTGTTTCCAGAAAGTGTGTCCTCATTTCTCTTGCCTCAATACCCAGTGCTGGTTTAGAGGCCTTAACCAACTTCACTTTCCTCAATTCCTTAAAAGAAAAGTGAAGTACAGGGGAACAAAGTGCTTTGCATATTATGGAAGATAAATCCAGAGCAAGAGATTATCAGGACTCCCAGTTGTCTCAAGACTTGACTCAGAATAATTACTTTTTTCTTTCAAAGTTCATTCAGGATGGCTAACCATTGTCCTTTGTCAGTGCTAGAAACCACCACAGTTTAATTTCTCTACAGACAATGCTTGTCCTGGAACACAGGTGGGCACTAGGTATGACTTCCAGTCTTATGGCTCAAAGTGGATTACATTGTATTCAGAGGGGACAACAAGATGGACTGCACCGTGATGGCAGCGATAGAGCTCATTTAGCCTGTCCTTGTGTTCCAGATCCATCAGGATCCTTAACTTCCCGGTCTTGCTTAGGTCACCTCACCAGCCTCCTGACAAAGACAATACAAGATAAGCTCAGCTTCGCTGGAAAGTATATAGAAATGAATGTGAATCCCCTTTGTTTTAGAAGTAAATGCCCTTGAACATTTCCGGGTCAGCAAACGAGGCCACTTGGTCCTCTCCAGGCTGCAGAGATAGGCTGGGAAGTCTTGTTCAGGGCACATTCCAGTCACAAGGGATTGCTGATACTCATACTGCCAAGTCTGAGCAGTGGAAGAAAAAGAAGAGCAGACTGATGCAATTAACCAGGTGAACAGAGAACTTGTCAAACCATTTAAATAAGACAGTCCTGGAATTTATTCAGTTCCCATTGCCGGGTGGGTGATTGTGCTTCCACCCCCTGCTGATTCCTGCTGGCTGCACAGCCTTTTCCTAGCCAAGGAAGTAAGAAAATAAAGAGGATGATTTCTCAGCCTACAAATTACAGGGCTCTGCCTGTTAAATCAGCACTCATCCTGCCTCAAGCCAAGGGGTAATTGACTTTAAAGGGTCAAGGACACATCCCACTGAGTAACATTGCCACGAATCTCAAACTCAATGAGGAAACTTTTTGAAACTTCAAGTATCTAATTAATTTTTAAAAATCAACTAAACTGCCTTATCTAATCCAATATTTCTTATATCCTTTACCAATGATAACATATTAGCTTTGCTAAATGGTTTTAACTATATTGCATTGTGAGCCCTAGAAGTGTATGTGGGATCTTACGATCTTGTGTCCCTTTCAGGGCCTAGCCCAGCCTTGGATACAAAACAGAAACTGGGCAAGTGCTTAATCGCTGGTTGCTTCTGGCATTTTGAAATAGTTTTCCCTGCAGGAAGCAAATCTAGCTGCTCCTTTTTCAACATCACTACTTCCCCTCCCCACAACCCTCCCATCAAATGCTCAACACTAAGATCTTCCCAATGACATGCTTGGCTTCTCAGTGGATCATATAAAATGACAAAGTTAAACTGGAGTTGGTTGGTGAACTCTTGCCCTTTATTCCTAAATCTCAACATACCTGAATTAGTTTCCCAGGGCTATTGTAACAAATTACCAAAAACTTGGAGGTGTGAAACAACATAAATTTGTTCTCTCTCAGTCCTGAAGGCCAGGGGTATATAATCAAGGCATTGGTGAGATTATTTTTCTGGGGGCTCGGGGAGGATCTGCCTCTCTCCTACTTTCTGTGGGTGCCAGTGGTCTGATAGGACTTGGTTTGCTGCTACACATCTCCAATCTCTGCCTTCCTTCCCTGCGCTTTCCCTGGGTCTCTTGGCCAAATTTCCCTCTTCTTTCTCTTATAAAGACACCAGCCACTGAATCCAGGGCCCACACAAACTCCAGAACATGCTCATCCTGAGATCCTAACTTAATCACACCCGCCAAGGTACTGGGGATTAGGACTTGATTATGTCTTTTCAGAGAAAACTACTTAATTCAGCAGTCTCCAAAACAAGAACATTGTCTTCACAAAACCCCAGCCCCCTCCTACACTCTTCTCATATCAGTGCAATCACCTTCCTCCTACTCAGGGCCCTGGCTGACCTCCCTGACTCTCCCTCAAGGCCTTGCAGCTCTTGCTTCCTGATTCCAGTTAGGTTCCTAATCTACAGTGGTGAAGCACAATTAAATCAACTCCGCCCTGCAAAGCGGTTTGCACCTTCCCCCTCTCCCAGGCTCGCTTCCACTTCACCCCAGCCCAAGCTTAGATCATCTGTCTTAGACCAGGTCAGGACTTTTTCCTAATTGCTCTCCCAGCCTCCTTCACAGACCATACCACATGCTCAACTGCTTTAAACAGAGCCTAATGATGCCACATGATCATAAGGCACTGTCTACAAACTGTTAGAACTCTCAAAACAAGTAAAACCCAGCCTCTATACAGCCTTCCATTCAGGTCCACTGGAGTGAGTCCCAAACTCCTCCCCCAGGCTTATTTTCCACTGCTCCCCTTATCAGGTCCAGGTCACAATAGATTAGCAGCTGTTATTTTTTATAGATAATATTTTTTTTGTTCTTTTTAGATATACGTGATAATAAAGTGTGGGTTTTTTTTTTTTCATTTCTTGGAATTGCTAAGCAAGGAGAAAACTTTTTTTAATATTTCTATAATAGTATAACCCATTGGACATAATATCAGGGTGTTCCATCAGACTATAATTTAATACCATAAATGTTCTTAATGTTCTTTTTTTTTAGTTGTAGCTGGAGACAATACCATTATTTTATTTATTTTTATGTGGTGCTAAGGATTGAACCCAGTTCCTAAAGCATGCTAGGCAAGCACTCTACCACTGAGTTACCACCACAGCCCAATAGAGTGTATTTTGACGTATTATACATACATGGAGTATAACTTATTCTAATTAAGATCCCATTCTTCTGGTTGTACATGATGTGGAGTATATTCATATATGAACATAGGAAAGTAATGTCTGATTGATTCTACTGTCGCTATTCCCATCCCCTCCCCCTTCCCTCATTCCCTTGTCTAATCCAAGGAACTTCTATTCTTCCCTTCCCAACCCAGCAAACCGCGCTATTATGTCACCATCTGCATATTAGAGGGAACACTTGGCCTTGGGTTTTTTGGGATTGGCTTATTTTACTTAACTTGAATGAATCAGAGGAGAATGACCCCACTAACAAGAATGGAGAACACTGGAGGAGGAACAGGCTGCAGGAAATAAAACTGATTTGGTTTTGGGTGTGTGAATTTGGGGTTTCAGCAGGACCTTTGTGTAAATGACTCCCAAAAGGCATTCGTAAGTGTTAGGCTGCATCAGGTAAGAAGGTCAGGCTCACTGATGCAGGTCATGGCTTTGGACTGTGGAACTTCCAGGAGGTAGTGGAACCTTTAGGAGGTAGAACTTAGTGGAAGGGAGCTAGGTCCCTAGGGGTGTGCCTGTAAATGGACTACTAGATCCTCACCCTTCCTGTTTATCTCTTAGATTCCCAGCTGCCATGAGGTGAGTCGAGTCCTCTGCCACCTGCTCCCCCGCCATGTTGTGCTGCCTTACGACAGGCCCAAGGGCAAGAGGCCAAATGGCCATGGTCTGAAACTTCTAAACTCTGAGCCAATATAAACATTTCCCCCTAATAAATCATTGATTCTCTTAGGTATTTTGTCATAGCAAGAGACTAACACAGGTCCTAAAAAACTAAGAGAGAATGGAATCAGGAAGCAGGAGGGGGTCCTGTTGAAAATCTCAGACCACTAACATACACTTTCATCCTTCCCACTAAAAATATTGCTGATTAGTACTGTTAACTTTTTCTTCCATTTTTTTTTTTTTTTCATTAAAATAAAGACAACAAGAAAGAAATACCTACAGGGGAGAGATTTTGGAAAGTAGAAAGCAGAACAAATGGTATCTAACTTAGCTTTTGATATTTTTTGTCCTAAGAGTAGTGAAGGATAATGGCAAGAAGCAAGCGAGCTGGTTCTGCTGAATGCCTCAGGACCGAAGCAACCAGGCAGCCAGAAGGGTGACTTTTAAGTTGTAATAGTGATTATTTAAAAGCAAAGAGAACCATTTAGATCTCCAGAGGCTTTCCCCAGCTCTGCATAACAGGGTAGTGAGTCCCACAGAAAACCAGGACTTCATTCTTTGGGAAAATTTAACAAAAAGGTTCTCTGGTCTCAAAAGTCCCAGGCATGGGTGAGCAGTGGGATGAAGTGTTGGACTGAAAGCGCAGGACGAGTGATAGTGTGCACGTGGAACCACCCGCCCGTTACATCCCGCTATAGAACACATGGACTCCCACCTTCTCACCCTGCCTCCTTCTTCCTCCACCAAGGAGAATGGACAGTTCTCTAGAGAAACTCACTTGCTCCAGAGAAATAGCAATTTATATTCACCATCCATCACCTACTGGAAAGTCTCACCCACTCACACTGAATGTCCAGCAAAGGACACCTGAGGATCCACAGAGGAGTGAGCCAAACCTCCATGGGAAAAGTTGAGCCAAAACAGACACACATGGCTTGGGGACCATGAGGAGGATGGTACATATGGGGGCAGAGGAGGGAAGGTTCCTCAGAAAGATGAAAATGTTATCCAGTCCTTTTTTATAGATGCAATATTTTTACAAAAAGGAAAAATGAAAATTAGGAGAGATTCTTAGAAGTAAAAAGAACTTAATAGAAAAAAAAAAAATTTAGAAGGGCTAAAAGCTGAAGTCAAAGAAATCTTCCAGAAAGCAGAATTTGTGAAAAGAAATGATAAGAGGCACAGAGTATCTGCACAAAGTCAAGCAACAGGGGTTCTAGAACAACCCAAAGGAAAGAGGAGAAAAATATGAGGAGAAAAATAATTAACTAGATGAATTTTCTTCAAATTTCTAGAACTGAAGCACATGAATCTCCAGGTTGAAAGGACTCAGAGAAGTCACCCCCCCCCCCAAAAAAAAAAGAATGGGGAAAAATGTACATTATTGTCAAATTTGAAGTTTCTAGAGAGGAGGAAAAAATATCAGGATTCAAATGACATAAGACTTTTCCATAGCCCCAAATATAGACAAGCATGAAAAATGCCTGCACATTTCTGAAGGGAAACTATTTCAATCTTCATTCTACCCTCATGCTTGAAAGATGATTTGTCTGGATACAAATTAAAGACATTTTTAGATATGCAAGGGCTCAAGAACTTAGCTTCTATAAAAAGATGCATAGAAAAAATTATCGGAGGATAATACCAGCAAAACAAAAGAGTAAGCAAATAAAGAGGTTTCAGGAATAAAGAAAGGATTCAGGAAATAAAAGTCCCAGCAAAGAAGAACCAATAGGAAAACAGTTCCATCTCAAGCACAGACCAACCAGTCCACAGTAAAGCAGGAAGACTTAGGGCTCCAGGCTGCCTAGAGCAATTATTTTTACATCCACTTAATCAATAGTAACCTGCAGGTAAAATGAAAAAATACACAAGAAATCTGGTTTGTGCTCATAGTACACCACTGAATAAGCACTGACAAAATTGCAGAATTATAATGACGTGAATGCTTGTTACTAATTTAGCCCAAGTCCTTGGATATTACAAAAAGGCAAAGATAACATCTGACCTGATAAGATCAGAAAGAGTGGGATATGCATGTTATTTAGAAATGGAGATACCAATACCAAAAAAAAAAAAAAAATAGTTGCAACAACAGAGGTCAGAATTCTCTATGGAGATTGGGGATCATAAAGCTCCTCTTGTAAGACTTTTAGAGGTAACATTGGAAGAAAAACATGGGGAGGAAGAATGCACCCAATGCCAATTTCTGAGGATAAAGTGATAGAAAGTGAAGTTCAAGTTGTTTGCATATAATTTGGAGTTGAGGGGCTTAAGTATGGGGAATGAAGTATAGAGAAGAGGGTTTGAGAAACCAATTTAATTGGGATACCTACTTCATAATGCATATGATACTCTCTAGTTCCTTGTGTGGAAGTCTTCCTCAACCTCTTAGAACACAAACTCCTCAAAGGCAGGTACTTATTTGTATCACCTACAGGGATTTGCCTTCAGTAGTTATTTTTTAAATATGAACTGAAAATTTTAAAAAGCAACCAAGATGCAGACAGCCAGCAATAACCACACAGACAAAACACCAAGGGGTGTGTGTGTGTGTGTGTGTGTGTGTGTAAAGTATAAGAGTGTTGTGTAGGAATTGAGCTGTATGCAGGAGGAGATTAATTTATGCTTAATAAACTAAGAATAAGAACAACATATCAAAATCACATGCTAAATTTTCCTGGAAGTCTTATTGTCTAGACTTTAGTTTGGAGGTTTTGGCTTTGTTTTCACCTATAAAATGAAGAAACTGGACACAGAGTTTTTCAAGTTCCTTCGAGACCTCTGCCTATGTCTACAGGCCTACGATGTTTCTCTTTCTCCCTCCCCTCTCAATCTTCTGTGTATCCTTCAGTTCTCAGTGTTACTACTTTCTCAGAAGGCCTTTGCCCACTTCCCCTTAAACCAGTCAGAACTCTCTCACACCACCTGTACCATTCCAGAGAACTAACCACAATTTGTAATTTTATATTTGGTTTCGTGATGCAGTATTTGCCCCATAAGACTGCAGGCTGTAGGAGGTCAGTAACACATATGTTTTCTCCACCATCCCCAAACTGGCATGTGCTCGCTAAAGGCTATCCAAGCTTTCATTTCACACACGTTAGCCATTGCATCTGGCCTTCCTCAGTGCTTCTTTAATAAGAGGAGGCAAAACGGAAGCCTCAACGCTAAAATGGCCCAGGGAGGTATTTAATTGGGCCAAGACAGGATTTTTTAAAAATAAACAGAAACATTCTGTTTTAGTCAGCTTTTTTGCCACTGTGATGAAAGGACCTGACCAGAAGAACTGTAGAAAAAGTGTATTAGGGGCACATGATTTCAGAGGTCTCAGACCATGGACAGCAGGCTCCATTTCTTGGGGCTTGAGGCAAGGCTGAACATCATGGCAAAAGAGTATGGTGGAGGGAAGTAGCTCACATGATGATAAGGAAGCAGAGAGACTCCACTCACCAGATCCAAAATATACCCGCCAAAGGCACTCCCCCAGTGAACCACCTCCTCCAGCCACACCCCACCTGCCTTCAGTTACCACTCAATTAATGCCATCAGGGGACTAATTCACTGATTGGGTTAAGGATCTCACAACTCAATCATTTCTCCTCTGAATCTTCTTGCATTGTCTTCCAAGTGAGCTTTTGGGGGATACCTCACATCCAAACCATAACACATTCACATTCACATAAAAATCTTTATTTCTAACTTCTCTTAAAAAAAAATCAAGATAATTCCAGACTTATATACTGACACCATATGTCTGGAGACCAAAGTGAATGACAGAGGAAGGGGTCAAAAGCATGTGAGCCTGGACATTCTTCTTGGACAGAGTTCAGAGTGATCACTGCATTTGCACATGGTTGATGACCCAAAAAAAGGTTTGTATCCTTCAGACAGCTCTTCTTCCTTCCCCAACACTGTGTCATCCTCAGAGTGCTGTGCGCTCTGCTCCTCCCACATCTGTAGTTTAGAGAAGATCTGAATGTCACTCCTTAGTTTCTGTTCAGTCACTCCCTCTCACCCTCAATCACTTTTATGACTCTTTCCTAAATGCCTCCAATTTGCCCAAATTCAAATGTAAAGTCCTGCATTTCTTTTCCCTGGGAAGATGCAGCACAGTTTAGAATTACCTAAAAGTTATTAAAAGGAGTATCTAAGATTTGATGTGTTAAGCCGAGTTTCATGTACAGTTTTCCAGTTCAGAAAGGAAACTACAGAGCACTCCAAGGATTGGGATGTGCTGGAATCTTATATGGAAATATTCTCCTATGATTTCTGTGCACTGAAATGACTCAGGAGATGCTGCCATCTTGACATATTCTGAAGACAAGAAGAACTGAAGCTACCCATAGCTCAGCACACATGACCACAACCATCTCTGACAGATATACAGACACATTCAACACACACATGCACACTCACATGCACGTACATACTCTTGTATATTTGCATAAATTTATAATCAGTCAAGATTGCTCTACCCAATCCTGAAACTTCTTGCAGTTAATAAAGCATCAGACAATTTTCTCTGACTGGAGGTAATCACAATACAAAAACAAATTCCTGTCAAATAAAAATTAATTCAAATTCCCCTCAAAGTTTTTCAAGAGGCAGAAAAGACTTCCCTCTAGAGAGACCTTCTCCTGGGTTAATGATTTGGATTATTCTGTTTATTACAAGCCAAAGGTTACTTGGTAAGTTGGATTGATAACAGATCTTTCTCAAATTGCTTTGCCATAGGATTTCGGTTTTGTTTTTTATTTCTTTTAATGCACAGAGATTTTGGCCACAAAAATATCCCAAAATATTCTGGAGGCATAGTATTGGGATCTTGGATATAGAAAGGCTCAAAAAAGATCTGAGCCAACTCTGGGGGAACCCATTGATAATCAGGGAAGGCACATCCTCCACTGCAGAGTCATAGCACAAGACTGCAGGAGAAGCCCTTCATCACCTGTGTTCCAGATTCTAGAACTTTCCATATGGCGGCTTAAACTTCTTGCTCACAGTTTTGCTAGGAAATTTGAAAAAATAATAGACTAGAAAAGCTCTACAACACTTGAAAATTGTTCCCAGTGCCAACTGATAAGTGTGAGGATCTCCTAACACAACTACCAGCCCCAATGTCTCTGATGCTTGTTGTGACTGGAATTTTCTGGAAATTGCTTTTCCTTCACATACT
Organism: Sciurus vulgaris; assembly: GCF_902686455.1. Lineage (NCBI taxonomy): Eukaryota > Metazoa > Chordata > Mammalia > Rodentia > Sciuridae > Sciurus > Sciurus vulgaris. The sequence goes on along the minus strand of NC_136463.1, from coordinate 104,353,348 downwards.
CTGAGATTGTTAATATTTGGGGCTTCCCAGGTTGTCAGTTTTCCCAACAGCCATAATTTGGCACGACTGTTTAAAGCTAAGAGGGTCCTTGATATCTTGGGATTCTCTTGCCTGGGCAGTCCAAGTTATCTCTAACCTGATTATAACACTTCTCCACTTAAACTCCTCCAAAATAAAGAAGAAAATTCCTCCTACTTTAAAAGTATATGTCTCAAAATTTGGAAATGATAAACCTCTTAGAGATTCTGATGAAAGCCTTGAACCTCTTTCCCAGAAAAATGCACATATATGTGTGTGTTGCTTTCAGTTTCCGGTTGCTCAGTTTCTGAAGTCCCACCCATAGACTTCATGTCAAGAAACCCTGCTTAAGAGAAACAAAGAGGAACACAATTGATCAGTGTACAATGAAAAGCAGAGCAATTGAAATCATGTTTTTATAGTAGAGTGAAAAGAACAACTAGCTTCAAAGAAAAATCAGAAAAGGACATCATAAAATCTGATGCATTTGAATGCACAGCAAGTAGAAGAGGAATTAGATGTTTGCTCCTACCATATCTCCTCTTCCAAGAGGAACTTCTCTTATTTCCCATTAGATTTAACTATCCCTGCTGTGTTCCTATAGCTCCAGGAGTAGGCTGTGATTCTAACCCACAAAACACCAGGACTTTATTGAAGGGGCCATGCAAAGCCTTCACTCTGATAACAAATGTTAAAAAAAAAAATTTAAAATCAGTCTTGGAGACCTCACATCCATCTGCTTCCTCTCTGTGCTATGGATAGACAGACATACAAATAGACATAGGTATAATCGCAATCTTGCTCATGGACCTCACAGACTCAGGTGGTGGGTTGGCTCTGGTCCACAAGTCACAGCTTGCTACCCTCTGCACTAGAGCATGGCCATAGCTAATGGACCAATCCACCTCCCCCACTACCCTGCAACCTCTTTCAAGGCAAGAGTCATAACTTACTGCACCCCAAGGTGCCAGTTCTAACTCAGCAGTGGGTACACAGTCCAAGTTTAATATGTGTGTGTTGAGGGGAAGGATCCTGCTCACTTTTCAAGACTGGGTTCAGAGGTTGTCTCCACAGAGTCTTCCCTCTTGGCCACTTGAACTGATCTGGCCCCCTCTTGTGGTGCCCACTGACAGCTCACAGGCATGAGCTGTGCTGTGGTTGTCCAATGGCCAAAGTGACCTACAACAGGCCACTTCTTTCTTTGCCAATTTTTGTGGTTTTTTTTTTTTTTTTAATTTCTGATATGAGACACAAAACCACTTACTATATATTTCAGTAAGATTGCTTTTTAAAAGTAATATCAAAAGTGGGGAGGATGCCAAGAGATCTGTTAAATATTCTCGTTACAGCTGTTTGCATCTTAGCATTTAATTAGTTATAATTGCAATTTAAAAGACAATTAAACTCTGCAGGGGTTATTTACTGCATCTCATGATGATTCCATCTTTATGCTCCTCAAAAGAGACAACTGGGTCTAGAGCTGCTGAGATTGAAGGGACGTGTTATTATCACCCACAGATAATTTCCTTTGCCACTTTTTCAGGGGGGATGTAAAACCAAGGTGATTTATTTTTACATAATTTTGCCATTTCAGAACACAGATTTCTTTAGTTTTCAAATGGTATAGGCCAAAGTCAGTGGTGTAGCACAAAGACATCAACATGAACTACCATTTCTTATCCAGTGTCTTTGCCCTGATTGTACACTGATTGGCATTTATAGTCCTAAACACCAGTTGGAACCAAAATTTATAACCACTGATCAAGAAACTGGATGGAAAACAAAGGGACATCAAAGTATGTTAATTTTCTTATCTTATAAAATAGATAACTACCAATTGACTTAAACTCTGCTGAAAACTAAATGGATTTATGAATACCAAAAAATAAAGGGTAATTCATAAGTATGATAGGGTATCCCCGATGGAGTCCTGGGACAAATAAATGATTGTGGGGGGAAAGTAGAGAACTCTTGAGTCAGTATGCATGTTAGTTAATAATAAGGTATCATAATTGTCTTTTTAATTGTGACAAAAGTACCATACCCATATAAGATGCTGATAAAAACAGGAACTGAGCATGGAGTATGTGGAAGTCCACTACTATCTTTTCAGGTGATTTCATTGTGCAGTCTAGTTCTGATCCACTGCAGGAGGCAATGAAGACAAATGCATACTAAGAACCTGCAGTCTGATGTGTTGGCTAGGTCTGGGACCCCTGAAGATGGTCCCTGGGGATAGCCATCTTGCTTTTCCAGGAGCCTGGTTCCCACATTTACTGAGGATCTGATAAGTTGCTTGGCCTACAAGTGATAAAAGTCAGGAGCTAGAACCAACTATTCAATAAGGCAAAGGCTCTACATCCCTCAAACTCCACCCTTATTTTTGCTGCTATCTTTCACGTTTACTATGTACCTTGTATATCAACAGACATGCTTTTCTTATTCCCTACCTTCTTTTGGACTGACTAAATACATTTTTTTAAAATTTATCTTTCCTTTCTCCACTTGATAATAAGTTACATAGTTATATTATTTAGGGACTGCCCTTATTTTTTTAATTAATAAACTTTTCACTATATAGACTTATGGAATAGTTGAAAAGATAGGAGCAGGGGCCAAAACAGTTTTTCAAAAGTTAACCAGGAATTTTTGACATGAAGCATGGTTGAGCATACACTAAATTTTAGCAGACCAAATCTGAACATTAAGAAATTAGTTAATTAGTACAGCACTGCAGGTGTGGGAATTTTCTCTCCCTCCAGCAGCCACTAACTGACTGTAGTGATGAGACAGGAGTTACACAGCTACATCCCAAGGAGTGCCAAAGATTACCAACAACCACTAGAAGTCAGGGAGAGGCAGAGAGGGATTTCTCTAGAGGCATTAGAGCAAACAGCTCTGTTGACATCTTGAGTTCAGACTTCTAACTTCCAGAACTATGAGAAAATAATTCCCTGTTGTTTTGAGATAGCCAGCTTGTATTACTTTGTTACAGTCACTTTAGGCAACTAATACAGGCCCAGAGGGAAAAGAAAGTTAGGAGAAAATTTGATAATCCAAGAGAATTATTTTTAATAACAGGAAATATTTTAATGCCAAAGAAGAACAAGAAGAAAAAAAAAAAGATTTTATTCAGCAAAATAGACTGGCAGAAATAAATTCAAATACATTAGTAATTTGAAAACTATGTACATATTAAATTCACATGTTAGAATAGAAAATGCTGATTGGGTTTACAAATCTGATTCATTAGCATTTGATTTTCAAAAGACATTTCTAGAATGACACAACAAAATGATTCAGAATTTATATACAATAAAGAAAATGAAAAAGAGACACCAAACAGTTTGCTCCCCAGCCTGTGACACTATTGTGGTGGAACTTTCAGGAGGTAGAGTTTGTAGGAGAACTTAGGTTATTGGGAACATGCCCTTGAAGGGGATATTGGGTCCGCCTTGGCCTCACTTCTTTCGCTATTTTTGCTTCCCAGATACCATGAGGCAAGCAGTTTTATTCTACCACATACTCCCTGACATCATAAACTGCCTCGCCACAGGCTCAGAATCAATGGAACCAACTGACTATGGACTGAAAACCCTGAAACCAGGAGTCAAAATAAACCTTTCTTATTTTTAACTTGATTATCTCAGATATTTTACTAAAAGTAACAAACTTCCTAACACACTAATTAAAAAAAAGAAAAAAACTGATGTGGCTGGTATCATATCAAAACCAAAAAGAGAGAATTCATGCTGACAGTACATGAAGAAGAAATAACTATGATGTCCCTAACAACACGGCCTACAAAGGGAAAACTATCAATAGAAGAAAAAATGGAAAAACCCATAGTCAGAGTGTTTTCTTCTGAGACCAGTGATCTGAGAAGAGATGCAGATAAAAATCAACAGGGATACTGATAATGGCAACAGCTTGACCAGTAAGATTCATCTAGAAATATATATATGTAAACATACTGCCTAGGAACCAAATTTGCATTATTTTTTTAAGCATACAGGAATATCTATAAAATTAAGCATGTACTAGTTTCCAAAAAGTCCCAAAAAATTTCAAAGAATCAGGATCACAGGGAAAACATTTCTTGACCAAAGTGCAATATAGTTTATCTCCGAAATCAACTTCCCACTAAAAGAAATTTAAAATAAACTACAATAAAATAACTTTCAATTGTATTTGAAATATGATGAGACAGTAACACTGTAGCTGTGAGGTTGAAAGAAGACAGGGCTCTGTCATGATAGAAGTGTGAATTAATATAATTTTACAATGTCTACCAAAATTTAAAATAGACATTTCCTCATTGTTGCTGATACATTTCTAGGAAACTTTCCTAATAGCTACATTTACAAATGTGCAAAAAGAAGAATATGCATTGCTATGGTTTGGACATGAGGTGTCCCCCAAAAGCTCATGTGTGAGGCAATGAAAGAAGGTTAGAGGAGAAATGATTGGGTTTTGAGAGCCTTAACCCAATCAGTGAATTAATCCCCTGATAGGGATTAACTGAAAGTGGGGAGGGTGTGGCTGGAGGAGTTGGGTCACTGGGGGCCATGCTTTGGGGTATATATTTTATATCTGGAGAGTGGAGACTCTCTCTCCCTGCTTCCTGATCATCAAGTGAACTGCTTCCCTCTGCCATACTCTTCCACCATGATGTCTTGCCTCACCTCAAGCCTGCTGTCTGTGACTGAGACCTTGAATTCATGAGCCCCCAAATAAACTTTCCCTCCTCTACAGTTGCTCTGGTCAGGTCTTTTCATTGCAGCAGTGAAAAAGCTGACTAAAACATGCATGAATTTTTCACTTTGGTAATGATTATTATAGTAAAAGATACAAAAACAATGTGTGTTGGTGTGGAAATGATTAAAATGTACATTTTGCATATAACTATAAATATTATCAAGAATGAGACAACCCCATGTTTTTCAACATGGAAAAGTTCCAAGTTATGCAAGACGCAGAGCAATGGGTTAGTCACAATCTTAATATTTTATAAGAAGAGGAACACTTACATCTAGAAACACCCAAGACATGGCTAACACTAATTGCTTCTGGAAAGAAGTTCAGGGAGACAAGAGAGACCTACTTTCACTAAATAACTTTATGGAAAACTTGAACATTCCACATTCATGTATTATTATTCAAATATGGAATAAACAAAAGCCTCTAGTCATTTTATTTATTCATTTAAAATACAACATCAAAACCAGATGAAGTATCCAGTGATTTACTGCAGAAATATCAAATTCCTTTGCATGCTTTCTCTAAAGTCCTATATTGGTGAACCGTCAGGGCTAACATGTCTGCAGTTAAGCCAGCAAACACATTCGAAAAGATTTTCAAGAAGTTCGTTACCTCTCTGGCACAGGTAAAGATACTCAGTTAAAATCTGCATAGTGGGAATGGTGGAAGATGATTTCTTCTTATGCTACATCAACTTGATAAAGCCTGGCTATCTCTCTATCTCCCACCTCACACTACTCCATATGGACATACCAAGCATACTCTGCCCCTGCCTTAGGACTTGGTACGCTTCTTGTTTTTTGGACTATTCCCTCCCCATGTAACCACATGGCTTACTCCCTGCATTCCCTCAACTCTCTGTTTAAATGTCACTTAGTCAGAAAGGCATCCCTTGACCAGCTCATCTAAAATAGTACTAACCTCTCAGTCTATTTCTCCTTACCCTACTTTATTTCTTTTTCCATCACTCACCACTACCTGACATGACTTTGGTTACTTATTTTTTGGCAGGGACTTTTTTAACACTATCTATCAATAAATACCTCATAGCACATGGTAGGCACTGAAAAAAAAAATTATTCCCACAAATGAAATTAAATTTTCAGATGAGAAATCTTGGCCAAAACCCCCTCTACTTTTTCAAAATGCAGCTTTCTCTCTCCTCTTAAGCCCAGCTAGTATCAAAGATAGGACAAATGCAGAAAATTCTTTCTGAAGAAAGAGAAGTCAAGGATGGAAAGAACTTATGTCATGATATTGGACTGTGTTGAAATTCAAAGAGCTAATGTGTTACCTGTTCAGAAAAAGCACTTTTTTTCTTGGTCACTCAATCCCAAAAGTTAAAAAAAAAAACTTTCAGAGTATAACCCCCCAAGGCTACCGAAGTATCCTAAAAGGAAGGATGATTTTAGTGGAGTTATCTGAACCCAGGAGTAGGAGAGGGACCTTGGCTACACCAACTTGATAAAGTTGATAAGGATAAACTTGAGTCAGATCTAACCATATCCTGGAGGACCTGGGTGTTGTTCAGCCTGCCCCAGGTGCTGTGGATGGACACCTTGACCCCTGTCCACTTCCACTTGCTATTGGGCTTCTCCCGCTTGTCTTCTCTGAGGCTCCCTTACTAGAGAAACAGCACTGACCGAAGTCAGAATCATCAGGACAGAAGAAGTCTCACCAACCTGCCCACTTCCAGACAGATCTGCTCAGAGGTCAGGACCCCCAACACTTTGATTCTTTAAGGGAGCCCCACATCCTGCTAAGTACAAGTCACGAGCTCACCCATGGCCTTTGCTTCCCCAACTCTGACCCATACAGAAGCTGGTATTTGCTGGGAGGCAATAAACCCAGTATTCCACTGTCCCTGGTCCTCTCCCCCATGGCTGCATGTAACCCAGTGAATCCAGAACTACTGTTCACTTCCTGTCACATCCAATGCTCCCCTGACAGCAGTTTTTTTTTTTTTTTTTTTTTTGGGGGGGGGGAATTAGCATGCAGCCTGATGTCAGTCCAATGAATTGTTTCTGGAATGCAATTCTAAAATAACTGTCTACTATTATTGACAGAATAAAAAAAGAAACAAATAAAGAACCGTAAACCTTTAGCACTCCACACCCATGGGCTTTTCTAATCTAGTCAGGAAATTCTTCTCATAGTCTAAACTATTTCCTCCTTGAATCAAGACAAGACATGTATCTCCCATTGTCACTGGAAATGGAGAACAGTTCAGAAATCATGTCCATATTATATATCTCCAAACACTTAAGGGCCCCTCTTTGCTTTCTCTTCTCTAGAGTAAGCAATCTCTCTTCTTGAAGCCCACGGCAATCATCCAATTTATTTCACTGTCCCCTTGATTTTGAAAAACTGTGAAGTCAAATGAGATTTTTTTTTAAGTCGTCATATTGCTGCACATTCTGCTCTTGTAAAACTTAAAATTATCTAATCGCCATGCCTCTTTGCCTGTTAGGTTTTAAGCAAGGCAGGGAGCAAAGAAACAATGGCCTTTTTGAGCATCTGTTGCCGCTGACCCTGGTTGCTTCTGAAGTGTATGCTTCTAGCATTTACCTAAAATTATTAAGTGCTTCAGTGACATTATTACAAGAGAGGGCAAGAAGAGTGTCAGCCTAATGAGGCGGCAGATGATATCTGCTGGTCTCCCTCTGAAAAGTGGCACAGGCCAGGCTGTGTGCTAATCCAGTCACCAAAGGCCCGGCACCCGTGGACAACGGAGCCTTTGTCTACACCTGGGAGGAAAATGAGCTGCCTCCTTTCTAGTGCTAATAAGTTTAGGAGAGAAGGGGTTATGTTCCATGGGAAAAGGAGGTCTCACCCCTTCCAGGGCAAGCATCCAAAGCAAGGGGCTCCAGGAGGCAATAAACCATTCCTTCCCCAGATGGAACCTGAACCACTTTGCTGGAAGACTGGGTCCCTGAGCTCAGAATTGCCAGCACTTTTGATGGTGCTTGACAAGTAACTGGTCTCCATGTGTGTTTACTGAATAAATGAATGAATGAATTATTACAAATTATATTTGGCTTCTGAACTTCCCAGTAATCAGAGCAAAAAGAGACAAATAATGGCTTATACTTTTTCTATACATGCATAAGAAAGAAAAGAATTTGATTTAGAAGATGCGGTACTGCTAACACTGTCTACTATTGGAAGTGCGTTGACTATGTGCCTCAGTACATTCTTAAAATTCTCTTCTGAAAGCCAAGCAAAGGCCAGAGCTCTTTGCTTTATTTGCCAAGTGGAAAGATCTATCGGTCACACAAGAATGGCCCATCTACACCTGCTTATGTGGCAAAGATCAAGGTCAGTGTCTTCTCTGCATCCTTACCAACAAACATGAATATGCTGTGGAGAGTCATTCATTCATACTAGCTGGTCTGAACTGGAAGATCACATATTCCAGTGGCAGATAACTCCCACAGAGGTTGAATTTGAATTAGAAATACATTCATGGTTTCTCAGTAAGTGGTCAGACCCCCCTTGCAAGGAATGCAACTAATTCTAGACTTACTCCTTGTTCCTAGGCACATAGTTACCAATAACAAGAGACATAGTCTGTGTATTCAAACAGGGGTGCAGAGAGTGGCAGAGAGAAAGAACATGATGGGAATTCAAAGATTAATTTCATTAAACAATATCATCACACATACTTCCTTGATCCAGGAGGAAAGAAAAATCCCTACATTGTCCTAGTTTCTCAATAGGATAAAAGAAACTTGGAAGAAGCCAAAAGCCTTCTGAATTTTGGAATTCAATGATAATTTATAAAGAGTGAAAATACCACTCCCTACATAGGCGAGGATGAGATGAAACAGGCATTCTCACGTGCTATGCAAACTGCCCCAGAAAGAGTATACTCAAATTTAAATATGTATTCCTTACCCCCAGCAAGTCCAGTTCCAGGATCTGTTATAACAAAATAATAGAATATTTCTTTATAAACTGCAAAGAAGAATGTATAGGAGCTTACTATTATATATATTTAGGAACTGACAAGTTACTTATGAAAAATAGAAACAATTTGAATGTTTATTAATAGAAATTTGGTTAAATAAATTATGGCATATTTAAAAGACTATAATAGTTATCTCGCTTTCACATACACAATATTTACTGAGCACCTGCTATACCAAGCTTGGTTCTCAGCACATGAGTTACCTCAAATAAAATATACAAAAATTCCTACTTTTCTTCAGTTTATATTTTATATTATTTTATATTTTTGGTACCAGGGATGGAACCCAGGGGCACTTAACCACTGACCCACATATCCAGCCCTTTTTATTTTTTATTTTGAGACAGAGTCTCACTAAGTTGCTGAGGCTGGCTTTGAACTCACAACCTTCCTGCCTCAGTCTCCTGGGCCACTGGGATTAAGGTATGCATCGCCATGCCCAGTTTCAGTTTATATTTTAGATGTAATGTTTTCAAGCAAATTTGTAATTGGCAAATCCCAGAATGACAACATATTTTTGAAATAAGGGATACATATATTTCGAAGACATATTTTCATACAGATAGATAATGACAGATGTGCTTTCCATGAACCCTTTGCAATAGCTCTGAAGCTTCTTTGGGTCCCTACATGCAGGTGGAAAGCCACTAAATTATTTTAAAAATAAAATAAGGACACCAGATTGAGCTCTGGAACGCACCCAAGTGGAAATGGTCCTGGCTTTGTCATTATGTGCTAATCACATGATCTCAACAATGTACTTAATCTGGCTGATCCAGTTCTTCCTCTGACTCAGAGTTTTACCATAACAGTCCAAGAAAAAGAAAAATACCTAAAACTCTTTATACAATGCCTAGAAAATAGTAGATGCTCAACAAATATTTGTTTCCTTCCCTTTCTTCTTAGATGCCTTGGATTCAGAAGATGTAATCACTCACCACCTTTTCTCTACGAATTTATCATCTAACTCAAAAGAAAATATACCATTGAAACACTGAAAGAATCATTCCTGCTCGATCAAAGGATTTTTCATTTTCCCCTCTCTTTCTTTCTCTGAACCCAAACACAGCAAAAATCAATTAATCTTCTTTTCCTCAGTAAGAACTTCTTTGTATTTCTTAACTCTGTGCCCTCTTTGCAGAAGTAGTCTTTTAAAAAACATTTTTTAATTAAGCAGATATTAGCTGATCTTCACCTGTCTTCACTTTGTCTGCACAAAGTATTTTCTCATGAAGCCTATAAGTCATCATGCAGATCCTCTGCAGAACCTGGAAGAGCTGCACTGTGCTAAGGCTCGCTGCAGTCCTGCATCCACGGCCCCCTCGCCACAGCCTTGCTATTGGATGGTTTTCCTCAATTCACACACTTTACCTAAAGCCTCAGTCTGTGAGCACACTCAAATCTTTCAGTAGAATATCTATTAGGTAATTGCGAACAGAAAAACAAAATCCAGTGGCATAAAATAAGATGGTTCATGAACCCATTGCCATCTGAGAAAAGTTCTGACAGTGAATCTGCTAAGAAGTTAACAAGGACCCAGAATATCTAGAGGCTGGAGTTGGACTCCGACTGTAAGGTTCTATTAAAACCCACATTGATTCGCTCATTAAGTATGGGGCAACGGCACTTACAGTGTATTGAAAATACTGTTTCTCATGAAACTCACTGCCTGTATATCATGTCTCATTGATTCTTTCAGGAACTTAGTACCAAGGAGGCAAAATCCAATCTTCTGAAACAATGTTCTATTTAGGCTTATATGCATGTAAAATCCTATAAAGGCAATATTTTTTTTTTTTGCTTTAATTACCAGGAAGTTTAGAATCAGGCATAAATCTTTATAACTCATTCATTCATCCATCCATTCAATAAACATACATTCAGCCCCTATTACAGGTCTGGCAACATGCAAAGTGCTGGTGATTGTAAGCTCAAGGACATAGCACCAGCCTTCCAAAGAGTCACAGAAAGACACTAAATTAACAACTAGTCATTACCGTGACTGAAATACACACAGAATGCTCTAGGAGCTCAGAAGACAGGTCCTCACTCAGACTGAAGGGGGGTGGGATGATAGGGAGAATCAAGAAAAGTGTTCCCTTAAAGCGACATAAGACATTGGCTCTGGTTCTTGGTAAATTATCTCTCATTTGACTTCTTATTTTGTTTCTTATTTTTTTCCTTAAAAATGCTTTAAACTTCTTAGCCTGGCATGCTGGTGCATACCCATAGTCCCAGTTACTTGAGAAGCTGGAGTGGGAGAATCACTTGAGCCTAGGAGTTCAAGACCAGTCTGAGCAACACAGAAAAGTGATGTCTAAAAAAACAAAAGTTAAACCTCCATAGAATTTGGAAAATACATATTTATTCATGCACATGGACACACATACACACACACAGAGTGAGTGAGAGAGAGAGAGAGAGAGAGAGAGGAAGAGAGAATTTGCTATCCAATACCCTTTTAATCTAACTGAATTTTCAAAAATTACAAAAAATAGAAAACACCAATCATTCCAAGGAACCTTGGGAAAATAAAATATAACTAGGAGTAATCTTTTAAGAGTTGATGGTTACCAGGAATATTTTCCATGATTCCTAAATAACTTTGGTTCAAAAGTATTAAGATATTTTATTAATTTAACATATTCTCAAAATTTTGTCTGCTTCACCACCATTTATTCCAGCATGCCATCCCCAAGGACCTCTGTGGAGTAGCTGGGCTGATAGACAGTGAGTGACAATCCTGACTGGCTCTGTGGTTTCAAGATGGACCCTGGCTTACTTCCAGATTCGGCTAATGCAATGTCAATGCATTCCTTTGACTCCTCCTACACCGACCTTTACTTCTGCCACATCATATACTGTGAGAGAATGGGGTTGCTGGCATAGTTTCAAGTTATATCATTGATTCGAATCTATCCCCAAGCAAACCTGCTTTTATTTCAGACAAATACGCCAGTGATCTGAACTGCAGAGGCAGTAAAACAACTCTGCATTTATGTAAGCATTCCCATCCCCCCAGGAATAGTTTTCTATACCTACAAATACCTTTGAAGCGATGAAGAGTTTAATGGGTTGGAGGCTTTTTTGTGCCTTTCTAAAAAGTCAGAATTCCACATCATAGAAATATGATAAATATGGTGCTTAACAATGACAACAACTGCTAAAATAAAGTACATTCTATGCATAACTCTTACTTAATAGCAGCTACTGCATAAAACCATGGTGAAAGATAATATCCAATTTATACATCAGAATCAGCAAGGGTAGTAAGATGGAGCTTCAGGAAGAGCCTCAGGGAGGCGGACTCCAGCCTCGCTGCCCCAACCGCTTTCATCTCGGGGCTCTCTGCCTCCTTCCCTCAGGTCCCTGCTCAGATGTCCCCTATCAGAAAGGCCTTTACACATTTCTTCAAAATAGCACCCATCACTCTTCCCTGCTTTTGCTTTGCTCCTTCTGGCTTCCTCTTTTCCTCCCTCTCTTCCTTTCCTTTCTTCCTTCTTTTTTACATAGCACCGCACTTTTACCACCCGAAACACCTCCTCCCTCAACATAACATATGACCCAGAAAGCAGGGGCTGTGTCTGCCCACCACTCTCTTGCCAATGTCTAGCATCAAGTAGACATTTAGTAAATGTTTGCTGAATTAACTTTTATACATTTTACTCTTTCAGCTCATTCTCATTCAATCCATGCATTTCCATACTAAAACCAAAGCAAGCTGAAGAACATTTCCCAAGCTTCTCTTCTCCCTGATTCTTGTAAAGAGGAGCATGCAATATCAAAGCTGACTGAAGCAAATTCCTAAGAAGTTCTGCTACTCCTGTGGGGACACATCTAGAACCACACCTCACAGACCAATATTTGAAGGTGTTGTGGTTTAGTGCTTCTGACACTCTTAAAGTGCATGGTTCCTAAAATATTCTCCAGGAGTTTTTCTACAGAAGAAGAAATCAGTGACAGTGCAAACGAGAAATGAAACAGATTTTTACTGACACTCTTTCCAGCATCTAAGCCAATGGAATAGGGGAAATGTGTAAGGCCCAGCAATTGTCAAAGATACTGCATTCCCAGACCTTATTAAACCTTCCACACAGCCCCAGTTCATCAAGACTCCTTTGCAGTTCAGAACCTCTCTAAAAACACTCACCTTCTTGAATGAGCCTATCGGACCCTTTGAATCTTGTTAACTTTGGCTAAAGAGGAAGCAACCAGATGTGCACATTAATGAGAGATTTTGATCCACTAAGTCATTAAGACTCCAGAACCCAATAAAAAGAGAACTAGAAAATGTAACTACATAAGCAGTATAGTTCCTGATCCATAATTGTTCTTGGTCCATCACTACAATGGAATGCACCACTGAAAAAAATTTTAAATATGTACATAAATAAAAGCATCAGTCCACAGAAGTTGAGGGGATTCAGCAGGCTTAATTCTAAGTCTGAGTATTCTATCCTGGCACTTGCTAACAAAGAGTTCTTCTAAGCTGTCTGCCAAGGAGCAATGAAGCAGAGCCTTGCAATTCTTTCAACAAGCTACTGAGAGTGGAGGCTAATTTAATGGGGCAGGGCCAAGTGCAGTTAGCAAACTGCACATCTGTAAGATGGAAATAAGTCGTCCCAGGTCTTCAGCAGTAACTCTCCTGGCTAAGCAGCTCTCAAAGGGTTTCAAAGCCTTTCTCCTTCTAGATGTGCAGCTGCCAAGGAATTCATTTCCATCTGCAGAAAAAGATAGGCAGCCAAAACATGGGCTTTCCCCAGTGCCCACTGGAGCTGCCAGAGATTGAGATATTGAGCTGTATCCACACTTTTCCCTGGATAAAGAACACACGGAACCATGTTCAACTTGTTATTAACCTATGCCCCTTTTCTAAGTCCCTTTCCTTTCACCCAAACAGAAATCAAACCATGGTACACAGAAGGAAACTGTATTTCCACATCAGCCTTTGAGTGTAAGGCGGCACAGGCTGCCTGAGCTGCATCTACCACCGCTTCTATTAGCTGCACACAGGAAGTCAGGCATGGCTCTGGAAAACTAAAGTTTGCAAGACCTGCAAAAATTACCTTCATTCTAGGCCTGGCTCTTCTTTAAACACACAATGGATGGAACTTGTTGGTCCTATTTTATTTGATTCTATGCAACACAGCCCTGACTAAACTGAGTTTCTGTTTCTAGAAAAGACAGTCCAGTGCCGAGGAATCTTTTATGTAACTGTTCGAGTCACACAAGAGACCAACTCAGGAATTCCAGCTCTCTAGTCACCTTTTCACAATGGTCCCATTCTTTGACCATCCAATTTAGGGAGGAGCGAGGTGGACCTGGTAGCCACTCGGCCCCGCGAACACTTCCTTTTGAGGGCCTGAAGGCGGGCTCTTTTCAGCTCAGGGCTTATAAATTCTTATGCAGGAGACATGTAGCCTGAAGTAATTAGTGGTCTCTGCTTCCTTCCCAAAATGCTTCCCTATTCTTCTCTCCCTCCTCTTTATTTTTCTCATATTTTCTCACTCTCTTTTTCTTTCCCTCCATCTTTTTCATCTCTTCTCTTCTCAGATGGTCTTGCCAAGTACAACTGAGGAGGTTATTTAGACCCATTAGTGATCCATACAAAAAACGAGAAATTGCTGCTTATCTTCAGTGAACAGCACCACAAGATTAGAACTCAAAAGCGATCTGAAGCACTTTCGTGTTGACAACATGAAGAAAGCCGTAACATAAAAGCCTGAGAGACTAAATGAATTCAGGATCACAAATTCAGATCAACCACTGCCTTCATGTCCAAACATTCTAAGATGCAGCTCTGTGTTGAATATTCTTCCCTAAAAAGTTGATACGGTTAGAGGAAGATAACAAAACCATGGTATTTAACTGATGAGAGCAGCATAATCCTTGAGATTAATGAAACTCTAGATCACAACTGTTAAATATATTTTTGCTAAGCATGAGTAGCTCATGTGGTGTGGATCTATACTTCAATCAAAATATCTCCTCTGCATCCACTTGTGAATCTAATACTCATAACAACCATGTGATTAACAAAAGCAGCCTCATCCAGGAAGGTTGCCAACGGCAGGCAGAAGTGTGGCATATCTAAACAAATGGACGTGGAAAGGTATCATTATGACGGATGCTGTAGACATTTGGGATAAAAGGCTTTTAAATAAGAAGGAGGTTTAAGACTGGGGACCAGTTGGAGAGGTCCTTAGGCTCAACAACCTCTCTTAGCTGTAAACTAAATAGAAGAAAGACCCACATTTTGCATAGCATCCTCTTGTCCCCGAGTAGAAAGATCTGGTAGGACATAAATGGAGTAGATGCAGATTTTCTATGCCAGCAGGAGCAGGGAGAAAAATAGTCACCCGATACCCTCTTTCAGATGCAAAACAATTTGGTTTTGAACAAGCACTTTGAACTTGACCTTCAGAACTAAACAGAATGTTCCAGGTACCTAATACGGATGACTAAGTTTGGTCCCTCTTTGATGGATTACTCTGTGGATGCTTGCCTAACTGAAGACTCATTATGGTATTGCTATAGGACAAACCAAACCATCGATGTCCAAAGTAAGACAATGGCTCCCATCCATGACTTCTTCCCTTGAAAGGACATTGAAGTTTTTTCCCTAGGACAACACAAAACAATTCATTTGGAAACTTGTTATTTTGATAGTGGGGACAATCAATAGAGCAGCAAAAACTGTCCTCAGTAATAGTCTCATGATGGAACAAAGCTGCTGGTTGTATCCAGAATAAATGCAAGGCAGAAAAAATCATGGTCTGATCTTAGATGTGGGGAGAGAACAGCTCCACTCAGAGTCCTGCCCAGCTGGCCTGTCGGGGGCAGCATGCAGGGAGGAAGGGGCTGCACCCACTACACTTGAGCTCAAGGCCAGCAGCCCTCCAGCTCTGGATCAAAGGCAGAGGTTGCAGCAGAAGAAGAAGTCTGGGAGAGCAAGAAAAAACAAAAACAAGGAAGTCACTTTTTTCACAAAAGGAAAAATGGTGCAAAGAAGAACTGAGACAATTACAGAAGAAAGAAGGGGGCAATGTTGGTGCTCAACATCCCCACCCCTCTTTCTTCTTCTTCCTAGACACCCTGGCCCTGTTGGCAGGTCCTGAGTCACTCAACAGCAAGGTGCAGAGCACCAGGCACTGAGCTAGGCATGAGCTTAGCCAGGAGGCCTTGCCTTGCCATGGTTCGAAGTACGACTTCCCAACTTCATGAAGATGTAAAAATGAGTTGCATTTGGTTGAAACCATACTTTCAATTTTGAATTCTGATCTATTCCTGAGCTAGCAAAATGTGGCAGGATATTCACTCCTGATGCTGGGCAGCAGCCACGAACAGTAGCTCCCAGCCTGCCATGCAATCACAAGGTGAAAGAAAGATTAAAGATTCTACAGTGGACCATGTCACTATCATACTTGGTAGGTTGTGTATTAAATTAAATTTTCAGCTTATGATATTTTCAATGGACGATGTCTTTACCTGGGCTTACCCCCATCATCAGGTGAAGGAACATCTGTGCAGAGTCTCTACTCAGCCAACGAAACCCCATGAAGAAAGCTGGATAAAGTCCACCATGTGTCTTGTCTATTCCACAATGAGCACTCCCAGCCGGGGATGCTGCCAACACCACAGGAAAAGCCGACGACTCTAGACAGCGCTCAGCACTCCCCTCCCTTCTCAGGGGCAACTTTTCTCACCCAGTAGGTACACTCACTATCACACAACTGGAGCTCCATTCCATTGACTAAAGATGATGTCTGCGTAGAAACAAATCTAGGAAAGCCACAAGGCCTACTAGCCATTTATACGTCTGTGGGAAGGATTTAACTACATCCTTTCCAAAGACAAAATTTCCAGATAGAGAATTTGAATGCTGGTTCCTAAAAGGAAGTACAGGGTCAGGTATGCATGTAAGGGCAGCCAGGCCTGGCACTTGTCCTAATCCCTTCAGGTCACACTCCCAAGTGACATCCTTATTGCAACGTTTTGTATATTGTTCATCTCAAGCTTCTAAAATTGCTTCTAGGGGGTTTTCAAGATGGCGGCCTAGAGGGTGGCTGCATTTCGTGTTGCTCCAGGACTCAGGATTCAAGAGAGGAGATATTGGGACGCTTGGGACCAACTCAAAGTAGCCGGGTGACTCTCACCCCCTGGGGGGGCATCCCGGATGGGACGGGGGTCCCGGAACGCAGGAAACTTTGTGAAGTAGAACTGCTGGCGAGACGCCCCTCCCCCCACTGGAACAGTGAACGCGGACAGCTGGGAGCGCCGTAGAGGAGGCCGCTCGGCACAGCGCTGGGACTCGGAGCAGCCACTGGGGCTCCGGCGGCTGCCCGGGGGAGGAGTGGCGGGGAGAACTGTGTGGACTCAGGACACCGGGGCCTGCCCTGAGGAGGAGGAGAGGAGCGTGGCCACTTGGATTCGGAGAGACTGCACCAGAGCTGCAGGCGGTTGCCAGAGGAGAAGCTGCGTGGCGAGCTGTTTGGACTCTGACCACTTCTGAACCCTGGGGCCTGCCCGGAGGAGTAGGAGAAGGAGGAGAAGAAGCGCGGCGGGTCCTTTGGACTCGCAGTGACTGCATTAGCGCTCCAGGTGGCTGCTCAGAGGAGAAGGCGAGTGGTGAGTTGTTTGGTCTTAAAGTGACAGCTCCTGAACACAGGGGGGCTGCCTGGAGGAGAAGCGTGGTGGGACGCT
The DNA here is from genome assembly GCF_902686455.1 of Sciurus vulgaris. NCBI lineage: Eukaryota > Metazoa > Chordata > Mammalia > Rodentia > Sciuridae > Sciurus > Sciurus vulgaris. The sequence continues at coordinate 104,335,896 of NC_136463.1, read as the reverse complement.
TGGTCTTGAGTGGCTGCACTTGAGCTCCGGGCGGTGCCCAGAGGACCCGTGCAGCGGGTCACGTGGATTCAGAGCCACTCAGAGGGACTGCTCCTGAACACCCGGGGGGTTATCTGGAGAAGGAGGAGGAACGGGGAGGGTCACTTCGACTCGTAGTGATTGATTGCCCCGGGCTACGGGTGGTTGGTGGGAGGAGGAGGCACGAAGTGAGTTTCTTGGACTCCTAGTGACCGCACCGGCATACTGGGCGGCTGTCTGGAGGAAGAGGCCTGTGGCGGGTCTCTGGGACTCAGAGCGATTGTTCGGGGCCACAGGTGGCTGCTAAGAGGAGGGGCCACGCAGCCAGGCGATTAGGTGCAGAACAGGGTCCCAGGATCTAGGAGGCTTCTGGGTGGAAGAGCCGCACAGAGACAGGCTTAGGGCGGAGCGAAGGTTCCAGGCCTGTGGGCAAATTCTCTGAGGAGGGGCAGCCTAAGGAGATTCATCTGCGAAGGGTGAGGCTCCCAGGCCCAGGAGGTAGGGCCGGGCCCCTGGAAACTTTGCAGAGGAAGGCAGCCCAGCCCAGGCAGTAGCTGTAAATTGAGGGGAACCTCTAGGAGGAAACTGACCAGCGAGACCTCCCCACTGGGTGAGTCTTCCCTGCCAGGTGAGGTTTCCCCACAAGGACGGTAAAACCAGAGACACAGGCCCAAACAGGCCTTGCCTCAGCCCACAGCCTAGGTCCCCTTTGGATGACCATTGGTCAACAAGTGGAGGCACCTCTGCCCACTAGCAGGGAATATACCCCACCTGAAGGCCACCACTCCTAGAGAGGCAGCTTCCTTGTGGAGCACCGCATTATCAACTTCCTCCAAGACTTCAGCCTACTGAAGGCTAAGAGGGGATATATATAGAAATCTTCAGGGACATTGTAAATCAACAGAGGAAATCTGCAATATCTCAGCGGTCCACTGATATCTGAACAATATGAGAAAACAAGGAAAGAAAATGCTGCAAACAAATCTAGATGTTACATCAATAAAACCCAATGACAGCATGGCAGAAGAAATGACAGAAAAGGAGTTCAGAATGTACATAATTAAAATGATCAGAGAAGCAAACGATGAGATGAAAGAGCAAATGCAAGCATTGAATGATCGCACCAATCGACAGTTAAAAGAGCAAATACAGGAAGCAAAAGATCATTTCAATAAAGAGTTAGAGATATTGAAAAAAAACCAAACAGAAATCCTTGACATGAAGGAAACAATAAACCAAATTAAGAACTCCATAGAAAGCATATCCAATAGGATAGAACACCTGGAAGACAGAACCTCAGACATTGAAGACAAAATATTTAACCTTGAAAACAAAGTTGAACAAACAGAGAAGATGGTAAGAAATCATGAACAGAATCTACAAGAACTATGGGATATCATGAAAAGGCCAAATTTAAGAATTATTGGGATTGAGGAAGGCCTAGAGAAACAAGCCAAAGGAATGAACAACCTATTCAATGAAATAATATCAGAAAATTTCCCAAATCTGAAGAATGAAATGGAAAATCAAGTTCAAGAGGCTTACAGGACTCCAAATACACAAAATTACAACAGACCCACACCAAGGCACATTATAATGAAAATACCTAACATACAAAATAAAGACAGAATTTTAAAGGCTGTGAGAGAAAAGAACCAAATTACATTCAGGGGGAAACCAATACGCATATCAGCAGATTTTTCAATCCAGACCCTAAAAGCTAGAAGGTCCTGGAACAACATTTTTCAAGCCCTGAAAGAAAATGGATGCCAACCAAGAATCTTATACCCAGCAAAACTTACCTTCAAATTTGACGATGAAATAAAATCCTTCCATGATAAACAAAAGCTAAAAGAATTTACAAAAAGAAAGCCAGCATTACAGAACATTCTCAACAAAATATTCCATGAGGAAGAGATGAAAAACAAAGAAGCAAATCAGCAAAGGGAGGAATTATCCTAAAGGAATTGTCAAATAAAGGAGGAAACAAGTTGTGTCAAACAAATAAATAAACAAAATTTTAAAAATGAACCAAATGACCGGGAAACCAAATCATTTCTCTATAATAACCCTGAATGTTAATGGCCTGAATTCATCAATCAAAAGACATAGACTGGCAGACTGGATTAAAAAGAAAGATCCAACAATATGTTGCCTGCAAGAGACTCACCTCATAGAAAAAGATACCCATAGATTAAAGGTGAAAGGATGGGGAAAAACATACCATGCACATGGACTCAGCAAAAAAGCTGGAGTATCCATCCTCATTTCCGATAATGTGGACTTCAAGCCAAAGTTAGTCAGAAGGGATAAAGAAGGTCATTTCATACTGCTTAAGGGAAGCATAAATCAGCAAGATATAACAATCATAAACATCTAGGCCCCAAACAGTGGCTCATCTATGTATGTCAAACAAATCCTTCTCAATTTCAGAAACCAAATAGACCACAACACAATAATACTAGGTGATTTTAACACGCCGCTCTCACCACTGGACAGATCTTCCAGACAAAAATTGAACAAAGAAACCATAGATCTCAATAACACAATCAATAATTTAGACTTAACGGACATTTATAGAATATTCCATCCAACCAAGAGTGAATACACTTTCTTCTCAGCAGCACATGGATCCTTCTCTAAAATAGACCATATATTATGCCACAAAGCTAATGTTAGCAAATACAAGAAGATAGAGACACTAGCATGTATTCTATCAGATCATAATGGATTGAAGTTAGAAATAAATGAAAGAGTAAAACACAGAAACTATTCCAACATCTGGAGATTAAACAATATGCTATTATATGATGAATGGATAACAGAAGATATTAGGAAGGAAATTAAAAAATTCTTAGAGGTAAATGAGAACAAAGAAACATCATATCAAAATCTCTGGGACACTATGAAAGCAGTACTTAGAGGGAAATTTATTTCATGGAGCGCATTTAATAAAAGAAGTAAAACTCAACAAATAAACAACCTAACACTACAGCTCAAAGCCTTAGAAAAAGAAGAACAGAACAGCACCAAAAGTAGTAGAAGACAGGAAATAGTTAAACTCAGAGCTGAAATCAATGAAATTGAAACAAAAGAAACAATACAAAAAATTGACAAAATAAATAGTTGGTTCTTCGAAAAAATAAACAAAATTGATAAACCTTTAGCCACACTAACAAAGAGAAGACGAGAGAAAACCCAAATCACTAAAATTCGGAATGAACAAGGAAATATCACAACAGACAGGATGGAAATACAAAACATAATTAGAAGCTATTTTGAAAATCTATACTCCAACAAAATAGAAAATTTCGAAGACATCAACAGGTTTCTAGAGACATATGAATTGCCTAAACTGAATGAGGAGGACATAAACAATTTAAATAGACCAATTTCAAGTACTGAAATAGAAGAAGTCATCAAAAGCCTACCAACAAAGAAAAGTCCGGGACCAGATGGGTTCTCAGCCGAGTTCTACAAAACCTTTAAGGAAGAGCTCATTCCAATACTTCTCAAAGTATTCCATAAAATAGAAGAGGAGGGAACCCTCCCAAACTCATTCTATGAAGCCAATATCACACTGATACCTAAACCAGACAGAGACTCATCAAGGAAAGAAAATTTCAGACCAATATCCTTAATGAACATCGACGCAAAAATTCTCAACAAAATTTTAGCAAATCGCATACAAAAACATATTAAAAAGATAGTGCACCATGATCAAGTTGGTTTCATCCCAGGGATGCAAGGTTGGTTCAACATCAGGAAATCAATAAACGTAATTCACCATATTAATAGACTTAAAGTCAAGAATCACATGATTATTTCAATAGATGCAGAAAAAGCATTTGATAAATACAGCACCCCTTCATGCTCAAAACACTAGAAAAAATAGGGATAGTGGGAACATTCCTTAACATTGTAAAGGCCATTTATGCTAAGCCCATGGCTAATATCATTCTAAATGGTGAGAAACTGAAAGCATTCCCCCTAAAAACTGGAACAAGGCAGGGATGCCCTCTTTCACCACTTCTATTCAACATCGTTCTTGAGACTCTGGCCAGAGCAATTAGACAAACCAAAGAAATTAAAGGGATACGAATTGGAAAAGAAGAACTCAAACTATCCCTGTTCGCTGATGACATGATTATATATTTAGAGGAACCTGGAAATTCCACCAGAAAACTCTTAGAACTCATAAGTGATTTCAGTAAAGTAGCAGGTTACAAGATCAATGCCCATAAATCCAACGCATTTTTATACATAAGTGATGAATCTTCAGAAAGAGAAATTAGGAAAACTACCCCATTCACAATAGCCTCGAAAAAAATAAAATACTTGGGAATCAATCTCACAAAAGAGGTGAAAGACCTCTACAATGAGAACTATACAACACTAAAGAAAGAAATTAAAGAACACCTTAGAAGATGGAAAGATCTTCCATGTTCTTGGATAGGAAGAATTAATATTGTCAAAATGGCCATACTACCAAAAGTGCTATACAAATTCAATGCAATTCCAATTAAAATCCCAATTGTGTACCTTACAGAAATAGAGCAAGCAATTATGAAATTCATCTGGAAGAATAAGAAACCCAGAATAGCTAAAGCAATCCTTAGCAGGAAGAGTGAAACAGGGGGTATTGCAATACCAGATCTTCAACTCTACTACAAAGCAATAGTAACAAAAACGGCATGGTATTGGTACCAAAATAGAAAGGTAGAACAATGGTACAGAATAGAGGACACGGACACAAACCCAAATAAATACAATTTTCTCATACTAGACAAAGGGGCCAAAAATATGCAATGGAGAAAAGATAGCCTCTTCAACAAATGGTGCTGGGAGAATTGGAAATCCATATGCAACAGAATGAAACTAAACCCATATCTCTCACCATGCACGAAACTAAACTCAAAATGGATTAAGGACCTCGGAATCAGACCAGAGACCCTGCAGATTATAGAAGAAAAAGTAGGTCCAAATCTTCACCTTGTTGGTCTAGGACCAGACTTCCTTAACAGGACTCCCATAGCACAAGAAATAAAAGCAAGAATCAACCACTGGTATAGATTCAAACTAAAAAGCTTTCTCTCAGCAAAGGAAACTATCAGCAATGCGAAGAAAGAGCCTACAGAGTGGGAGAATATCTTTGCCAATCATACTTCAGATAGAGCACTAATCTCCAGAATCTATAAAGAACTCAAAAAACTCTACTCCAAGAATTCAAATAGTCCAGTCAACAAATGGGCTAAGGAAATGAATAGACACTTCACAGAAGAAGATCTACAAGCAATCAACAAACATATGGAAAAATGTTCAACATCTCTAGTAATAAGAGAAATGCAAATCAAAACCACCCTAAGATTCCATCTCACCCCAATTAGAATGGCGATTATCAAGAATACGAGCAACAACAGGTGTTGGCGAGGATGTGGGGAGAAAGGTACACTCATACACTGCTGGTGGGGCTGCAAATTAGTGCAGCCACTCTGGAAAGCAGTGTGGAGATTCCTTAGAAAACTTGGAATGGAACCACCATTTGACCCAGCTATCCCACTCCTTGGCCTATACCCAAAGGACTTAAAATCTGCATACTACAGAAATACAGCCACATCAATGTTCATAGCTGCTCAATTCACAATAGCCAGACTGTGGAACCAACCTAGATGCCCTTCAATTGATGAGTGGATAAAGAAACTGTGGTATATATATACTATGGAATATTACTCAGCCATAAAGAATGATAAAATTATGACATTTGCAGGCAAATGGATGAAATTGGAGAATATCATGCTAAGTGAGATAAGCCAATCTCAAAAAGCCAAAGGACGAATGATATCGCTAATAAGTGGAGGATGACACATAATGGGGGGGAGGGAGGGGTTAGAGTTAGGGTTAGGGAGGGGGGCAAGTATGGAGGAAGGAACTGCTGTATAGAGGGTAAAGAGGGGTGGGAGGTGTGGGGGGAAGGGAAAAAATAACAGAATGAATCAAACAACATTGCTCTATGTAAATTTATGATTACACAAATGGTATGCCTTTACGCCATGTACAAACAGAGAAACAACATGTATCCCATTTGTTTACAATAAAAAAAAAATAAAATAAAATAAAATAAAATAAAATGAAAAAAAAAAAAAGAAAAATAAATAAATAAATAAATAAAATTGCTTCTACTCTAAGTAATTTCACCTGTTATGGCTGTGAGAGTTTCTTTTTCTATTTGGGTCTTAGAAATCTAAAGGTGATGGCTTTTTCAGAAACTTCCCTGAAAATAAAGATTTGCTTGTTCTTGCCTTGCACATCCTTGGTAGATAACCAGCAGACAACCTCCTCGTGTTTGAAGGACATCCCCTAACTTCCTGCTTTGGGAAGTATGCAACTGACCTCCAAAACCCCGTATGCCCTTTGCTATTTACCTACTCCACATTGCATTGCAACTAATCAGAGATAATTCATCCTTTTCATCAGAAAAGAGATAAGATTCCCCAGGTGAGTTCTCTTTCTCTCATTCATGAGGTTAAGACAGGTGGCCTACATAATTCTCATCAGATTTTCTTCTTGTATACAATCAAGGGGATCAGAACACCGGCAGGATTAAAAATAGAGCAGTCTCTCAAATAAAAATAAAAGGCAGGTGATACAGACTTCATGGACTTATTCTTATCATGCACATGAGCAAGGAACTGATACAGTCTTCTACAATGCATCCTGTTGCCATTTGGTTGATACAAAAGGCTCTGTAATTGCTCTAAGAAATTTAGATTTGTTTTGAAAGATTATTTTTAAAAAGAGAAAATTCAGAAAATGTTTCACATTCAAAGACCCTCTTGCCTCTATTCACTGGGAATTACTGAGTGCCTTGCACATTCCTTTCAATAGTCTCTAGCCAGAGGAGGCAAAGACCACCTTGATTAGCACCAAAGAAAACCTACTTTTATCTCCACTCTCCATCTTTGTGAGACTCTCTCCTATAAATACAGCAGCTGCCCAAGATGGTGGGTGGAGATGCAGTACCCATGACAAAACCAGGACAAGGACAGTTTTAAGAAAATGTCCCTGAAGTCCATGATGTGGATCTATAAGATGAACTAAACGAACTGCTCCACTGGTAATACCGACCTACAGGAGACCTCAAATGCTACCCAAAGAAACATCCCCAAATGCCATTCTCACATCTCTGTCAAGTCATCTGTAAAATGCTATTTAATGCTGTTCCAGAAAATCTTACTGTATGGTAGGAATTATCAGGTAAAATGAGAAAAGTAAGACAGAAGCCTGATTTTTCAAGAGGCAAATGATGGCAATATTATATCAAAGTGGAAGGAGCAAAATGATTTTAAAGGAAATAAGTTGTAATTTTTTAAAATAAAGAAATAATATGAATTATATGTGTTAGTTAAAAACACATCTTTTAAAGGAATTAAATACCTGAGTAAAGGGTACAATTTATTTTTTAAAAATCAGCCAACTTCAGCAACCTCTAGGAATTTTAATATTCATTGCATTGAAAAAAACTCTTTGCTGTAGAAAGTACCATAAACTCACCTGATCTTTGAAAACAACATAAATAAAAATTTTAAAAATATTTACCTAGGCAGAACTATACTTTGAAGACACACCTCTGACCAATGACCTTAAGACATAGAGGTATAGGTGAAATTCTGGGTATTTGAGCAATGTAATACTTTATAAATGAAGAGGGCTCAGCCCTCTTGTATACTCAAGTACAAGCCAGCTGTAACTGAAAGGAGACAAGAAACTGGGCATCCTCTCTAGAGATGGACTTTTCTGCTTCTCATCCCATATTCTACAAGGCCCTCCTGCTATAATATAAGATCCTGGGTGGATACAATGAACAGATCTTATAGAGCATTTCTGACACCAAAAGATAAAGAAAATGTCCCAAGAAAGTATATACCCAGGGCCAAAGAGTGTAGCTCTGTGGTAAAGCACATGCTTACCATGAACAAGTCCCTGTGTTCAATCCCCAGCACCAAAAAGTTTAAAGTTCACACATACATATACTCATGTACACACATATATATGCACACAGGGAGGGGAGGGAGAGAAAAAAGAGGAAGGGGAGAAAAGAAGGAAAAAAGGAAATATAAAATAAAAATGGTAAGTGGCAAGCACAGACACAAGTCAGGGATGCCTGGGAGCAGATGTGACTGAGACCCCTGCAAGCAGAGACTGAAGGCCAGGCTCTTCACATGGAGAAGCAGCAGAGCCTGAGACTTTGTGCAGTAAGCCAAGACCCTTGAAAGTTGCTAAAATATCCAAGGTCAGGCCTAATCACAAAATCAAGGACATGAGAAATGCAAATCTCTAGAGGAAAGTTTTTAATTTAAACCCTTAATATTGCTAAAAATTAAATTTAACCAAATATAAGCTCTCAAAAGAATTCCTCAAGACATAAGAAAACACATAAATGAGTGTTGGCAGAATTAATGAATCAGAGAACTACATTTTCAATGATAAAACATTTAGTTTTCTCAGATATAACATACTACTATACATAAAGTATTTCATGTACTAAAATATGGAATTAAAAACAAATAAAAGGCAACAAAAAATAAATAACCAGGAGGCTTTGCAAACTTGCCAAAGACTGCTTTTGGAAATCAATAAGGAAAATATAAAACATTGAAATTAAAAACACAATGGGTGAGTTCAACTGCAGATTTATATAGCTAAAGAGAAGTATTGACCTGATAAGAGTTATGAAAAACAGAAGTGATCAGAATGCAGTAGAGAGAGGTAAAGAAATGGAAGATATTAAAAGGCTATTAATAAGCAGGGAGAGTGGAATAAAAATGTGAGCCCAAGTCTAACAGGAGTCCCAGAAGGCAAGAACAGAAAATGGAGGTGAGGAAATTTTGAGATATGATGGCCAAGAATTTTCTCAAATTGATGAAAGACACCAATCCAAAGATGCAGAAGACATACTCTGTCCCAAGCAAAAGAAATAAAAAATATGCCACCTCTAGATACATTGTAATGGTGCTGTGGAATACCAAAAGCAATGACAAGTTATAAAAGCAGTCAGGAAAGAGATCAACAATGATACTGAGGATTTCTCAATGCCAACAACTAAGGTCAGGAGACAAGAGCTACTCTCCAGTGCTAGGAGAAAATAACCGATAACTAGAATACCCAATGAAGCTGTTTTTTGAATAACAAGAATGAAATAAATATTTTTTCTTATAAATAAAAACCAAATTTGATATCAACAGAACTTCACTAATTTCTAAAGAACATATTTAAGGAGGGAAATGAACCTAGAGGGAAGGCTTGACATACAAGAAACAGGAAATCTTAGGGTGGTTTTAATTTGCATTTCTCTAATTACTAGGGATGATGAGCACTTTTTCATGTTTTGTTGATCACCTGTATGTCATCTTCTGTGAAGTGTCTGCCCATTTCCTTAGCCCATTTATTGATTGAGTTCTTTGTATTTTGGGTGTAAAGTTTTTTCAAGGTCTTTATAAACTTTGGAGATTAGTGCTTTGTATGAAGAGTGTGTGGAAAAGATTTTCTCCCACTGTATGCTCTCTTTTCACATTATTGATTGTTTCCGGTGCTGAGAACAAACTTTTTAGTTTGAATCTATCCCATTTCTTGATTCTTGCTTTTATTTCTCACGCTATGGGGGTCTTGTTAAGGAAGTCTGTTCCTAAGCCAACGTGATGGAGATTCGGGCCTACTTTTTCTTCTATTTGGTGAAGGGTCTCGGGCCTAATTCCTAGATCCTTGATCCATTTTGAGTTGAGTTTTGTAGAGGGTGAGAGATAGGGGTTTAATTTCATTTTACTGAATATGGATTTCCAGTTTTCCCAGCACCATTTGTTGAAGAGGCTATCTTTTTTCCATTGTAAGTTTCTGGCACCTTTGTCTAGTATGAGGTTACTGTACTTATGTGGGTATGTCTCTGTGTCTTCTATCCTGTACCATTGGTCTACCTATTTTGGTGCCAATACCATGTTACTATTGCTGTATAGTAGAGTTTAAGGCCTGGTATTATACCTTCTGCATCACTCTTCCTGCCCAGGATTGCTTTGGCTCCAATTAGAATGGCTATTATCAAGAACACAAGCATAATAAGTGTTGGCGAGGATGTGGGGAAAAAGGTACACTCATAGTTGCTGGTGGAGTTACAAATTGGTGCAGCCACTCTGGAAAGCAGTATGGAGATTCCTTAGAAAACTTGGAATGGAACCACCATTTGAGTCAGCTATTCCATTCCTCAGTTTATATCCAAAGGACTTAAAATCAGCATACTACAGTGATGCAGCCACAACAATGTTCATAGCTGCTCAATTCACAATAGCTAGATTGTGGAACCAACCAAGATGCCCTTCAATTGATGAATGGATAAAGGAACTGTGGTATATATACCCAATGGAATATTACTCAGCCATAAAGAAGAATAAAATTATGGCATTTGCTGGTAAATGGATGAAGTTGGAAAATATCATGCTAAGTGAAATAGGCCTAGCCCAAAAAACCAAAGGCCAAATGTTTTCTCTGATAAGTGCATGACAATATATAATGAGGAGGGGTGGCGGAGGGAAGAGAAGAATGAAGGAACTTTGGATGGTGCAGAGGAAAATGGGGTGGGATGGGGTGGGAGACAGAAAGATAGTAGAATGAAACAGACCTATGTACATGTATGATTACATGAATGGTGTGAAGCTACATTGTGTACAACCATAGAAATGAAAAGTTGTAGTCCATTTGTGTACAATGAATCAAAATGCAGTCTGTAAAAATAAAAAAGATTTTAATTAAAAAAAATCTGAAACAGGAAAGTTGACAAATGCATAGAAATTTTTTTAAACTTTTTTCTGGTGGTGTTGGGGGTTGAACCCAGGGCTTCAAGCATGCTAGGCAAGTGCTCTACTACTGAGCTACATCCTCAGTCCCATTATGCAGGTAATTTTAAATGGATATTTTAAGATGTGTATGTAAAATAATAAACCTAATATATTGTGTGGTAAAAGAAGTTCAAACTAAAATATTATATGATAGCATATATTTCAAGGAAGGATGACTGTAACTAAAGAGCTCCAAAGTGTGCATGTTATTTAGAAATGGGAAATGTAATACTGCTTAACTTAATTCAAGTAGGAGCAGGATGGGAGTTGGGGGTGGGGGCAGGTCATCAGGGCCCTACTTACCTGGACTAACCCCAGGACTCCCCTTCTCTCCCATCCTAACCCATCCTAAGCCTGCCCCTCCCCTGTCATGATTGGGTGATGTGACTGGGTTGGGGGAAAGTCAACCTGTTTCCTAACAGAATAAAATTTCTGGAAGGGTCCCATGGCCCCTGGAGGCAGGGTGGTTTCTCTGAGAGAGGAAGAAAGGCTCTAAGCAAAGAAAAGTCTTTGAGTTGGAGGAAAGACAATGTTTTGGCAGCTGAAAACTTTAGCCTATCTAGAAAGTAATCTACTTATCCTAACTTGCAGGCCAGGCGTGGCTTTGTTTGTGGAGGGCTTTGTTGAGGCCAGGTATTGTTTGACTTCAGCAAACAGGTGGGGAGATTAGTGATTTATAAAGTTACTGCCTGCACTGGTAGGCCAAGATGTGCTTGCATTCCCGGATTTTGCCAAGAGAGGTTTGGGGTGGTGGGATGAGGTGCTATGAAGTTTATGTCTGACTGGGAAAGTCCAACTCCCTCCAGGGATTTTTCTGGTAAGATGCACAACCTGCACCAACTTTTGATTGAAAAAAAAAAAAAAAAAATTCCAGCCAGACTATTCTTCAAAGACTTCTTTGACCAGAGTTGTTTCTGGGCTCTAGGAAAATTATCCAGAGAAGCTTCTTGTGGCCATGTCTTCATCACTTTTCCTGACAACTTGGGCAATGGGGTTGGCAGGTGGGGAGGGAGGTGAGAAAAGAGTTGAGGAGGAGCAACACCATAACTGGAATCCTGAGTTGTGGAATTCCGGTTCCTTTTCACATAATCCTAAAGCAAACAAATAGAAAGGTCAATTGGCCAGAGAAAAACTACCTAACACATTTCTGTGTTGGGCCCGAATTATTTGTAATCTATTATTTATATTATCTCGATCTCTGAAGAACTTCATTAAAGGAAGTAGTGAGTGGTAATAATTACTGCCCTGCTGCCACAACTTCAGAAGCATCAGAAGTGATTCCACTTGTGTGGGTTCCTAAGGACAAACACTGTCGCCTGTGAGAATCCCGGGCTACTCCAGCATGCACACCTGCTCATGGGATCAGATGATCCACATTATGTAATGTGTTTTATAACCCCGCCTAAAGAACAGACCCAGGCACTTGACACCAAACACACCATCACCTGGGTTTCCCACATGTGTACAATTGCTGAATGTTGATCTCAATTATCTGCTATGCACGGAGGAGACAAAGTTCTCTGCTCAAGAGAAAAACTGTTGCTGATAATTAAAGGGCAGTTTGCCTCAGACTGAAAGAGAACTATATATGGTCTCCCCCAAGAAGTAATGTCCATAGTCCACATTCTTCGAGAGGCAGTGCAGTGAAGAATGAAAAGAAAGAGACAATCTTTAATGTTTTCAACAAATGGAGTTCATGCTTCAGAAAATCAGTAAATACTTATAAGAGTTTATGGTGCTGCTTGGTTATAACAAAAATAAGAATAGCTCCTGGATTCCACAGGAAAGGGTCCACAAGTAGAAAAGCATAGAGCAAGTGAACCAGTGGATCCTGTTGGCCAGTTCCATAGGGATATTCCTAAATATGTGCTTCTAGATCAGTCAAAACCTCATGATTTCTTGGGGTGAAGATTCATAAAGTCTTTATAGAGCATTTTTTAAAGCTCTTTTCTTTCTCCTGTCCTTTCCTCCTTAAATCATTACATGAGGCCAAAATTACCCGATTAGCACCATTCCCTCCACACACCAATTATACAACTTCAGTTATGTACAGACCTTCTTTATGTTAGAAATGTTGTCTTGGATTCCCTAGTGCTAACTCTAATTATCATTATTAGTATGTTACTTAGAAAACAACAAACATACAACCAGGGCCAAGATCCTTAGACACAAGGCCCTAACCTCTACAAATCAAAGAATGTGCATAAATAAACACAACCCAAACTACAAGACTAATAGCATTCACGTCTATCACATTAACTTAACATGCTAGGTGATGCTCTGCCGGAACCACATTGCTTTGCTACTACAGGGGACAGACAGATGGTACTGATCACGGTGGCCTGGGTCCTTTTGATCTCAGCAAGTATTCCTTCCACATTTCATGAAGGAAGGGTGGATTCTCCTAGAGGAACCTTTCTCCATCAGCCTGCTTTGTGTATTTTTGGTCTCTGGATATGAATATTGCTTTGGGATCAAACTACTCTGATTATTTCTTAAGACCCTCAATAATAAAAGTGCTTCTACTTGATGTTATTTTGTTTTTGATGCCAGGAATTGAACCCAGGGGTGCTTAACCACTGAGCCACATCCCCGGTCCTTTCTTTAATGCTTTATTTTGAGACAGGGTCTTGCTAAGCTGCTTGGGGCCTCACTAAGTTGCTGAGGCTGACTTTTAATTTGCAATGCTCCTGCCTCAACCTCCCAAGTTGCTGGGATTACAGGTGTGCACCACCATGCTGGTTACTTGATGCTATTTTGAACACAAGTCTTAATGCAAGTGCAGGAACTAGAATCATGTTGCAGTGAGAAGTTACAAGGAAACCATCCAAATGATCCAGAATGTGTCTGCATAAAATGTGTACTGCCATCCAAATGAAAGCAATATTTTAAAATCCATTTTGAACTCTCATAAACCCCCAAAGTCTATAAATGCTGAAAGGTCCCCAGCCCCCAGTGTGTGGAACTGCCCTGTGGAATGCTGGCTGGCGAGCACACTCTTACCCCAACAATCTGCCCCAAGTGTGTCCTCGACACTAGGGAAACTTACTTGGACAAATAACTTAAGGGGTGAGAGGAGGCTAAAGGAGAAGCAGAATAGCTGCTTTATATAAAGAATAAAACTGGAGCTGACAAAGGTCTATGAGACCACCAAGGAGTGAACAGAGTCCACTGGCATGTGACTTGTTCTGGTCAGAACTGAGTGCTCCTTCCCAAGGCCCCAGCCCCCTCAATGTGACCAGTTTTCAAAATAAAGGAAATGCCATAGTTAAGGCCTTCCTTTGTGAGAAATGACAGTCCAGAGAGATGTGAAATCCGATCCACACTTGAGATTGAAATGAACTTTCCACCATCATTGTGCAAGGGTGCTCTTTGTTTCCTTTGTTTGCCATCTGCCCCCCACCTTCACCAGCCCTAGATTCATGGTCTGCCCTGCTCTGAGTGCCAGGAGAGTGACCCCTGAAGATAATGCCAACCAGGCTCCTGTGGCTGAACCAGGGGATGTCTGGTTGAGTCAACCAATGGGAAGCCCTGGCAGGAGACTGGAGGGATGGAAGAAAGGAAGGTGAGGTGCCCCCCTGGGCTTCTCACATGTCCCACTCCAGCATCTCTGGTGGAGGCTGCATCCCTCCATAGCCCCAGTCCCTGCCCAGCCCCCACAGGTTCCGCGTCCTCCACGGCTGCAGGTCCTAGTGCTCACAAAACATGATTCCTTCCTTCTGCCCCCTCAGCCTAGGGTTGGCATGGCTTTCCATGGTGGCAGCTCTTTGTTCTTCAGTGCTGCACGCGCTTCCGCAGGGGCAGCCCTCCATTAAGCCTCTTCATGTGAACCAATGGGGTGAACTGTGCATCCTGCTGGAACCGTTACAGTCATCGAATTTAGTCAGACAAATCAGTGCTATGTGAACTCTAAATGCCTGATTTGATTCTCAAAATTAACAATATGAAAAAGAATAAAAATCATACACCATCTCTCAGAAAAACAAACCCATGCAAACCCATGAAGGGAAATCATAAACAATGAAAGTATTTTGTTGGGTTTTTGTTTGTTTGTTTTGTTGTGGTGGTGGGGTTTGTTTTTTGTTTTTTTTTTTGTTTTTTTTTTGGTACTGGGGATTGAACCCAGGACACTCTACATGTTCAGTTCTCCCTCTCTCTCTTTTTAAACAGGACCTCACTAAGTTGCTGAGGGCCTTGCTGAGTTGCTGAGGCTGGTTTCAAACTTGTGATCCTCCTGCCTCAGCCTCCTGAATCACTGGGATTGCAGGCAGGCACCACCATGCCTGGCTTGAAAGTAGTCTTGATTCTTTAAATCCACTCTTGAAAAATCCACTTAAGAAAACAATGCATTGGAAAATGAAGAAGTTATCATTATGAAATTTATTAAATTATCATCTATAGCAGAGGAAATTTTGGAAATAAACTAAGTGCCCAGCAGGAAGAGAATAGTTAAATTGTGACATTCACTTGATGGATTATGAGGCCACCATAAAATATTATTGTGAAAACTTTGTAACAGAAAAAGAGTTTAAATCAATAGTTATACATAAAACAGATTTTTGAACATGCATCAGAATTTTAATTATGTAAAAATATATATGCATGCACCTAAAGCTGGATAAAAATTTCATACAACAAAATCCTGTTAGAGGACTCAAATTCTAAGTATTATATATTCCTTTTTTAAGATACCCTAAAAAATAAAACAAAAGGAATAAAACAAGGGCATAATATAATATCCAAGGCTACAGCTACTGATAGCAGGGTGCATTCTGGGAGACTAAGGCTCCTCAAGACTAATTCTGTCTTCCAATCAATAAGCAGCCATACACAGGACATTCAACCTCAGTCCCCATTTCTTATCCTTGAAGTAATATGACAACTGACCCACTCATAAAAATGTGAAGTTAATAAAACGTGACTGCAAAACATTTTTTGCTTTCATATGCATGTCTCACTGTATATGTCAACTATATATGCTGACTCTAGCTGAGACCATTTAAAACAAAGGCATGTCCTTAGACAATTTGGTTGTGCAGTGCTTGTGAGCTCTGTTTCAGAGATTAGGAAGGGGTGAGATGAACATTGTCACTTGGGGGCCTTCATCGGAGGCTTTAAAATATGTTTCATGTGCCTCCTTAAAGAGAGCCTATTTAGCAGAGTGATAACAGATTGATGGCCATGACCTTCTTCACATTCTTCTAACTCCTTTTAAAATGAAATCAAGGCTCTTGTTGCTGGTATCTATGGGCCAGGTGCCAAGGTGATGTAATGAGGGCTACATATCATCCCTCACTCTCAAGATCATCATCCCAGTTCACCATGAATGTGTTAATGCCACCGAAAAACATGTCGAAAGAGGAGAAAATCCAAGAGAAACATGCTCTCCCCACTCTCAAGGCCTATTTTCTTTAAATAGTGGTTGTCAAAAAAAAAAAAAAAAAGTCTTCATGTTGAAGACAAATATGACACCATATTGACATTACAACAAAGTGTTTTACAGACCTAAAGCTCTCCGTACCTTAATTTAAAACTGATGATTTGATAGCTTCCTAAATTATACATTTTCACAAGCTTTCCCAACCTAAAACATTCATTGGTCTAGAATATACATATTAATTTGAAATATTGCTATTTCCACTTCATAGTCAAGCAGCTGATAATTTTCTTTAATTACACATTAATTCTAATGTATTACCTGGATAGGCTGCTATTGTTTTAGCAGGGTAAGGATTAATGGGCAGGTGCTTTGCTATAACCTGACTGAATAAGAAATAGAGAAATTATACATGATTCATTTTCTTACTTCTCTGAACTGACTAGTATTAATAACTGTACCATCTCACATTTATAAAACACTTCAGTTTCAATGTGTTTTCATATCTGGGATTACATTTTCCTGGATCTTTTGCCTTTGATGGATCCTTCCAAATAACATACAACTCTGCCGTTTTTCAATTTTCTGATGCCCAAACCCTGTTGGGCTGGGGTGGGGATTGTATCACTGGAATGCAGTGAGAGGTAAATTAATCTCGGTGTTTGGAGACAGACATAGGTTCAACTCTTAGTTGAACCATTTGCTACATGACCTTGGATGAATTATGCTATCAGTTTTGTCATATTTAAAATGAGGGAAATATCACCTTCTATTGATGGCCTTTGGGAGGACTAAATAAGATGTAACTTAAGAATCTGGTTCCCAGCCAGCATCCAGCAAGCACTTAACAACTAGAATAGGTATTGCTATTACTGGCATCTATTTCTACTCTGTGTTAAACATTTTCTTTCCCTGTCTGATTTATTGTGTTTAAAATATTTGAATTCAGAGATGTACCAAGGAAATGGAAAATCAAGAAATAGTAAAGTTAGCCCCAGAAGGTACTATATCAGTGCAATCTCAGATAATTTCTATCCTCAGGGCCCTACTTGAGTAAACAGCCCACAAAAATGCATTCATTTTCTTTCTGTTGAGTTGGTGTGAAGTGAACAGCACTTTGGATAAATCCAGTATTCATCATTTGGCATTCCTATACTCTAAGCTTCCTATACCCAAGAAAATATCTCAAACAAATAATGTTCTTTACTTACTGTGGCACCCAACTTCCACTATAGCCCCCAATAATTCACCTCCTGGTATTGGGACCCTTGGAAGCACCCCCCACCAACCCATATGCTGAGGCAGGAATGGTCAACTTCACAGTCAACAGAATTAGAGAGAAATGATGTTGTGTGATTCGGACACTAAATCAAACTGGAGTTTCTTCCTTGGTCTCTTGAATTGCTTTCTCTGGGGAAAGTTAACAACCATGAAGAAACCTACATAAAGAGGGACCAACTTGTCAGCACCAAATGCCACCTTAGAAATAAACCCTCTAGCCCCAAAAACCTTCAGATGACTGTAGCCTGGTCAATATCTGACTAAAACTGCATGAGAGATTCTGGTCCAGAACTGCCCAGTCAAGCAACTTCAAATTCTTGAATCACGGAAACCATGGCAGATAATAAATGATTATTGGGTGTTTTTTTTAACCACTAAATTTTGAAGTTCTTCCTTATGTAGCATTGACTAATTGTTATAGTAACAAGGATAATTTGGCAAGAATATGAATTGGAGTAACTTGCCCCTTCACCATGTAGCTACATAACTCAAAGAATGTGGCTAAACAGTGATGGATGAACAACACAGCCCTGTTGTACAAATGAAAGTGACTTTAACACAGAGACCACTTTCATATTTTAAGCATAACCACCTCACACCTAAACAAATTATCAGAATCCCACACTAACGCCCAAAGTCTTTAAAAAATGATATATTTGGAGAGCTGGGGATATAGCTCAGTTGGTAGAGCACTTGCCTCACAAGCACAAGGCCCTGGGTTCAAGCCCCAGCACCACAAAAAATAATAATTAATATATATATACATAGGATTGCATTAAAAATGTAAATTACTTATATGAAAAATTATAAAGTAAAAATCTAATAACTAATGAGGAAAATTATCAGAACTGTAGGATAGAAAGGGTTACTACTCTATAAAAAAAGAATGTATAGATCAATAAAAAGAAAACATTTAATAGTAAAACAGAAAGTAGACTCGACTGAGATTCAGATTAGAAAGGCTCAGTTCAAAAACTGAGCTCTAGAGCACTCTAGTATTTAGAATAAGAAAGAGGAGGATTCAGCAAAGAGGACTAAGGAGTGGCCACTGGGACAAGAGGAAATAAGAAGATTCTAGAGTTCAGGAAACAACTACCAAAGAGAGTTTTAGTTCACTTTCTGTTGGTAATAACAAAAACACAGATTGGGTAAGTTATAAAGAAAAGAGGTTTCTGTAGCTCACAGTTTTGGAAGCTGGAATTCCAGACATCATGGAGCCAGCTGTAGTGAGAACCCTTTTGTAGATGGCATCCTAATGGCAGAAGTGCATGAGAGACGAAGAGATCACATCACAAAATGGGAAGCCAGAGAAGAATTAGGAGTTAGACTCAGGCTTTTAGACCAGCTCACTCTTGTGAAAGCTAACTCAGGAGTTCCATGAGAATTGTCTTAATCTCTTTTAAGTGCAGTGCCCCAATGACCTAAGAATCTCCCTCTAAGCTCCACCACCTCTTCATCTTGTCATACTGCTGAACAAAGCTTCTAGCACATGAAGCCTTTGGGGACAAAGCACAACTGAACCATAGCACAGAGGGTGATAAAATATGCCAAAGCCTGCTTACAAAGTTAGGTAAGATGAAATCTAAAATGTATTCAATTTTGCCACATGAACCACTGTTAATGGCACATAATCCAATTTCACTTCCTTTTGTCAATGAATGCTTGAGTACCCATCATACAGTACTTCTTGAACTTAGTTTTCATCCTTTTGTGCTCTAACTGCAATATGTTATGACTGCTTATGCAGCTTGTCCAGGTTAAATCCAATAGGACATTAGAGATTCTTGGGGGTAGAGTGATGGGAAAAGAGTGGAAGTAATCATAGTAAAATCAATTAAGTGTCAGAAAATGGCACACCAGCAAATTAATGATAAATATTAGGACAAAGCTAGAAGACTTCTAACTAATAATCACAGTAATAATTTTGACCTCTTTGCACCTACTGCAGTCCAGATAGAGTAGGTTATGCTGTCATAACAAACAACGCCACAAACTCAGTGATCTGACACAGTCTACGTTTAGTTCTTGCTTACTCAAAGCCCACTCTGGATCTTGGCAACTCTCCCAGATAACTATCTTCTTTGTGTTGTGGTAGCACTCCAAACAGCTCTAAACTGTACAAACATACTTCCATAATCACCACAGCAAAACAGAGAGTGCTAAAGGGTCTCACACCAGCAATTAAATGGTCTGGTACGGAAGTGACTCATGTTCAACCACAACCCACTCCAGTCAGTCACACCACCTGCCCAATCACAAAGAGAATCAGGAAGAAGAATCTTCCCATGTGATTAAATAGATATTAGGTGAGCATGACCAGTCTCCGCACAAGCAGGATTTCAGTTCTTCAAAGGATCATTTGACCACAAAGACATCCCAATAAGGTAGACAGAGAATTATCAGAAGCACCCTTTATAGATGTAGAAATTGAGACATCAAAAGTTTCATTAATTTACCTAATTAGTGGTAATATATAATTTAAATCCGGTAATGAGACTTGTCTCCCAGTTCTATAAACTTTCTTTCCACAAGTACATGTTGACATTAACTGGTGGAAAAATCATTTGGGTCACTGATATCTGGGGTTATTTTGGCATATACAAAATATATACAGAATACAACACTACACAATTCTCTAAGTACATTGTGCAAAAGAGGTCCCTTTGAAATAGCTGAGATCAGTCCTTTCAGATATATTCTTGGCAATGACGGGCTAATGCCTCAAATGAAAGTCAAAAGGGCTTAGAATGGAAGAAGGCTTGGGTTTTCCTAATAACACTTGAGTCTCTTGTCTCTGCATCTGTCACTAAAGATTAGCCCTCAGAATAGGTGTGTGTGAACTCCCTTCGTGTTAAAGATGAACTTTAAGTTTCAACATTCCCTACAGTTCTAATTTGCAGGTTGCTAACAGCCAGCTTGAAGGAGACCAGGCTTTTTGACTTCTGTGTTAAGCCTTAAGGTACAATTTCATTCTCTCAGATATGAGGGGTCTTGATATGGTTTTATGGCAACAGGAAAAAGCTGCACTGGGAACTTTCTTTATCATGAGTTACTTCATTCAGCAGCACAAAATGCTAACACTTTCCCAAAACAATGTGTATGCTAACCTTAGATTCCTAGGTCAAAATGAAATATCACTTGGAATGGAGATAAAAGCATTACTTAGAATGATAAGACTTTTCTCCAAAGATTATGTATTCAGAAAGAGAGTTCAAAGAGCAATTAGCTAAACTCTTATTTTTTTTCTTTCAATCCTAAAATTCCTAATTTAAAAGTTGGTATGCTAATGAAGTAGTAAGCAAGAACCTCAAGAACCTCAACTGGTATCAGGTCAAACCCTGGAATTTCTGTCCATGATTTCCCTTTCCTTTGTTTATTGTTTTTGAGGACAGAGAAAGGAAAGGAAAGGAATTTCCCACATCAAGATAAATGGCACATACCCAAATCTCACAGTAGTCAACCAATTACCACTCCACCTCAGAAATGAACAAGCATGAACTCAGCATCTTCTTCTCAATGCCTTATGTAGTAGACACTTATATTGTGAAAATAACTTAGTCTCCTAAAAAGGAAACCTACAGCTCACTCCAGAAAGTCACCTAAAGTCACCTGTTGTCGTTGTCAGAAAAAGCTCGACTCAGAGATTTAGAGAGTAAGCCTTCAAAAAGTTAAGTTAGATCACACCATATCTTTCTTGAAATGTCTTAAAGGTCTCCATCACCCTATTTAAAAACAACTCAAAGTTCTTACCATATGCACAATGCCTTGCATTATTCCTCATCCTCCAAATGCTATCTTCTCTGATCTTACTTCCTGCTGCCCTTCCCTCACTTTCTTACCACACCTTGGGATGTAGCTTCCTTGCTCTTCCCCACACATACCAAAACCAAGCTCTACTCTTATTATTTCATAACAGCATTTATTATTCCATTTTTCTGGAATGTCTAACTTCTAGATAAACACCTGGTATGCTGCTTCCCTCCTTTCTATTTTCTGCTCAAATGTCATCTTTTCAAAGAATTCTTCTCAGACACTCATATTATTCTACCCTATTCCATTTTCCTTTGTTCTCTCTCTACTGACTCTGCCTTAATTTTTTTTCAAAGCCCACATTACTACTTGACATATAACTATTAGTGAATTGTCTGTCTCCACCCATAGAATGTAAACTCCTTAAGAGGGAGAATTTTGTCTTATTTGCTCTTCTATACTGAACGCCTATTTCATTGTCCATATTTAAAGAGAAGTCATTGAATGTTATGGTTTGTATGTGAGGTGTCCCTCAAAAGTTCACATGTGAGACAATGCAAGAAGGTTCATAGGAGAAATGATTGGGTTGTGAGAGTCATAACCCAATCAGTGAATTAATCCCAATAGGGATTAATTGAGTGATAACTGAAGTGGTAGGGTGTAGCTGGAGGAGGTGGGAATAGGGACGTGCTATGGGGTATATATTTTGTATCTGGCGAATGGAGTCTCTCTCTCTGTTTGCTGATCACCATGTGAGCTGCTTCCCTCAGCCACACTCTTCTGCCACCATGTTCTGCCTCACCTTGAGTCCCGAGGAATGGAATCTGTTACTATGGACTAAGACCTCTGAAACCAAGAGCCCTTAAAAACAATTTTCCTTCTCTACAATTGTTCTGGATGGGTCCTTAAATCATAGCAGTGAAAAAGCTAACTAAAACACTGAATAAATGAGGGAAGGTTCTTCTCTGAATAGTGGATGATACTTAGTCTGTGACTAAATGCTGCTATGGTTCTTCCTAGCATATATTAAAAGAATATCAAAAACTGTTTATAAAATTGTATGAAACTGCTTCTAAAAATTTTAAATGCCTCCTAGAAAAAAGTTTAAGACTACTTACACAAAAATATCCAGCAACCCACAAGGTAAAATCCACAATGTCTGGCATCCAATCAAAGATTACGAGGCATAATAAGAAGCATAAAAAACAACCATAATAATTAGAAAAACCAATCAAAGGAAACTCTCAGAATTGGCACAGATGTTAGTATTAGCAGACAAGAATAATAAAACTATTATAACTGTACTCATATGTTCAAAAAGTTAAAATTTTAAAGCCCCAAATAAAAGGTCTGCAAAAAAAAAAAAAAAAAACTACAGCATCTGAGATGTAAAATATAGCATATAGAATTAATGACTAACCAGACATTACAAAAGATTAGGAATCTTAGCAATGGAGTAATAGGAACCATCCAAAATGAAACAAAAAGAAGAAAAGAAATTTTAAAAATTAGAAGAGCATTAATGAACTGAAGGCAAACTTTAAGCAGCTTAAAATACATGTTATTGGAGTTCTTTTTAAAAGAACTCAATAATAATAATAATAATAGAAGGGAGATAAGCACATTAGATACAGAGGACAAAGGCACATTAGATACAGAGGAACAATCAGCAGAAGGACAGCAGATTTCTCATCAGGAACAATGTGAACAAGAAGACAGTTGAACAACTTTAAAGGATTGAAAGAAAAACACTACCAACTCCAAATTTTTTTGTTTGTTCTAATTAGTTATACATGACAACAGAATGCATTTTGATTCATTGTACACAAATGGAGCACAAATATTCATTTCTCTGGTTGTACATGATACAGAGTCACACCATTCATGCAATCATACAAGTACAAATTTTATACACAGTAAAAACATATTTCAAAAACCAAAGTGAAATAAAGACTTTTTCAGACATACAAAAGCTTTAAGATCTGCATTATAAGAACTATCAAAGGGATTTTTTCAAACAGAAACTGTAACTGGGTGGAAATATGAATCTACATAAAAAAATAAAGAGCACCAGGAATGCCAATTACATGGATAAATATGTATGATTTTTCTTATCATCTAACTCTCTTTATTAAATAATTGTTAAAAATATTAGTGTATTGTGTTTCTTGCATATGTATAAGTAAAATGTAGAACAAAATATGAAAAAGGCTCAAGAGTGGACTAGAAATGAAATTTTACTATTATAATGTTCTCAACTGTGATGTGACATAATATCACTTCAAGGCACACTAAGATAATTTAAAGATGTGTACTATAAACCCGAAACCAAACATTAAATTAAAAAAAACAGGTCGAGCTAATCAGCCAACAGAGTAGGTAAAACACAATCATTAAAAACAACTCTATCCAAAAGCCAGAAATATAAGGAAAATGGGGAGAAAAAGAACAAAGGCAATGAAGAGAAAATAAGTAAATGAAAAACGTAAAAGTAACACAATTAGTAATCACATTCAATACAAGCATTCTAACACTGTGACTGGAATCCAACTTTGTCAGTCAGATACAAGAGAACCAACCACTTACTATCTATAGGAAACACACTTTAAACATAAGCATAAGAAGGTTAATAACAAAAGGAGTGAAAAGAATATTACATGATATCACTAGTCAAAAAAAAAAGCCCTGCAGTGACAATATTGACATTAGACAGCATGAGTATCTGGGCGAGAGATATTTCCAAGAAGAAATATAACCATTTCATAAACATAAAATGATTAATCACTGATAGAACATAACAATTCTAAACATTTCCAAGCCTAAAAAACAAAGTTTCAAAATAGATGCAACAAAAGCTCATTCAACTTCAAAAGGATATAAATTTCTAATTAAAAGTGGAAATATAAATGCCTCTCAATATTTAATAGAACAAACAGGGAAACAGTAAGGATACATTATCAATCAACTTGACTTAATTGGCAATTATAGATCATTCTGCTCATCAAAGGCAAAATACAAATTCTTTTCACATATACTTGGAACTATGACCAAGCTAGAACATATTCTGTGCGGGGGAGGCGGGGGATCCTACGTAGGTTGAAAATACAAATCATCTTTGACTACAATGGAGTTAAATGAGAATCGGCTCAACTCAGGAAACCCCAAAATATTTGGAGACTAAATACTCTTCTATAAAACCATGGATCAAATACATTTAAAATATAGCTAGAAATTATTCTAAATTAAATGAAAATGAAAATACAAGACAACAGACTCTGTGAGATGTTGCTAAACAGAACTAAGGAAGAAATTTGTAGTAATAGAAAAATAGATGAAATTGACCCTCAAAATAAGAAAAAAAGAAATTAAAGGTGGAGAAGAAATTAAAAGCAGTTTCTTTGAGAAGCTCAATCATTTCATAACCTTCTATACAGAAAGGTTATTAAGAAAACAAGAGAAAAACAAATTATCAATATCAGGGGACAACAGGTTGGCATAAAGTATTCTTCAAATATCTAAAGTGTTAAAAAGAACAAAATGGAAAAATCCTTAAAAGACAAGAATCACCAAAGCTTACTCAAGGAGAAATTAGTAACCTATGAACAGCCCTATAATAAATTGTATTTATAGTTAAAGACCTTCCGGTAAAGAAAA
The DNA here is from genome assembly GCF_902686455.1 of Sciurus vulgaris. Taxonomy (NCBI): domain Eukaryota; kingdom Metazoa; phylum Chordata; class Mammalia; order Rodentia; family Sciuridae; genus Sciurus; species Sciurus vulgaris. Next base: position 104,310,933 of record NC_136463.1, on the reverse strand, counting down.
CATTGGACCAAAAAGGCCTAACAGGTGTATTCTACCACAGATTAAGGGAAAAACTAATACCAGTACCACACAAACTCAGAAAATTGAAAAGTAGAAAGCATTCCTAACTCATTCCACAAAAGTAGCATTACTGTAATACCAAAAGCAGGATAATACATTATAAGAAAACTGCAAACTAGCCAGGTACAGTAGCACATGCTTATAATCCCAGCTACTGAGGAGGCTGAGGCAAAAGGATCACAAATTCAAGGTCAGGCTCAGCAACTTAGCAAGACTGACTCAAAATGAAAAAAAAAAAAAAAAATTTTTAAAAAGGACTGAGAATATAGCTCTGTGGTAAAGTGCCCCCTGAATTTAATCCCCAGTACCAAAAAGAAAAAAGAAAAGAGAGAGAAAACTGCAAACCAATATGTTTCTTCATGAGCATAGATGTAAAAATTCTAAACAAAATATTTGCAAACTGAACCTAATAATACATAAGATGACAATACATCATGACCATATATTTTATTGTGAGAATGCAAGGTTGGTTTAAAATTTGCTAAAAAAATTAAAATCTATGTCATTTACCATACTAACAAAAAGGAAAAACACATGATTATCTCAAGAGACACAGAAAAATCATTTGATAAAATCCAACATCCATTCCTGATAAAAACCCTCAGCACCCTAGGAACAGACTGAATGCTTTCCTTTTTCATAAGAAACAAGGATGTCTGCCCTCGCTTCCTCTATTCACCACTGTACAGGAGAATCTAGTGGAGCAATGATTCAAGCCCAACAAATGAATGGCATCCACACAGAAGTAAAATTGTCTTTACTGGGGGATGCATGATCATCTACAGGAAATCCGAATCCCCAAAAAAAACTAGCAATTTTAGTAAGTGATATTAGGAAGGTTGTCAGATATAAAACCAATACACAAAAAGTCCACTATATTTAAATATACCAACACAAATGATCAGAAATTAAAATTTTGAAAAAACAACATCATTTCAATAGAGGAGAAAACCTTGGTTACTTTGGTTAGGAAAACATTCTTAGTTGTCACATCAAAAGTGAGATCTATTTTTTTCAAATTGATAAAAATTCCTATGAAGATGCAAAAAAAACCAGCGTAGTCGAAACAACCACTTGATTCAAGTCTTATAATATAGCTGGGGCAATCAAGAGCACAGACTCAGATTGGTGGGACATTAAGGGGCTCAAAAATAAACATGCATTGGAAATTATCTGAATGACAGATATCTGACAGATGTGCAGTAACATTCGGTGGAGAGAAGGACAAACTTTGCAACCACGATGCTGGAGCAATGGGATGTAAGTATGCAAAAAGTTGAACTTAGATCCAGTATCTTAGCCGGAATGAGAAAAATAACTCAAAATACATCATATACCAAAAGGTAAGTCTCAAATTGTAAAACCGCTAGAGGAAAACACAGGAGAAAATCTTGATTACTTTAGTTAGAGGAAGATTTTCTTAGTTGCAAAGCAAGATCCATTTTTTTTAAAAGTTGATAAATTGAATTTCATCAAAGTCAAAACTTCAGTTCTTTGACTCAACTAAAAGTATATTAAGACAAAGACTGAAAAAAATATTTGCAAAGCACATATCTGACAAAGGACTTGCATAAGGAATATATAATAATGCTCAAAACTAAATGAGAAAACAACCCAACTTTTCAAACAGGCAAACACCTATCAAAGAAAGTATATGACTGATAAATATCTCAAAAGGCTGCTTAGCCTTGTTATGCAATGGGGAAATGCAAGTGGAAACCACACCACAAAATGGTTAACAGACCATGTGCTGGTGAAGGTACAGAAAACTGGAACTCTCAACAATGCCTTTGGGAACATAAACAGCATAACTCTGGAAGACAATGTGGCTGCTTATCAAATAGCTAAGCCAATTTAATAAACTGTCAAATTGTTTACACAACTACCATATGATCTAGCCATGGCACTCCTAGCTGTTTACCCAAAAGAAAGGAAAAAATATATATCCATACAAAGACTTGTATACAAACATTCATGGTAGCTTTATTTGTAATAGCCCAAAACTGAAAACACCCCCCAAAGTCCATCAACAGGTAAGTGGATAAATCAGATTATGGCATACCCACACAATAGAATGTTGTTCAGCAGTAAAACCAAATGAACTAATGATATACACAATATGTATGAATCACACCATAATTATGCTGTGTGAACAAAGTCAGACTCAAAAAAGTATATGCTGTATTCTTGATATAAGCTTCTAGAAAATGCAAACAACAGTGGCAGAAACCATTTTTGTGCCAGGAGAAGGGGGCAGACACAGAGGGACAGAAGGTAAGGATTTTCAAGGAAATATTCCAGAGTGATGAATGTGTTCATTCATATTAATAGTGGTGATAGTTGCACAGATGTATGCATATGTATACACTTTGCAAATAGTACACTTTAAATATGCACAGTTTATTGTAGGTCAATTATATCTTAAGAAAAGCTGTTAAAAAAATAATAAGATGAGATGGCCTATTTGAGGTTGCCCTTTTGCCAATCTGAATTTTGGCCTCATTGCAAAAATTTCTTGAACAGCATTTAGGAACAGACTGACACTGTTAAGCTTAATGCCCTGTGAAATAGTCTAAACTAATTGTTTCAAAGTCCTGTGGCAGCAGTTTTCAGAGATTATATCAGACGACATGCTTTTCTTTTTATGTAAACATAAGCTGACATTGCCACTGGATGCCAAACAATGCTCCTACTGCAGTGATCTCGACCATTCCAGAATGACAGATGGATGTGTTACTACACCAAAGAAGTCTGAGAACAACGCCCTGAGTTCCCTGTGTTTGCATCACACCTGTTCCTTTACAGTGTGGCTTCTGCAGGAAATTGTTCAAAAGAGATGGCAGATTTAAATCATTGGTGGATTGGATGGTGTATGTGCACTTGTGTGTGAGAAAGAGCAACATAAAAAATGAATGAGACAGACACAGAGGGACATATAAAGAGACCCCAAGTCAAGTAGCAATTAATAGATGTATTTGCCTTCTGGAACTTTCTGCCTTTAATCCAGCCATTTCCTCCCTACAGGAAAAAAAAAATGTGTGCAATTGCCCGACTTTTAAGTAGCTCTTCTCTCCTACATTTTGCAGTTCCACCCTCGAGAATGCAGGGAGTCCACCAGTCAATTTTTTTAGCTTTTGTTGAGGGGACAAGTGTATACAAACATGTACACACTTACACATTTGAACCAAAATCTCTCCAATGACAGTGCAAATGATTCCTTTTATATGCTTCTTAACAGAAATTATCACAACCTACATTACTATAAGAGCCTCTCTTTCTTACACTCAATAATTCCATCTCACTGGGTCTCTCTACACTACATCAGTGTTGCCTACATTCAGTCTATGCCAGTGATAATCTGAACTTAACTAAGATAATTAAGGTGGTCCAGCATTATGATTTACCTGCTATTTTTTTTTATTTTTTGTAGTTGTAGATGGATAGCATACCTTTATTTTATTTGTTTATTTTTTATGTGGTGCTAATGATCAAACTCAGTGCCTCACACATAGCCACTGAGCTTTTTACCTACTATTTTTAAAGGATTTTGTGTATACTCATGTCTTTTTAAAATATTCCTTCACTTCTTTGAATAGAGAAACAGAATCCCTTCATAAAGGTAGAAGCAGATAATTCTAAAAAAGAAAAAAAAAGAAAGAAATATAATGAACACTAAAGCCATAGGTAAATGCCTACAGAATTTTCTGTAGAAATCCTGGGTCTAAGCACAGTTCTCTTTTTGAGGCTGGTATGTCTAACTAAGACATGTCGAGCCCTTGCTGATATCCCCTTTTGACAACTGGTACTTCTTTCTTGGCTGATGAGTTGGGCTAAATGAGAGTTAAGAGGAAATAGCTGGTTACATGTTATCATGTGCACCACCTATAATGATCTTATGTCATGGGAGTTCCTGCCCTCCAGGATCTCACTGAGAGCCTGTCACCTAAGACATGAGGCTAAGATGAGTTCAGGGTTCACATAAAAGTCTGACCTCTGAGGTCCTGGGAGGAAGCATCAGGGCTGGGTGCCCAGTGCCTATATGCATACTAGAAACAGGTGCCCATTCTGGGCAGATGAGCCTTGTCATGTGCATGGCATGGAGAGAGAACAGTACCTGTGTGAGTATTTGACAAAGGCCTCCTTTTCTCCAGGCCAACATAACCTTCTGCCAGGCAGTGCATGAGTTGGATTTTGGCCCCACTTAACCCATTGGCTCAATGCCCTTGTGCAGTGAACAATGGGCACAAATACCCATGGTGGTTTGCCAAGCATGACCTAAGCTTCAGCAATTCCACTAGTTACTACTAAATTCATAATTCAGTGACAATTTTCAGGGCTATAAAAGGAACCACTTGATCCTACACCATTCACTTCCCTTGATGCCACTCACAGAGCTCTGAGAAGACCTAAGATGGGCCTGGTGATGCCCCGATCATTAGGACTCACTTTAATACCCAGCGAACGTAGCATTTGACAGTCTTATAGTTCTACTGGGTTACAAACTGGAGGAATCTTAGAATACTGATTGCCTCCTGCCATCCCTGCTATGATCCTACCAGGAGAGAGCCTTAGGCAGTTCAGAGACTCATTCTGATCTTCAAGAAATAGAAGGAAGAGGAGTCCTCCTGACTCTTCTGAAGAGACTATATCACCTCCTTGATCCAAAGGGCCATAACAGCAAAGCTTTTGTTTTGTTTGTTTGTTTGTTTTTCCAAGATTTCCCTAAGTACAGGCAGCAGATCTTAAAAAATCTTAGCTCATAACCAGTTGCATGTGGAGGGTGTTAATGGTCAATGGACATCAGGAAACATTTACTTAAGCAATTGTTTTGGCAGCCAGTCAGGAATGCAGGAGGCATTCTGAGCTACTGATCATTGCTGTGACAGTTCAATATGTGGGAAAGGCATTGGGAGTCTTGTAAAAGTGCAGGACGTGCCCTGCATCTCAGTCCTGTCATCTTGCATTTGGCCTAAGCTTCCACTGTAAAGCAGTATGATTTAAAAAAAGAAAAAATATATTGCTATACATACAATATAAAACAACATTCCAATGTACTCATAAAGTAGATGGGCTTAACTTTCAGAAGCAATGTGAGAAATCAACACATTTTTAACACATTTTAAAATGTGAAAATTTAAACACATTTTTAAAATCTCCTTGGTCATGTCCTATACAACTCACACAGGGAAAACAGATCTCAAAACATGGATCAACATCAGTCTGATAATATAAATGTTAGAGCAACTTCAGAAAATTAAAATTTTAGGGGTTCATAATGGAATCCAGGATGTACAAATGTCAGTACTTACAATGGTGTGCTAAAATCATTCAGGGAGAGCATGGGGCTGAGATTTGCAGCTTCTTGGATTTTCTACCTCAAAAAACCAAACAAAAGACAAAGTTATAACAAGAATTTGCGATTTCTATTTGCAAGATCTTTAAAAGATATTACTTCGAAGTAATCAGAAATGTAGTATTTGACTCCTGATTAAATACATTTTGTTTCTGTGCACTAAAAATCATTTGGGGACGTGATGGAATGACCGAATAGCCCAAGAACCCTGCTGATGCTTAAATTCAAGCACATTTGCACTTCCCACTGATGGATCAACAGACATTGACTTTTCCCAATCAAACCCATTGTTCATTCCCAATGTTGGTAAAGCAATCTAATAAGAGGTTGTTTATATTGCCTATTTTGTAATTTTGTATGTGTCTCTGATGATACCTGATCCAAGAACTCTACCTTCTTTCATTATAGTTATTTCCAGTTACATCTACTCTACCTTCCAGAAGAAGGTACAAGGATCCCAAAATAGATGAATTTGTCACAGCCCTGGGAATGACAGGTTTGATGACTGTCCAGCTCAGATCATTAGGGTCAGGCAGGCTCCAATGGAAGTGACACTTTCTTTGGGTTGTCAGTATAGAGAATAAAGATCTGAGATGCTCAAAAAATATCTGAATTTCATATAAACAGCAGATACTTTTTTGTAAGTTTAACAGGATGTTCTTCCTTTTACCTGGCAGCCCTAATTCCCTTCACATTATGTTCCCACCTATGATGTGCACAAAAGGATGTCCCTTTCTAACATCCTGCTGAGAAGATTGGTAGCTTGGGCAGATGAAAAGTCCAAGGAGAGTGCCTACTTCTGAACCTGTCCCTTGAAGGTCTCATACTTGAAGGATTTTCAAAGCAGTTTTCCCTGCACTTGCAGTTGGAAAGGTTTCCTGGTGGAGGGTTGAGGTACAGCAGAAGACAGCAGTGCATGGTGTCCACAAGACTTTCAGGACTGACTTTTCCAGTAATGCACAGTTCCCATAACACATTTACTATTATTGTTATTTTTATTAATTATTATTCATGTGTTGCTATTTTTAAGCAGCTGTTTATTTGCAAGAGACTGAAACTGGCAAGCATGCTTGGTTGCATCCCAATTGAAGATGGAGATTAGCTCCACCTTTTGAGATCTGACTCAATACTCCTATGAAAACAACTGGAGTTTTAAAGCTTCTATTCACACTTTTTTAAAACTTTCAGAAGGTTTTCCCCTTGGACCAGAAGAAAGCAGCTCATCTTTCATCTTCTTCACCTCCAGCACTAAAACATTCAGTTCACTTCCTTCTCTCAATGGGACTTTTACCCTCCACCAAAGAACCTCTCAGTCAACAACTTGCTATCTTTTTCCACCTGCAGAAAGTTCGAAGAAAAAAGAAAGAAAAAAAATAAATAACTAAGAAAAAAGAAAAAAAAAAAAAATCAACCACCCAGGGATACAGAGAGATTTCATTATTGCCTGGAAAGCAACAAACACCTTTTCACGGCATCTTTAAGACTGATTTTCATAATTACTTACTGATTGAAACTGGGACTTGCAACAAAGTAAACTCATTTCCATATTAATATTAACTAATGATTAACATGGCTCAGGACCTAAGTTCAGGCTCTGAAAGCAAGGACTAGGTGGAAATTAAAGAAATTTAACCTATCAGTGTAAATTTGCTACTTGCCTGTCAAATGACTTTTCGTTCATTAACTAGCAAACAAACTTACATTGGCTCCATGAAAACTCACAGAAAGAGGAATTCAGGCAGCTGCCAGGGGGCCATGACAAACAAGACCACCCTCCCCCCCCCAGACTCACAGTCTCCTTCCTCCCATTTCTCCTCTCTCTGGCTCTCCTGGCTTCTTCTAATGCTTGATTCTGCATATTCTCTCACTCTGTGCCCCTCTGTCTGTCTCTGTCTCTCCATCTGCATGTATGACTTCTCTGTCTTTGTGTGTCTCTTTCCACATCTCTGTGTCTCAGTCCCTCTCTCACCTCTCTTTCCTTCCAATCAGCTCACCTCTCACCTTCTGAGCCGCACCTGCCTCCCTGCCTTCACTTGCCTCAGAGTTGTAGCTCAGTCCTCTGCTCCCTCCATGACCTCATCTAATGCTGTTCCTCTCTCCCACCCCACAGAAGCCAATGCTTCAGAGCAATAATTAACCAAATTAGCTAAGAGTAAATAATTTTTATGTTCAACCCAAGTGTATACAAATCATTAAGCAGGGCTGTGCTTAACCAAGCTCCCATTTGAAAGGGGGAAAAACAGCTAAAATTGTGCAATAATTTTCACTGGGAATCAAATTGCTTTAATTATACTCATCTATAGGAAAGTGTCACATTGGATTGCATACTACCCTTTTAAAAAGAAAAGTGCCCCTTCAACTTTCACCATTATCTTAACAAATCAGTTCTGATTTCCAAGTCATACTCCATTTAAAAAAAAAAATTTTGAATTTATTTTTTGTGAAATAATACAAACATAGTAGTGGTATTCATTCTGGTGTATTCATAAATGGATATAACATGATTTTTCTCCATTTCAATCGCCAGGATTACTTTCTTCCCTCCTCTCTCCCCCGGTCCCTTTCCTCTACTCTAATGGTCTTCTTTATGCTATTTATTTTTTAATTGATACATTATATTTATATATAATATTAGAATGCATTACTGTATGTTCATACACGCACCTAATACAATTGGTTGACTTCATTTCCGAGTTCTTCCCCTTTCCCTTCCTTCCTCCCTCCCCTTTGATCCCTGCTTCTAGCTGATCTCCCTTCTGTTTTCACAAAATCACTTTTTTATTCTTTTTTTCTCTTTAGCTTCAGCATATGAGAGAAAACATTTGACCCTTGGCTCTCTGAGTCTAGTTTATTTTACTCAGCATCCAAGTTGTACTTTTCTAAAATAAAAATTCGTAAAAGATTTTAAAAATCACATAAGCTATCAAGTCAAAGTGAATCAAGGACCTAGGCATTAGATCATAAACCCTGCACCTACTAGAAGAAAATATAAGCCCAAATCTCCATTATGTCGCTGTGGAACTGAATTCCTCAACAAGACTCCTAAAGCACAAGAAGTAAAGGAAAAAATCAAGACATTAAGAGAGAGCCTACAGGATGGGAGAAAAAATCTTTGCCACCTGCACCTCAGAGCACTAATCTCCAGCATATATAAAGAACACAAAACACTTAACACCAAAAAAAAAAAACTAAAAACAAATAACCCAATCAATAAATGGGCAAAGGAACTGAACAGGCACTTTGCAGAAGAAATATGATCAGTCAACAAATATATGAAAAAAATGTTCAACGTCTCTAGCAATTAGAGAAATAAATGCAAATTAAAACCACACTGAGATTTCATCTCACTCCAGTCAGAATGGCAATTATCAAGAACACAAGCAACAATAAATGTTGGTGAGGATGTGGGGAAAAAGGTATACTCAAACATTGCTGGTGGGAATGTAAATTGGTACAATCATTATGGAAAGCAGCATGGAGATTCCTCAAAAAACTTGGAATGGAACCACTATTTTACCCAGCTATCCCACTCCTCAGTTTATACCCAAAGGTCTTAAAATCAGCATACTGCAGTGACACAGCCACGTCAATGTTTATAGCAGCTCAACTCACAACAGCAAAACTATGGAACCAGCCTTGGTGTCCTTCAATAGATGAATGGATAAGCAAATGTGGTATATATACACAATGAAATATTAGCCATAAAGAAGAATGGTATTATGGCATTTCCCATTAATGGATGGAACTGGAAGCTATCATGTTAAGTAAAGTAAGTCAATCCCAAAAAATGAAAGGCTAAATGTTCTCTCTAATATGTGGATACTAACAATAAGGAGGTGAGGGAGAGAATAAAAGTTCATTGGATTAGACAAAGGGAAATGAAGGAAAGGGAGGGGGTGGCAATAGGAAAGACAGTAGAATAAATCAGACATAACTTTCCTGTGTCCATATATGAATACACCACCAGTGAAACTTCACATCATGTACAACCACAAGAATGGGATCCTAATTAGAATAAGTTATACTCCATGTATGTATAATATGTCAAAATATATTCTATTATCAGGTATATCCAAAAAATAAAAAAATAATAAATTCTTAAAATCACATAAGCTAGAATAATTTTATAAAAATAATTTATTATTATTTTCATGGCTACTTTTGGAGTTGCTACTTGACACCTACCTCATTCTCCTGAAAACCCTTTAGTAAATGACAGAGCAAGGCCACGCAAACAAACATGGTGATGGCTTTCAGCTCTCTCATTACAACTGAGTAACAAGTTAGGCCTACCTATTGGCATGTCACATGATTGGAAATGAAATTAGTGAATGCAAATGGCACTCATTAACATATTTTCTATAGTTTAAAGTATTTTTAAAATATATTTTAGATGTTGATACACCTTTATTTATTTATTTTTATGTGGTGCTGAGGATCAAACCCAGTGCCTCACACATGCTAGGCAAGTACTCCACCACTGAGCCATAACTCCAGCCCTAGATTAAAATATTTTTAAAGTAAAATCTACTTACTTCACAAAGAAGATTCTATCTGATAGCTGATGAATGCTCTCAAGATTGTCAGTCTTTTAGGAAATGTGTTACTCTATAGTTCTAACACACACCATACCCAGAACCTAATCCCCAAGAGGTTAGCAGGGGAACTAAGTCTCCTTAGTATTCATAAGGGGAGCAGTCTCCTTACTAACTATTCATTTTCACCAGCCTGAGGTTCAGGGTATGTTTTAGACAATTCTTTAGATATTTGGTTTAGCAAATCTTAATTAGAGTCTTTATGTAGAAAATGTTTTCCCAAGACTATACCATGTCCCTGGTTTTCCATATATTAAATGGCTTTATTCAACCTTTCCTTGTGGGCACCAGAGTTCATGGTCAAAATTTCATACACATTTATTTAATAAAATTGCATGCTGATATTCAAGGGTGCTTGAGCAATTAAAAAGGAAAAAAACAGTTTTACTTTATGTACTAATTATTATGTCTAGTCATTCACACCAAGGACCAAAAATAATTAAAACAGAACCAAAAATGAAGTGGATAATTATTTTCTTATTTGTTGAATAAGATCTTCTCATTCATTATACATGTTTTTTATGTATTCAACACTTTATTCAAACTCTAATATCAAAGTAATATTAATCTGAAATAAAATTTAAGAAAACTCTTGTTTCATTATAATTAGATAAAATTGATATAAAAATAGTCTCTAAGTGATTGATAAGAATCACAGATAAAGAGGCAAATATATCACTAAACTAGTAGAAGAGATGAAAGTATAAAAAATAATTTGAAGTGGTTACTTAAATTTAAAGTGGAAAACAAATTTTAAAATTTAAAGTGAAAAAAATCAAAGCTCACAGACAAGAGCTGAAGAATTAAAACAAAATGTATGTTCATAATATATGCAAAAAAATTTAAAAGAAAATTCTCAGGGAAACAGAAAATCACAAATTCTTTTTAATAGCCATGAGTAATAAAGAAAATGTGATAGTAGAATGTACATGTAGAAAGAGAGAAATAAGACACCCAGTCCTACCCAGACAATGAATAGTGAATCTCATGCAGCTCAAAATGTTAGAATTTGATCTTTGAAGATTGGTGCATGAGCACTTAGAAAAAAATCAGAGATTGTTAGGCATCACCATGGGTTGACCCAGGAAAATGAACGACAGTATACCCTCACTTCCTATCTGAATGGAGCTCCCAATCTTGTTTTTTTGTTTTGTTTTGTTTTGTTTTGTTTTGTTGGTGTGTGTGTGTGTGTGGTTGGAGGAAGGGAGGAGTATCAAGGATTGAACTCAGGAGCACTCGACCACTGAGCCACATCCCCAGCCCTATTTTGTATTTTATTTAAAGACAGAGTCTCACTGAGTTGTTTAGTGCCTCACTTTTGCTGAGGCTGGCTTTGAACTCGTGATCCTCCTGCCTCAGCCTCCAGAGCCCCTGGGATTACAGGCCTGCACCACCCCATCTGGACACCACAGTTGCTCACATAGACTATCACCAGCAGCTCAATTTCCCATGGAACTACAACCCACCTTACCAGCAAACCTCCATCTTGAATCAATTTTTTCTAAAGCAACAGTCCTCAAAATTGGCTTAAATTTGTCACAGTCTTAAAACTATCTTTTTATGCCACTTTCTTCTTTCCTAAACCACAGCTTGTAACTTTTCTAGATTTTACTTGCAAAAGTGACACAGTATGTAACTCACAAATAGCACTTAATCAATATTGATTGATTCATGGGTGAAAAGATGGATAAATGAATTGACGGAATAATATAAACTGGACTTCAGTATACCTACAGAGATTTGTACTTTTGTATCTACTTAGAAAAAACAAAGAATGCAAATTATGATGAATATAAGCCCATGGGATGCTAGTGAAAGGTACAGTTCATGACTTTATGTTTGGATTTGTCCTTCACAAAAGAAAGAATGAGGAGCTGGGGATGTAGCTCAGTAGTAGAACACTTGGTTAGCATGTGGGAGACCCTAGGTTCAATCCCCAGTACTGAAAGAAAGAAAAAAGTAAGAATGAGGACATAGCTGGCATGGTTATTAAAAAATACAGTGCAATAAATGTGGTATTCCAGAAGTAAGATCCAAAGTCCTCACTAGACCAGAATATTTTTTCTTTTTTTCTTGTCATACTGGAGATTGAACCCAGAGTCTCATGCATGCTAGGCAAGTGCTCTACCACTGAGCTACATCCACAGCTCACCTTTAATCTTTATATAAATACATGTGTACACATTCCATATAAATAATCTTCATATTTCAGTATTTATATGTGATTTATTTAGCCTTTTATGTAATCTTTAGGTTTATAAACAGATATTTATTATATATTTAAATAGATATATGAATGTTTATATGTATACATTCATATATTTAAATAAGGACAAACATAAAGTCCTTCATTTCATTTAAGTCCTTTACTTAGATCTGAAAGCCCAATTTCAGACATGGAAACAAAATGGAATAAATAAAATTATACACATGAAAATACATATATAAATTTTTATTTCATTGCAAAGTTCAGAATCAAACAAGAGTTTCCTAAGAGCTAATGCCACTTTGTTCTACATTAGTAAAATGTAGTACATACATATGGCATTAAAAACTTGAAACATAATTTATTCCATATATAATTACACTTTGCATGTTCAGTGCAGGGTACCTACATATATTTAGAATAATCTGAATAAACCAGAACAAATTCCAAGAAAATTAACTTTTTTAGTTGGCTATTTCACTGCTGTGATTTAATGATCTGACCAGCACAATTATAGAGGAAATGTTCATTTGAGGGTTCCCAGTTTCAGAGGTTTTAGTTCATAGAAGGCTGGCTCCATTCCTCAGGGCTCAAGGTGAGGCAGAACATCATGGTGGAAGAGTGTGGCAGAGGGAAGCAGCTCATATCATCAGGAAGCAGAGAGAGAGAGTCCACTTGCCAGATACAAACATATACCCCAAAGCCACACCCCAATTCCTACCTCCTCCAGCCACACCCTACCAATTCAGTTACCACTCAGTTAATCCCTATTAGGGGATTAAATCACTGATGGGGTTAAGGCTCTTACAACCCAATCATTTCTCCTCCAAACCTTCTTGCATTGTCTCGTGTGAGATTTTGGGGGACACCTCACATCCAAACCAAACAGTAACCTCACAAAACTAATGGGAAAAGTCTGTGTATTAATCATTGTTATATCTGTCCCCATACTTAGTCCAGTGACACTGCCAAATACTCTAGTTTGACACAACTCGTGTTTTCAAAATGATCAATGTTTGTCATAAAATAAACACTTTGTAGAAATATGTTAAGTCATGAAATAAATAAAGACAAACTCTCTTTGCTGTGTATCAAGTTTTTAAAGATTTAAGACCCTTCCATTTTGCTTTATTGAGTCCCTTGTCTAAGTTATCTCTCCTGATAACCTGAAAACACTTGTTTAAGAATAGGGTATTCTTTCAAAATAACTAAAAGATATTATAGTACCTCAGTTTATATAATTTTTATAAGGAAATTTTTGCTAAGTCTGGTTTCATATGAACGATATTGCATGAAGGAACTAAGAGTATTGACAATATTAACAAAGATGATTTCCACTCTTAACATTCTATGAATACTTCTAACCCTCAAAAGAAAATAAGTTTACAATGGAAATGAACGATCCAGAAAAGCTGATTCAATCATATTACTTAAGTGCACATTGCTTTCATTCTGCAATAAGTCATAAGTCATTGTGGCCGTCTGGTCAGCTAGAAATTATATCTGAACCATTCTTAGAAAATCAGTCCACTTGCCAAAAAGCCAATATAACTGCAGATACATCTGTTATGTGAATGGCTTGGGCTTGATTTGAGCCCCGCAAAGAATGAATTCATATATTTCTATGTTACAAAGTCTTTTTTAAGGATATCACCTGTTATCATCTATTTCCACTGCAGCAGGAACATCATGGTAGGAGCACATGGAAGAGGAAGCCCGCCCACCTCATAACAGCCAGGAAGCAAACAGAGATACAGGAAGGGGTTGGGATGGCAATATCCCCTTTAAGGATCCAACCGCAGTGGTCTAACTTCCTCCCACAGACCTTACCTCCTAAAAGGAGTCCATCACCTCTGAATAGTGTCACAGGTTGGTGACCAAGCCTTTAACATATAGACTTTTTAGGGACAGTTAAGATCCAGACTATAACACAATTATTTTGATTTTTTATTTTTCAATTCTTCTTATTGAACCAGTGCATGTTTTGAAATAAACACTCTTAAAAGGTTAATAGCTACAGAGTGAGCCAGACTGCACAATTAAAACCAACCAGCAAACAAAAAACCAGGAAGTCGTTAATAGACAAAAGAAGCTGTCAGAAATTTACTTCCTCTATTTATCCAAAATGAATGCTTTCCATAAATTTTCTACCATCTCCACTGAAGCATAATATTTCTAAACCATAAATACATAGAATGCGCTCATCCAAGAAAAAAAATATTAAGATTAGACGTAAGAATTTTAATTACTTTGCAGAGTCATTTGTTCATATCAAGCACATAAAGGTAAGAAGGTATACAGGAAAACATTACTAGATCAAAGCGCTGAGCTGTGAGTTGCAGGAGACAACTGGCAAGCACTTGGCAGGCATGATACTAACCTTCCCTCCAGAACCTGTACAGACACAGAAACCCAGCTCTTCCCACTGCATCCAGACACAGCCTCAATGCAAAATACCAATGGGCCCCTTCCAGTCTGAAGTAAAATATATTAGCCAATCCAGAGTGGGACTCAATAAATGTCTATATATAATAGAAGGTGAGCTAATTGCTGGGAATATTCTCTCTCTGTGTTTGTTAACACTATGTGCCAAATGGCTCTCCTGGTATTTAAAACAGCATTCAAAGAATTTCGAACGTGCACAGGAGCACACTTATAATATGCCAGGTCCTATTCTATATGTTTTGCATACATTCTATCTCTTAGTCTTCACTACATTAGATGCTGATAGTATACCATTTTAAGGCACAGGAAACAGACTTCAAGAACTTAAGTAGCAGCCAGGCTTGTTGGAGCATGTCTGTAGTCCCAGCACTGAGGAAGTGGGAGGATCCTTGAGAAGTTCAAGACCAGCCTGGGCAACAGAGCAAGAACCCCATCTCAAAAAATTTAAAAAATAATAATAATAATAAAAAGATGATGAAGAAGAAAAAGTCCAATACCTTCTTAAAAGATTTCCAAGTAGTATTATGTGGCAGTCCTATCTAGTTCTCATTTCAAAAACTGTGCTCTTAGACACTACGCTGAACTATCTCCAGAGCCCTTTGTTCTCAAAGGCAAATTATCTATATTATAAAACTACTTACCTTTAACAGGAGAATTTCACAGACTTTGTCCTCCAATCTCTTGACCCTAACACGGTTATGCACTTCTGTGAAAATCCCCTAAATTGTCCACACGGTAACACTTTGTTTAGCCATTGCACATGGTTCCAACCTGAAACCCCTAACATTCAATTTAAATTTTATTAAATACTGTTGTATATAATCAGAAGAATTTCTTCACCTACATGACAAACTTTCAGGAAGATGTCAGGTGGTAGAGCATACAGAGATGATCTTGTTCTTACATTGTTAAAAGCAGAAAGGGTGCCACCATAAAGAAGCAGGAGATGAGGCAGTGTGACTGGGATTTGCTCATGGACATTAGAACTTTCCCTGTAAACACAGGTCCAAAGGAGAAATTACTAACCAAGCCAAAAAGACAATAGCATGCTCACATGGTTAAATTTTGAAACTAAAAAATCAAAAATTTTCAAATCAAGGAGCATTTACTATATTCGTGTATTTGGTCATGGTACTCTTCCTGTCAACATAGCCATACCCTGGGATGGTGAAACCAGCCTACAATGAACACAGAACACAAGAAACCAGGACGATATCCCCAGGTAACCTTGGTTCTGAGCACTAAAGAAATAAATAAATAAATAAAAACTCTGGAAGAATTTTATGGTCAGTTGTTTTTCTAGATGTCTTAGAAGGTTCTAGAAGCCATCCATCATCGTATAGAAGAATGCACTCGAGACACACCTAACACCCACAGAAAATACAGCAATTCAAAAGGTGGAAAGTAGGGGACATGGGGCAGGGGAAGCCAGCAGATATAAACCCTGTTTTTAAGAAGGTTGAATGTGGGCGAGAGATGAGAGGGATAAGAAGCCAAAGCATTAAATTATTTATCTGTAAAGAGAGATGTGGGACAACCATTACCACCTACCTAATGGTGGTAATGCAGAATTGCCAGTCCTGCCAATAAAGCAGCAGTTTTTAAATTCCCTTTGCTCAAGAATCTCCAGAGGCACATGTTTAAAATGCAAATTGCTGGGCTTTGTTTCCAAAGCCTCCAATTCAGAAGATACAGTATAGGGCCCAGAGATGCATTTTTGAAAACACTATACGTGATACAGATGTGGTGGTACTAGACTGAGAAGCTATGCAATTTCCTTTCGTCATTAGGTCCCAATTCCACTAGCTGCCACCAAGTAACTACAGTAGCTATCTGTGGTGAGACTCCACAGATCAGAAGGATTTGCACAATCTGCTTGTGGGAGAAGCATATTAAAACCATTAAAGAAGGGTTGACCGACTTCTCCTTTCTTCACATACCTATAACTCTAAAAAACTACAGAAGAAAAAGAAAGCACTAGTTAAGAATTTTCTTTCTTGCTAAACTCAATTGTTATAGATCACATCTTAACTTTACTATTGTTCTTATTTCTGGTACTTTTTTTGTTGCACATCAGAACCAATTTTAGGAAGCTTGCTTTTAAGTCTGAAGTACACACATATATATGATTTTTTAATATTCAAAATTAATAATAGAACATCTCTCTATATCTCCTGTTAAAGTTGGGGTTGTACATCCCAGAAATACATATGCCAAAGTTCTAATCACTGTGTACTTCAGAATACGACTATATTTGGAGATGGGGTTTTTTACAGAAGTAATGAAGTTAAAATAAAGTCATTAGGGTAGACTTTAATCCAGTATGACTGGTGTCCTTGTAAGGAAGTTTGGGAAAGTCATTTACAGAGAGAAAATGATACAAAGACAAAGAGAACATGACCACCCACAGGCCAAGGAGAGAGGTGGTAAACAGATCCTTCTCTCACAGCCCTTATAAGAAACCAACCCAGCCAACACCTTGAGCTTGGACTTCTGATCTTCAGAACTATGAGAAAATACATTTCTGTTGATTAAGCCATCTGGTCTGTGGCTTTTGCTATGGCAGCTCCAGAACACCTCCCCGGATAGAAAGAGAAGCAATTCTATTTCATCTACACCTTCTTTAACACAGCGTCTGACTCCTCTCCCCTTGTCCTGGCTCTGAAGAGGGACCAGGCTTGCTCAGGGCTGACACTTGGGAGTTGAGAATGAGAAACAAGAAGGAGGGGAAAAGAAGCATCCAATTTCAAATGTGTTGCTTCCTGACACCTGAAGCCCAGGGCCCCAGGACTCCTCAATTTCCTGGGGCTTCTTTTCTCCTCCTGGGTCTGGAGGGCAGATGGGCTCTAGGGAGGTGAGGGCTGCAGTGAAAGTCTAATACTCACATAACCAAAAGCTGGCTCACTTTTCCCCTTGCTTTCCTTATCAGGGAAAAGCGGATGGCTGCTTTCATTTTCTAGACAGAGCCCACTTTGGTACAAATACTAATAATCTGTTTCCACTGGACAACTCACACTGGGGAAGTGTTGGGAGTACAGGAGTGGGTAAGCACATTCTAGACAGGTAATTTTGGAAGAAGAACATGGATCACATTCCATCTTGGTCAGAACACTTCATCAATCAAAGGTACATTCATGTGTTGAAAAGGCCCCTGCCTGAGAACAGCTTGCCTGAGAACAATTTCCTGGTAACATTCTGGAGTTTGATGGAGCTGTTTCTGCAGGCCCTCTCTTTCATTGCCTGCATTAACCAAGAGGCTCTGATGGCCTAACCTCCCTTTATGGGCAACCTGGTCCTCACAGATGAGCCAACTATGCAGAGGAGTGGCCTACCGCCCTCTCCCACTTGTCTGTGGATCACTCTTCTTCCATATCATTGGCAGAAAATTCAGGGAAAGGATAATGCTTCGAATCACAGACTTTAGAAAAGTTACCTCAACATGAAAGTTACTACATGAGTTCAGCAATTTCTTTGCTGTAGCAATATTCCATAGCACAAAAGTACTTTCTGGGTTCTACAAATGCTTAATAGTTGACTCCCACAAAGTCAGTTCCTAAAAAGAACTGACTGCCCACATCCACATCCTCATTGTGAGAATATTCTAAAGATTTCTGAACACAACTAGACTTGAAACCAGTAGCTAAAAGTTAAGAAACTACTTCAAACAGTTCCACACTTCACAAGCACAACTTGTCAATTAACAAACTCAACTTCCTCAAAGATAAAGTGAGAAAAAAATATGGAAAAAAAATAGCAATTCTCTTGAACCACATCTTCCCATTCCAATGATAGCAGGGGCCAAAGTCTTCCCTTCATCTTTTCTTTGCTCAGGGTATGAGTTCCTCTGTTGGATTTTATCATCAACTCAGGGTAAAAAAAAATAATAATAAGTTGAGTGGACGTGGTACACCAAAAGGTCAGTGGTCACATAAAGGCATTTTTAAAAGGTATTTCCTAGCTCTGCACTGAGCAGACCTAGAGTGACCCCATTAGCCTACTAGCACCCTGATCTGGGGTTCTGAATGCATTCTCCACAAAAAGGAACCAGGGCTTCTTAGAGAGATGCCTGATTCCAGATCTGGGATGGGAAACATAGAAGATGAACAGGGGGCATCTGGTGATGCCAGAAAATAAGGAACTCTCAGTCACAGGGGCTCAACTTGAGGGACAAGTAGAGTGTCAAAAACAATAATGATCGCCAGGTGCAGTGGCACACACCTGTAATCCCAGCAGCTCAGGAGGCTGAGGCAGGAAGATCGTGAATTCAAAGCCAGCCTCAGCAACTTAGCAAGGTTCTAAGCAACTCAGCAAGACCCTGTCTTTAAATAAAATATTAAAAAGGGTTGGGGATATAGCTCAGTGATTAAACACCCCTGGGTTCAATCCTGATATCCCCCCAAAAATAATGATCATAATTCATATTAACATTAAATAGAAATCATGAACCCTAGTGAGACTCAGAAAAAGGTGAGAAAGTTCTTTACAGAATACCAGCAGCTCAAAGCAGAAGAGATAAAAAAATTACAAAATCTTTATTGTGCAACTTCAGTGGAGTAGTTGATGCAGGCAGGGATCAAAGAAAGCTTAAAAACTGGATTGAAAAGTTGTTGGGAAAAAACATTTTTGCACTTTGCCAAATACCACCCCACAAACTCATGCTAATTGCAAAGGAAAAGCATGTTTTCATGGTGGGAAGATCCAACGGTCGTCACTAATGGTCAACCACTCAACATCAGCATACTGAAAGATTAAGACCTTAGCCATCTGAAGTTCACAGCCTCATCAATGAGGTGAAAGGTTTAACCTGAATCTGTTCTTGACTGTACATGCACTTTAACAGTTTACGGGAAATACAGAGGACAGAAGGATACATAAATGACACATGAAGAAACCAACAAGAAACCCATAATGTGGGGCATCCTCCAAGGAAATGAGCCTAGACTTTCCAAAAAGTTTAAAAAAAAAAAAAAAAAGTGTGCAAGCTGTTACAGATTAAAAGAGATTAAAGAGGCATGGCAACCAAATGCAAAGTAGGAAGCTTGTCTGCATTTCAGTATGGCAAAAAAAAACTTAAAAGACTTTTTTGAAGGAACAGGGAAATTGGAAAATGCACTAGATATTAAATGATAAAAACAATCACTGTTCATTTTCTTGTGTGTAACACTGTACAATGGCAATCTAAGGAAAATGTCGTAATTCTTAAGGAGATGCAGTCTGTAGTTAAGGATGAAATGCTATGATGTCTGACATCTAGAGAAAGAGAGAAAAATGTCATACTGGTAGAGCATGCAGGAATGGGATGCATCATGCTCTCTCCTTTTTAGTAACTGCAGGTATGTCTGCCCTACTGTGCCATTTTATTCCTATTCAAGGATACTTTATCCAGTGTCCCAGACTCTAGCCCTGAGACATGTTTCAATATTGTCTTCGTTATCTGACAGCAGGAGCATCTTCACCATGTGCTGCCGCTGGGTTTCCTGAACAGAGACACAGCCAGGTGCAGCCAGGCAGTCAGGGAGAACTGTTCCACACCCTGAATTCCTTATTTCCTGCAGGCAATGGGGTAGAAAGGGAGGCCTGACCGATGGCTGTACCCAGCCAGGCTCAGCTGAAAAACATTTCCGGGTGCCTTACCAAGGGGTAATTATCAACCATACAATGAAAGTCTACCCAACCTGGGACCTCCACTGAGACATGAAAAGCCCCATATGACTTCAAATGATAACAATGACAACCATAGTTCTTGAGGTCTCACCAAGGACCAGACACTGTTCTCAGTGTCTTACCCATATCCTAACTCATGGATTTCCACATGGGGTTAATCTTTACCATATTATGATCAAGTACAACTATCAACAACTAAACAAAACACACACATACACAAAGGCAAAAATAAAATTTGTCATATAATTCACAAGAGTTAAGTCATCTTTGCTTGAAAATACGGGAATTAGCAGGGGGAAAGAGAGGCATGCTCACTATTTCTCTCCTAAAAATCATGAATGCACGCTCCCCCCGAATTCTTGTGAGTCTAGGCATCCATAGCCATTTATCATGAGAAAGAATGTATCGTAATCAAAATCCCAGCTTGCTTCCTGACATGGGTTCTGCCTACCATTGCAATCAAAGCAAGAGAAGTGAAGATCTATGACCTCGTCCAGCCATCCTCCCGGGGCACCCCTAATTGGCTATGCTGCCAACGCTCATGTCTCTCTTTCACACATTACTAATAGAAAATTCAAAGGACTAGACCAGATGTTTCCTTCCTCAAAATTACTGCATACAATTATTAGGGATAAAAAAAAAAAAATAAGCTTCTAATACCCTGTGGAGATAGAATAAAGAGGGGTGGGGAAACCTTTCAACATCCTATGTTTAAGAGCAGCGAATGAATTACATGAACATTTGGCGGGGGGGCGCGGGGGGGGCAGTGAGGAAAGAAATTCAGAATGCAACTCCAATACTGAACTACACAACAGCCACGCAGAAGACAGCATTTTTCATCAATAAATAGGAAGGCTACACAGGGATTTCATACAACAACGGGAAAGGATGAACTATAACTACAGGCAACAACATGGATAAAACCTCAAATAACATTTATTTTTAAAAAACCCAGACACTAAAAAACACATGTTCAGTGACTATATAACATTTATTTATTGGACATTTTAAATTTTTTAACATATTTTAAATATGTACATAAAATTTCAACCATGCCCACCCCTCAAAATTATGCTGATAGAATTCAGATAGTGGGGAGGTGGTAACTAGGAGAGGGCATGACAGAGGGGTTTACCTGTGAGGTTCTATTCCCTGATATGGATTCCAGTGTACACAGGTGTGATCTGTGTGTGAAAATCGATTGAACTGTATTCTTAAATGTGCATTTTTTCCATATGCATGTTATACTTCAATAAAAATTTATTTCAAATGTGAATACAATTTAATATTCTTACACCAAGATGTCTCTGACTTTTACTTTTGAAATGACCTCAGAAATGGTGGTGTAATACAAAATCATCAACCTAAAGAGAGTAAAGAGCTCAAGGCAATTTGGAGGCACATCTAAGTCTATATGTAAAGTAAAATTAGACACAGTCCCTGCAACAGGGTACAAATAACTCTGCAGGCATTAGCGAGAATTGCTGGGAGAAGTAATTACGAAGGCCTTTGATCTTCTATTATATCTTCTATCTAGGATCTCAGAGAAGCCAGTAAATAAGCAAGGCCCAGCAGTCCCTGGACCAAACCACCTGCCTCTGCATCTTTTTACAGCACCAGGCCCAAATCCAGTCACCTTTGTATGGTAGCAGCTCAATTCAGGGAAGTACCCAGAGGTTACTAACGTTCTGATAGGAAAACATCATGACATAACCAGGACTATACATCAACTAACTTTTACAAAATGTCTACATTTGTAAGCATGTCAAAGAAGCATGTCAGTCAGAAGGTAAATCTACATGTCCTATGGTGGCATTTTCTAATGTATTGGAAAGAAGGAAGGAAGGAAAGAAGGAAGGAAGAAAATGGAGAGAAAAACAGTCTGTTACCCCAGACCTCCCACTTCTATTTGACCTTCTTGCCTACCATGAATGGATTGAATAGTGTCCCCCATGCCAAATGAACAGACTGAAGTCCTCACTCCCAGAACCTCAGAAGGTGACCTCACTTGGAAACAGATTCTTTGCAGACGTAATTAGTTAAAATGAGAGAAGGGCAAGCCTAACCCCACATGGGTAGATGCAGACACAGACACATACCCAGGCAGGACACTATGTCAAGACTAAAGTTTTGTTGTCACAAGCCAAGGAAATACCAGAAGCCACAAGAGACCTAGGACAGGTTCTGTGTAGTGCCTTTAAGGGAACACGGTCCCCACCTGAACCCTGATTTCAGCCTAGCCTCCAGAACTGAGACAAGACACTTCCCAGTTTGTTGTCAGATCCCAGTTTGTTTCTTTGCTTTGACAACTCTAGTAAACTCACACACCTACACAGCCCTGGCCTGGCAATGTTGACAGACAAAGCAGTGCCATCCTTACCTTAGAGGTTAAGAAACAAGGACAGAGAGGAAAGCAGATTGCCTTAAATCATGAAGTCACTAACTGGTCCTACAATTCAGGAATCCAGAGAGATCCTGCACAAAAAAGTGTGACAGGTAAAGAATGAAGAAGTGACGAGTCCCCGCCTCACTGGAAGGCCCACTAACTTCTGTCTGGCTTGGCTTATGTTGCTTCTGGGTGAGAGAATAGAGAAGGCCAGCATGTGTTCCTGAAGTTGCCTCCCAGCCCTACAATCTAAGCCAACACCAGCACACTTTTCCCACAGGCCTGCAATTCCCACTGTGGGAATGAATTACTTTTCAAATACCTGAATCTACTAAAAAGAATGTGGTTACTGAAAATAAGGCAGGGAAAAATGAGAATATGAATAGAAAATGGCATTTTAATAAGTAATGAGACTTCAAGGGAGACTGGAAGTTCAGAATTACTTCTGAACTCTAATACAGAATTAATCTACATTGTCTTCCAAAAATGTCAGTCCAGCCAAAACCTTACACAATGGTGTCTATTTCAAATGCAGCCACAGAAAATAAAAGTGAGCCTCTTACCTTAACATTAACATGAGGGTGGGTTTATGAGTTGAACCCTGGCATACATATGCTGGCTATGGCTGAAGTCTAGATTGTATTAAACATCAATAATATCCACATTAAATTTAAATTAGCTGAAACAGTATTGTTAAGTTAAATCCTATGAAATGGAAATTCATTCATTTAAAAAAAAATACTAATTAAATACCTGCTACATGCCAGATACCAGCCCAAGAACTGAAAGATGGACTAGAGGTGAACAAATACCAGCCAGAGCTGAGCTCACAAACTGCAGTTCAGAGGTAGCTGCCACTGTGCTAACATGCATGGCTGCTCTTTGAAGATGAAAATTTTAGTGACAATAATCTTAGAAATTTCCATTTGTTCTTTCAAGTTTTTAAAGTAGCCAGACCTCCATGACTATCTGAAATTAGCACCTGTAGCTGGGCTGGCTCATTGTAGGTGTACTATCTGAGAAGAGAGCTCCCTCTGGTTCTGTGTGGCAACCACAGAAGAAAACCAGGTTCAACTGAAGAAAGCCAAGGTCACTGATTTAATCCTCAAAGGACCAGGTAACTTCAAGAGACTGAACTCATTATTCTGGCTGACAACCCCAGATTTCAAGATATTGGTTCACAGAAAGGGATTAGGTGTTCCAAAATAGAGCCAATACATTCAAAGCATTTCAGTGGCAAGAGGAAAGTCAAGTGAAGATCCCATCACAGCAGGAGACACTGGGCCTCCACCAGGGATCATGACACTTCCTGGAGGGAGGCAAGGGTGCAAAGTCACAGCAGAACTCCCTCCACTACCACAAATGGGATGTCCACAGTGCTTCAAGGACCCAACACTGGCCTGGCATCATGGCACTGTGACCTGACAGGAGGATTAACAATGTTGACTGTTGCAATCTTCATGTGAGTCCTGAGTCTCCAATTTCCTATTGAGGACCAAGCAGTTTAGAAACAGCTTCTCTAATAACTCTGCCCTTTGGAAAGCAGTGGCAGGTTTTAGCCCATAGCTACAACACTAGGAAACTGATGCCTATTCTACTCACCTTCTTTCTCACTGACATCAGATTGCTTTCAGACAAAGAACAAATTGAAAGAACAGATGACCAGAATGAGTAACTTCAGTGTGTACATGATTAAATTTGAAATCTGTCCATTAAGAAGGTGCTTCCCAGGACAAGGGAATGCACACTGTATTAATGGTGTGGATTTCATTATGGCACAGGTCAGCATAAAATGGGGCCAGTAAACCAGGCATGGAGGTATGCACTTGCAGCCTCAGTACTTGGGAGGCTGAGGCAGAAGGATCCTTGAGCTCACAAGTTCAAGGTCAGACTGGACAACACAGAGAGACCCTGTCTCAAAAGGAGGGGGTTGCAATGATAGTTGCAGGTGTTCATGTGGATATGTTCAGGTCACTGGCTTTAAGGAATAAGATATACAAAAAGGTAAGGATGAAAACCTTCAAAGCCACTCCCTTCAAATCACTTTTAAAACAGACTGAAAACAAGCACTTCCAAGGGTTGCTCCAGCAGAGTACTAGGGAAATTGTCTAAATTACAGTTACCACTTTCTCACTACAAGCCACATTGCCTTTAAGAAAAAATACAAAGAGCACATATTTTCAAAGTTAACCTGTTATGTCCAGGTAGCCAGCTAAATCCTGCCAGAAACCAAAGCTACACCTCTCCAGGCTGCTGGGAATCTGAAAAGTCTCCAGAGTATTCTAAAAAGACACGACTGGGGGCTGCTTGTGCTCTGCGCCCACCCCTAGTCAGATCTTTTCAAAGTTGCAGGCAACTTCCCAGGAATTCAGAATGAGCCACCAGGGAGTTCTGTGGCATGGTATGGGAACTGGCCACTAAATTGTTCATCCTAGCTGACAGGCAGTTTGACTATAGCCAGAAATGCAGTTTGCCATTACTGCAAAATATAAATGCAAAGTATACGTTGGGAGCAGCGGCTGCAAACTGTGCTCATCCTGAGTTAGGAAAGCTTTCCCTTCTCCCTACCCAGCTTCCTCTTCTCTCTCTCCTGCAAGCACAACCAACTCCAGCCCCAGCACAGCTTAACCTTGGCACTATATGGTGAAGAATCTACAAAAGCTCCTTGAATGACTTAGACTTAAGATATCCAGGATAAAATCCTCCACTGAACAAAGGTAGCCAAGTTTTTTTTACCCATTTTCAACTTCTGGTCTTTTTTTTTTTTTTTTTTTTTTTAATTGGAAGGATATTTTCCTCTACATTTTAAGGTAATATATCTTTGGTATAGCTAATTTATTTGATCCAAAATGCCTTTTAAAATTTCATCATATATATACAACCACTGCTAACATTTCCTTCCTTTCTTCCATAGTTTTTTCTGCTTCATACCTAATTCAAAACGTATCCTAAATATTATTGTAGTTGTAAAACAGTCCATTATATGAATGTACTACAATTCACTTATCCATTCTCTTCTTGTTAAACAATTAACTCACTTTCAACTTGTTTAATATTATAAGTTACACTTTAATGAACATCTTTATGCAAATTCTCTACATGTTGAGCATTTCCTTGAAAAGAGATTTCTAGAGCTAGAATCACTCAAGGTATAATTGCTCAGATAGACAAATTATTTTAAAGCTTTCAATAATATAATGTCAAAGCGTTCTCATGAATTTTGGTGAAAGTTGGACATTTAATTTTCCCATATTCAAAAAATTATTCTTCCCCTCCCTGAGTTCTCCTGCAGGGCCCTCCTCTCTCCTACATTGTCCTGCTTCTCCCTCAGCCTCCTGCCTCAGCAGCAGGGAGCTGGACCCACTTCCAAGACTTAGGGAGTCTCACTTGGAAGACTTCGAGTTTATTTCATATTTACTTTTGTTTTCTGTCTATTTTCACCAGCCTTCAACCTGCTATGACAAACTCAGGAAAATATTAACATTACTTTTCAAATTATGTGGACTTACATAATATTTAATCTCACCTGCTTATTAGAATGAAAGACAACTTAGGGATTAGAGACATTTATTTTTTTTTAACTATCTACTCCCCCGCAGCCAAACAAAAAATACCTAAGATAGTGTTACGACCAACTTTCTAACTTCCCTTCTTAAAAATTTCCAGAAGTTCCCAGTCAAATACAGGTCATATAAAATTATTCCCTTTAGTTTACATGAAGCTCCTTCTATTAGAGGAACTTTCAATAATTTCTGCCCTCTAGTCCTTAATTTACCACCAAAACAAAGAAGTTTCCTTTCTTCTTTTTTCCATAAGAAGTTTGACAACCTTTTGAAGAGTTTAAAACCTTGGTTTTCTGGTTGTCAGGTTTTTTCCTGCATCTCATTAACTATCTAATTCCATCACTCCAACAGACTTAACACAAATACATACATCAAGCCTAAATTGATTGCTCAGAAATGCAAAGTTAATAAACTGTACGTACTGCCAAACACAATATAAAACCACATCCTTAAACATATATACCCATCAATATAGAAATGGTCAATCCAATTCTGCATTGGCTGTTTTCTACATTTTTCTACTAATATTTGTTCACTCCTCATCCAGTTAGGACCAGGACTGCCCCTGTAAGGAAGCAACAGCAAGTGAGCAAAGCATCAAAGGCTTAGAAAACAATTTAAAGGAAGGGAAAGAGAAGGAGGAAGATTTCTGAATTTAAAAAATTAAATCACCAAGTTCATAAAGTATCTTAAACTGTGACTGCACATTAAGAAAAGATTGCCATCATGGATTCAGCCATAAAACAGACCTTCAATAACAACGTGAAGAGCATAGCTCTTCTTCCGAGACCCCTCTCCTTTTCTTCATTCCATGGAGATTCACAGTCACTCCTACCACAGGCTAATGCTGAGAAATGACAGATGGCCATGGCCTCTCAAACTTTTATGTGCCCCTAAATCACTTCTAACGTATAAAAACATTGCTTCTGACTCAGACATCTGGAATAGGACCTGAGATTCTTGCATTCCCAGGGATGTTGGCATTGCGAGCACGAGAGTTTGTGGACCAGACTCTTAGTAGCAATATATACACTACAGCTCTAGGAATCTTGTAATTATTGGGTTATAATAAAATCTCTAAAATACAGCTATACAGGATTGACTGGCTCAGCTTGTTTTATGAAATATAGCTGTCTCTTGATATCTAAGGGGACTGGTTCCAGAGCCCCAAGGACATGAAAATCCACAGATGCTCAAACCCTTATATAAAATGGCGTAGTATTTGCATGTAAACCAATGTTCCTCTTCCCATATACTTAAATCATCTCTAGATTACTTATAATGCTGAATATAATGTAACTGCTATAATAAGTTGTTGTTATACTATATTGTTTAGGGAATAGTGACAAGAAAAAAATCTGACATGTTCAATATATATAGATGCAATATTTTTCTCAAATATTTCCAATCCATGTTGATTAAATCTGCAGATGTGGAACCTGCAGACACAGAGGAGCAACTGTACAAGGTCCTTAATACAGAGAAAAGACACCCTCTGTTTTTAAGATACTAACGCTGATTGAGCATTACTACATTGTAAAATTAACAGAATATATTAGAAATTGGTAATATGGGTGGTCTTGAAGAAAGAAACCAGCTGCCTGAAAGAGGATAAAGGGGAGGAAGAATTATTCACTATATATTTCTTTTACAGCTTTTAACTACTGAGTCACATGGCTGAAGTTACCTATTCAGAAAATAAACTGTATTTTAAAATTTTAAAGCAATTTCACAGGATATTCTGAAAGCTCAATAAATGTTAACTCAAATTAATCCATTCTAGGGAAGTAAGTGGTAGGCCCAGGGAGACCACTTACCTTAAATAAGTTAGCATTTTTCTACAAAGACGGGGGAACATCCATTTGGCACCTTCTAAGATCATGCCAATATTATATTTTTTATTATGACATTTTCTCAGTCTGATGACTTGTCTCGGATAGGAGAGGCCAACAGCTCACCCTGACTCACAAGGGGATTAAAAAAACCTCAATGCTGCCTGTACAGCAGGTTCCCATCACTGGACACAGGAGGAAAGCCGGAGAGGCCTATGTCACCTGAATCTCTGCTCTGCCAATTTGGGAATCCAGTCTGTTTGTGCTGTAATTGTCCTATTAATGGCACTAAAGTTGGCATTTTAGATTTGTATAAATGTAAGTGCAACTAAGATCAAAAACCAAAGGAGAAAAGGACAATGAGAATGAAGGAGAGAAAGAGCACACAAGTGTAAGTGTGTGTGTGTGTGGTGTGTGTGTGTGTGTGTGTGTGTGTGATCAGAGAAATGACCCAACAGCTGACCCTGGGGTAAACATTAGCTCGCTCATCTGACATGACCATGCTGACCCAGACCCCACCTGCACACTCACCCAGTCTCCACAGCACATTCTTCTTTACATAACTTGACTTGGCTATGTGACTCTCTTGTAAGTACTAGTTGCATTTGCACTTTGGAATTGATATTCCTCTTTAAATTCTTGAACCTTATCTGGGTTCTGATCTTCTAGTGAGTCACCATCAAGCCAACGGCTACCATGTCTATGAGGTTTCCTTCCCCACACCCCTGACCTCCACCTTCCCGCTCCATTCCACTCTGCTGTCAGCTGGGGTCCCCAGTTCTCCCTCTATGATGGCCTGTGCTCATAACTGAGAGCATTAGCAACCTAGGCTATGGCACAGGATCAGCGACAGGCAAATCCAGGCTGCAGGGGATGGACCCAAGTGCCATCATCCCTGCCCAGAGAGTTTTGACAGTGGTCCAGCACACGGACCTATGGGAGCACAGTCTATCAGCCCACTGCCGTCTCTAAGTCTATTATCCATGGAGACCCAACCGTGGTAGGTACCTGAGAACCAAGAATACCAGGGATGAGGAAAGAAGGCTCTGGCAGCACAGTGGATCCTCCTGACTCCGCACGCCAGTGTAGAACCCCAACACCTTAGAGAACACAAACCCAGAACCAACACTGAACTCCTGGTAACATGGGCTGGACTTGGGCAGCAGGAACAAGGCAATCCAGGGACCCATAAAGCAGCCAAGCGGGCTGCAGATCAGGTCAGGTTACAGTGTGAGCAGAAAATCAAAGAAGAACCTTGGAAGTAGAGGCCAAAGCAAGCACCGTGAGGATCAAGGTGATAGTGCTATTCGGGGCATGTGCCTGCTCTCACTCCAGGGCTGGAGCTGGTCTCCTACCTGCCAGTTGATGGGGTTGGGACTGCCAATGTGCCTTTGCCCACATCAGCGATAGATCAGTCACCCACAGATCCTGAGTTGGACCTGCCGCTGAAGAGCAAGAGGAGCTACTGTGCTAACACTGCACAGGGCCGGAGGAAGCATTTACAGATGCCAGCCTGCCATTGCTCTCACTTGAAATGTCTCGGCTACTCCTCTTGCACTGCCATTATCATCATCATAACCCATAGCAACAGAGCATGTGTCACACCTGAAGAACATTACCTGTACTATTCTCAGCCATGCTGGCCTCTTTGATGTCCCTTGAACAAACTAGGTAAGTTGCCACCCCAGGGCCTTTGCACTAGCTGTTCCCCTTGCTACAAAGTTCTTCCCATAGGTACCTACATAGCAATTCCTCCTCCTTGAATCTTTACTCAAATGTCTCTGCTCCTAAGTCTCCCTTTCTCCAGACTCCACAATACAGTCTACTCCACATAAAACTTTATACTAACCAATAATGCCTGCCTCTCTGGACTACTAAGATAATATTAAATGAGATAGTTTGTGCTTAGAAAAGCTCCAGGAAAGTGCTCAGCCCTGCTAAATGTCCAACACAACATAGCCATTATTATTATTTAGTATCTAATACTTCATATTATAAATACTGGCTCAAGTCTTATATCCACAGACAGATTATAAGCAAATTAAAGGCAAAGATCATTTCTTATTGTTTTGGAATCCTCCAGAGTCCTTACTACAGATTTTTAATAATATTGGCCTGCTTGAAACAAGAATTTCAACTTTTAAAGATTTATTTGAAAGATTCATTTGAAAACCTTCAGAACCTCTGTTCAACTTTAGCGGTTCCAACCCTTTCCCTCTTCCAGGACTGACCTGGTATGCAAACACAGCAAATCCCTCAAAATAGCATTTATAATAGGAACTTTGCTATAGCATGAATACCAAAGCCAAAATACTATATAAAAGATCAAACAAATATTGACTCAAAGAATTTTTCCCCCACAGGCAACTGTTATAGTCTTATCTTGAATAGAATGTTTGCACAGTTAATTAAGTATTGCTATGGACTCAGCAAAATCCTGGGCAGACCCTGCCAAGCTGAGTTCTACATTCCCACCATCTTAATCACTATTACAAAGCCATGCACAAGTCCTCTCCTCCTGTCCCCTCACCTAGCAGCACTACTAAGCTGGGCGTGGGATTAAATGATAAGTAAGTCATACACCTTTTATCCGTGGACAAAAGATAATGGAACCTCAGTGCCAAAGATTCCATTTACCTATCCCACGGCAAATATGCTCTGTCATTACCCTCCAGAAATCAATCAGGCTGCATCTGTTACTACCTGTTGACTTCTTGGAAATGTATGAAACAGTAGAACCATGTAGAAAGAGGTGTTTACGGGTTTTCACCAAAACATGCCTCAATACACCAAAATGCTAATGGGCGATTACTTCCTATGGCTGCTAATCATGAAAATCTGGCAAGAGGATGGGAGCCTCAAAATTCACCCCAAATTCCGGACCATTCTTTTCAGTCAGGGCACTCACTGCTAGCTTATTCTGGACTGTCTGAATTGTGGAGGGGGTCAATTATGAGAGAAGGAAGACAGCACGAGTCACTTACAACCCTTTTTTCCAATAGTACCTGCCTCATTGGGCAATGAAGAAAATTAAATGAGATAATCTATGCTTCACAAAGCTCTAGGAGTCAGCTGAGGTGGTGCATACCTATAATCTCAGCAGCTTGGGAGAGTGAGGCAGGAGGATTGCAAGTTCAAGGCCAGCCTCAGCAACTCAGCAAGACCCTGTTTCAAAATAAAAAATAAAAAGTGCTGAGGATGTGGCTCAGTACTTAAGCACCCCTCAGTTCAATCCCTGGCATGCATAAATAAATAAATAAATAAAACTCTAGGACAGTGCTCAACCTTGTCAAATGTCCATTAAATCACAACCATTATTATTATGTAGTACATGTACTTTGTATTATGCATACTGATGCAAGTTTTATATTCACATCTAGATATAAGAAAGCTTCCATTTAGTCATTATTCATTGAGTACTTCTGATGGTCCAGGCAGTCTTCCAGCTGCTGGGAATACAATCAGGAATGAAGTCTACCATACCCTCAGGAAGGTTACATTCTAGTGTGTGAGAAACAAAGAGGTCAACAAGATAGATAAGGTAAATAGGTAAACTCGATATTGTTAGATATTGACGAGTGCTACGGAGAGAGAAAAAATAATTGGGAAGGAGGATATGAAATGTCAAAGGGATAAAATAAAGAAGTGAAATTATCAATGGGCAGGCTGGGACACCTTCAGTGAGAAGCCAGAATTTGAGTCTAAAGTGGCAGAGGGAGCTTCCCCTCCCCTATAGAGAAGTGGGCACGAGCGTCCCAGGTGGAGACTTACATGCCAAGATCCCACCGCAGACCATCGCTGGCGGGTTAGGAGCACTCAGGACCAGAATGGGTAAGTCTAGTGTTCAAAGGGAGAGATAAGAAATAAGATCTGAAAGGACAGGGAATACTCTATACAGAGCCTCGCTTTCAACCCAAGTCATTTCTATCAGTCATAGAAAAACCATGCATTCACAAATTTTCATTTACTCAGAACTCCAGGGGTTATTTTTTCCAAGAATTTATATATACATACTTCAAGAGAACAATCTGCCAAAAAAAAAAAAAAAAGTTATACAATAAGCCAACATATTTGCCTGGGGAAAAATCCTAAGCTGCTTTTAATAAAAACGAAAACTGTTCATGCTCTGAGTGTAAACTTGTATAGGACTGGGAACAGGCATCAACTACCCATGCAGCTCAGCAACCATAGGTAATGGGACACTCCATGATGCTGTAAAAAGACGTCCAGCTGGCAAGAAATAATAATATGCAGAATTACAGGGGACTGGACTGTTGTAATTCACTACAGGGACATATTTTTAAGTGTGGTAATGCCACAATGTCTGGCAAATTTCAGGACCAACCTGGCTCACACAATATCCAGACCACACGCCTTCCCTGCTCAACCAGCTTCTCAACATAAATAAGATGCTATCAGTCAAGATCTGTGACACAGAAAGGTTTGGGGTGGTACCTTAAGATCTGCTGTCTTCCGATTAAGTGTACTCAATCCTGTTCAACCCAGTTTCATAGCAACAGGAACGTTTT
The DNA here is from genome assembly GCF_902686455.1 of Sciurus vulgaris. Taxonomy (NCBI): domain Eukaryota; kingdom Metazoa; phylum Chordata; class Mammalia; order Rodentia; family Sciuridae; genus Sciurus; species Sciurus vulgaris. Next base: position 104,278,300 of record NC_136463.1, on the reverse strand, counting down.
CCATGAACACACATTCATAAACAACTCCACCGTGGTGACTGCACTGTTCTTTAGGTACACATAATCTGTCCCCAAGGCAACAAGTACAGACTACAGGGCACATTGTGATGCTATATAATAAAAAAAATAGTATGTATTATTGTTGTTGTTGCTGTTGTTGTTATTACTCAGTAGCCACAATCCTTCCCCAGCAAGCTCTCCCAGGCCACTCCCACGGTCCCACCCACAAATGGGCAAATCTTTTTGCTGGGTCCTCTTCCTTGACTCTCCTTGGTTGGAAATTATCAGAACACTAAAAAAAGTCAGAAAGGATAAAGCAATATACATAAGAAAGAACTTGAGTGGGGAAGAAGCCCCTGGAACTTTCCAAAAATATGGAAAGAAGACTAGAATCAGGTTAGGAGAGGTGACCCAGAACAGCGTGGGGCAAGAGAGGGGAGAATTTTTAGAGTTGTTACTTAGAATTTTTAGACAAATACAATGAATCTTTTTTGATGTTCTCTGAAAGATGCAAGTTTGAACATTTTAGAAATACTCATTGGTTACTTTAGTTTCTGAACTATGCTCCTCTGAGTGGCAAATTGCATCCATTACTCATCGAACAACTAGAGTTGAAGAGTCTACTCCACAGACAGGACAACACACCAGATTCTTCACTTGGCATAATACATTCTTCATTGCCATGAGCAACGATGTGTTCTACACAAAAGCATGGCAAAGATGTGATTCAGGGACAATCACAACCAGACCTCTCCTCACCCGACTCAAACACAGAAGCCAGTTATTTCACAGAGGTTAAAAATCACATGCTGGGCTGGAGTTGTGGCTCAGTGGTAGAGCCCTTGCCTAGCACGTGTGAGGCACTGGGTTCAAACCGCAGCACCATGTAGAAACAAATGAACAAAATAAAGGTATTGTGTCCATCTACAACTAAAAAATTTTTTTTTTAAATCACATGTCTTCAAACTACCTAAAAAAGGCAGTGATGTCACTTATCTAGCATCAGGGATGACTGGGTTCAACCCTCAGTACTTCTAAAAAAAAAAAAAAAAAAGACACTTGGCAAAGCACTCTAGCTTGCATTTCCAGTCTCAACAAAGAAACCCAAACAAAAAATCTTCTTCCTCACAATGGTGAGTCCAAATCATCTAGTTTCTATGCAGCTGGTTGAGAAAACAGAACTTTCTGTCAAGATCATCAGTCTGATTATCCAGGCCCTCTCTCTGCCCTTCAGAAGATGATGCATCAGGCAAGTTTGAGAGAAGTATGGTCATGCATTGTTCAAAAGCAAAAGCTTTTCTATCCTCCAGCAAGGTTCTGGCTGAAGAAGATTCATCTATATAGAATACACCACACTGATGAGTAGTCAATTAGATTTTTTCAATTGCACAAAGAAGATAATAAGGTCTCCATTCTAACTACAAAATAACCATTTGAGACATTGATGATCGCACCAGAAATCTTTTTAAATTATTCAAAACTCAAAAGCAAAGATGATCTTTTAAGACAAAGATTATCTGAACAGATTTTCTTAAACCAAAGAAAGTAGCAAAGACTATGAAAGTGCCACTTTGTAACACTGTATGAACCCCAAGACACTAAGTACAGAGGCTGTTCCCTTCTCTATTTACATGGTTTCCTACTGTCTTGCTTTTCTACAAGAATCATACATGATGCCTATAATCAGGAAAACCTGTGTGATCTTTTAAATTATGCACAGAAAAGACAAAGAAAATATACCTTTAAAATATTATTAACAATTCATCTAAGGGACAAACTGCTCTTTACTGTTCACTTTTCCATATTCTTGGAAACTCTCGCAATGAAAATATATTAATTTATAATGAAAAACAACTTTAACATATGTTTATATTATTAAAATATCAAAGGACTAAGAAACTTATCAAGCATCATAATATACAAATAAAAAATATGATCAGAAAAAAAGCATTCACTGCTGATGAAGCTACCTACTCCAGTTAAACAATTTACATGTTACATCCCAGTGTTTCTGAAACTTGAGCATGCATAAGCACCACCTGCATGTTAAGATGCAAGTGATGAGAATTTGCATTTCTAATAAGCCCACAGGTGACATTGATGCTGTCAATCAATAGACCTTACTCTGAGTAGCCAGGTTGGATGCAACAAGAAGGGAGAGGAGTCCATCTAGGGTTCTCCCAGGAAGCATGCCAAGCTCTTTCTAGACTGGGCAGAAGGGAAAGTAAGCTCAAAATTCCACCTCCTTCAGAGTGCTAAAGCAGGAGCTCAATTCATTTCTCTTCAGTCAACCCTTGGTGATTAAATACTTAGTCATGTGCTTATAAAGGGGTCAATAAAATGAAGGTAATCATGATTCTAGGACTAATGAGCTTGTCAGAGCATCTTATGGAACCAGCCTTGGATCCGCCTTGGCAGACTGCCTCATCCTTCCTGGAATTCTCCATAAACATACCCAATCTCCTGGCAGTGGGTTTCAAGTACCACAGTTTCCTGCAAAGACTTTGTTGGATGCCTAAGAACTGGTGATGTCCGTGAATTCAGGGTCTGTCACTCATTAAGGAGAACAAAGAAGACATGCATGCCCGACACAAACTGACCACACACTCACCAGGCGGCTTTGGGAACAGTGGGGCGGAGGGCAGGAGAGCGAGCCTGTGAGTGGCGGAGTCGTCCCTCCCTTTCACTCCCAACCTCTCACTCCCCAGACGCATCACAGCCCTCCTCGGAGGGAAGGACAAGAACCAGTCAGAAACTCCATGAAGCCCCAGAAAGAGATTACCACACATAAGAAAATACTCAGGCCCACACCCACCCTCCACCAGGTGAGTCCACCAAAGCCCTTAAGGGTGACCCTGGTCTTTCCTTTTAACTTAAGAAGAAGGTACCTGGCTGAGAGACCTCCAGCTTCTATGCTGTGAGACCCTCAGAAAGAAACTAACTTAATTAACCATTCACAAGAGCACTGAGAATTCCCACCAGCCACCAGGTCCCCAAACCCCACATCTGCTATTTACTCCCAGTGCTGTCATTTCCTGCCTGCGGTGAACTAATTACACACAGTGGGAATTCTGGAGCTGCCGGTTCTAATGTTTATCTGCTGTTAACTTGTTGTGTGACCTCAAAGATATGTCTCTCTAGTGCCTTTCTATCCCCTGCTACAAAAGCAAGATAAGGGAATGACATGCTTGACAAAGTGCCCTGACATAATACTGTAGTCATCCTATCCTAGGATGCTCACGGGATGGTAATTAGCGTGTCTCTTTCACTAAGGCCTTTAAAGAAAACTGATGACATGTTGTGCAAAGCGTGGGATCTCATATGATGTTTCCTCTTTTGCTAAAACAGGTTTCAGTGGTAAAGGCTACCCCTAAAACTGTTGAAAAAAGCAATCTCCGGGGTGCTCTTTGGTAAATCACTCAGTTGGATTGACAGGATGTCCATAACTGTAGTTCTAACAAAAGACCATGGCTTCATAAGTAGAAGAGATGAAGAAAAATCCTCTGAGGTTTCCATAACTTCAACTTCTAGCACTGAAAACTTAGTGTAAGTAAAACAGGGCTTTGGGGCTGGTGCTGTAGCTCAGTGGCAGAGCCCTTGCCTAGCATGTGTGAGGCACTGGGTTTGATCCTTAGCACCATATTAAAAAAATAAATAAAGGCATGCTGTCCATCTACAATTACAAGATAGATAGATAGATAGATAGATAGATAGATAGATAGATAGATAAAACAGGGCTTTGAAACCAGGTAAAAGTACATTTTAGACTGGTTAGCGACATAGTCTGGGCTCTTCTGTGAGAAAAGCTGGTTCCAAAACTTTCTTTATACAAAACAATCAGTATAATTTGATTTGGTAAATTTATGTGGGCATAGAAAAATATTCAGTAAGTGGTAGTAATTATGTTCCACATCTGTCTGGACCCCAGCCTTTTTATTCTACATTTGAGGATGCAATATATTAAAGTTATAACCATTAATCATGTATGTGTCACAAATTTAAATGTCCTTAATCTTTTTTGCATCTCCATTTGCAGAGAAGTTTTAAATTTTAAAATATTCTCATTTGTTCCTCTTTTCTTCATGAGCTACCTCTTTTGTTGTAAATTGTGATAGCTGTTATTCATGCACAGACCCAATTAATATTATAAGTTCCTGCTAATTTTTCTATAACTTGATTTGCAATATTCAACTCTCTGGAGTTTATTTTGGGGATATGGTATGCTTGCTGAGGTTCCAATTGATCTCTTATGTTTAAGCCAATTATTAAATAATCTAATAAATAACTTTCTTACCACTGAGCTATATGTAGTTGGGAAATCATTTGGATTTGCTTTTTTTAATATAAAATACAAAAAAATCCAAATGTAAAAGCCAAATATACCTAATTTTTTAAAGAAATCTCAGTAAATGATCATGAACAAATCCTCAAGTCATTTCAACTTCATTGGAGAATCAGCTAAGCATAATTCCTGTTTAAAATCAGTTCTTCCCATTCAGTAAGAAGACTTTGAGAGTATAATTGTAGGGTTCGTAAGTATATGGTAGCTGAGTCACCAACCACTACTTGAATTTTCTGCTTATTTCATGGGGAGGGGCTACTTCTTGGGCGGGCGGTAATGTTATTCTGAACCTTAAACCACTGGAATAACATCCCTTGGTCTAAAAAATACATAAATAAAAGCAGAGAAGTAGAATTCATTGTTTAATGGTCAAGATTTAGAGTCATGGGGCTGGGATTGTAGCTCAGTGGTAGAGCGCTTGCCTGGCACGTGGGAGGCACTGGGTTCGATTCTCAGCACCACATATAAATAAATAAAATAAAGGTATTGTACCATCTACAACTAAAAAAATTTTTTTAAAGATTTAGTCATTGTTTTCACTCTATTGATTTTTCTTCCAGATACATCAAAAACCGCTCTGTATAATATGTACCATATAAATTTGCACTTGTTTTTAGATTAATTTCAGCATCTTGACATTTCCATTAAGACAGAAGTTCCTGAAAAGCAAAGGCTGTTTACTGGGAGAGGAAAATAGGAAGGAAGGCAGAGGGAGAGGAAGACAGGGAAAGAGAAAAAGAGGAAGGAGGGAAGGAAGGAGCAAAGGGCTAACTGATTCGTATGTGAACTTGCGACTACCTCTTTGGGGGTCTTGCCACACCAGACACACAGGAAAGGCTGTCAAGAGACCAACTACTTTAGAGTTTCAGCCATAAATGATGCTTAAGAAAAAAACTTATCATTGAAGTTTTTCGTCTGAATTCATCTCCCCTACTGAGTAATACGGACGGATTTTTGCCTTCAGTTCACACCCTGAAGCACAAGACATGATGATCTTTCTTTTCATTTGCATAGCTACGATTCGTCATTATCCAGCCATATTTTTTACTCAACAAAATAGCATTGCACCATTAAGATTTCAGCGTGTCTATTCTTGCAGAGACTATTTTGAATTGTGCCTTTTAGAAGCAATCACTTTAAGGAAAAAAATCATCACTTCTAAAGTATATACTTGACTTGGAATAAGAATGTACATTTGGGGGAGGGGTCATTTTCCTGTTGCATTTTATGCAAGGAAAGGAATGATTAAGAAAGGTTCCTCTGGAGCAGTGTAGCCGCTGGGTTCCCAACCTTGTAATCTCTGCTAATCCCCTCCCCCAATTAAGGGACTAGAGAAAACACGTTCATTGTCAGTGGCACGATTTACTCATCTCATACATGCCAATCACACTGCTAAATGTTATCCATGTTATTTCCAGTGCTGTGTTTGTTACCAAAAATGTCTAGAATGTACTTCCTCCCCGTGCCCTAAAACAAATGCTCAATTTAGTATTATACCTAATTATTAAGTGTAATTTTAGAGATATTGCTTAATTTTTAATCTAATAAGTAACTGACATTTTAAGAAATTTGACGTTTAATTTCATAATATATTTATACTGTCATTACGTAAAATAGAAAGGCATAACCTGTAAGAATGTCCTCCTTGTCCCTGCTTCTTTTCTATTGAGAAGAATGGGAACATTTGTCATGCAACATAAGGAGCCAGGGAAGAGGAGGGAGCTTATCTTACATGCTAGCAAAAGAATCATATTTGACTCCTCCCATGACTGTCCTCATCCTACTCCCATGCCTAAGGAGAACTGAGAGGTAGAGTTACATGCCAATAAATGCTAACTAGCTGCTCTCCCATCCTCTCTCTCCTGGCATTTCCCTAGGGGTTTCCTCTCTCCTGGCATTTCCCTATGGATGTCCACTGGAGTTTCAGGCTCACTTTTTGGGAGGCTCCCAGAAGTTGAAAGTAATGCCAAGGCATCCAGAAAAAAAAAAAAAAAAAAATGCAACGTCTTCAATTGTACTGAGAAAGAGGCATCTAGAAACATATATGTCTTAGCCATTTTGTGTTGCTATAACAAAATACCTGAGGCTGGGAAATATATAAAGATAAGAGATTCTTTTGGCTCACAGTTCTGATGTCTGGAAAGTTCAAACAGTATGATGCTAGCTAACATCTGGCAAGGGTCCCTGGGCTGTGTCACAGCATAGAAGATAAGCCAAAAGGGAAATGTCAACGTGCACACACACACAGATACACACAGGGTGTGATGGGACTTTATGACAACCCTGCACTTTATAACAACCCACTCTCCAAGAACTAACCTAGTCCTGTGAGAATGACACTGCTCCCTTCTGTAGACTAACCTAATCACCTTCTGCTAGACCACACTGCTTAAAGGTTCCACCACCTCTCAATACCAGCACACTGGAGACCAAGTGTCCAGCATACAAACTTTTGGGGGACAAACCACATCCAAACCATAGCAACATATATATAAACACACTTTATTACTAAATGTAAACACTGAGGCCCTATCATAGCAATTCACATCCACCTCATACTACATTCAAGAGCACACTGCAGACAGGTAAGCCTGAGAGAGGCCACAGCCCTGCATCAACTCCCATACTCCTCTCTAAGTTCTCAATGTATTTCATTAAAATACTTCATGCATTTCATAAAATATTACTGGAAGGTCTCATCACCCCAGCTCCTTCTATGGAGACTCTTGATTCAAAAGCATGCCAGCATATTGACCCCTACAATGTACAGTCTCTCCCAAAGACCCTGAGAAGTAGGAGAAAGAACACCTTCACTTGGCCCAAAAGTCAGTGCAGACCATCAGGAGAAGGTTAGGAACCGAGGACAGGGCCAGGGTTTGCAAGCTTGCCCCAGGGGAAGGCTGACTGGCACCCGGGGACACAACCTCTTAGAAATTAGAAAGCTGCAGATATAGGAGTCATCTGATGCAGCCTGGGGCCCACACAGGGACCCCGATGTTTCAACCCTCTCTGTGCCCATGCCCCTTCCAGGTGACTTCATAGACTGGCTGGTGGAAACCTAGGTCCTGAGGAGCTTTTCGGGTTTTCTCTTACCCCTGACAACTCTGCCAATGCCTGGGGAAAAGAGCTGTCCCTAGGACTGCTGCCCTCAACTGGGATCCCAGTGGAGCAGAAGTCAGACCCAAATGGCGTTCTCCCCAGGGCTCAGCCAAGCCACAGGCAAGCCACAGGAGCAATGACACACAATTGTTGTGTTAAGTCACCGTGTTTTAGAGCCTTTTTAAATGTGGTTTCACTATGCCAGTAGTTAACTGATACACAGGCTAAGGAGCCTGCTCATAGAAAATATGTTCCCTTCTCAGAAAAAAAAAAAAAAAAAAAAAAAAGGTAAATTTTAATATGTGGTCATCTTAATAAGATGTTTAAGGACATTTACTTAGTTAGACCTCACAACAACTCTGAGACAGGTAGGATTTTTATCCTAGTAAAGACGAGGCCACTGAGATACAATGAAGTACACTGTCCACAGCTGGAAATTGGTCCCCTGGATTCTGAGCCTTAGCTCCTAACATCTATGCTAAATGGCCTTGCAAACCTCCCAGCCAACTCTACCTAAAATTTTGCTGTGGGCTCCCAAGCCCTCGGGATAGAAGCCAAACTGACCAGCATGATACCACAGTAATGGGTACAGAACTCCAGCTCCCCACAACCTGGTGCTCCTCATTCCATCTGGACTCCTGCTCTCTCCTCTGCAGCTGCCTCCCGCCCTCCTCTTCCTCCTCCTCCTGCCTGGCTTCCTGTCACCTCCAGGTCTGCTCCAACCACACTGAGCCTACTCTAAACCCACCAGCTCCATCACATCTTTGCTCCCTGTTGGGACCCTCTAGGTCACCCTTTAGGGGACAAGGCAGGGATGCAACCTGCAGGGAGCATATCCTGACCCCAAACACGTGCCCGTGGTTGCCCATGCTGGTTCCCAGCCACTAGGAACTTCACAGAGCACTGCCAACGCCGGGCCATTCCCAGCCACTCAGCTCCCTCCTGAGCCCAGCTGTGGGTCCTTGGGGACAAGGCCTGGGTCTCAATCATCAATCCAGTGGTTAGTAGGGTGTCTGATCTCATCATAGGCACTCAATAAAAACTGGCTAAATTAAAAAGCCAGTGAAAGGACAACAACGTGACAGAGAAATGGATATGGAGACAGGAGATTTAAATTTTTCAATGCCAAGTCTTCCTTTCTAATAAATGTTAATTAATGTGCTCAACACCCCTGGGTCTCCAGCTAGATATTCCTCAGTTAGAACTGGTCCTTCGTGACGGTTTCCTGTGCCAAACCTTCCCTCGAAGGCTTAGGCGTTCAGGGCGTCTTGGGACAGGTAAGCGAAGGCACGGTATGTATCTGCTTGAAACAGCAGAGGGAATTGAGGGCCGCTCCCTAAACCTTCACCCTGGCAACACAAAAAGACATGTACTGTGCTTCCAAGAGAAACGGAAGAAAGTTTGTGGCAGGGGAGGGCACGTGGTTACACGAAAGAAAAAATTCCTACATCAGGGAACAGGCAGATGAAGGCCCCACAAGAGGAAAGGCTATTCACCAGAGCTGAAGTGACTCACAGGAGGCCCAGTTCCCAAAAGCCAACTGCGGCTGACAGGTGGTTATTACTGCCTTAACCTTGGAGACTGCCATTAAAAGGTCAGGGCTTGGTGGCCTTACAGCTCCTGCAGAGCACCAACGAGAATGGGAGATGGAGGCAAAGGCTGCCTTCAAAATCTCATGTCTCCCAGACCACATTCATCTGGAGTGAAGGGGAAACAATACCCAAATAAGAGGGTACCAGGCTGTTCCCAGAAAGGGAGACCGAGGTCCTTCCCCACTGACAGCTTCCCATTCACTAATGAGTGGCATTTCTGTCCCTGAGGCACACATTCCAGTGTTACCTGAGAAAGAGGGGGCAGTCCCAGAATAATGGGCACCCCTCGATCCCTTTCACATTCAGCCTGGACTACATGGCGGAGTTCTAGACACCCGAAAAGTGAGAACCACCAGACAGCTTTGGGATCTGGCCACCCAGTAGTTTCCAAACCCTCTGTTCAAACGAAGCTTATGGTAGCACAAACAAGGGGGAGGGCACTGAGGCTGCTCCCTTGTGGGGCACAGGGCCAGGAACCCCACTTGTTGGGACAGGGTCAACCTCTGAGAGGGCTTGAGGGAGAACTTGGGGTTCAGTTTGGAAATCACTTATTGAATCCAACCCTGGACTATGCAGATGTGAAAACTATGGTTCAGAGGGGAAAGTGACTCGTGCAAGGTCCCACAGCCAGAAGGCAGGAGGACCACGGGCAGGACTCCAGTTCCTGCCTGCCGTACCACACACTCTTCCCTCTACATGGTGCCACCATCTTTTCAAGGAGCAAACAGCCCTCTACACCCTTCTCTGCCACCCTCCCCTCTAGCAAGCCCCAGTGCAGGCCTGGAGCTCAGACTGAAGTAAGAAGCTGGGTGCCAGCCTGTCAGGAGGCAGGTAGCACACACAACAGGGCAAACTGCCAAAACCACCAGTCCATCCCCCACTCTCCCCACGTGGGCTCCCCAGCAGGGTCAGATGAGCAGGCTTGGGCTGAGCTGGAACCTCTCAGGATCCCCTTTGCACCTCCTTTCCCCATCTGCTGTACTTTGTACAGCGCTGAATTCAGCGACTGCCTGCACTGCTGTAATTCTTCCATTTGCTGAATTTGTCCCCACGCAGTATTAGTGTTTGGTACTAAAGTGCTGTTTGCTCCACTTTTTAATTTCATTTTAGAAATCTGCAAGGAGAGATGCCAACACTTAATCGTAGGGACTGGAGGGAACTTTACAAACCGCTTACAAGGCACAAACAGAGTAGTTATTTTCCTATTTCCCTTTTGATTGAATTGGCTTCTGTATCATATGCAATAAACAATGAGAACCAAAAAGCATTCTGCAGCCTTATCTCACCTCCTCACATAATCAAAAGAAAAAATATTTTGTAATAAAAAAGGGAAGCTAGAACTTCAGATTCGTTTAAAAGTTAATTAAACTTGAAAGGTTTGTGGAGACCATTCATTTTCTTTTGTAGCCTAAGACCATAAGATCTGCCATTTTACCAGGGGGATGAAAAGAAAGTAACCTTATGTTACTTTCATCATAATAATAAATAGTTTATAATAAAGCTAAAATTAAGTCTGTCTTTTTAAATAGAAAAGTGGAAATGCACATATCATACAATTCTGAATTGACATATAAAAATACTATGTAAGTTTTTAAAGATGTGACCTACTTAATTGCTTTAGTTAATACTACTTTCATTCTTTTCTGGGGAGATGATTTAATAGTAAGCACACAGATATGTGTTTATAGACATCCTAGATAATCCTCAGAATTGACAAATTTAAAATAGACAGAGTGTCCTCTTTACAAAGAAAGTTGAACATGCAATTAACCAGAACAGGAACCCTCCCCAAAGCTTTCTGGTAACTCAGATTTGGAGATGGATAACACCCCCCTCCTTGGCAGTTCCAGTCACAACCACCTAATTGGAAGGACAATACTGAGCAGTCTTTGCAGGCAAGGTGAAGCAGGAATCCTAGACAAGTCACATTGAAGATGATCATGGGGCTGGTGTTAGATTACCCATGCCAGACACAACAAATGGAGCCAGGAGTGGGCAGTACATGGATTGCCTGCCTTCAGAGAATGTCGTGCATGTGTGTGTGTGTGTGTGTGTGTGTGTGTAATTAAGCATTTCAGAGAAAGAAGAGTTGCTGACAAAAAAGAGCAAGAATTATTAAATAAGGTAAGTAGTTCCTTCTACTAAAAAATACAGAGCTGAATAAATAGGGTTTCCAAAGCTCTATTTCTAAAATCTTTTGATTCTATGGTTTAGAAAGAAAAGGCTCCAACAGCATATTAAGATCCCAAAATCCAAATGTGAACAGTTTACCAGAATATTTAACTTCCTAATTTCTTCCCCATGAGCACCCAGGGGCACTGTGCTCCATTCATCCCTGTGATGCCAGCAGAGTACCTGCAGCACACACAGGCACCCTAAAATATGGAAAGCAGGGTGGAAACACCAGAATTTCAACTTGTACATTTATAATGAACGCTTACATGTTAGAAAATGTGAGTCAAACTCCTTGTCATCTAGATGTTACATGAATAGATTCTTCAACTAAAATAGTTTCCTTCTAGTACCACTATGCCACACCCCCTATGGCATAGAACAAAGGGGATTTTCATTCCTTCCCTAGGAGGAAGCAGCCAGCAACACCTGCCCTAAAACCCAGATTCTCAGATATAAAAATGATCATCAAAAAATAGCATAAATAGGGCTAGGGATGTAGCTCAGTGGTAGAGCACTTGCCTAGCACATGTGAGGCACTGGGTTCGATCCTCAGCACCGCATAAAAATAAATACATAAAATAAACGCAGTATCCATCTACAACTACAAAGCAATTTTTAAAAAATAGCATAAATAATACTGACCATCTCACTACAGGAGCATCAGACAGAACAAAACAAGGATGTGCTCTTACTGCTCTGTCCTTTCCAGCAAAGGCAATTAGGCAATAAATAAATAAATAAAATAAATAGCAAGCACAAGGATTAGAATGAAAGAAGTTAAAGTGCCTCCATTTGTAGGAGATATGATCTCCATTTGTAGGAAAATTCTAATGACTTCACTAAAAAACTATCAGAGCTAATCAGTGAGTTCAGAAAGTTTTCAGGATACAAGATCAAAACACAAGAACCAACTATATTTCTATGCTCTATTAGTGAAGAGCCCCAAAATAAAATGGACAATTTCACTGGCATGGCATCAGAAAGACTAAAATGCTCAGGAATATTTAATGGTAGAGATTGAAGACCTAGACATAGAAAATTATAAAATGTCATTGAAAGAAATTAAAGAAGACCTGGATAACTGGAAAAACTCCCATGTTCAGAATTGGAAAACTTAATACTGTTAAGAGGCAATACTTCTCAAAGGGATCTACAAATTCAGTGCAATGCCCATTAAAACCCCAGCTTTTCTGTAGAAATCAACAAACTAATCTTATGGAAATGTTAGGAAACTAGAACAGTCAAAAATTTTGGAAAAAGAAGAACAATGCTGGATGACTTATACTTCCCAATTTCAAACTACTACAAAACAAAAATAACCAAGACTGCCTGGAACTGGCATAAAGACAGACACAGATCAACAGAAAAGAACTAAGAGTTTGAAATAGGCCTAGATATTCAAGTCAACTGATTCTTGACAAGTTTGTCAAGAAAATTCAGAAAGAATACTCTTCAGCAAGTGGTTCTGGGACACTGGATAGCCACATACAAACATGAATGTGGACCCCCTACACTCATATTATATACAAAAACTAACTCCAAACAGATCAAACCTATATGGAAAAGTTAAAACTGTAAAACCCTTAAAGGAAAATATGGGTGAAAACCTTTGTAACCTTGACTAAGCATCTGTTTCTTAGATATAACTCCAAAGAACAAGTGAAAAAAGAAAAACAAGATAAATAGGACATCATAATTAAACTGTGTATCTGAGGGCGGTATCAAGGGAGAGAGAAAGAATCGATAAAATAGTTATAAATCTTATATCTGACAAGGGTCTAGCACCTTGTTTTATATTTATATTTATGTATTTCTTACAACTCTACAATGGAAAGACAAATCACCCAACTGAAAAATGGCAAAGGCTTTCGACAAACTTTTCTCTCCAAATGATATACAAATGGCCAATATGCACATGAAAATGCATTTGACACCATTAATTATTAGAAAATTGTTAATTAAAACCACAATGAGATATCACTTCATACCCATGAGGATGGCTATAAGCAAAAAGAGACAGTAGCATGTGCAGACAAGAATAAGGGTGGCATATGACAAGTCTGTAATCCCAGTGGCTCAGGAGGCTGAGGCAGGAGGATTGTGAGTTCAAAGTCAGCCTCAGCAACTTAGCGAGGACCTAAGCAACTTAGTGAGGCTCTGTCTCAAAATAAAAAATAAAAGGGCTGGGGATGTGGTCAGTGGTTAAGCACCCCTGGATTCAATCCCAGGTACAAAAATAATAATAATAATAATGAGACATTGGAACCTTGCTAGGGGATAAAATGGCACAACCTTGCTAGTTGCTAGGGGGATGTAAAATGGCACAACTGCATTGGACAGTTTAACAGCTTCAAAAAGTTAAAAACAGTTACCATATAACTCAGCAATTCCATTCCTAGTCAGATATCCAAGAGAACTGAAAACATATGTCAGCACAAAAACTCATACGTGGATGTTCATAGAAGCATTAGTCATAATAGTCAAAGAATGGAAACAACCCAAATGTTCACCAGCTGAAGATAGGACAAACAAAAGGTGCATATCCATGTAATGGAATATCATTTAGCCATTAAAAAGGAATGAAATACTAGCTTATGTTTAACTGAAATCACTTTAAACCTTAAATTTTGAAAACATGCTAAATGAAAGAAACTGGACACAAAACTCCACATATTATAGAAACCCAATTATATGAAATGTCCAGAAGAGGCAAATCTATCAAGACATAAAGTAAATTAGTGACTACTAGAGGCTGGGAGGAGGCGAGAATGGGGATTGCTAATGGGTATGGAATTTCTTTTTGAAGTGACAAAAATGTTCTGGCATTAGAAAGTGATGATGGTTGCAAAACTTTGTTAATATATTTTAAAACCACTGAACTACACACTTTAAGAAGGTAAGTTTCTGGTATGTATATGATTTCTCAAACAATGATGAGATACTGTAGGTACTGTGAGAATGCCCACTGGCAGAACTTCTTGGAAGAGATGTTTGGAAACAGGTATTAAATATCACCCAAATAATTAATACGATCACAACTTCAGCTGTAAAGATGTTTTTCTGCAATGTTCTTTCAATATCAAAATATTGGAAATTTCCTGAAGGTCCAACAGAGACTTTGTTAAACTAATTAAAACACATTCATTCAATGGAATATGATCCAGCCATTAAAATTATGTTGGTGATACACTGTTAACCAGAAAAGAGAGCATACAAACACAGTATGCAGTATGATCCTATCTTTGTTTTTCTAAAATTATGTATGTATCATGTTCCCATTACAGAAACACTAGGACTAAGCTCACTTTGCAGTCACTAGTCCTGGGTGGATATTTCAATTTACATTGATTAGAATTAATCATGATTGACATTCAGGTTCTCACGGGACCCACCACAGAATAATCGCACAAGGTTGGCGGCTAGCTACTGTATTGCATCATCACAGAAAGTTCTACTGAACAAGTCAAAGCAAAGAATACATGCCACACGAGCTTACGGGGGGCTGGTCATTTTCTTCTCTGTATGTTTATTCTCTACTTTTTTGATAATAAGATAAATGTTTATAATACAAGAATTTTTTTAATGATTCAAGGTAAACTGAAATAGTAGAGGAGGGAACTAGGGAAGTGCTCATAGGCACAGAAGTGACCCACTAACGCAGAAAGTTCCCTCAGCAATAGTGGAGGCTGGTGTCATCTCTCCCTTGCCCAGGACATAGCTCTGCACCTGCCAAGCTGGGGGTGGTGGTAGGTGGGAGCAGCCTCAAGCAAAAACACCACAGATTTCACTGTTCTTACTTAAAGTTCAGCAGATTTTAAAGAATCAACACTTCTCAGATTGCTGTAGGCTTTGATGAATTACCAGAAGTGATAACATGGCTGTTTCTGTTCATTTTGTCCAAATTTATAGCAGTTTTCGGGAAGAATTTGCAGACCTCCTCTCTGGGCCATGGCCAGAAGTCCTGCCTCCTCCTATAGATTTTAAAAATAATAATCCTATACTGGGGGGAGGCTGAGGAAAAGAGGCATCTCCAACTCTAGGTGATAAGATAGATTAGCTCGTGCTTTCTGGAAGACAATGCGGAAATATATACCCAACCTTAAAAATATTCTAGCTCTCTACTCAATTATGTCACTTCTAGAAAGTTATTCAAAGAAAATAGTTGTGGATATGCTCAGAGATTTAGCTGTAAGAATGTACATGACAGAGTTGTTTATAATAGCAAAAAGCCAAATGCAAGCTGAAAGTACAGCAATAAGACACATCCACATGATGAAATATACTATCCATTAAAAAATAATGCTGTGCAGGAATATTTAATGGTGTAGAAAATGTTTATAAATGTTAAGTTTTAAAAATGAGTTTTAATACAGTGTGAAAGGTATCATTTCATTTTTGTAACACATACGTATATATGTATACATATACACATACATTCTCAGAATATAAATCAGAATGATTAGGACCAAGACATAAATAGTGACTACACTTAACACCAAAAAAAAAAAAACTAAAAACAAATAACCCAATCAATAAATGGGCAAAGGAACTGAACAGGCACTTTGCAGAAGAAATATGATCAGTCAACAAATATATGAAAAAATGTTCAACGTCTCTAGCAATTAGAGAAATAAATGCAAATTAAAACCACACTGAGATTTCATCTCACTCCAGTCAGAATGGCAATTATCAAGAACACAAGCAACAATAATGTTGGTGAGGATGTGGGGAAAAAGGTATACTCAAACATTGCTGGTGGGAATGTAAATTGGTACAATCATTATGGAAAGCAGCATGGAGATTCCTCAAAAACTTGGAATGGAACCACTATTTTACCCAGCTATCCCACTCCTCAGTTTATACCCAAAGGTCTTAAAATCAGCATACTGCAGTGACACAGCCACGTCAATGTTTATAGCAGCTCAACTCACAACAGCAAAACTATGGAACCAGCCTTGGTGTCCTTCAATAGATGAATGGATAAGCAAATGTGGTATATATACACAATGAAATATTAGCCATAAAGAAGAATGGTATTATGGCATTTCCATTAATGGATGGAACTGGAAGCTATCATGTTAAGTAAAGTAAGTCAATCCAAAAATGAAAGGCTAAATGTTCTCTCTAATATGTGGATACTAACAATAAGGAGGTGAGGGAGAGAATAAAAGTTCATTGGATTAGACAAAGGGAAATGAAGGAAAGGGAGGGGGTGGCAATAGGAAAGACAGTAGAATAAATCAGACATAACTTTCCTGTGTCCATATATGAATACACCACCAGTGAAACTTCACATCATGTACAACCACAAGAATGGGATCCTAATTAGAATAAGTTATACTCCATGTATGTATAATATGTCAAAATATATTCTATTATCAGGTATATCCAAAAAATAAAAAAATAATAAATTCTTAAAATCACATAAGCTAGAATAATTTTATAAAATAATTTATTATTATTTTCATGGCTACTTTTGGAGTTGCTACTTGACACCTACCTCATTCTCCTGAAACCCTTAGTAAATGACAGAGCAAGGCCACGCAAACAAACATGGTGATGGCTTTCAGCTCTCTCATTACAACTGAGTAACAAGTTAGGCCTACCTATTGGCATGTCACATGATTGGAAATGAAATTAGTGAATGCAAATGGCACTCATTAACATATTTTCTATAGTTTTAAAGTATTTTTAAAATATATTTTAGATGTTGATACACCTTTATTTATTTATTTTTATGTGGTGCTGAGGATCAAACCCAGTGCCTCACACATGCTAGGCAAGTACTCCACCACTGAGCCATAACTCCAGCCCTAGATTAAAATATTTTTAAAGTAAAATCTACTTACTTCACAAAGAAGATTCTATCTGATAGCTGATGAATGCTCTCAAGATTGTCAGTCTTTTAGGAAATGTGTTACTCTATAGTTCTAACACACACCATACCCAGAAACCTAATCCCCAAGAGGTTAGCAGGGGAACTAAGTCTCCTTAGTATTCATAAGGGGAGCAGTCTCCTTACTAACTATTCATTTCACCAGCCTGAGGTTCAGGTATGTTTTAGACAATTCTTTAGATATTTGGTTTAGCAAATCTTAATTAGAGTCTTTATGTAGAAAATGTTTTCCCAAGACTATACCATGTCCCTGGTTTTCCATATATTAAATGGCTTTATTCAACCTTTCCTTGTGGGCACCAGAGTTCATGGTCAAAATTTCATACACATTTATTTAATAAAATTGCATGCTGATATTCAAGGGTGCTTGAGCAATTAAAAAGGAAAAAAAACAGTTTTACTTTATGTACTAATTATTATGTCTAGTCATTCACACCAAGGACCAAAAATAATTAAAACAGAACCAAAATGAAGTGGATAATTATTTTCTTATTTGTTGAATAGATCTTTCTCATTCATTATACATGTTTTTTATGTATTCAACACTTTATTCAAACTCTAATATCAAAGTAATATTAATCTGAAATAAAATTTAAGAAAACTCTTGTTTCATTATAATTAGATAAAATTGATATAAAAATAGTCTCTAAGTGATTGATAAGAATCACAGATAAAGAGGCAAATATATCACCTAAACTAGTAGAAGAGATGAAAGTATAAAAAAATAATTTGAAGTGGTTACTTAAATTTAAAGTGGAAACAAATTTTAAAATTTAAAGTGAAAAAAATCAAAGCTCACAGACAAGAGCTGAAGAATTAAAACAAAATGTATTTCATAATATATGCAAAAAAATTTAAAAGAAAATTCTCAGGGAAACAGAAAATCACAAATTCTTTTTAATAGCCATGAGTAATAAAGAAAATGTGATAGTAGAATGTACATGTAGAAAGAGAGAAATAAGACACCCAGTCCTACCCAGACAATGAATAGTGAATCTCATGCAGCTCAAAATGTTAGAATTTGATCTTTGAAGATTGGTGCATGAGCACTTAGAAAAAAAATCAGAGATTGTTAGGCATCACCATGGGTTGACCCAGGAAAATGAACGACAGTATACCCTCACTTCCTATCTGAATGGAGCTCCCAATCTTGTTTTTGTTTTGTTTTGTTTTGTTTTGTTTTGTTGGTGTGTGTGTGTGTGTGGTTGGAGGAAGGGAGGAGTATCAAGGATTGAACTCAGGAGCACTCGACCACTGAGCCACATCCCCAGCCCTATTTTGTATTTTATTTAAAGACAGAGTCTCACTGAGTTGTTTAGTGCCTCACTTTTGCTGAGGCTGGCTTTGAACTCGTGATCCTCCTGCCTCAGCCCTCCAGAGCCCCTGGGATTACAGGCCTGCACCACCCCATCTGGACACCACAGTTTGCTCACATAGACTATCACCAGCAGCTCAATTTCCCATGGAACTACAACCCACCTTACCAGCAAACCTCCATCTTGAATCAATTTTTTCTAAAGCAACAGTCCTCAAAATTGGCTTAAATTTGTCACAGTCTTAAAACTATCTTTTTATGCCACTTTCTTCTTTCCTAAACCACAGCTTGTAACTTTTCTAGATTTTACTTGCAAAAGTGACACAGTATGTAACTCACAAATAGCACTTAATCAATATTGATTGATTCATGGGTGAAAAGATGGATAAATGAATTGACGGAATAATATAAACTGGACTTCAGTATACCTACAGAGATTTGTACTTTTGTATCTACTTAGAAAAAACAAAGAATGCAAATTATGATGAATATAAGCCCATGGGATGCTAGTGAAAGGTACAGTTCATGACTTTATGTTTGGATTTGTCCTTCACAAAAGAAAGAATGAGGAGCTGGGGATGTAGCTCAGTAGTAGAACACTTGGTTAGCATGTGGGAGACCCTAGGTTCAATCCCCAGTACTGAAAGAAAGAAAAAAGTAAGAATGAGGACATAGCTGGCATGGTTATTAAAAAATACAGTGCAATAAATGTGGTATTCCAGAAGTAAGATCCAAAGTCCTCACTAGACCCAGAATATTTTTTCTTTTTTTCTTGTCATACTGGAGATTGAACCCAGAGTCTCATGCATGCTAGGCAAGTGCTCTACCACTGAGCTACATCCACAGCTCACCTTTAATCTTTATATAAATACATGTGTACACATTCCATATAAATAATCTTCATATTTCAGTATTTATATGTGATTTATTTAGCCTTTTATGTAATCTTTAGGTTTATAAACAGATATTTATTATATATTTAAATAGATATATGAATGTTATATGTATACATTCATATATTTAAATAAGGACAAACATAAAGTCCTTCATTTCATTTAAGTCCTTTACTTAGATCTGAAAGCCCAATTTCAGACATGGAAACAAAATGGAATAAATAAAATTATACACATGAAAATACATATATAAATTTTTATTTCATTGCAAAGTTCAGAATCAAACAAGAGTTTCCTAAGAGCTAATGCCACTTTGTTCTACATTAGTAAAATGTAGTACATACATATGGCATTAAAAACTTGAAACATAATTTATTCCATATATAATTACACTTTGCATGTTCAGTGGCAGGGTACCTACATATATTTAGAATAATCTGAATAAACCAGAACAAATTCCAAGAAAATTAACTTTTTTAGTTGGCTATTTCACTGCTGTGATTTAATGATCTGACCAGCACAATTATAGAGGAAATGTTCATTTGAGGGTTCCCAGTTTCAGAGGTTTTAGTTCATAGAAGGCTGGCTCCATTCCTCAGGGCTCAAGGTGAGGCAGAACATCATGGTGGAAGAGTGTGGCAGAGGGAAGCAGCTCATATCATCAGGAAGCAGAGAGAGAGAGTCCACTTGCCAGATACAAACATATACCCCAAAGCCACACCCCAATTCCTACCTCCTCCAGCCACACCCTACCAATTCAGTTACCACTCAGTTAATCCCTATTAGGGGATTAAATCACTGATGGGGTTAAGGCTCTTACAACCCAATCATTTCTCCTCCAAACCTTCTTGCATTGTCTCGTGTGAGATTTTGGGGGGACACCTCACATCCAAACCAAACAGTAACCTCACAAAACTAATGGGAAAAGTCTGTGTATTAATCATTGTTATATCTGTCCCCATACTTAGTCCAGTGACACTGCCAAATACTCTAGTTTGACACAACTCGTGTTTTCAAAATGATCAATGTTTGTCATAAAATAAACACTTTGTAGAAATATGTTAAGTCATGAAATAAATAAAGACAAACTCTCTTTGCTGTGTATCAAGTTTTTAAAGATTTAAGACCCTTCCATTTTGCTTTATTGAGTCCCTTGTCTAAGTTATCTCTCCTGATAACCTGAAAACACTTGTTTAAGAATAGGGTATTCTTTCAAAATAACTAAAAGATATTATAGTACCTCAGTTTATATAATTTTTATAAGGAAATTTTTGCTAAGTCTGGTTTCATATGAACGATATTGCATGAAGGAACTAAGAGTATTGACAATATTAACAAAGATGATTTCCACTCTTAACATTCTATGAATACTTCTAACCCTCAAAAGAAAATAAGTTTACAATGGAAATGAACGATCCAGAAAAGGCTGATTCAATCACTATTACTTAAGTGCACATTGCTTTCATTCTGCAATAAGTCATAAGTCATTGTGGCCCGTCTGGTCAGCTAGAAATTATATCTGAACCATTCTTAGAAAATCAGTCCACTTGCCAAAAAGCCAATATACTGCAGATACATCTGTTATGTGAATGGCTTGGGCTTGATTTGAGCCCCGCAAAGAATGAATTCATAGATTTCTATGTTACAAAGTCTTTTTTAAGGATATCACCTGTTATCATCTATTTCCACGGCAGCAGGAACATCATGGTAGGAGCACATGGAAGAGGAAGCCCGCCCACCTCATAACAGCCAGGAAGCAAACAGAGATACAGGAAGGGGTTGGGATGGCAATATCCCCTTTAAGGATCCAACCGCAGTGGTCTAACTTCCTCCCACAGACCTTACCTCCTAAAAGGAGTCCATCACCTCTGATAGTGTCACAGGTTGGTGACCAAGCCTTTAACATATAGACTTTTTAGGGACAGTTAAGATCCAGACTATAACACAATTATTTTGATTTTTATTTTTCAATTCTTCTTATTGAACCAGTGCATGTTTTGAAATAAACACTCTTAAAAGGTTAATAGCTACAGAGTGAGCCAGACTGCACAATTAAAACCAACCAGCAAACAAAAAACCAGGAAGTCGTTAATAGACAAAAGAAGCTGTCAGAAATTTACTTCCTCTATTTATCCAAAATGAATGCTTTCCATAAATTTTCTACCATCTCCACTGAAGCATAATATTTCTAAACCATAAATACATAGAATGCGCTCATCCAAGAAAAAAAATATTAAGATTAGACGTAAGAATTTTAATTACTTTGCAGAGTCATTTGTTCATATCAAGCACATAAAGGTAAGAAGGTATACAGGAAAACATTACTAGATCAAAGCGCTGAGCTGTGAGTTGCAGGAGACAACTGGCAAGCACTTGGCAGGCATGATACTAACCTTCCCTCCAGAACCTGTACAGACACAGAAACCCAGCTCTTCCCACTGCATCCAGACACAGCCTCAATGCAAAATACCAATGGGCCCCTTCCAGTCTGAAGTAAAATATATTAGCCAATCCAGAGTGGGACTCAATAAATGTCTATATATAATAGAAGGTGAGCTAATTGCTGGGAATATTCTCTCTCTGTGTTTGTTAACACTATGTGCCAAATGGCTCTCCTGGTATTTAAAACAGCATTCAAAGAATTTCGAACGTGCACAGGAGCACACTTATAATATGCCAGGTCCTATTCTATATGTTTTGCATACATTCTATCTCTTAGTCTTCACTACATTAGATGCTGATAGTATACCATTTTAAGGCACAGGAAACAGACTTCAAGAACTTAAGTAGCAGCCAGGCTTGTTGGAGCATGTCTGTAGTCCCAGCACTGAGGAAGTGGGAGGATCCTTGAGAAGTTCAAGACCAGCCTGGGCAACAGAGCAAGAACCCCCATCTCAAAAATTTAAAAAATAATAATAATAATAAAAAGATGATGAAGAAGAAAAAGTCCAATACCTTCTTAAAAGATTTCCAAGTAGTATTATGTGGCAGTCCTATCTAGTTCTCATTTCAAAAACTGTGCTCTTAGACACTACGCTGAACTATCTCCAGAGCCCTTTGTTCTCAAAGGCAAATTATCTATATTATAAAACTACTTACCTTTAACAGGAGAATTTCACAGACTTTGTCCTCCAATCTCTTGACCCTAACACGGTTATGCACTTCTGTGAAAATCCCCTAAATTGTCCACACGGTAACACTTTGTTTAGCCATTGCACATGGTTCCAACCTGAAACCCCTAACATTCAATTTAAATTTTATTAAATACTGTTGTATATAATCAGAAGAATTTCTTCACCTACATGACAAACTTTCAGGAAGATGTCAGGTGGTAGAGCATACAGAGATGATCTTGTTCTTACATTGTTAAAAGCAGAAAGGGTGCCACCATAAAGAAGCAGGAGATGAGGCAGTGTGACTGGGATTTGCTCATGGACATTAGAACTTTCCCTGTAAACACAGGTCCAAAGGAGAAATTACTAACCAAGCCAAAAAGACAATAGCATGCTCACATGGTTAAATTTTGAAACTAAAAAATCAAAAATTTTCAAATCAAGGAGCATTTACTATATTCGTGTATTTGGTCATGGTACTCTTCCTGTCAACATAGCCATACCCTGGGATGGTGAAACCCAGCCTACAATGAACACAGAACACAAGAAACCAGGACGATATCCCCAGGTAACCTTGGTTCTGAGCACTAAAGAAATAAATAAATAAATAAAAACTCTGGAAGAATTTTATGGTCAGTTGTTTTCTAGATGTCTTAGAAGGTTCTAGAAGCCATCCATCATCGTATAGAAGAATGCACTCGAGACACACCTAACACCCACAGAAAATACAGCAATTCAAAAGGTGGAAAGTAGGGGACATGGGGCAGGGGAAGCCAGCAGATATAAACCCTGTTTTTAAGAAGGTTGAATGTGGGCGAGAGATGAGAGGGATAAGAAGCCAAAGCATTAAATTATTTATCTGTAAAGAGAGATGTGGGACAACCATTACCACCTACCTAATGGTGGTAATGCAGAATTGCCAGTCCTGCCAATAAAGCAGCAGTTTTTAAATTCCTTTGCTCAAGAATCTCCAGAGGCACATGTTTAAAATGCAAATGCTGGGCTTTGTTTCCAAAGCCTCCAATTCAGAAGATACAGTATAGGGCCCAGAGATGCATTTTTGAAAACACTATACGTGATACAGATGTGGTGGTACTAGACTGAGAAGCTATGCAATTTCCTTTCGTCATTAGGTCCCAATTCCACTAGCTGCCACCAAGTAACTACAGTAGCTATCTGTGGTGAGACTCCACAGATCAGAAGGATTTGCACAATCTGCTTGTGGGAGAAGCATATTAAAACCATTAAAGAAGGGTTGACCGACTTCTCCTTTCTTCACATACCTATAACTCTAAAAAACTACAGAAGAAAAAGAAAGCACTAGTTAAGAATTTTCTTTCTTGCTAAACTCAATTGTTATAGATCACATCTTAACTTTACTATTGTTCTTATTTCTGGTACTTTTTTTGTTGCACATCAGAACCAATTTTAGGAAGCTTGCTTTTAAGTCTGAAGTACACACTATATATGATTTTTTAATATTCAAAATTAATAATAGAACATCTCTCTATATCTCCTGTTAAAGTTGGGGTTGTACATCCCAGAAATACATATGCCAAAGTTCTAATCACTGTGTACTTCAGAATACGACTATATTTGGAGATGGGGTTTTTTACAGAAGTAATGAAGTTAAAATAAAGTCATTAGGGTAGACTTTAATCCAGTATGACTGGTGTCCTTGTAAGGAAGTTTGGGAAAGTCATTTACAGAGAGAAAATGATACAAAGACAAAGAGAACATGACCACCCACAGGCCAAGGAGAGAGGTGGTAAACAGATCCTTCTCTCACAGCCCTTATAAGAAACCAACCCAGCCAACACCTTGAGCTTGGACTTCTGATCTTCAGAACTATGAGAAAATACATTTCTGTTGATTAAGCCATCTGGTCTGTGGCTTTTGCTATGGCAGCTCCAGAACACCTCCCCGGATAGAAAGAGAAGCAATTCTATTTCATCTACACCTTCTTTAACACAGCGTCTGACTCCTCTCCCCTTGTCCTGGCTCTGAAGAGGGACCAGGCTTGCTCAGGGCTGACACTTGGGAGTTGAGAATGAGAAACAAGAAGGAGGGGAAAAGAAGCATCCAATTTCAAATGTGTTGCTTCCTGACACCCTGAAGCCCAGGGCCCCAGGACTCCTCAATTTCCTGGGCTTCTTTTCTCCTCCTGGGTCTGGAGGGCAGATGGGCTCTAGGGAGGTGAGGGCTGCAGTGAAAGTCTAATACTCACATAACCAAAAGCTGGCTCACTTTTCCCCTTGCTTTCCTTATCAGGGAAAAGCGGATGGCTGCTTTCATTTTCTAGACAGAGCCCACTTTGGTACAAATACTAATAATCTGTTTCCACTGGACAACTCACACTGGGGAAGTGTTGGGAGTACAGGAGTGGGTAAGCACATTCTAGACAGGTAATTTTGGAAGAAGAACATGGATCACATTCCATCTTGGTCAGAACACTTCATCAATCAAAGGTACATTCATGTATTGAAAAGGCCCCTGCCTGAGAACAGCTTGCCTGAGAACAATTTCCTGGTAACATTCTGGAGTTTGATGGAGCTGTTTCTGCAGGCCCTCTCTTTCATTGCCTGCATTAACCAAGAGGCTCTGATGGCCTAACCTCCCTTTATGGGCAACCTGGTCCTCACAGATGAGCCAACTATGCAGAGGAGTGGCCTACCGCCCTCTCCCACTTGTCTGTGGATCACTCTTCTTCCATATCATTGGCAGAAAATTCAGGGAAAGGATAATGCTTCGAATCACAGACTTTAGAAAAGTTACCTCAACATGAAAGTTACTACATGAGTTCAGCAATTTCTTTGCTGTAGCAATATTCCATAGCACAAAAGTACTTTCTGGGTTCTACAAATGCTTAATAGTTGACTCCCACAAAGTCAGTTCCTAAAAAGAACTGACTGCCCACATCCAC
Organism: Sciurus vulgaris; assembly: GCF_902686455.1. Classification (NCBI taxonomy): domain Eukaryota; kingdom Metazoa; phylum Chordata; class Mammalia; order Rodentia; family Sciuridae; genus Sciurus; species Sciurus vulgaris. Next base: position 104,252,952 of record NC_136463.1, on the reverse strand, counting down.
ATCCTCATTGTGAGAATATTCTAAAGATTTCTGAACACAACTAGACTTGAAACCAGTAGCTAAAAGTTAAGAAACTACTTCAAACAGTTCCACACTTCACAAGCACAACTTGTCAATTAACAAACTCAACTTCCTCAAAGATAAAGTGAGAAAAAAATATGGAAAAAAAATAGCAATTCTCTTGAACCACATCTTCCCATTCCAATGATAGCAGGGGCCAAAGTCTTCCCTTCATCTTTTCTTTGCTCAGGGTATGAGTTCCTCTGTTGGATTTTATCATCAACTCAGGGTAAAAAAAAATAATAATAAGTTGAGTGGACGTGGTACACCAAAAGGTCAGTGGTCACATAAAGGCATTTTTAAAAGGTATTTCCTAGCTCTGCACTGAGCAGACCTAGAGTGACCCCATTAGCCTACTAGCACCCTGATCTGGGGTTCTGAATGCATTCTCCACAAAAAAGGAACCAGGGCTTCTTAGAGAGATGCCTGATTCCAGATCTGGGATGGGAAACATAGAAGATGAACAGGGGGCATCTGGTGATGCCAGAAAATAAGGAACTCTCAGTCACAGGGGCTCAACTTGAGGGACAAGTAGAGTGTCAAAAACAATAATGATCGCCAGGTGCAGTGGCACACACCTGTAATCCCAGCAGCTCAGGAGGCTGAGGCAGGAAGATCGTGAATTCAAAGCCAGCCTCAGCAACTTAGCAAGGTTCTAAGCAACTCAGCAAGACCCTGTCTTTAAATAAAATATTAAAAAGGGTTGGGGATATAGCTCAGTGATTAAACACCCCTGGGTTCAATCCTGATATCCCCCCAAAAAATAATGATCATAATTCATATTAACATTAAATAGAAATCATGAACCCTAGTGAGACTCAGAAAAAGGTGAGAAAAGTTCTTTACAGAATACCAGCAGCTCAAAGCAGAAGAGATAAAAAAATTACAAAATCTTTATTGTGCAACTTCAGTGGAGTAGTTGATGCAGGCAGGGATCAAAGAAAGCTTAAAAACTGGATTGAAAAGTTGTTGGGAAAAAACATTTTTGCACTTTGCCAAATACCACCCCACAAACTCATGCTAATTGCAAAGGAAAAGCATGTTTTCATGGTGGGAAGATCCAACGGTCGTCACTAATGGTCAACCACTCAACATCAGCATACTGAAAGATTAAGACCTTAGCCATCTGAAGTTCACAGCCTCATCAATGAGGTGAAAGGTTTAACCTGAATCTGTTCTTGACTGTACATGCACTTTAACAGTTTACGGGAAATACAGAGGACAGAAGGATACATAAATGACACATGAAGAAACCAACAAGAAACCCATAATGTGGGGCATCCTCCAAGGAAATGAGCCTAGACTTTCCAAAAAGTTTAAAAAAAAAAAAAAAAAAGTGTGCAAGCTGTTACAGATTAAAAGAGATTAAAGAGGCATGGCAACCAAATGCAAAGTAGGAAGCTTGTCTGCATTTCAGTATGGCAAAAAAAAAACTTAAAAGACTTTTTTGAAGGAACAGGGAAATTGGAAAATGCACTAGATATTAAATGATAAAAAACAATCACTGTTCATTTTCTTGTGTGTAACACTGTACAATGGCAATCTAAGGAAAATGTCGTAATTCTTAAGGAGATGCAGTCTGTAGTTAAGGATGAAATGCTATGATGTCTGACATCTAGAGAAAGAGAGAAAAATGTCATACTGGTAGAGCATGCAGGAATGGGATGCATCATGCTCTCTCCTTTTTAGTAACTGCAGGTATGTCTGCCCTACTGTGCCATTTTATTCCTATTCAAGGATACTTTATCCAGTGTCCCAGACTCTAGCCCTGAGACATGTTTCAATATTGTCTTCGTTATCTGACAGCAGGAGCATCTTCACCATGTGCTGCCGCTGGGTTTCCTGAACAGAGACACAGCCAGGTGCAGCCAGGCAGTCAGGGAGAACTGTTCCACACCCTGAATTCCTTATTTCCTGCAGGCAATGGGGTAGAAAGGGAGGCCTGACCGATGGCTGTACCCAGCCAGGCTCAGCTGAAAAACATTTCCGGGTGCCTTACCAAGGGGTAATTATCAACCATACAATGAAAGTCTACCCAACCTGGGACCTCCACTGAGACATGAAAAGCCCCATATGACTTCAAATGATAACAATGACAACCATAGTTCTTGAGGTCTCACCAAGGACCAGACACTGTTCTCAGTGTCTTACCCATATCCTAACTCATGGATTTCCACATGGGGTTAATCTTTACCATATTATGATCAAGTACAACTATCAACAACTAAACAAAACACACACATACACAAAGGCAAAAATAAAAATTTGTCATATAATTCACAAGAGTTAAGTCATCTTTGCTTGAAAATACGGGAATTAGCAGGGGGAAAGAGAGGCATGCTCACTATTTCTCTCCTAAAAATCATGAATGCACGCTCCCCCCGAATTCTTGTGAGTCTAGGCATCCATAGCCATTTATCATGAGAAAGAATGTATCGTAATCAAAATCCCAGCTTGCTTCCTGACATGGGTTCTGCCTACCATTGCAATCAAAGCAAGAGAAGTGAAGATCTATGACCTCGTCCAGCCATCCTCCCGGGGCACCCCTAATTGGCTATGCTGCCAACGCTCATGTCTCTCTTTCACACATTACTAATAGAAAATTCAAAGGACTAGACCAGATGTTTCCTTCCTCAAAATTACTGCATACAATTATTAGGGATAAAAAAAAAAAATAAGCTTCTAATACCCTGTGGAGATAGAATAAAGAGGGGTGGGGAAACCTTTCAACATCCTATGTTTAAGAGCAGCGAATGAATTACATGAACATTTGGCGGGGGGGCGCGGGGGGGGCAGTGAGGAAAGAAATTCAGAATGCAACTCCAATACTGAACTACACAACAGCCACGCAGAAGACAGCATTTTTCATCAATAAAATAGGAAGGCTACACAGGGATTTCATACAACAACGGGAAAGGATGAACTATAACTACAGGCAACAACATGGATAAAACCTCAAATAACATTTATTTTTAAAAAACCCAGACACTAAAAAACACATGTTCAGTGACTATATAACATTTATTTATTGGACATTTTAAATTTTTTAACATATTTTAAAATATGTACATAAAATTTCAACCATGCCCACCCCTCAAAATTATGCTGATAGAATTCAGATAGTGGGGAGGTGGTAACTAGGAGAGGGCATGACAGAGGGGTTTACCTGTGAGGTTCTATTCCCTGATATGGATTCCAGTTACACAGGTGTGATCTGTGTGTGAAAATCGATTGAACTGTATTCTTAAATGTGCATTTTTCCATATGCATGTTATACTTCAATAAAAATTTATTTCAAATGTGAATACAATTTAATATTCTTACACCAAGATGTCTCTGACTTTTACTTTTGAAATGACCTCAGAAATGGTGGTGTAATACAAAATCATCAACCTAAAGAGAGTAAAGAGCTCAAGGCAATTTGGAGGCAACATCTAAGTCTATATGTAAAGTAAAATTAGACACAGTCCCTGCAACAGGGTACAAATAACTCTGCAGGCATTAGCGAGAATTGCTGGGAGAAGTAATTACGAAGGCCTTTGATCTTCTATTATATCTTCTATCTAGGATCTCAGAGAAGCCAGTAAATAAGCAAGGCCCAGCAGTCCCTGGACCAAACCACCTGCCTCTGCATCTTTTTACAGCACCAGGCCCAAATCCAGTCACCTTTGTATGGTAGCAGCTCAATTCAGGGAAGTACCCAGAGGTTACTAACGTTCTGATAGGAAAACATCATGACATAACCAGGACTATACATCAACTAACTTTTACAAAATGTCTACACTTTGTAAGCATGTCAAAGAAGCATGTCAGTCAGAAGGTAAATCTACATGTCCTATGGTGGCATTTTCTAATGTATTGGAAAGAAGGAAGGAAGGAAAGAAGGAAGGAAGAAAATGGAGAGAAAACAGTCTGTTACCCCAGACCTCCCACTTCTATTTGACCTTCTTGCCTACCATGAATGGATTGAATAGTGTCCCCCATGCCAAAATGAACAGACTGAAGTCCTCACTCCCAGAACCTCAGAAGGTGACCTCACTTGGAAACAGATTCTTTGCAGACGTAATTAGTTAAAATGAGAGAAGGGCAAGCCTAACCCCACATGGGTAGATGCAGACACAGACACATACCCAGGCAGGACACTATGTCAAGACTAAAGTTTTGTTGTCACAAGCCAAGGAAATACCAGAAGCCACAAGAGACCTAGGACAGGTTCTGTGTAGTGCCTTTAAGGGAACACGGTCCCACCTGAACCCTGATTTCAGCCTAGCCTCCAGAACTGAGACAAGACACTTCCCAGTTTGTTGTCAGATCCCAGTTTGTTTCTTTGCTTTGACAACTCTAGTAAACTCACACACCTACACAGCCCTGGCCTGGCAATGTTGACAGACAAAGCAGTGCCATCCTTACCTTAGAGGTTAAGAAACAAGGACAGAGAGGAAAGCAGATTGCCTTAAATCATGAAGTCACTAACTGGTCCTACAATTCAGGAATCCAGAGAGATCCTGCACAAAAAAGTTGTGACAGGTAAAGAATGAAAGAAGTGACGAGTCCCCCGCCTCACTGGAAGGCCCACTAACTTCTGTCTGGCTTGGCTTATGTTGCTTCTGGGTGAGAGAATAGAGAAGGCCAGCATGTGTTCCTGAAGTTGCCTCCCAGCCCTACAATCTAAGCCAACACCAGCACACTTTTCCCACAGGCCTGCAATTCCCACTGTGGGAATGAATTACTTTTCAAATACCTGAATCTACTAAAAAGAATGTGGTTACTGAAAATAAGGCAGGGAAAAAAGAGAATATGAATAGAAATGGCATTTTAATAAGTAATGAGACTTCAAGGGAGACTGGAAGTTCAGAATTACTTCTGAACTCTAATACAGAATTAATCTACATTGTCTTCCAAAAATGTCAGTCCAGCCAAAACCTTACACAATGGTGTCTATTTCAAATGCAGCCACAGAAAATAAAAGTGAGCCTCTTACCTTAACATTAACATGAGGGTGGGTTTATGAGTTGAACCCTGGCATACATATGCTGGCTATGGCTGAAGTCTAGATTGTATTAAACATCAATAATATCCACATTAAATTTAAAATTAGCTGAAACAGTATTGTTAAGTTAAATCCTATGAAATGGAAATTCATTCATTTAAAAAAAAATACTAATTAAATACCTGCTACATGCCAGATACCAGCCCAAGAACTGAAAGATGGACTAGAGGTGAACAAATACCAGCCCAGAGCTGAGCTCACAAACTGCAGTTCAGAGGTAGCTGCCACTGTGCTAACATGCATGGCTGCTCTTTGAAGATGAAAATTTTAGTGACAATAATCTTAGAAATTTCCATTTGTTCTTTCAAGTTTTTAAAGTAGCCAGACCTCCATGACTATCTGAAATTAGCACCTGTAGCTGGGCTGGCTCATTGTAGGTGTACTATCTGAGAAGAGAGCTCCCTCTGGTTCTGTGTGGCAACCACAGAAGAAAACCAGGTTCAACTGAAGAAAGCCAAGGTCACTGATTTAATCCTCAAAGGACCAGGTAACTTCAAGAGACTGAACTCATTATTCTGGCTGACAACCCCAGATTTCAAGATATTGGTTCACAGAAAGGGATTAGGTGTTCCAAAATAGAGCCAATACATTCAAAGCATTTCAGTGGCAAGAGAAAGTCAAGTGAAGATCCCATCACAGCAGGAGACACTGGGCCTCCACCAGGGATCATGACACCTTCCTGGAGGGAGGCAAGGGTGCAAAGTCACAGCAGAACTCCCTCCACTACCACAAATGGGATGTCCACAGTGCTTCAAGGACCCAACACTGGCCTGGCATCATGGCACTGTGACCTGACAGGAGGATTAACAATGTTGACTGTTGCAATCTTCATGTGAGTCCTGAGTCTCCAATTTCCTATTGAGGACCAAGCAGTTTAGAAACAGCTTCTCTAATAACTCTGCCCTTTGGAAAGCAGTGGCAGGTTTTAGCCCATAGCTACAACACTAGGAACTGATGCCTATTCTACTCACCTTCTTTCTCACTGACATCAGATTGCTTTCAGACAAAGAACAAATTGAAAGAACAGATGACCAGAATGAGTAACTTCAGTGTGTACATGATTAAATTTGAAATCTGTCCATTAAGAAGGTGCTTCCCAGGACAAGGGAATGCACACTGTATTAATGGTGTGGATTTCATTATGGCACAGGTCAGCATAAAAATGGGGCCAGTAAACCAGGCATGGAGGTATGCACTTGCAGCCTCAGTTACTTGGGAGGCTGAGGCAGAAGGATCCTTGAGCTCACAAGTTCAAGGTCAGACTGGACAACACAGAGAGACCCTGTCTCAAAAGGAGGGGGTTGCAATGATAGTTGCAGGTGTTCATGTGGATATGTTCAGGTCACTGGCTTTAAGGAATAAGATATACAAAAAGGTAAGGATGAAAACCTTCAAAGCCACTCCCTTCAAATCACTTTTAAAACAGACTGAAAACAAGCACTTCCAAGGGTTGCTCCAGCAGAGTACTAGGGAAATTGTCTAAATTACAGTTACCACTTTCTCACTACAAGCCACATTGCCTTTAAGAAAAAATACAAAGAGCACATATTTTCAAAGTTAACCTGTTATGTCCAGGTAGCCAGCTAAATCCTGCCAGAAACCAAAGCTACACCTCTCCAGGCTGCTGGGAATCTGAAAAGTCTCCAGAGTATTCTAAAAAGACACGACTGGGGGCTGCTTGTGCTCTGCGCCCACCCCTAGTCAGATCTTTTCAAAGTTGCAGGCAACTTCCCAGGAATTCAGAATGAGCCACCAGGGAGTTCTGTGGCATGGTATGGGAACTGGCCACTAAATTGTTCATCCTAGCTGACAGGCAGTTTGACTATAGCCAGAAATGCAGTTTGCCATTACTGCAAAATATAAATGCAAAGTATACGTTGGGAGCAGCGGCTGCAAACTGTGCTCATCCTGAGTTAGGAAAGCTTTCCCTTCTCCCTACCCAGCTTCCTCTTCTCTCTCTCCTGCAAGCACAACCAACTCCAGCCCCAGCACAGCTTAACCTTGGCACTATATGGTGAAGAATCTACAAAAGCTCCTTGAATGACTTAGACTTAAGATATCCAGGATAAAATCCTCCACTGAACAAAGGTAGCCAAGTTTTTTTTACCCATTTTCAACTTCTGGTCTTTTTTTTTTTTTTTTTTTTTTTTAATTGGAAGGATATTTTCCTCTACATTTTAAGGTAATATATCTTTGGTATAGCTAATTTATTTGATCCAAAATGCCTTTTAAAATTTCATCATATATATACAACCACTGCTAACATTTCCTTCCTTTCTTCCATAGTTTTTTCTGCTTCATACCTAATTCAAAACGTATCCTAAATATTATTGTAGTTGTAAAACAGTCCATTATATGAATGTACTACAATTCACTTATCCATTCTCTTCTTGTTAAACAATTAACTCACTTTCAACTTGTTTAATATTATAAGTTACACTTTAATGAACATCTTTATGCAAATTCTCTACATGTTGAGCATTTCCTTGAAAAGAGATTTCTAGAGCTAGAATCACTCAAGGTATAATTGCTCAGATAGACAAATTATTTTAAAGCTTTCAATAATATAATGTCAAAGCGTTCTCATGAATTTTGGTGAAAGTTGGACATTTAATTTTCCCATATTCAAAAAATTATTCTTCCCCTCCCTGAGTTCTCCTGCAGGGCCTCCTCTCTCCTACATTGTCCTGGCTTCTCCCTCAGCCTCCTGCCTCAGCAGCAGGGAGCTGGACCCACTTCCAAGACTTAGGGAGTCTCACTTGGAAGACTTCGAGTTTTATTTCATATTTACTTTTGTTTTCTGTCTATTTTCACTCAGCCTTCAAACCTGCTATGACAAACTCAGGAAAATATTAACATTACTTTTCAAATTATGTGGACTACATAATATTTAATCTCACCTGCTTATTAGAATGAAAGACAATTAGGGATTAGAGACATTTATTTTTTTTTAACTATCTACTCCCCCGCAGCCAAACAAAAAATACCTAAGATAGTGTTACGACCAACTTTCTAACTTCCCTTCTTAAAAATTTCCAGAAGTTCCCAGTCAAATACAGGTCATATTAAAATTATTCCCTTTAGTTTACATGAAAGCTCCTTCTATTAGAGGAACTTTCAATAATTTCTGCCCTCTAGTCCTTAATTTACACAAAACAAAGAAGTTTCCTTTCTTCTTTTTTCCATAAGAAGTTTGACAACTTTTGAAGAGTTTAAAACCTTGGTTTTCTGGTTGTCAGGTTTTTTCCTGCATCTCATTAACTATCTAATTCCATCACTCCAACAGACTTAACACAAATACATACATCAAGCCTAAATTGATTGCTCAGAAATGCAAAGTTTAATAAACTGTACGTACTGCCAAACACAATATAAAACCACATCCTTAAACATATATACCCATCAATATAGAAATGGTCAATCCAATTCTGCATTGGCTGTTTCTACATTTTTCTACTAATATTTGTTCACTCCTCATCCAGTTAGGACCAGGACTGCCCCTGTAAGGAAGCAACAGCAAGTGAGCAAGCATCAAAGGCTTAGAAACAATTTAAAGGAAGGGAAAGAGAAGGAGGAAGATTTCTGAATTTAAAAAATTAAATCACCAAGTTCATAAAGTATCTTAAACTGTGACTGCACATTAAGAAAAGATTGCCATCATGGATTCAGCCATAAAACAGACCTTCAATAACAACGTGAAGAGCATAGCTCTTCTTCCGAGACCCCCTCTCCTTTTCTTCATTCCATGGAGATCTCACAGTCACTCACTACCACAGGCTAATGCTGAGAAATGACAGATGGCCATGGCCTCTCAAACTTTTATGTGCCCTAAATCACTTGCTAACGTATAAAACATTGCTTCTGACTCAGGACATCTGGAATAGGACCTGAGATTCTGCATTCCCAGGGGATGTTGGCATTGCGAGGCACTGAGAGTTTGTGGACCAGACTCTTAGTAGCAATATATACACTACAGCATCTAGGAATCTTGTAATTATTGGGTTTATAATAAAAATCTCTAAAATACAGCTATACAGGATTGACTGGCTCAGCTTGTTTTATGAAATATAGCTGTCTCTTGATATCTAAGGGGGACTGGTTCCAAGAGCCCCAAGGACATGAAAATCCACAGATGCTCAAACCCCTTATATAAAATGGCGTAGTATTTGCATGTAACCAATGTTCCTCTTCCCATATACTTTAAATCATCTCTAGATTACTTATAATGCTGAATATAATGTAAATGCTATATAAGTTGTTGTTATACTATATTGTTTAGGGAATAGTGACAAGAAAAAAATCTGTACATGTTCAATATATATAGATGCAATATTTTTCTCAAATATTTCCCATCCATGTTGATTAAATCTGCAGATGTGGAACCTGCAGACACAGAGGAGCAACTGTACAAGGTCCTTAAACAGAGAAAAGACACCCTCTGTTTTTAAGAATACTAACGCTGATTGAGCATACTACATTGTAAAATTAACAGAATATATTAGAAATTGGTAATATGGGTGGTCTTGAAGAAAGAAACCAGCTGCCTGAAAGAGGATAAAGGGGAGGAAGAATTATCACTATATATTCTTTTACAGCTTTTAACTACTGAGTCACATGGCTGAATTACCTATTCAGAAAATAAACTGTATTTTAAAATTTTAAAGCAATTTCACAGGATATTCTGAAAGCTCAATAAATGTTAACTCAAATTAATCCATTTCTAGGGAAGTAAGTGGTAGGCCCAGGGAGACCACTTACCTTAAATAAGTTAGCATTTTTCTACAAAGAGGGAACATCCATTTGGCCACCTTCTAAGATCATGCCAATATTATATTTTTATTATGACATTTTCTCAGTCTGATGACTTGTCTCGGATAGGAGAGGCCCAACAGCTCACCCTGACTCACAGGGGATTAAAAAAACCTCAATGCTGCCTGTACAGCAGGTTCCCATCACTGGACACAGGAGAAAGCCGGAGAGGCCTATGTCACCTGAATCTCTGCTCTGCAAATTTGGGAATCCAGTCTGTTTGTGCTGTAATTGTCCCTATTAATGGCACTAAAGTTGGCATTTTAGATTTGTATAAATGTAAGTGCAACTAAGATCAAAAACCAAAGGAGAAAGGACAATGAGAATGAGAGAGAAAGAGCACACAAGTGTAAGTGTGTGTGTGTGTGTGTGTGTGTGTGTGTGTGTGTGTGTGATCAGAGAAATGACCCAACAGCTGACCCCTGGGGTAAACATTAGCTCGCTCATCTGACCTGACCCATGCTGACCCAGACCCACCTGCACACTCACCAGTCTCCACAGCACATTCTTCTTTACATAACTTGACTTGGCTATGTGACTCTCTGTAAGTACTAGTTGCATTTGCAACTTTGGAATTGATATTCCTCTTTAAATTCTTGAACCTTATCTGGGTTCTGATCTTCTAGTGAGTCACCATCAAGCCAACGGCACCATGTCTATTGAGGTTTCCTTCCCCACACCCCTGACCTCCACCTTCCCGCTCCATTCACTCTGCTGTCAGCTGGGGTCCCCAGTTCCTCCCTCTCTGATGGCCTGTGCTCATAACTGAGAGCATTAGCAACCTAGGCTATGGCACAGGATCAGCGACAGGCAAATCCAGGCTGCAGGGGATGGACCCAAGTGCCATCATCCTGCCCAGAGAGTTTTGACAGTGGTCCAGCACACGGACCTATGGGAGCACAGTCTATCACGCCCACTGCAGTCTCTAAGTCTATTATCCATGGAGACCCAACCGTGGTAGGTACCTGAGAACCAAGAATACCAGGGATGAGGAAAGAAGGCTCTGGCAGCACAGTGGATCCTCCTGACTCCGCACGCAGTGTAGAACCCCAACACCTAGAGAACACAACCCAGAACCAACACTGAACTCCTGGTAACATGGGCTGGACTTGGGCAGCAGGAACAAGGCAATCCAGGGACCCATAAAGCAGCCAAGCGGGCTGCAGATCAGGTCAGGTTACAGTGTGAGCAGAAAATCAAAGAAGAACCTTGGAAGTAGAGGCCAAGCAAGCACCGTGAGGATCAAGGTGATAGTGCTATTCGGGGCATGTGCCTGCTCTCATCCAGGGCTGGAGCTGGTCTCCTACCTGCCAGTTGATGGGGTTGGGACTGCCAATGTGCCTTTGCCCACATCAGCGATAGATCAGTCACCCACAGATCCTGAGTTGGACCTGCCGCTGAAGAGCAAGAGGAGCTACTGTGCTAACACTGCACAGGGCCGGAGGAAGCATTTACAGATGCCAGCCTGCCATTGCTCTCACTTGAAATGTCTCGGCTACTCCTCTTGCACTGCCATTATCATCATCATAACCCATAGCAACAGAGCATGTGTCACACCTGAAGACATTACCTGTACTATTCTCAGCCATGCTGGCCTCTTTGATGTCCCTTGAACAAACTAGGTAAGTTGCCACCCCAGGGCCTTTGCACTAGCTGTTCCCTTGCTACAAAGTTCTTCCCATAGGTACCTACATAGCAATTCCTCCTCCTTGAATCTTTACTCAAATGTCTCTGCTTCCTAAGTCTCCCCTTTCTCCAGACTCCCACAATACAGTCTACTCCACATAAAACTTTATACTAACCAATAATGCCTGCCTCTCTGGACTACTAAGATAATATTAAATGAGATAGTTTGTGCTTAGAAAAGCTCCAGGAAAGTGCTCAGCCCTTGCTAAATGTCCAACACAACATAGCCATTATTATTATTTAGTATCTATACTTCATATTATAAATACTGGCTCAAGTCTTATATCCACAGACAGATTATAAGCAAATTAAAGGCAAAGATCATTTCTTATTGTTTTGGAATCCTCCAGAGTCCTTACTACAGATTTTTAATAATTATTGGCTGCTTGAAACAAGAATTTCAACTTTTAAAGATTTATTTGAAAGATTCATTTGAAAACCTTCAGAACCTCTGTTCAACTTTAGCGGTTCCAACCCTTTCCCTCTTCCAGGACTGACCTGGTATGCAAACACAGCAAATCCCTCAAAATAGCATTTATAATAGGAACTTTGCTATAGCATGAATACCAAAGCCAAAATACTATATAAAAGATCAAACAAATATTGACTCAAAGAATTTTCCCCAAGGCAACTGTTATAGTCTTATCTTGAATAGAATGTTTGCACAGTTAATTAAGTATTGCTATGGACTCAGCAAAATCCTGGGCAGACCCTGCCAAGCTGAGTTCTACATTCCCACCATCTTATCACTATTTACAAAGCCATGCACAAGTCCCTCTCCTCCTGTCCCCTCACCTAGCAGCACTACTAAGCTGGGCGTGGGATTAAATGATAAGTAAGTCATACACCTTTTATCCGTGGACAAAAGATAATGGAACCTCAGTGCCAAAGATTCCATTTACCTATCCCACGGCAAATATGCTCTGTCATTACCCTCCCAGAAATCAATCAGGCTGCATCTGTTACTACCTGTTGACTTCTTGGAAATGTATGAAACAGTAGAACCATGTAGAAAGAGGTGTTTACGGGTTTCACAAAACATGCCTCAATACACCAAATGCTAATGGGCGATTACTTCCTATGGCTGCTAATCATGAAATCTGGCAGAGGATGGGAGCCTCAAAATTCACCCCAAATTCCGGACCATTCTTTTCAGTCAGTGCACTCACTGCTAGCTTATTCTGGACTGTCTGAATTGTGGAGGGGGTCAATTATGAGAGAAGGAAGACAGCACGAGTCACTTACAACCTTTTTTCCAATAGTACCTGCCTCATTGGGCAATGAAGAAAATTAAATGAGATAATCTATGCTTCACAAAGCTCTAGGAGTCAGCTGAGGTGGTGCATACCTATAATCTCAGCAGCTTGGGAGAGTGAGGCAGGAGGATTGCAAGTTCAAGGCCAGCCTCAGCAACTCAGCAAGACCCTGTTTCAAAATAAAAAATAAAAAGTGCTGAGGATGTGGCTCAGTACTTAAGCACCCCTCAGTTCAATCCCTGGCATGCATAAATAAATAAATAAATAAAACTCTAGGACAGTGCTCAACCTTGTCAAATGTCCATTAAATCACAACCATTATTATTATGTAGTACATGTACTTTGTATTATGCATACTGATGCAAGTTTTATATTCACATCTAGATATAAGAAAGCTTCCATTTAGTCATTATTCATTGAGTACTTCTGATGGTCCAGGCAGTCTTCCAGCTGCTGGGAATACAATCAGGAATGAAGTCTACCATACCCTCAGGAAGGTTACATTCTAGTGTGTGAGAAACAAAGAGGTCAACAAGATAGATAAGGTAAATAGGTAAACTCGATATTGTTAGATATTGACGAGTGCTACGGAGAAGAGAAAAAATAATTGGGAAGGAGGATATGAAATGTCAAAGGGATAAAATAAAGAAGTGAAATTATCAATGGGCAGGCTGGGACACCTTCAGTGAGAAGCCAGAATTTGAGTCTAAAGTGGCAGAGGGAGCTTCCCCTCCCCCATAGAGAAGTGGGCACGAGCGTCCCAGGTGGAGACTTACATGCCAAGATCCCACCGCAGACCATCGCTGGCGGGTTAGGAGCACTCAGGACCAGAATGGGTAAGTCTAGTGTTCAAAGGGAGAGATAAGAAATAAGATCTGAAAGGACAGGGAATACTCTATACAGAGCCTCGCTTTCAACCCAAGTCATTTCTATCAGTCATAGAAAAACCATGCATTCACAAATTTTCATTTACTCAGAACTCCAGGGGTTATTTTTTCCAAGAATTTATATATACATACTTCAAGAGAACAATCTGCCAAAAAAAAAAAAAAAAAGTTATACAATAAGCCAACATATTTGCCTGGGGAAAAATCCTAAGCTGCTTTTAATAAAAACGAAAACTGTTCATGCTCTGAGTGTAAACTTGTATAGGACTGGGAACAGGCATCAACTACCCATGCAGCTCAGCACCATAGGTAATGGGACACTCCATGATGCTGTAAAAAGACGTCCAGCTGGCAAGAAATAATAATATGCAGAATTACAGGGGACTGGACTGTTGTAATTCACTACAGGGACATATTTTTAAGTGTGGTAATGCCACAATGTCTGGCAAATTTCAGGACCAACCTGGCTCACACAATATCCAGACCACACGCCTTCCCTGCTCAACCAGCTTCTCAACATAAATAAGATGCTATCAGTCAAGATCTGTGACACAGAAAGGTTTGGGGTGGTACCTTAAGATCTGCTGTCTTCCGATTAAGTGTACTCAATCCTGTTCAACCCAGTTTCATAGGCAACAGGAACGTTTTCCATGAACACACATTCATAAACAACTCCACCGTGGTGACTGCACTGTTCTTTAGGTACACATAATCTGTCCCCAAGGCAACAAGTACAGACTACAGGGCACATTGTGATGCTTATATAATAAAAAAAATAGTATTATTATTGTTGTTGTTGCTGTTGTTGTTATTACTCAGTAGCCACAATCCTTCCCCAGCAAGCTCTCCCAAGGCCACTCCCACGGTCCACCCACAAATGGGCAAATCTTTTTGCTGGGTCTCTTCCTTGACTCTCCTTGGTTGGAAATTATCAGAACACTAAAAAAAGTCAGAAAGGATAAAGCAATATACATAAGAAAGAACTTGAGTGGGGAAGAAGCCCCTGGAACTTTCCAAAAATATGGAAAGAAGACTAGAATCAGGTTAGGAGAGGTGACCCAGAACAGCGTGGGGCAAGAGAGGGGAGAATTTTTAGAGTTGTTACTTAGAATTTTTAGACAAATACAATGAATCTTTTTTGATGTTCTCTGAAAGATGCAAGTTTGAACATTTTAGAAATACTCATTGGTTACTTTAGTTTCTGAACTATGCTCCTCTGAGTGGCAAATTGCATCCATTACTCATCGAACAACTAGAGTTGAAGAGTCTACTCCACAGACAGGACAACACACCAGATTCTTCACTTGGCATAATACATTCTTCATTGCCATGAGCAACGATGTGTTCTACACAAAAGCATGGCAAAGATGTGATTCAGGGACAATCACAACCAGACCTCTCCTCACCCGACTCAAACACAGAAGCCAGTTATTTCACAGAGGTTAAAAATCACATGCTGGGCTGGAGTTGTGGCTCAGTGGTAGAGCCCTTGCCTAGCACGTGTGAGGCACTGGGTTCAAACCGCAGCACCATGTAGAAACAAATGAACAAAATAAAGGTATTGTGTCCATCTACAACTAAAAAATTTTTTTAAAAATCACATGTCTTCAAACTACCTAAAAAAGGCAGTGATGTCACTTATCTAGCATCAGGGATGACTGGGTTCAACCCTCAGTACTGCTAAAAAAAAAAAAAAAAAAAAAAGACACTTGGCAAAGCACTCTAGCTTGCATTTCCAGTCTCAACAAAGAAACCCAAACAACAAAAATCTTCTTCCTCACAATGGTGAGTCCAAATCATCTAGTTTCTATGCAGCTGGTTGAGAAAACAGAACTTTCTGTCAAGATCATCAGTCTGATTATCCAGGCCCTCTCTCTGCCCTTCAGAAGATGATGCATCAGGCAAGTTTGAGAGAAGTATGGTCATGCATTGTTCAAAAGCAAAAGCTTTTCTATCCTCCAGCAAGGTTCTGGCTGAAGAAGATTCATCTATAATATAGAATACACCACACTGATGAGTAGTCAATTAGATTTTTTCAATTGCACAAAGAAGATAATAAGGTCTCCATTCTAACTACAAAATAACCATTTGAGACATTGATGATCGCACCAGAAATCTTTTTAAATTATTCAAAACTCAAAAGCAAAGATGATCTTTTAAGACAAAGATTATCTGAACAGATTTTCTTAAACCAAAGAAAGCAGCAAAGACTATGAAAGTGCCACTTTGTAACACTGTATGAACCCCAAGACACTAAGTACAGAGGCTGTTCCCTTCTCTATTTACATGGTTTCCTATTGTCTTGCTTTTCTACAAGAATCATACATGATGCCTATAATCAGGAAAACCTGTGTGATCTTTTAAATTATGCACAGAAAAGACAAAGAAAATATACCTTTAAAATATTATTAACAATTCATCTAAGGGACAAACTGCTCTTTACTGTTCACTTTTCCATATTCTTGGAAACTCTCGCAATGAAAATATATTAATTTATAATGAAAAACAACTTTAACATATGTTTATATTATTAAAATGTCAAAGGACTAAGAAACTTATCAAGAATCATAATATACAAATAAAAAATATGATCAGAAAAAAGCATTCACTGTTGATGAAGCTACCTACTCCAGTTAAACAATTTACATGTTACATCCCAGTGTTTCTGAAACTTGAGCATGCATAAGCACCACCTGCATGTTAAGATGCAAGTGATGAGAATTTGCATTTCTAATAAGCCCACAGGTGACATTGATGCTGTCAATCAATAGACCTTACTCTGAGTAGCCAGGTTTGATGCAACAAGAAGGGAGAGGAGTCCATCTAGGGTTCTCCCAGGAAGCATGCCAAGCTCTTTCTAGACTGGGCAGAAGGGAAAGTAAGCTCAAAATTCCACCTCCTTCAGAGTGCTAAAGCAGGAGCTCAATTCATTTCTCTTCAGTCAACCCTTGGTGATTAAATACTTAGTCATGTGCTTATAAAGGGGTCAATAAAATGAAGGTAATCATGATTCTAGGACTAATGAGCTTGTCAGAGCATCTTATGGAACCAGCCTTGGATCCGCCTTGGCAGACTGCCTCATCCTTCCTGGAATTCTCCATAAACATACCCAATCTCCTGGCAGTGGGTTTCAAGTACCACAGTTTCCTGCAAAGACTTTGTTGGATGCCTAAGAACTGGTGATGTCCGTGAATTCAGGGTCTGTCACTCATTAAGGAGAACAAAGAAGACATGCATGCCCGACACAAACTGACCACACACTCACCAGGCGGCTTTGGGAACAGTGGGGCGGAGGGCAGGAGAGCGAGCCTGTGAGTGGCGGAGTCGTCCCTCCCTTTCACTCCCAACCTCTCACTCCCCAGACGCATCACAGCCCTCCTCGGAGGGAAGGACAAGAACCAGTCAGAAACTCCATGAAGCCCCAGAAAGAGATTACCACACATAAGAAAATACTCAGGCCCACACCCACCCTCCACCAGGTGAGTCCACCAAAGCCCTTAAGGGTGACCCTGGTCTTTCCTTTTAACTTAAGAAGAAGGTACCTGGCTGAGAGACCTCCAGCTTCTATGCTGTGAGACCCTCAGAAAGAAACTAACTTAATTAACCATTCACAAGAGCACTGAGAATTCCCACCAGCCACCAGGTCCCCAAACCCCACATCTGCTATTTACTCCCAGTGCTGTCATTTCCTGCCTGCGGTGAACTAATTACACACAGTGGGAATTCTGGAGCTGCCGGTTCTAATGTTTATCTGCTGTTAACTTGTTGTGTGACCTCAAAGATATGTCTCTCTAGTGCCTTTCTATCCCCTGCTACAAAAGCAAGATAAGGGAATGACATGCTTGACAAAGTGCCCTGACATAATACTGTAGTCATCCTATCCTAGGATGCTCACGGGATGGTAATTAGCATGTCTCTTTCACTAAGGCCTTTAAAGAAAACTGATGACATGTTGTGCAAAGCGTGGGATCTCATATGATGTTTCCTCTTTTGCTAAAACAGGTTTCAGTGGTAAAGGCTACCCCTAAAACTGTTGAAAAAAGCAGTCTCCGGGGTGCTCTTTGGTAAATCACTCAGTTGGATTGACAGGATGTCCATAACTGTAGTTCTAACAAAAGACCATGGCTTCATAAGTAGAAGAGATAAAGAAAAATCCTCTGAGGTTTCCATAACTTCAACTTCTAGCACTGAAAACTTAGTGTAAGTAAAACAGGGCTTTGGGGCTGGTGCTGTAGCTCAGTGGCAGAGCCCTTGCCTAGCATGTGTGAGGCACTGGGTTTGATCCTTAGCACCACATTAAAAAAATAAATAAAGGCATGCTGTCCATCTACAATTACAAGATAGATAGATAGATAGATAGATAGATAGATAGATAGATAGATAAAACAGGGCTTTGAAACCAGGTAAAAGTACATTTTAGACTGGTTAGCGACATAGTCTGGGCTCTTCTGTGAGAAAAGCTGGTTCCAAAACTTTCTTTATACAAAACAATCAGTATAATTTGATTTGGTAAATTTGTGTGGGCATAGAAAAATATTCAGTAAGTGGTAGTAATTATGTTCCACATCTGTCTGGACCCCAGCCTTTTTATTCTACATTTGAGGATGCAATATATTAAAGTTATAACCATTAATCATGTAGTGTCACAAATTTAAATGTCCTTAGTCTTTTTTGCATCTCCATTTGCAGAGAAGTTTTAAATTTTAAAATATTCTCATTTGTTCCTCTTTTCTTCATGAGCTACCTCTTTTGCTGTAAATTGTGATAGCTGTTATTCATGCACAGACCCAATTAATATTATAAGTTCCTGCTAATTTTTCTATAACTTGATTTGCAATATTCAACTCTCTGGAGTTTATTTTGGGGATATGGTATGCTTGCTGAGGTTCCAATTGATCTCTTATGTTTAAGCCAATTATTAAATAATCTAATAAATAACTTTCTTACCACTGAGCTATATGTAGTTGGGAAATCATTTGGATTTGCTTTTTTTAATATAAAATACAAAAAAAATCCAAATGTAAAAGCCAAATATACCTAATTTTTTAAAGAAATCTCAGTAAATGATCATGAACAAATCCTCAAGTCATTTCAACTTCATTGGAGAATCAGCTAAGCAATAATTCCTGTTTAAAATCAGTTCTTCCCATTCAGTAAGAAGACTTTGAGAGTATAATTGTAGGGTTCGTAAGTATATGGTAGCTGAGTCACCAACCACTACTTGAATTTTCTGCTTATTTCATGGGGAGGGGCTACTTCTTGGGCGGG
The DNA here is from genome assembly GCF_902686455.1 of Sciurus vulgaris. NCBI lineage: Eukaryota > Metazoa > Chordata > Mammalia > Rodentia > Sciuridae > Sciurus > Sciurus vulgaris. The sequence continues at coordinate 104,233,936 of NC_136463.1, read as the reverse complement.
CGGTAATGTTATTCTGAACCTTAAACCACTGGAATAACATCCCTTGGTCTAAAAAATACATAAATAAAAGCAGAGAAGTAGAATTCATTGTTTAATGGTCAAGATTTAGAGTCATGGGGCTGGGATTGTAGCTCAGTGGTAGAGCGCTTGCCTGGCACGTGGGAGGCACTGGGTTCGATTCTCAGCACCACATATAAATAAATAAAATAAAGGTATTATTCCATCTACAACTAAAAAAATTTTTTTAAAGATTTAGTCATTGTTTTCACTCTATTGATTTTTCTTCCAGATACATCAAAAACCGCTCTGTATAATATGTACCATATAAATTTGCACTTGTTTTTAGATTAATTTCAGCATCTTGACATTTCCATTAAGATAGAAGTTCCTGAAAAGCAAAGGCTGTTTACTGGGGGAGGAAAATAGGAAGGAAGGCAGAGGGAGAGGAAGACAGGGAAAGAGAAAAAGAGGAAGGAGGGAAGGAAGGAGCAAAGGGCTAACTGATTCATATGTGAACTTGCGACTACCTCTTTGGGGGCCTTGCCACACCAGACACACAGGAAAGGCTGTCAAGAGACCAACTACTTTAGAGTTTCAGCCATAAATGATGCTTAAGAAAAAAACTTATCATTGAAGTTTTTCGTCTGAATTCATCTCCCCTACTGAGTAATACGGACGGATTTTTGCCTTCAGTTCACACCCTGAAGCACAAGACATGATGATCTTTCTTTTCATTTGCATAGCTACGATTCGTCATTATCCAGCCATATTTTTTACTCAACAAAATAGCATTGCACCATTAAGATTTCAGCGTGTCTATTCTTGCAGAGACTATTTTGAATTGTGCCTTTTAGAAGCAATCACTTTAAGGAAAAAAATCATCACTTCTAAAGTATATACTTGACTTGGAATAAGAATGTACATTTGGGGGAGGGGTCATTTTCCTGTTGCATTTTATGCAAGGAAAGGAATGATTAAGAAAGGTTCCTCTGGAGCAGTGTAGCCGCTGGGTTCCCAACCTTGTAATCTCTGCCTCTAATCCCCTCCCCCAATTAAGGGACTAGAGAAAACACGTTCATTGTCAGTGGCACGATTTACTCATCTCATACATGCCAATCACACTGCTAAATGTTATCCATGTTATTTCCAGTGCTGTGTTTGTTACCAAAAATGTCTAGAATGTACTTCCTCCCCGTGCCCTAAAACAAATGCTCAATTTAGTATTATACCTAATTATTAAGTGTAATTTTAGAGATATTGCTTAATTTTTAATCTAATAAGTAACTGACATTTTAAGAAATTTGACGTTTAATTTCATAATATATTTATACTGTCATTACGTAAAATAGAAAGGCATAACCTGTAAGAATGTCCTCCTTGTCCCTGCTTCTTTTCTATTGAGAAGAATGGGAACATTTGTCATGCAACATAAGGAGCCAGGGAAGAGGAGGGAGCTTATCTTACATGCTAGCAAAAGAATCATATTTGACTCCTCCCATGACTGTCCTCATCCTACTCCCATGCCTAAGGAGAACTGAGAGGTAGAGTTACATGCCAATAAATGCTAACTAGCTGCCTCTCCCATCCTCTCTCTCCTGGCATTTCCCTAGGGGTTTCCTCTCTCCTGGCATTTCCCTATGGATGTCCACTGGAGTTTCAGGCTCACTTTTTGGGAGGCTCCCAGAAGTTGAAAGTAATGCCAAGGCATCCAGAAAAAAAAAAAAAAAAAAAATGCAACGTCTTCAATTGTACTGAGAAAGAGGCATCTAGAAACATATATGTCTTAGCCATTTTGTGTTGCTATAACAAAATACCTGAGGCTGGGAAATATATAAAGATAAGAGATTCTTTTGGCTCACAGTTCTGATGTCTGGAAAGTTCAAACAGTATGATGCTAGCTAACATCTGGCAAGGGTCCCTGGGCTGTGTCACAGCATAGAAGATAAGCCAAAAGGGAAATGTCAACGTGCACACACACACAGATACACACAGGGTGTGATGGGACTTTATGACAACCCTGCACTTTATAACAACCCACTCTCCAAGAACTAACCTAGTCCTGTGAGAATGACACTGCTCCCTTCTGTAGACTAACCTAATCACCTTCTGCTAGACCACACTGCTTAAAGGTTCCACCACCTCTCAATACCAGCACACTGGAGACCAAGTGTCCAGCATACAAACTTTTGGGGGACAAACCACATCCAAACCATAGCAACATATATATAAACACACTTTATTACTAAATGTAAACACTGAGGCCCTATCATAGCAATTCACATCCACCTCATACTACATTCAAGAGCACACTGCAGACAGGTAAGCCTGAGAGAGGCCACAGCCCTGCATCAACTCCCATACTCCTCTCTAAGTTCTCAATGTATTTCATTAAAATACTTCATGCATTTCATAAAATATTACTGGAAGGTCTCATCACCCCCAGCTCCTTCTATGGAGACTCTTGATTCAAAAGCATGCCAGCATATTGACCCCTACAATGTACAGTCTCTCCCAAAGACCCTGAGAAGTAGGAGAAAGAACACCTTCACTTGGCCCAAAAGTCAGTGCAGACCATCAGGAGAAGGTTAGGAACCGAGGACAGGGCCAGGGTTTGCAAGCTTGCCCCAGGGGAAGGCTGACTGGCACCCGGGGACACAACCTCTTAGAAATTAGAAAGCTGCAGATATAGGAGTCATCTGATGCAGCCTGGGGCCCACACAGGGACCCCGATGTTTCAACCCTCTCTGTGCCCATGCCCCTTCCAGGTGACTTCATAGACTGGCTGGTGGAAACCTAGGTCCTGAGGAGCTTTTCGGGTTTTCTCTTACCCCTGACAACTCTGCCAATGCCTGGGGAAAAGAGCTGTCCCTAGGACTGCTGCCCTCAACTGGGATCCCAGTGGAGCAGAAGTCAGACCCAAATGCGTTCTCCCCCAGGGCTCAGCCAAGCCACAGGCAAGCCACAGGAGCAATGACACACAATTGTTGTGTTAAGTCACCGTGTTTTAGAGCCTTTTTAAATGTGGTTTCACTATGCCAGTAGTTAACTGATACACAGGCTAAGGAGCCTGCTCATAGAAAATATGTTCCCTTCTCAGAAAAAAAAAAAAAAAAAAAAAAAAAGGTAAATTTTAATATGTGGTCATCTTAATAAGATGTTTAAGGACATTTACTTAGTTAGACCTCACAACAACTCTGAGACAGGTAGGATTTTTATCCTAGTAAAGACGAGGCCACTGAGATACAATGAAGTACACTGTCCACAGCTGGAAATTGGTCCCCTGGATTCTGAGCCTTAGCTCCTAACATCTATGCTAAATGGCCTTGCAAACCTCCCAGCCAACTCTACCTAAAATTTTGCTGTGGGCTCCCAAGCCCTCGGGATAGAAGCCAAACTGACCAGCATGATACCACAGTAATGGGTACAGAACTCCAGCTCCCCACAACCTGGTGCTCCTCATTCCATCTGGACTCCTGCTCTCTCCTCTGCAGCTGCCTCCCGCCCTCCTCTTCCTCCTCCTCCTGCCTGGCTTCCTGTCACCTCCAGGTCTGCTCCAACCACACTGAGCCTACTCTAAACCCACCAGCTCCATCACATCTTTGCTCCCTGTTGGGACCCTCTAGGTCACCCTTTAGGGGACAAGGCAGGGATGCAACCTGCAGGGAGCATATCCTGACCCCAAACACGTGCCCGTGGTTGCCCATGCTGGTTCCCAGCCACTAGGAACTTCACAGAGCACTGCCAACGCCGGGCCATTCCCAGCCACTCAGCTCCCTCCTGAGCCCAGCTGTGGGTCCTTGGGGACAAGGCCTGGGTCTCAATCATCAATCCAGTGGTTAGTAGGGTGTCTGATCTCATCATAGGCACTCAATAAAAACTGGCTAAATTAAAAAGCCAGTGAAAGGACAACAACGTGACAGAGAAATGGATATGGAGACAGGAGATTTAAATTTTTCAATGCCAAGTCTTCCTTTCTAATAAATGTTAATTAATGTGCTCAACACCCCTGGGTCTCCAGCTAGATATTCCTCAGTTAGAACTGGTCCTTCGTGACGGTTTCCTGTGCCAAACCTTCCCTCGAAGGCTTAGGCGTTCAGGGCGTCTTGGGACAGGTAAGCGAAGGCACGGTATGTATCTGCTTGAAACAGCAGAGGGAATTGAGGGCCGCTCCCTAAACCTTCACCCTGGCAACACAAAAAGACATGTACTGTGCTTCCAAGAGAAACGGAAGAAAGTTTGTGGCAGGGGAGGGCACGTGGTTACACGAAAGAAAAAATTCCTACATCAGGGAACAGGCAGATGAAGGCCCCACACAGAGGAAAGGCTATTCACCAGAGCTGAAGTGACTCACAGGAGGCCCAGTTCCCAAAAGCCAACTGCGGCTGACAGGTGGTTATTACTGCCTTAACCTTGGAGACTGCCATTAAAAGGTCAGGGCTTGGTGGCCTTACAGCTCCTGCAGAGCACCAACGAGAATGGGAGATGGAGGCAAAGGCTGCCTTCAAAATCTCATGTCTCCCAGACCACATTCAGTCTCGGAGTGAAGGGGAAACAATACCCAAATAAGAGGGTACCAGGCTGTTCCCAGAAAGGGAGACCGAGGTCCTTCCCCACTGACAGCTTCCCATTCACTAATGAGTGGCATTTCTGTCCCTGAGGCACACATTCCAGTGTTACCTGAGAAAGAGGGGGCAGTCCCAGAATAATGGGCACCCCTCGATCCCTTTCACATTCAGCCTGGACTACATGGCGGAGTTCTAGACACCCGAAAAGTGAGAACCACCAGACAGCTTTGGGATCTGGCCACCCAGTAGTTTCCAAACCCTCTGTTCAAACGAAGCTTATGGTAGCACAAACAAGGGGGAGGGCACTGAGGCTGCTCCCTTGTGGGGCACAGGGCCAGGAACCCCACTTGTTGGGACAGGGTCAACCTCTGAGAGGGCTTGAGGGAGAACTTGGGGTTCAGTTTGGAAATCACTTATTGAATCCAACCCTGGACTATGCAGATGTGAAAACTATGGTTCAGAGGGGAAAGTGACTCGTGCAAGGTCCCACAGCCAGAAGGCAGGAGGACCACGGGCAGGACTCCAGTTCCTGCCTGCCGTACCACACACTCTTCCCTCTACATGGTGCCACCATCTTTTCAAGGAGCAAACAGCCCTCTACACCCTTCTCTGCCACCCTCCCCTCTAGCAAGCCCCAGTGCAGGCCTGGAGCTCAGACTGAAGTAAGAAGCTGGGTGCCAGCCTGTCAGGAGGCAGGTAGCACACACAACAGGGCAAACTGCCAAAACCACCAGTCCATCCCCCACTCTCCCCACGTGGGCTCCCCAGCAGGGTCAGATGAGCAGGCTTGGGCTGAGCTGGAACCTCTCAGGATCCCCTTTGCACCTCCTTTCCCCATCTGCTGTACTTTGTACAGCGCTGAATTCAGCGACTGCCTGCACTGCTGTAATTCTTCCATTTGCTGAATTTGTCCCCACGCAGTATTAGTGTTTGGTACTAAAGTGCTGTTTGCTCCACTTTTTAATTTCATTTTAGAAATCTGCAAGGAGAGATGCCAACACTTAATCGTAGGGACTGGAGGGAACTTTACAAACCGCTTACAAGGCACAAACAGAGTAGTTATTTTCCTATTTCCCTTTTGATTGAATTGGCTTCTGTATCATATGCAATAAACAATGAGAACCAAAAAGCATTCTGCAGCCTTATCTCACCTCCTCACATAATCAAAAGAAAAAATATTTTGTAATAAAAAAGGGAAGCTAGAACTTCAGATTCGTTTAAAAGTTAATTAAACTTGAAAGGTTTGTGGAGACCATTCATTTTCTTTTGTAGCCTAAGACCATAAGATCTGCCTTCCATTTTACCAGGGGGATGAAAAGAAAGTAACCTTATGTTACTTTCATCATAATAATAAATAGTTTATAATAAAGCTAAAATTAAGTCTGTCTTTTTAAATAGAAAAGTGGAAATGCACATATCATACAATTCTGAATTGACATATAAAAATACTATGTAAGTTTTTAAAGATGTGACCTACTTAATTGCTTTAGTTAATACTACTTTCATTCTTTTCTGGGGAGATGATTTAATAGTAAGCACACAGATATGTGTTTATAGACATCCTAGATAATCCTCAGAATTGACAAATTTAAAATAGACAGAGTGTCCTCTTTACAAAGAAAGTTGAACATGCAATTAACCAGAACAGGAACCCTCCCCAAAGCTTTCTGGTAACTCAGATTTGGAGATGGATAACACCCCCCTCCTTGGCAGTTCCAGTCACAACCACCTAATTGGAAGGACAATACTGAGCAGTCTTTGCAGGCAAGGTGAAGCAGGAATCCTAGACAAGTCACATTGAAGATGATCATGGGGCTGGTGTTAGATTACCCATGCCAGACACAACAAATGGAGCCAGGAGTGGGCAGTACATGGATTGCCTGCCTTCAGAGAATGTCGTGCATGTGTGTGTGTGTGTGTGTGTGTGTGTGTAATTAAGCATTTCAGAGAAAGAAGAGTTGCTGACAAAAAAGAGCAAGAATTATTAAATAAGGTAAGTAGTTCCTTCTACTAAAAAATACAGAGCTGAATAAATAGGGTTTCCAAAGCTCTATTTCTAAAATCTTTTGATTCTATGGTTTAGAAAGAAAAGGCTCCAACAGCATATTAAGATCCCAAAATCCAAATGTGAACAGTTTACCAGAATATTTAACTTCCTAATTTCTTCCCCATGAGCACCCAGGGGCACTGTGCTCCATTCATCCCTGTGATGCCAGCAGAGTACCTGCAGCACACACAGGCACCCTAAAATATGGAAAGCAGGGTGGAAACACCAGAATTTCAACTTGTACATTTAAATAATGAACGCTTACATGTTAGAAAATGTGAGTCAAACTCCTTGTCATCTAGATGTTACATGAATAGATTCTTCAACTAAAATAGTTTCCTTCTAGTACCACTATGCCACACCCCCTATGGCATAGAACAAAGGGGATTTTCATTCCTTCCCTAGGAGGAAGCAGCCAGCAACACCTGCCCTAAAACCCAGATTCTCAGATATAAAAATGATCATCAAAAAATAGCATAAATAGGGCTAGGGATGTAGCTCAGTGGTAGAGCACTTGCCTAGCACATGTGAGGCACTGGGTTCGATCCTCAGCACCGCATAAAAATAAATACATAAAATAAACGCAGTATCCATCTACAACTACAAAGCAATTTTTAAAAAATAGCATAAATAATACTGACCATCTCACTACAGGAGCATCAGACAGAACAAAACAAGGATGTCTGCTCTTACTGCTCTGTCCTTTCCAGCAAAGGCAATTAGGCAATAAATAAATAAATAAATAAATAAATAGCAAGCACAAGGATTAGAATGAAAGAAGTTAAAGTGCCTCCATTTGTAGGAGATATGATCTCCATTTGTAGGAAAATTCTAATGACTTCACTAAAAAACTATCAGAGCTAATCAGTGAGTTCAGAAAGTTTTCAGGATACAAGATCAAAACACAAGAACCAACTATATTTCTATGCTCTATTAGTGAAGAGCCCCAAAATAAAATGGACAATTTCACTGGCATGGCATCAGAAAGACTAAAATGCTCAGGAATATTTAATGGTAGAGATTGAAGACCTAGACATAGAAAATTATAAAATGTCATTGAAAGAAATTAAAGAAGACCTGGATAACTGGAAAAACTCCCATGTTCAGAATTGGAAAACTTAATACTGTTAAGAGGCAATACTTCTCAAAGGGATCTACAAATTCAGTGCAATGCCCATTAAAACCCCAGCTTTTCTGTAGAAATCAACAAACTAATCTTATGGAAATGTTAGGAAACTAGAACAGTCAAAAATTTTGGAAAAAGAAGAACAATGCTGGATGACTTATACTTCCCAATTTCAAACTACTACAAAACAAAAATAACCAAGACTGCCTGGAACTGGCATAAAGACAGACACACAGATCAACAGAAAAGAACTAAGAGTTTGAAATAGGCCTAGATATTCAAGTCAACTGATTCTTGACAAGTTTGTCAAGAAAATTCAGAAAGAATACTCTTCAGCAAGTGGTTCTGGGACAACTGGATAGCCACATACAAACATGAATGTGGACCCCCTACACTCATATTATATACAAAAACTAACTCCAAACAGATCAAACCTATATATGGAAAAGTTAAAACTGTAAAACCCTTAAAGGAAAATATGGGTGAAAACCTTTGTAACCTTGACTAAGCATCTGTTTCTTAGATATAACTCCAAAAGAACAAGTGAAAAAAGAAAAACAAGATAAATAGGACATCATCATAATTAAACACCTCTGTGTATCTGAGGGCGGTATCAAGGGAGAGAGAAAGAATCGATAAAATAGTTATAAATCTTATATCTGACAAGGGTCTAGCACCTTGTTTTATATATTTATATTTATGTATTTCTTACAACTCTACAATGGAAAGACAAATCACCCAACTGAAAAATGGCAAAGGCTTTCGACAAACTTTTCTCTCCAAATGATATACAAATGGCCAATATGCACATGAAAATGCATTTGACACCATTAATTATTAGAAAATTGTTAATTAAAACCACAATGAGATATCACTTCATACCCATGAGGATGGCTATAAGCAAAAAGAGACAGTAGCATGTGCAGACAAGAATAAGGGTGGCATATGACACAAGTCTGTAATCCCAGTGGCTCAGGAGGCTGAGGCAGGAGGATTGTGAGTTCAAAGTCAGCCTCAGCAACTTAGCGAGGACCTAAGCAACTTAGTGAGGCTCTGTCTCAAAATAAAAAATAAAAAGGGCTGGGGATGTGGGTCAGTGGTTAAGCACCCCTGGATTCAATCCCAGGTACAAAAATAATAATAATAATAATGAGACATTGGAACCTTGCTAGTTGGGGATATAAAATGGCACAACCTTGCTAGTTGCTAGTGGGGATGTAAAATGGCACAACTGCATTGGACAGTTTAACAGCTCTTCAAAAAGTTAAAAACAGTTACCATATAACTCAGCAATTCCATTCCTAGTCAGATATCCAAGAGAACTGAAAACATATGTCAGCACAAAAACTCATACGTGGATGTTCATAGAAGCATTAGTCATAATAGTCAAAGAATGGAAACAACCCAAATGTTCACCAGCTGAAGATAGGACAAACAAAAGGTGCATATCCATGTAATGGAATATCATTTAGCCATTAAAAAGGAATGAAATACTAGCTTATGTTTAACTGAAATCACTTTAAACCTTAAATTTTGAAAACATGCTAAATGAAAGAAACTGGACACAAAACTCCACATATTATAGAAACCCAATTATATGAAATGTCCAGAAGAGGCAAATCTATCAAGACATAAAGTAAATTAGTGACTACTAGAGGCTGGGAGGAGGCGAGAATGGGGATTGCTAATGGGTATGGAATTTCTTTTTGAAGTGACAAAAATGTTCTGGCATTAGAAAGTGATGATGGTTGCAAAACTTTGTTAATATATTTTAAAACCACTGAACTACACACTTTAAGAAGGTAAGTTTCTGGTATGTATATGATTTCTCAAACAATGATGAGATACTGTAGGTACTGTGAGAATGCCCACTGGCAGAACTTCTTGGAAGAGATGTTTGGAAACAGGTATTAAATATCACCCAAATAATTAATACGATCACAACTTCAGCTGTAAAGATGTTTTTCTGCAATGTTCTTTCAATATCAAAATATTGGAAATTTCCTGAAGGTCCAACAGAGACTTTGTTAAACTAATTAAAACACATTCATTCAATGGAATATGATCCAGCCATTAAAATTATGTTGGTGATACACTGTTAACCAGAAAAGAGAGCATACAAAACACAGTATGCAGTATGATCCTATCTTTGTTTTTCTAAAATTATGTATGTATCATGTTCCCATTACAGAAACACTAGGACTAAGCTCACTTTGCAGTCACTAGTCCTGGGTGGATATTTCAATTTACATTGATTAGAATTAATCATGATTGACATTCAGGTTCTCACGGGACCCACCACAGAATAATCGCACAAGGTTGGCGGCTAGCTACTGTATTGCATCATCACAGAAAGTTCTACTGAACAAGTCAAAGCAAAGAATACATGCCACACGAGCTTACGGGGGGCTGGTCATTTTCTTCTCTGTATGTTTATTCTCTACTTTTTTGATAATAAGATAAATGTTTATAATACAAGAATTTTTTTAATGATTCAAGGTAAACTGAAATAGTAGAGGAGGGAACTAGGGAAGTGCTCATAGGCACAGAAGTGACCCACTAACGCAGAAAGTTCCCTCAGCAATAGTGGAGGCTGGTGTCATCTCTCCCTTGCCCAGGACATAGCTCTGCACCTGCCAAGCTGGGGGTGGTGGTAGGTGGGAGCAGCCTCAAGCAAAAACACCACAGATTTCACTGTTCTTACTTAAAGTTCAGCAGATTTTAAAGAATCAACACTTCTCAGATTGCTGTAGGCTTTGATGAATTACCAGAAGTGATAACATGGCTGTTTCTGTTCATTTTGTCCAAATTTATAGCAGTTTTCGGGAAGAATTTGCAGACCTCCTCTCTGGGCCATGGCCAGAAGTCCTGCCTCCTCCTATAGATTTTAAAAATAATAATCCTATACTGGGGGGAGGCTGAGGAAAAGAGGCATCTCCAACTCTAGGTGATAAGATAGATTAGCTCGTGCTTTCTGGAAGACAATGCGGAAATATATACCCAACCTTAAAAATATTCTAGCTCTCTACTCAATTATGTCACTTCTAGAAAGTTATTCAAAGAAAATAGTTGTGGATATGCTCAGAGATTTAGCTGTAAGAATGTACATGACAGAGTTGTTTATAATAGCAAAAAGCCAAATGCAAGCTGAAAGTACAGCAATAAGACACATCCACATGATGAAATATACTATCCATTAAAAAATAATGCTGTGCAGGAATATTTAATGGTGTAGAAAATGTTTATAAATGTTAAGTTTTAAAAATGAGTTTTAATACAGTGTGAAAGGTATCATTTCATTTTTGTAACACATACGTATATATGTATACATATACACATACATTCTCAGAATATAAATCAGAATGATTAGGACCAAGACATAAATAGTGACTATTTCTGTGTCATGGGGAAATATCTAGTCAGGGTGGGAACCTATTCATCACATTTTTTCTGATGAATATATATCACCAGGGTGATCAGAAAAAAGTAAAAACTATTGTCTTAAAAAAGGTGAAATCACATTAAGACAGGAAATCTTTATACTTAGAACTTGAAATAAAATTATCACTGCAATTTAGTATGTTTACATTTGGCTTCAGGCTTCTTAGCTACCAAGGAAAAAGGAGAAATACAAAGAATTACAGAGATCTCCACTGTTCATCAATTCTTCCAGGAGATAAATACCATCCTGGCACTGAATTCTAGGAGAAATGTATAATATGCATTTCTCAGTACCAGGAGCATCTGTCCTGGGGTGCTGGCACAGCAATGAATCACTCACAGCCCTCATCTTTGTTCTGATTCTTCTTGTAGTTGCTTAAGAACTGTGGTTCCCACACCTTGTGCAAGCACAAACACACACACACAGAATATGTATTTTTTCCATAGTATACTTCCATCCTTATTTCCTACCACAGTAAAATAGTCCAAAAATGAATAACATGTTTTAATCATGACATCAACAATATCCAGCTTTTTCTAAATATTTTTTTAGCTGTAGATGAACATGATACCTTTATTTCATTTATTTTATTTATGTTTTATGTGGTGCTGAGGATCAAACCCAGAGCATCACATGTGCTAGGCATGCACTCTACCACTGAGATGCAACCCCAACCCTATCCAGCTTTTACACAATATTTTGACATCTTAGTCTTTAGAGACAATATAAATTAGGGCTCAGGATATAGCTCAGTTGGTAGAGTGCTTGCCTGGCAAGCACAAGGCCCTGGGTTCAATCCCCAGCACTGCAAGAAAAAAAAAAAAAGAGAGAGAGAGATAGAGAGAAACAATATAAATTAGATTTCTTCTTTATTTCTAACCTAAAGTTTCTCTCAGATCCTGTGGATCCAGGTCACTCCTAGAGACAGTGAATTAGAGAACTTGGAGACTACTAAAATACCTTTCTTCTCCCTTCAAGTTCTACCCACATCTGAGTACCTTCCACTCCATATATATGACCTTTCTCTAATCTGTGACCTCCAAGAACACTTACCCACCATCTGACTCAATGACACTCATCTTGCACATCCTGAGACCCTCCAGCAGGCCATGGCTATAGAATATTATTTGACATCTCACCCAGCACCTGCCACAGACCTACTGCATAAACTTGACCAGGGCAGGAGAGGCTGGAAATGCTACTGAGGAATCAGCATTACAGTAGACCCCAAAATACAGGTGCGAGGGAAGCTGTTTTGAAATGTTTGAAAACATGTCCAGGAAGATTGGCTGGGCAAGCATTTTTCATATTGCAAGAAGCAAATATTGGTGTATCATGAAATCAGTTTAGGGAATACAAGACTTACGGTGAGTGTTGTTTCATAAACTGCATGTACAGGTGGATGTATGTGTATGTGTGTGTGTGTGTGTGTGTGTGTGTGTGTGTGTGTGTGTGTGCGCGCGTGCACATAGGCACAAACATGTATACACAGGCTCTGGGTCATACCGATGGATTTCTTCCAAATAATTTGCAAGGAGTAAGTTAGACAAATTATTTGGTAGCTTATAGAAGGGGGCATTTCAATTCTATAGAAGGAACGCACCTCTAACAAGTAAAACTCTCCCACAATGGGCTGTGTTATTATGAATGACAGAGAGTTTCCAGTTCCTGAAAAACTTCAAGTAGCACCCAAGCCATTGATTGTCATAGAGGGTATTCACATAAGCAGTGGAAAGTTAAATGAGATGACCTCTTAAATTTCCTGTCAGTTTAGATCACAGGCAATTCACTACCACAGAAGACACAATTAGGAGAGAAACAATACCACAAGTGAAAGTAAACAGTCTGAAGTTCAATTTGGTCACTTATATTGAAATAGCACCTCTGTGAAAGGATATAGGTTATAAGTGATATTGAGACCAGGGCTTCTCAGCCTAAATGAATATCAGAGTCAGTTGGGGAGCTTAAAGAACACACCCATGCCCAGACCCTGACATACATCAATTGAGACACTGGGCCCAAAATTTGTATTGTTTTAATGCTTCCCAAGTAAGGATTGAGAAACACTGATTTTATATGTATGAAATGCATGTACGATATTTTGTAGAGCGCAGAGTGAAGGAATACAACACCAAGCTTTTGCATGAAGATCATAAAATAAAAAAAAGAGCTTGAAAACATGCAATCAGGACATTGGATTTCTGCCCAGGATGCATAGAGCTGAAAAGAGCAACACTCCCATGCTCATGATGAATAAAAAGCCACATAAATTACAAGTTCATAGCTTTTTCAGATCCATTAAAACAACTGGGGGAGCAGTATAACACACTAGACCAAAATCTAAGGTGAAATCACACCTGTAGGAAGGGACAAGACCTGACAATTTGTTTACCTAGGGTAGATGTACCTTAGTTGGCTAATGAGCATCAAGTAATGAAGAGCAATGGAACGCTAGGGGCCGAGCTGAAGGAGCACAGAGTCAGGCTGCTCTGAGACACAGAGCAAAATAAAGACCTAAAGTTTACAGCAGAGCAGACATGGGGAAAAGCCTGTTAGTATACCAGTCCCAGTGCTAAACACAAGGCATCATTAGAGGAGTTTGATCCAGGGTACACTGAGGTAACTGCAGTAATGACAAAAGTTAAATCCAGTTTATCTCTGACTAAATTGATGAATCCTCACAGTAAGTCCATAGTAGAAATAGAAAGGTATGCCCATTTCCAGACATAAGAACTATTGATTTCAATCTATAAGGGCCTGCCAAAATGTCTCGTTCTCAACAAACTATTACAGGGCATAAGAAAAGCAAGAAAAAACTACTTTGCCAAGAGACATAACAATAAATAGAACCAGACTCAGATATAACACAGATGTTGAAGCTATCACACAGAATTCAAAATAACCATAATTATCTGTAAAAGACCCTGTTGGAAAGGGTAGACAATATGACTATCATCCATTTTAGGAAATGGGTAATTTTGGCAGAGAGATGGAAACTATAAGAAAAAATCAAATGGAAATTCTCTATGGCTAAACATAGTAACAAATGAAGAATACTTCTAAATTAAGATACAATTGAAATTTCAAAAGGAAAAAAAAAGTAAATGAGACAAAAGAAAGAATTGCTATGAATTTTACAAAATTAATGAAAGATACCAAACCACAAATGCAAAACTTGCAAGAACACCAAGGTGGATAAATACCAAGCATATACACACATGTGTGCACATGTACAGACAGACAGACACACACATACACACACACACACACACAAGCCTAGGAATTTCATATTCAAAAGCTGAACACCAAAGTTGAAAAGGAAATCTTGAATACAATGAAAGAAAAATGAAACATTACATACAAAGGAACAAAGATAATAACTGCAGAAGACTTCTTGTCAAAAGGCATGCAAGTAAGAATAAAATGAAGCAGCATCTTTAAAGTGCTGAAAGAAAAAAACTGTCAACCTAGAATTCTATACTGAGTGAAAATATTTTTTCAATAATGCAGCAGAAATAACGTCTATCCTAGACCACCCCCAAAAAAAAACAACCAAGAGAATTCACTGTAAGAATGCTAAATGCAGTTCTTTTTTAATTATTTTAATTTTTTAAATTTGTTCTAATCGGTTATGCATGACAGTAGGATGCATTTTGACACATTGTACACAAATGGAGCACAACTTCTTCTTCCTCTGTACACGGTGCAGAGTCACACCAGTAGTGTAATCATACATGTTAAATGAAGTTCTTTTTTTTTTTTTTTTTTTTTTTTTGGCAGTGCTGGGGATTGAACCCAGGGCCTTGTGCTAGAAAGGCAAGCACTCTACCAACTGAGCTATCTCCCCAGCCCCCCTAAATGAAGTTCTTTAGGAGGAAGGAATATGGTTCCAGAAACTTGGATATATGCAAAGAAATGGAAATTGCTGAAAATGAAATAAATGAAGATCAAATAAAATTATTTTAGATACCTATAAAAGCTAACTGTTTACACCAAGAGTCAGACAACTGTGACCTACAGGTTAAATCTATCCCATTGTCTATTTTAGTGTGATCTATGCTAAGAATTTTATATTTTTAAAGGATAGTGTAAGAAAAGAAAAATTTGCAACAGAGACCATCTATGGTACCGAAGTCTTTCTGGACCCTTACTGAGTTTGCTGATCCTTGGTTTAAAGTAAAAATGAAATGTTTGATTATAGCACATATCTTTAAAATGATGACAACAATAGCACAAAGATTGGAAAAGAAGAACTGGAAGTGCACTGTTACATATCCCCTGTACTTCACAGGAAACAGAATAATATTACCTGGTGGTAGACTCATTAATCAAAGATATATATTAGCTCTAGGTAAAGCACCAAAACATTCTGAAAGAGGCATAGAAATTCATAGTGGAAATAAAAGGGAATCAATAAATGCTTAAATAACAGAGGAAAAGGACAAAAGAACAGATGGAACAAGTAGAAAACAGCTAACAAAACAGGAGATTTTAATTAAGCCAGCATAATATCGTAAATGGTCTAACACACTAATTAAAAGACAGATGCTGTCAGATTGTTCAAAAAAGTAAGACTCAACTATGTGCTGTTTACAAGAAACCCACCTTCACCATACAGACGTATAGGCAGGCTAAAATAATAGAAACAAGATATACAATATGAACACTAACAAAAAGAAAATTAGAGTGGCTGTATTATTAACACTCAAAGTGGACTCCAGAAAAAGGAATACTAGTGTGAATGAAGAGAAATATTACATAATAAGAAAGGGATCAATCTTCCAAGAAGGCATAACAATTCTTAATGTGTATGGACTTATCAGCCAAAATACATGAAACAAATAGAGAAGAGAAATAGAAAAATTATAGATGGAGACTCTAACATTCCTCTCTCAGTTATTAATGAAACAAGTAAACAAAAAACCATTAAGAACACAAAAGACCTAAACAACCCCATTAAGCAATTTGACCTAATGGATATTTCTGGAACATTGTACCCAACAACAATATAATACACATTCTCTTCAAGTGCACACTGAACATTCACCAAGACAGACCATATTCTAAACCAAAAAACAAACATAAACAAAGTTAAAAGAAATCATACAAATTATATTGAGATAAAAGTAGAATTACATTAGAAATTAACAGAATAAAGACTTCTAAAAAATTCCCAAATATTTTTGAACTAAATGCACTTTTAAATAACACATAGGTCAAAAGGAAGTCTCAAGGGAAATTTTAAAATATTTTAAAATAAATGAAAATACCCACATTAAACTTGTGGAATGCAGGCTAAAGTAATGGTTAGAAGGAAATAAATAGCATTAAATGCTTATAGTACAACAGAAGAAAATTTACAACATACGTTTACTCCTTAAGAAAATAGAAAAAAAAAGAAATTGAACCCAAAGCAAGGAAAAGGAAAGATATTTTTTTAAAAAGCAGAAAACAATGAAATTGCAAAGAGAAAAATAACAGGCACATGAAATTTTTAAAATCTGGATTTTTGAAAAGATCAATAAAATTATAAACTTGTATACATAATAAGAAAAAAGTTGATGGCACAAATTATCAATATCAGAAATGATGAAAGGAACATTGCTACAAACCCCTACACACATTAAATGGATAATTAGGGAACACCACAAACATTGCTATGCCCATAAAGTTGACACCTTAGGGGAAGCGAATCAATTCCTTGAATAATACAAAATACCAAAACTCATAAAGAAGAAATAGGTGCCTGAATAGTTCCGTATCTATTAAAGAAATTGTAGTAAAAAACCTTCCAACAAAGAAAAGTCTGGGTCCAAATCGTTTTAGCAGTGAAGACTACCAAACACAGAAAAAAGAAATAATACTAATCTCTTCAAAAAGTACATCACAACCAAGGCGAGTTTAGCGCAGGATCGCTAGGGTAGGTCGATATTTGAGAATCAATCAGGATAATTATATTAAATATGAAGAAAAATCCCTTTCAACATATGGAGGAAAAGCATTTAATAAAATTTAAAATTCAAACTAAAAACACAGGGGAAATGATTTAACCTTACAAGGCCTCTGCATAACACCTTAGCACCACACTTATTGAATAGCAAGACCGATTATTTCATCCCTAAGTTGAGACACAAGGCAAGGAAGTTCTCTGTCACCATGCCTATTCAACACTGGACTAGAACTCTTTGCCAGTACAATCAAGCAAAAAGAAATAAAAGGCATTCAGATTGGAAGAGGAAAAAAAAAAAAAAAAACTATTTCTATTCACAGGTGACATGATTTTCTATGCAGAAAATCCCACAGAACGTACAAACAAACCTACCAGGACAAACAAGTGACCTCGGCAAGGTCATAGAATGCAAAAAAAATTTTTTATGACTATATACTACAACAATGGAAACACAGAAAATGAAGTGCTTAAAAGTATAAATGTAGTAAAACGTGCACTAGATGGGTCAATCCTTGACCTATTCTTTACACCATATACAAAAATTAATTAAAACCTGATGATTTCACTTACATGCAAAACATAAAACTGAAACTTCTAGGAGAAAACAGGGATGTGTTTCAAGACTTTGGTTAGGCAAAGAATTCTTAAATACAATAAAAGTTTAACCCATTTTAAAAAGTTTGTTCTGAGAAAGACGCTGAAATTATTAAGAGAATTAAAAAATAAGGCACAAGGTATGAAAATGGCATAATGGAGCCCACTATTATGTATAATTATAATGTACCAACAAAAAAATAAAAATATTTTTTAAAAAAGATAAGCATACAATGCCCATAAATCCAACGCATTTTTATACATAAGTGATGAATCTTCAGAAAGAGAAATTAGGAAAACTACCCCATTCACAATAGCCTCGAAAAAAATAAAATACTTGGGAATCAATCTCACAAAAGAGGTGAAAGACCTCTACAATGAGAACTATGCAACACTAAAGAAAGAAATTAAAGAACACCTTAGAAGATGGAAAGATCTTCCATGTTCTTGGATAGGAAGAATTAATATTGTCAAAATGGCCATACTACCTAAAGTGCTATACAAATTCAATGCAATTCCAATTAAAATCCCAATGACGTACCTTATAGAAATAGAGCAAGCAATTATGAAATTCATCTGGAAGAATAAGAAACCCAGAATAGCTAAAGCAATCCTTAGCAGGAAGAGTGAAACAGGGGGTATTGCAATACCAGATCTTCAACTCTACTACAAAGCAATAGTAACAAAAACGGCATGGTATTGGTACCAAAATAGAAAGGTAGATCAATGGTACAGAATAGAGGACACGGACACAAACCCAAATAAATACAATTTTCTCATACTAGACAAAGGTGCCAAAAATATGCAATAGAGAAAAGATAGCCTCTTCAACAAATGGTGCTGGGAGAATTGGAAATCCGTATGCAACAGAATGAAACTAAACCCATATCTCTGACCATGCACAAAACTAAACTCAAAATGGATTAAGGACCTCGGAATCAGACCAGAGACCCTTCATCTTATAGAAGAAAAAGTAGGTCCAGATCTTCAACATGTCGGCTTAGGACCAGACTTCCTTAACATGACTCCCATAGCACAAGAAATAAAAACAAGAATCAATAACTGGGATAGATTCAAACTAAAAAGCTTTCTCTCAGCAAAGGAAACTATCAGCAATGTGAAGAAAGAGCCTACAGAGTGGGAGAATATCTTTGCCAATCATACTTCAGATAGAGCACTAATCTCCAGAATCTATAAAGAACTCAAAAAACTCTACTCCAAGAATTCAAATAATCCAGTCGACAAATGGGCTAAGGAAATGAATAGACACTTCACAGAAGAAGATCTACAAGCTATCAACAAACATATGGAAAAATGTTCAACATCTTTAGTAATAAGAGAAATGCAAATCAAAACCACCCTAAGATTCCATTTTACCCCAATTAGAATGGCGATTATCAAGAATACGAGCAACAACAGGTGTTGGCGAGGATGTGGGGAGAAAGGTACACTCATACATTGCTGGTGGGGCTGCAAATTAGTGCAGCCACTCTGGAAAGCAGTGTGGAGATTCCTTAGAAAACTTGGAATGGACCTTCCATTTGACCCAGCTATCCCACTCCTTGGCCTATACCCAAAGGACTTAAAATCAGCATACTACAGAGATACAGCCACATCAATGTTCATAGCTGCTCAATTCACAATAGCCAGACTGTGGAACCAACCTAGATGCCCTTCAATTGATGAGTGGATAAAGAAACTGTGGTATATATATACAATGGAATATTACTCAGCCATAAAGAATGATAAAATTATGGCATTTGCAGGCAAATGGATGAAATTGGAGAATATCATGCTAAGTGAGATAAGCCAATCTCAAAAAGCCAAAGGACGAATGATATCGCTAATAAGTGGAGGATGACACATAATGGGGGGGAGGGAAGGGTTAGTGTTAGGGTTAGAGTTAGGGTTAGGGAGGGGGGCAAGTATGGAGGAAGGAACTATTGTATAGAGGGAAAAGAGGGGTGGGAGGGGTGGGGGGAAGGGAAAAAATAACAGAATGAATCAAACAACATTGTTCTATGTAAATTTATGATTACACAAATGGTATGCCTTTACGCCATGTACAAGCAGAGAAACAACATGTATCCCATTTGTTTACAATTAAAAAAATAAAAAATTAAAAAAAAAGATAAGCATAGACTAGGTGTAATTATTAGTAAATCACATTTCTGATGGAAGACCTATATCCAGATTATATAAAGAACTACAAAAACTCAACAAGGAAACAAACAAGCCAAAAAAAAAAAAATATTCAAAATTACCTCCCTTTAACATTCTTATATTATTAATTTTTATTTAAATTTGTGTATTTTTTCTAGTCAGGTATGGATTGAACTATGGCCTCTCATCAATTTTCATTTGTACCATATTATTTGAAATTAGACCTTTTACCTGTTAATCTAGTACATTATAATGACAAAAAAAATTGCTTTTTTTGAACTCAGGACATAAATTTCATATAAATCCTTAGTCAAAAGATGGTTTTTCTGAAGATTCAAATTTTATTTTTTCATCTTTTAAATAATGAATGGTAAGCATGAATGACCACATTTTTCGTCACCAGACTTCTTCTTTCTCCTACTATCAAACCTAAACAATTCTGGAACAAGATGATGAATGAAATAACCCTATTTACTCATATTTCTTCACTTACTTCTCATCACCTGGTACCATGTTTCTGTAGTTCACTGCAGGAACAATATGAGACAGAACAAAGAAATTCTGCATGAAAAAATATCCTATGAGATCAAGTGATTTAATATTTAACTCACACCTTCCATGTGAACACCTGTCATTTTTTGCCCAAAATCATACCTGGTCAGGCCATATTTCTCTGCTGGACACGAGAGATTTCTAGTATCTGACACACTGAAGGTAACCAGTAAATATTTGTGGAATGAATGACAGACCTAGGTCTATCTCTCTTCCTCCTTCCTTCACATTCTTCCAGTGATCCTTGCCTGCACATGGCAGTACTGCTGATGAAAACAGCAGAAGAGTCAGGCACCATAGCACACACCTGTAATCCCAGCCACTTGGGAGGCTTAGGCAGGAGGATTGCAAGTTTGAGGCCAGCCTCAGCAATTTAGCAAGGCCCTCAGCAACTTAGTGAGGCCCTGCCTTAAAATAAAATAAATTTTTAAAATAGGAACTGGGGGGATGTGGCTCAGTGGTAAAGTTACCTCTGGGTTCAATTCCCTGTGACAAAAAAAAAGGGGAGGGAGGGGAAAGAAAACAGCAACAAAACATTCTGCCCTCCACCTACTTCTTCCTTCCAAGATTAGTGACCAGATCTTTTTGCCAATTTCTGTGCTAAGTAGATTTTGAGGAGAAAGGATCTTGGGAAGGAGCACATCTGGTTGCTCAATTGAACACCAAATGTCTAGCACGGTCCTCTCTATCAGTGGAAGCAAAGGGTAGCATTCGACTCATGCTTGAAATGAAAACAGGCTAAAATAAGTAACTTAAGCCAGTACATGGTAGAGGCTGGTTTCCTGCTAAGCACAACTACTAAAGCAGTCACTCATTGACCTCGGTGTCAGGAAAACTGTTTCCTAATCCAGGATCTACCACTCACTAATTGTGTCTTCACCAAGTCCCAGCCTGTCCATCTGAAGAAGGCTAACAAAACTGAAACAAAGACATGATTTTGAGTAAGCAACAAGAGGAGGACTGGGGAGGTTCTGGGGAATGACGGGCAGCAGGAGGCTGGGCAGCACCATCCGTGAGGCCTTTTCACATTTGGTCCCTCCTGACACTCCTCCACTCCATCCCCCTTGAGAGTGACCACTGCAGGGTGAACTGCTGCCACTATTACTCTGAAGGCCCTCAATAACTCAGAAAACCTTCTTCAAGTCTTTGAGAAACAGGACCACGATTTATGCTTCTTAGCCACAGTGCAATCCAACATTGGGCACGCTGGACTTTCTTCTACTCCAGCCTCTGCTCCTTCCTCCACTCAGCTACATCGCAGAGTTTTCCTCTTGCACTGAGCTTCTCCAGCTTTTCCATATACACCATGTCTTTCGTCACCTGTCGCCACCTTTGGGAGACACGGTTGGCTGCCCCCCAACAGCCCAACAGGCAGCCTTGCTTTCTTCCCCGCTAGCAGAATTCTGACTATGTTCACACGGGGAGCTTTGTGTGCTCAGGAAAGGTGAGCCCCACCCTCAGCTTCAGAAGCCAAAACAATCATAGCTATCCTCTTTTCCTTTGCCAGTCACTGGTTTAAAGGTAGCTATGTGACCACTGTGGCAAATGACACCTGGCCAAAGGCACAAGAAACTTCTGGGAAATAGTCTTTTCACATCCAGAGGAAAGCTGAGAAATAAGCCCTGTCCTTCCCTCTCTGCTTTGGATGTTATCATATGAAGGCAGGATGGAGTCCCAGTCGCATTATGGAGGGCAGGGAAAGTCAAGAGAATTTTCTAGAAGTCAATGAAAACCTGTGCCGCTTTGAACCACTAAGCCCACCAAATACTTTATGAGAGACAGTAAATGAGCCTCAATCACATTACTTGCTTTAGAAAATACGTTTACTGATACCCTACCTCATGGCCTAAAAAGCCCCTCAACTTTTTCTTCTAGAACAGCCAAAGAGCTCCAATTCAGAGCTCAAGAGCAGTTTCCTTGGGAGGTTCTGACTATGTCTCCAGACCCATGAACAATCTGACACTGTGATCTGTACAGCCATTCTTCGAAGTAGACTGTGAGCTTCGCAAAGCAAGCCCTTTCCCCCTCAGCAGGGGCCCTGGCCTGGGCTGTGCTCTCATTAAATGTTGCATAAATGAGTGGAGGCTTGACTGACAGATTAATGGCACTCAGGCTGTCTACACTCTACTCCAGACTTCCTTTAGGTGTTAGTGAGCAAAGGCAGTGACATGCAATGGACATGTTCTATTTTTGTCTGCCCACAATTCAGACTTCTCCTTGGGAACTGTCCTGGACCCCTATGCCCTGCAGTTGAGATAGGACTATGGCAGTGGCTGAACTAATCCTTCCAGGCTCTGGTGGATTTGGTTAATAGGCCTTCTGCTCTTGTAGAAATCCACTCTCTGTCTGTTGGGATGACTTGGCCACATTTTTGTCCAGTGGATCTATGATTTGATAAAAAGGATTGAGGAAACAGAAAATCAATCAGTCTCCCCCCCCAACCCCCCTCCCAGTAGATAAA
Source organism: Sciurus vulgaris (assembly GCF_902686455.1). Lineage (NCBI taxonomy): Eukaryota > Metazoa > Chordata > Mammalia > Rodentia > Sciuridae > Sciurus > Sciurus vulgaris. The sequence continues at coordinate 104,211,036 of NC_136463.1, read as the reverse complement.
ACAAAGGGGAAAAGAGCGAAGATGCCTATGAGAGGGAATTAGCCTCCCGAGAGTGATAAAGTGGGAAAAGTCCAGAGTGGTGTTTCCAGGTACTAGCTCTGTGACCTTGAGCAAGTTACTTAAACCTCTCTGAGCCTGTTCCCTAAAGATAAAACAGGTATCATCATCTTACCATAGCCCTGGAACCCTATGGTTCTAGCTATACTGGAAATCAGAGCCCTCATCTTTTCATTTATGTGATCCAGTCAATTTCCACATTGCATAAGGCAAATTTCAAGTGACCAAAACCCAATCCAAAGAATTCTGTCAGGGTTAGTAATGATGATGAGCACTGACTGGTAAAAGCAGGGCCTGTGCGCAGGCATCTCTCAATCTTGGCAGCTAGTGGAAGATCAGCCCAGAGAGAGTGAAGAGAGGTAAAGAAGGCCCACCTCAATGCACCCCATCAGCATCGTGTATCTCTCTTAAGGGTCTTCTGAATCCCACTTCTTTTCAGAAAATCGCAGGGGCCCAGGGGAGGCATTAAGTGTTACATTAGCACATGAGGGTAAAAAAGGAGAGAACCTTCATCACGCAGTGTGGGAAGCAGTGTGCAGGTCATGTAATTTAAGACTATAGTAAGATTATAATACCTATTTCATCGTTAGGAAACAGGCTCAGAGAAGTTAAGTAACTTGCTCAAGGTCACAGAGCTAGTAACTGGGAATGTAAACACCACTCTGGAGTTTTCCCACTTTATCACTTTCGGATGGTCAGGCCCTGGGAGGTGAACAGTAGTACCCTTCCACCACCCGAGACCCCACAACGCCCCAGAGCACACAGATCTGCAACCTTACTACCTAAGTCCCTGGAGTCAAAGCAGCCTCACCAGCCGGCGCGGTTTTCAGAAGCCCCAGGTAAATAGTCAATGTGTTGGTCGGTTATTTAACACCAAAAGTAAAGAGCCAGGCAGGGGGAGCAGCGACACCCGCGCTGGTAAAGCGCCGCAGAGGGAAAGGCGGGAGCTCGCTGGCCGCTGGCTTCAGATCGGCCTTGACCCCAGGACAGCTCTGCGCTCTCCGCAGTAGTTTGGCCCCCCAGCCTCTCTTTCCCCCTCCAGAGCCGTCAAAGTCACCGGCCTCGGCGCCCTGGGAACTTAAAGACCCGTGCAACTCGGGCCCTGCCCCGCCGGCTCCAGATGCCAGCTGCACACCGCGAGGCGGCGGTGGGACCCCGACCCCTCCGCTGGCCGCGGCTGGGCGAGCTCCCGGCTCCCGCGGCGCGCGGGGCGGGGCGCAGCGCATTGCCCGCCGCAGCCGCGCGGCCCCGCTGGGCCCCGGCGCCCGGTCGGCGGTCCCCATACCCACCACCGCCCGCGGCCCGGTGCGCCGGTCCCGCTCACCTGCGCGGTCCGTGCCCGCCGGACCTCTCCGCACCCTCGCTTCGCTCCGGGCCCCGGCTCCGAGCTCGCCCGCCGGGGGCTGGCGCTGGCTGCGGCCGCGCGGGGCGGGGCGCGACTCCTCCCCGCCCCGAGCCACCTGGGGCGCCCGGGAGGGGGCCGGCCCGCGACAGGTGAGCCCCGCCCGCGAGGAAGCAGCCCCAGATCCCGGCCCCACCGGGAAACCTTAAGAGTCCTAGGTGGGGTCGAAGGGACCCCACCGGGCGGCCGCGTGTTAGGTGACACCTGGGACTTAGTGCTTGGGAGTCAGTGAGAAGCTTGTTCCCTTCCAGTCTGACCCGCTCAGAAAATGAAGAGACTGTGAGTCGGACCCAACCAAGCACGAAGAGAATGAGTGCAGCCCCTTGCTTTGTGGGATGCAGAAATGAAGAGCAAAGACCCTCAGGGGCGAAAATGATGGGCCCAAGGGCACAGGTGAGTTAGTTCAGAACCGGAAGAACTTAGACCTTTCTGGACCATTCCATTCTACCCCCATTTACACCTCACCCACCCTTCAAATAACTTCTCCCCTTTCTAAAATAGCGACATTAAGTTGTCAGTAAGATAATATCAGATAGTGATGTCTTTCCCGCTCCTGGATCGTAAGCTCAAGGAGGGTGGGAACCTGTGCCTTTCCACTGTTGACTCTCCAGAACCTTGAACAACTCAGGACAGAGTAGGTGCTCAGTTAATACTAAAGAACAGCAAGATGTGGCCCAGTCTTTAGAGCCCAGACTCAAGCTGGCCTCCAACCCAAATTTGCTCCCATATCACTACTACGGTATCATTTGAAAGCCCAGAGTCAAGCTGCCTGGCTTTGAGGCCACCCTTTCATATTGTTTCCTCCCACACACTGCCAGCCAGGCAACTGGCATATGGAAGGGTTATACTCCCAGGGCACCTTCATAAGTGGTCCAGCAAATCTTTAAGTAGATGTCACAGACAGGGGAACTCTGTCTTGCCAACCTTACAGTGGTGGGAATGTAGGCCTGAGTTTGGGGAAATGATCCAAGACCCCACAGCTGATAGCAGAGCTGAATCTGAGGCCCAAATTGACATCTCTAAGAAGAACAAGAGTGGCCTGGAGTCCTGAGGAGCTGGTGGGGCCCTCAGCCAGGAAAACTTGACTGGAAGCAGAACTTCTGCAAAATAAAGATGTGGGTTTGGTCCTCTGCTGAGACCTCTGTCCTAATCTTTCCAGGTATCTTAGGTCAAGTGTGATCTAAGCCATTAGCATTTATTGAGGTCCCTGACAGGTTCAAAAACAGTGGCATATTTTTTAAGTGTTCCACTTAACAAAGAAATGGCCCTAATGTGATGCTCCGACTCATGCATTGATTTCATTTATGGACTCATGAAAGAAATCTTTCCCAAATGTACCATAGGAAACACTGTACAACTTTCAAGTTGCATGGAGAACATTCCTTCCTCTAACTATTTCGGGACAATTCTAGGTCTAGACATTAAACCCCCAAGACCAAAATTGGAAATTCTCTACTAAGGTGAAGTCAGGGCCAAGCTCCACCCTCCCTCTCATAGGCCCAGCACTTTTAAGACCTGGACCCCTCTGTCGTCAGTGGGTCCCACATCAATGAGTGTTTGAGATCTGTTGTTACCTGGCTGGCCAGGGCACACTGAGCTAGGCCAACCTGGATGCCCCACCTAGGTGTGCCCTACCACAGCTGCCACTCCCTACACAGTGGGTGGGGAGGCTGGTGTCCCAGGGTGAGGCTGTGATAGAGCCTACCCTTGGCCACTTGTACCAGTAGGTGGGGCTGAGCAAGGGAGCCGCTCAGTCTCACCCGGGCCAAATGGGCCCGGCCCTTTTTATGTTCTGGTTTCCCTCAGTAGAGCCTGTGATCCTCTGTGATTTGGGATCCTCCTGCTATGTGTGTGATCTTGGCTGGGCCAACCTCTGGTAAGTAATGCCACCCGGAAAGGCCTGAGAAACTTTAGTAAGACACAGGTTCTGCTCTAGTGCTCCTTGCACGCACACACTTGTACTCTCTCACACGCTTGCCTTATATGTGTCTGTGTGTCTGTTCTGAACTTGCTGAGTCGCTTTGGGCAATTGTTCCCCAATTGTTCCTCAGTTGTTCCCCAATGTTCCCACTTGGAAAACATGCAGCCACAAAATCAGACAAGATCTCTGCTTGAAGTTCTCTGCTTGAAAGTGAAGTATGAAAGTCTAATAGTGTTATAAATTTAAGTAGAATAATGCAGAAGTGCTTGAGCCAACTATCAGCACAAAATGACTGCTCGATGCTCCATCTATCATTAATGGGTGCCAGATTGACAGTGCAGAGAGGGCCAGGATATGATTTATTCTGATATTGAAGTGCCAATTAATTCTTGCAAATGACTGAGTTTGTTACTATTTCCTGCTGGTGCCTAAGAAAATGATATTTGAACTTGGAAATCTTCAGTTTCTTCCCTGTTTCTAGTTTTCTGATGGTATCATGACAAAGAAATTATCCAAAAAGGCTGTAATTATATGTACACACACACACACACACACACACACACACACACACACACATACATATATATCTGAGCCTCAGTATTTATTTACCTTATTTACCTGCCTAATTCTTTCTACCCTTATTTAGAACTCAAAGTGTACCTTAATGCTGTATATTATTTCTGAGAAACTTTTTATGAAACAATATATATAACATTCCTGGAACATAGTAGCAGCTCAGTTAATTATAACTATACTATAGGAATACTATAGTGAAATAGTCAAAAAATATTAGGGCAGAGAGAGCATGAATTCAAATAAACAAAATTGATAATCACTTTCTTAGACAACCTGGAACCTAAATTCACTGGCTCTAGAAAGAGACTATTTGTGTTCAAATCCAGCCACCATTTACAAAGTCTGTTGATCTCTGTATGCCTTAGTTTCCTCCTCTACAAAATAATACTAGTATATCACAGAAAAGCTGGGAGACATACATAGAAAAATAACTAACCTTTAGTGAGCAGCTACTTTGTGCAAGGCATGATTCTAAATGCTTAGGTTCTTTTTTTTTATTTTATTTCTAGGTGCTGGAGATTGAACTCATGGCCTCATGAATGTTAGACAAGTACTCTACCACTGAGCTATATCTCCAGCCCAAAACAGATTTTTATTTATTTATTTTTAATTTCATGCTGTGCTGGGGTTTGGACTCAGGGCTTTGCTTGTGTTAGGCAAGTGTTCTACAACTGAGCTACATCCTTAGCTCCTTAGATTCTCTTTTGAACCTTGACCTTAGAGTAGGAATTCTCAATCAAGGACCCCACACCCTGCAACAAGCTTTCTTATTTTGTGTCTACATTTTTTTTTTTTTTTTTTTTAATTTTCCTAAAGAGAGCATCCACAGCTGTCCTTAGTTTGCAAAAATGTCTGGGTCTGAAAAATGGGAGTCACTGCCTTCCAGATTAGCCAGGGGTTTGGAAGCAGAAAGATTTGTTTTAGAGACTATGTAAGCCTGAATCTCAAACAGCCTTGAGGACAGGATCACCACGGCACTACCAAGGACACAGATCCCTCCTGGAAATTCTGATTCAGGAAAGCAGAGCGGTTTCTGAACAAGCAATTCCAGGGCTTCCCACCTATCGGCAAGCCTGGGAAAACGCAGCCCATCCCCCTCCTCATTCACAGGTGAGGACACAGGCCCAGGGATCAAGACAGCCTGAAACACATAGGTCAAGGGACCTCCTCTCTACGTCAAGCCTTCATCCACTGAAACAAAGGAAGAAAAATGACACTCTATCTCAAAACCCTGCTTTACACAGGGGCACAACTCCAGCCCCACACAGGGGCATTCTTAAAATCACACTTCTCCAAAAAGGAAAATAAGAATTACAGTCACAGCTGTTACATTTCAAAGACGCCTAGAACTTTCTTAAGAGAATTACTTGTACTTCTACTTCACTCCAACAGGAAGGTCTCTCTCTCTCTCTCTCTCTCTCTCTCTCTCTCTCTCTCTCTCTCTCTCTCTCTCTCCCACACACACACACACACACCCACACACACACTCTCCTGACATGGCATCCGGCACCACTATTTGAACAGCTGAGGCTATTCAGCTAACTCCTTCAAGGGACATCCCACAAAAATGTAGATGTTGTGTCCCACTTCCTTAACCCTCAGGCTGATGACACACTGAGCGTGTCTTCCCAGGGAGTCTCCATCTAGTGTCATCTAGTCCTGTGGGCCCCACAGTGAGAACCAGCTCCTTCCAGGCAGCAGCTGAGTTGGACTCAAGGCAGGCCACTGCTATGGGGAGGATGCTTGTCAAAGTGATTTTCAGGGACACCCAGAAACATCAGCTGAGGAATGATCAGACAGAAGGCCAGAATCACCTCTTCCTGACTGGTGAAACTCCCTGGATGCTTACCAAGGGCAAGCAAGGATGTGTGTGTTTCTTTGGGGTTTTGATGTTCACCAATCACAGAGTCCTGATGTAGCAAAAAGTTAAAATAACCTTCCCAAAGTGTTTTGGACATACATCTCACGTACTAGTCCAGCAAGCAGAATTTCCAAGGTGACATACTGCAGTGGCTCCATTTTTCTGAGAAGAAGACGATAAAAAGATGCAGGTGGACCCCTTGGGTCTGTACTTGACCCTGAGGCTGAGCAGCTAATCAGCTTTTCCATATTTATCCCTCAGTATTATTCTTTCCACATGCAGAGTCTGTGAACCAGTGTGAATTTGCTTGGCTATTTAAAACACATCAACTAGGGATGTACTTACCTCTTTGACTTGGATTACAGAACAAGTGCTGAAACGTGGGCTACCAATTTATGCTCTGCTCACAAAACTGTTCAAATGCCTTTTCGGTGCTGTTTTTCATGTGGTGTTTGGTGATACCAGGAATCAAACCCGGGCTTTGCATGTTGGTAGGCAAGCGCTGTACTGAGCTATACCCCCAGCCCTCTGGTCTTATTACTTCTAAATCCAGGAGAGAAATTCTTGATTCTTTCTTTCTTTCCTTTCTTTCTTTCTTTCTTTCTTTCTTCTTTCTTTCTTATCCTTCTTTCTTTCTCTTCTTTCTTCTTTTTTCCTTCTTCTTCTTTCTTTTTCTCTTTCTTTCTTTCCTTCCTTCCTTCCTTCCTTCCCTCCTCCGATCTCCCTCCTTCTTTCCTTTCCTTTCCTTTCTTTCCTTTGTTTTTTATCTTCTTGTTTTTGAAGACAGCACCAACCATACTTATCATCCTTCTAATTTGGTAAGCAAATGAAGAATGGCTTTTCCATACTAGTGTTGGAGAAAATTCTTTGTTAAAATAAGACACGCCAGGGCAGACTCCCTGCCCCAGACCTTTGCACCTGCGGTCTCCTCTGTTTGCGACATTTCTCCAGATCTTGGCATGGTGGTGCCTTTGTTCATTCCCCTGATCTTCCACCTGATTATTTTCTTCACAGCACTTGAATATACAAAATCATCTTAGAAATTGCTCTTGACTTGTTTATAATTTGCCTCTAAGGAAATGAAGACTCTCTCTTGTCTTATTCCCCTCTATCCAGCTGTGCTGAGTACCAGATAGGTGCTCGAATATTTGTTGAAAGAATGAATGGGTGCTAGCATTTTTGCAGAGGGCAGATTTCAACTGCTCTTTTAGAGGCAACTGAGACCTGAAGTAAGCTCTGATATGGGAGCAAAGCAGGATTTGAGCTCCATTTCTCTATGCTCCCTGGCAACCATGCGACCCTGGGAACTACAGCTTCACGGTTAGGAAAATGGAATCTGCAGCCACCTCTACCACCTACTAGCTGTTTTGTTGGGCAGCTCACTTACCCTCTCTGTGCCTCAGTTTCTTCATCTATGTAAAGGGAGAATAGCAGCACCTCTTATCTATTCCTTGTAAAAGATTTCAGAATGCACAAGAAGCACTATTATTGTGAGCTGTCAAAATACAGGGTGCTTTATACCACAAGGTGAGGTCACTTGAGGCATCTGTTTCATAAAGGAAGAGTGGGAGCTCTTGAACCCACCTTTAAACTGCCAAGGTCCACTTTTGATCACAGGGTTTGTGGCATATAGCATACACTCAATGGAATGACCGTGGCAAAACATGTCTACACAACTGACATCAATTCTTGATCTAATTGTGCCAGGAAGGCTTCCAATGTCTTTGATCTTCTGCATTGTCATTGCAAGTTTTGATCTTTCCATGCCAAGGGCTGATGCAACAGAATGATCCCTGAGTTGAGCAGGGTTTTCTGGGAGCAGGCTCTTCTGACAGCGTGCATGGCATGAGGAGAGCCATTTGACCTCACTGGGTAGGGTTTCTATTCTCTTCTGTTAATTACCAGGCAATTTCTCCATGTCTTTTCTTCCACTCTAAATGTTGGTGATGTACTATTTCTTTAAGAGCTCCCCTGTATATATGCTCAATATGGTTAAGTCGAAAGACACTATTTACTTCCAACAACTCATAGGGGAATTTGGGAGTAGCATTTGACAGTAGCTTCCAACCCAGACCTTCGGGATGGACCAGCAAAGGGCTATATTAGCAGGAACCTAAGCTCTAGGGTCAAAACTAAAAATGCGACCTCGGACAAGTTACCTTACCTCTTGGATTTGGGGTTTCTCATAGGTTTGTGGTCTGTAATGAACTAATGCATAAAAAGCAAAGGCCATGATCATAGTCATCACATGTTTCTGAGTGACAGGCCCAGGGGCAGAGGCCAGAGCTGCCTTACACTGTGCAGTGAGCATCTGCCTCTAGTCTGTGGCCGTAGGAGGTGGGGTTTGCTACAGAAAAGTCGTGTTCCCGGAGGCTGGCAGAAACTGAGTATGCTTTTGTGTAAGGCTTGGCTAAATGACTCCTGAGCATTCTAATCTTCCTTTGGGGAACTAAAGGTTCCTACAAAGATCCTGCTGGGATTTCATCTCTAACTGTGATTACTGAGCTTCTGCTTCCCCATATGGGAAATTGCATGAACTTGATTCATGACCCAGTGTCAGGGCTTTGAGTTCTGACGAGCCCTCTGGTCTGAAAAGCCACAAGGCAGCGTGGAAACCACTCACTGCAGTTATTCACAAGGTATGGTACATCCTCTACACAGGAAACAGCAAGAGCAGCTTTTCCTCCAAGAGAAAAGAGGGTGAAGAAGTAGATGCAGTGGATTTATGAGGGTGCAGCCCTTGTGAATGGGATTAGAGCCCCAGAGCACCCTGCCCTCCTTTCCACTGTGTGAGGACACAGTGAGAAGTCAGGGATCTGCATCTTGAAGAGGGTTCTCCCCAGAACCTGACCACACTGGTGTGGAACTTCCAGCCTCCTCCAGAACTGTGAGAAAGAAGTGTGTCATTCCTAAGCCTCCCAGCCTATGGTGCTTCGTTACAGCAGCCCCAGCTGACTGATACAGTGGAAAAAGGAAGAACCCTAAATCCAGGGCCACCAGGAGATCTGATTTCACGGGGGTAGAATCAGATGATTCCCGGTGGGTCCTCTTCTCTTCTGCACTAAGTATTGGTAGGGAGAGGTATAAGGCAATAGATAGGGTCTGGGATAAAACGACCTCCTTCTAGGAAGTTTTTGATAATAATCTCTTTTTTGAGTAGTACTATTATCAAATGCTTTCCTTCGATTTCTCATTTAATGTCCACAAGACACTGTAAAGACTAGAAGGCAGTGGGCTAAATCTCCCTTAATTCAGGTGTGAAGATGACGTCTTGAATCTCTGTAGTTAGACACCCTGACCATAGTCCCTTGGCTGGTGGATAGGAAGCTTAGGGTCAGGTCCAAGTCCTAAGTCCACAGTTCCTTCTGTGTGGAGATCCTCCGTGGTATAGCTGCCAGACAGCCCATACTCCAGGGGCACACTGTGGTGGTACACATCCCAGAAGAGGGTGTCGCAGCGCCTGCCTACCGCCACGTGGCACCAACTAAAGGAGTTAAACATTCTGTCACCCCAGACTACATCTGCCACCAGCCTGTCCCTCCCAACCCTGCTTAGCCTGGCAGAATCATCCTGATAGGAAAGGCACAGGGGAAGGGAGTCAGTGGTTTAGCAGGGAGCCCATAAGGGAACCCTACTTCCATTTCTACCCCCCTTCTGTAGTTGGACTTGCATATGCATGTGTGGCATGACTGACATGTTTACTTTTTCTAAAATCTAAAGCTCTAAATTGAGAGCCTATTAATCATTATGACAGGGCCAAGAAAGAATAGGGGGCAGCCCTTATCAATAGGGCCCCATAAGCAGCATTCACAAGGCCTCACACATCCCTGAGATGAGGGAACATCCACCCGATGCCATTTAGGCCTTCCCTGAGAGCCTGTTGAGATGGCACAAGAGAGCACTGATAGTCTCACTTAAGAAACAGAGGTGACACACTTTAAAATGCAAACAGATAATTAATGTTCTGAGGACGAAAAAAGTCACATGGGTAATACGTTAAATTTGCATAATGCAGTCGGCGCACTGTGACAGAAGCAACTGCTGCTCCTTTTCCAAGGTGTGCTAGGTAGGAACAAGATCTTGAGGAGGACAGGGCACTACTGAGATGCAGGGAGGTCCCTGGAGAAGCCCTGCAGGTTGGCTTATCAGGAACCCATTGGGAGGCATCTGTCTTCAGCCTTTATTTTTCTTTCCTAGATGCATTTGTTTGATTAAACTAATTCAAATGGTAAGTATCTTAGATTCCCATGAAAGTCACAAAGGTATAAAGTTTTGTATAATTTATTTATCTATCTATTTATTTATTCGTATTAGGAACCACAGGCACTCTACCACTTAGCTACATCCCCAGTACTTTTTAGTGTATTTTGAGATAGGGCCTCCCTAAGATGACAAGGCTGGCCTAGAACTTGTGATCCTCCTGTCTCAGCCCCTCCAGTAGCTGGAATTACAAGTATGAATCACCACACCTGGATTTAGTATAAATTCTTTACAAAAGGGTTTAAGTGTTTTTTAGGCTGGTTGCTGATTATCACCACATACACACACACACACACACACAAACTGTTCTGAGATATTTTAGCAATATTTTAGCCGTTGAGAACACAACCTTAGAACTGGATCATATGGGTTTAAATCCTGGCTCCTCCTCTTACCAGCTGTGAGACTTTGGGCAAGCTACTTAACCACTCTGTGCTCTTTCCTCATCTGCAGAAGGGAGATAATGGTGCCTACCTCATGGGTTATTAGGAGGATTAGATGGATTAATACATGTAAAGCACTTAAAACAGTATCTGGCACACAGCCAGAATAGTCCTCTCGAATTAATTGGACTGCTTACTGCCACTTTCTGAATACTTCAAGGTCCCAATGCTGTTACATGTCATCCGGAACAAGTCTGTCAATTTCCCTAATTCATTTACACATTCTGAAGGAATAACATTTTGTTGTAGGCGAATCTCTTTGAAAAGCTGCACTATGACAATCATTTGCAGTCTGGTCATGGGGAATGGTGAGGATCTGGAAAGTGCTAGAAGGGAGAGGGCGTCACCTGGGACTCCCAAACAGAAACTCATTTTGCATAAGGAAGCAGAGCAAATGGGAATCCCAGCATTTGCCACACAGGGTGCTGCAAGTGGAAAGACTTCAACAAGTAACCTGCAAATTTTGAAAATTATTTTGAGCCCAACTAACACAGAAATTGGTGGTTTCTTTGCAATTGGATGAAAAACTACCAAATGCCATAGGGAAAGTTACAAATCCCATGGCTCAGGATGCCTTTTCTTTCATCTCATGTGTCATGAGGGAGGTCTTCTACCTCTGTTCAATGCATTATGTACATAGACGAATTACAAGATGTAAACCTGTCACAAGTGCTAGAATTAAATGTGCCATACACACCACCACATTTCGCCTTTGCAGATTATTGCTTCAGTTTCATTTGTCCCACAGATGCTCCAGCTCTATGCTTCCGAGGCAAAGCCCAAGCAAACTTCCAGAGCTTGAGGGACCAGGAAACCTCAAGAAAGGCTTGCAGGAGCTGTCAAGGCGCCCCCTACTGCATTGCAGAGATCTGTGGGGGTCGTTTTCATTGATATTGGAAATCGGCTTTGTAATCTGGTTCTTTCAGAGGGCCTGCTTTCTCATCTCAGACAGGCTTCAGCCTGAATATTCATCCCCCCAAGCTTGGAGTTACTATGTAAGCCACCTCTAACAATTTTAGATCTGCAAACTGCCTCTCCTGAGTTATTGGGAGAATAATTTCAAGAAAAGATGGGTAAAATATCATGAGAGCACGCCATTTGCAGTGCCCTGAATAACACTTATTAACCATTCACTTGGCATTCATCCTTTCCATTTTTAATTGATTAAGGCAAAGAGGCTTATTGTCTGGCTCTCATGCACCATTAACCAACCAAAAAAAAATTGAGAACAAGGAGTGCTTTACACACACAGTGCTATGCATGATCACATGATTCCAGTGACCTGAGGCAGGGAAGTCTTCTGGTAAGAAATCAGATAAAAATATAATCCTGTGTCCTGCCATTGCTGTTCTCAACTTTGATGTCTTCTCATAAGCTCAGATCTATACCTTAATACTAGGAATCAGTAGGTTAAACAGGAACACACTTGCCCAATCATTCTCAAAAGTTGCCGAGTAATCTTTCAACATATACAGGGCTCCAACTCATTAGATGAAGGCCTGCCTGTGCTCTACGATCTACCATTAGAATTAGTGGTGTTTTTCCAGCAGGAAGAAATTCAGCCAATTCAGTGGTCTACTGAGCTTTGATTCAATCCTACTTATAAAAAGTCAAGAAAAAACATTTTTAAAATGCACAGCTATCCTCTCAGAATTGAGGGAACAAATGTCAATTTTTAGTACCTCAATGAAAGAAAAAATTTAAAGTAGGTATTCAAACAAGGTTGACTTCATTCATGCTGTTCAGTGGACAGCTACTCTCTTGAAATGAACTTCTGTGAGGCCAGAAAATGATTCATCCTAACACAGGGATCCCGGTGCCTTCACTGAGAGGTCCTCTAGGGTGACCGCCAGATAAGGAAAAAACAGACCCGACAAAGTTTAATTCAGTTTTATTGTCCACTTTTAGTATTTTTCAAATTGTACAACATGCAGTCTGCCAGAATATCCATACATCTTCATTTTAGAACCTAGGAGATAACCAAAATTTTCCACAGGCCAGGGAGGGTTACTTCTGGATCTTTTGTGGCAGGTATTGTGTGGCTTCGTTAATTGATTACAAACTGCCATCTCCCCCTCAAACCACCAAAACAAGTGTGTCACACTTTTTTTTTTAAATGAAAGCTACTGTACAGATACATAAAGCCCAAAAAACACACATCTGCAGTACACATGACACACTTTACAAACTAGACGTGTAATTCTACAGAATGCCCTATTCCCCTTGTGTTTACACACAATTGAAAGTATTTAAAATTGATACACAATTTTAAGTAAGCAGATTTCATGGACTGATGCTTCCTTCAGCAGTTACCTGGCCCTTAGTCAATACTTTTTTTTCAAAAGTCTAAATTGTGTTAAATGAAGCAATTTTGGACTATGATGGTTCCTTTCTTTTGCTTAAGACACTCAGGGTGGGACAATTAAGTGAAATCGCCCCTGACCTCTACCAATTAAAAACTTCCCCAGTGAGTCCTGTATCTAGAGTCCAAATGGCTCCTGCCCTGCTAAAACATATGCACAAAAGAGGGGACTGTTAGGAGCTTTTATTTGCTTTCAGTTATTCCTACAGGAAAGAGGAGCTGAAAAGTTCCCCTGGAGTCCTGGTGATGTCTTGGTTTTGCTTCAACAGGAACATCACTTCCTTATGAGCACTTGAAGGCTTCAGCAAGTCACTAGATGCTACATCTAGAAAAAACTTTTCTTCACTTATCCCAGTATTTCTATAAATTCTGATTTTCTTAATCATGTGATTCTATTTCCTTTAAAGTCTTAAACACGCTTATTGTCCTGCCTACACCCTGCCATTCAACAAAAGCAAACTACACAGCATTTGAAAAGATGATATGTGCATGTAGAATTCTCTAGTAATTGATCAAATGACATTTGCCATTAATATATTCTGGGTCCCAACCATCAATCCTTGCTATCTCAAACAGTATTCCTCTAATTTAGCAATCCACCATCCTGCAGGTAAAAATTATTGTATAAGCCATCTGACTATTCTCAAAACATAAAAGAGTAAACTTTCTAGAAGTAGCATGAAACATAAAATTATTCAAAGAATAAACACACAACATGCACACACATACACACACACACACACATACACACACACAGCAAAAAGCACATATAACCAAAAACACAATCCTAGACTTGAATAATCAGACATTTAGAATACAAGGAACAAAAGTCTAAAAAAATAATAAAATTGCATAAATATGGCATTTTTTAAAAAAAGGGCCTAACAGTATATGGTCTTGATATAATAACTGGCTTATTAAACAAAATAATATCTGGGGTCCATTTAAATAAATTCTGTAGTCCTTTCCAATGATCTGCCTACCTTTTTGGACTGTGCAAGAAAGTTGGCTTAGCAGTCCTGTAAAGACTGGAGCTAGGTGAACTGACTGGCTGATCAGCCACTAGCAGAATTATCCTTAAAAGACATTAAAACCAACTTCTCCTGTGAATAAAGTAAAGCAAATTTTGCAAGACCCTCATAGAGATCAAGTAACGTGGAAGTAACAGCGAATGTTTCTTTTTGAAACATGAAAGGGCCAAGTAATTCTTCAGAAGTAGAAAAGAGGCATCCAGGGAAAATTACTTTGTAAAGAATCTAAAATAATCTATTTTATGACAGATATTAACAAAGGCAAAGAGAGAGAGAAAGAGAGAGAGAGAGAGAGAGAGAGAGAGAGAGAGAGAGAGAGAGAGAGCGCTGCTGACCCTTGCTCAATTTCCAAACACAAAGAAGTACAGTTGCTTAATGGACAATGTTAAGTAACATGTATGACAATCGTTTCATTGGCAATCCTCTCAAAGACCAGTGTTTTAGCTCCCAGTCAGAGGCAAACATCAACAGCAAGGTTATAATCTGTGGCATATGTTATTACCTGACAATGTTTGCAAAACTTGCCCTAAAAGGACCCTCCTGTCAGGCTGCAAGCAGTGATCAAGAAGTTATGCTGGGAAGACACTGACAATGAAACCAAATGAAAACCATAAAATAAATGAATGCAAAATTGTCCTCTTCATGAAAGAAATAATTCAATAGAATTTAGCCACCTCACTTCCCTCAAAAACAAAACACGCAGAGACAAATACAACATTTAACGAATAACTTAAGCAGCATAGCTTTGCCAGGGAAATTTTATACAAGATGAGTTGGAAGTCAATGCACAGTCCTTAGCACACCCCCACCACAACACACACGTGCACACACACACACACACACACATAAACCTTTGACCCACAAGGCCATGAGAAATCCTCCCCTGGCATATACTTCATTCCAATGGTGACAGCTGCAGGGGACAGTGCCAGAACCACATGTCTTGGGCATGTATATGGTAGGATGCTTTTACAGAGATTGGTTGGGTTATCACCAGCTCTCCCCTAAATTTGTCATAACAAGCAGCAACACGCAAGAGCAACTTACTTGAATCCTTGTCAGTTTCCCTGAAAACTCGACTACTTGGAAATGCATCCTTTTAATATGCCCAACTGGAAGTAAGGAAGTCAGTTCTAGATTCATGTATTTGAATAAACTAAGAGCTAAATGTAAAAAAATCCATTTATACTCATTTCTTCTAATTGTGCCTAAAAGAAGATAAAGCTTATCTTTAAGAGAGAATTCAAATAAACAGTCTGCAATAATGGGTTAAAGTAACAACTTTTTCATGGCAGCTTATTCATGACAGGCACAAATTTTGTCAATTACTCTCCCCTCCCCCCTCGTCCCCAGGGCTTTCTTTTTCAGCTGTGGGAATGATGCTGGATTTCTTTGCAAGGCCTCCTCAAGCTTAAGATGGCTCCCTAGAGAAAACAGGCCATCCCCCACTGCAAGCTCCCCAGAAGGATCAGGGAGGAAGCAAGAGGGGGGTGGCCCCATCTCCACTCATCCAACTTTTGCAGCATTTTCAACACGTGTGAAGGAATGGAGTTCAAACCAACTGGGCCAGCAGAGACTAGTCACTGCAGGTTCAATAGCAAGCAGCTTGGAGGTGAATTTATGACTTCTTGCATTTACATAGATGTGTTGGAATGAACAAATTCTACATTGCTATTGTCAGATTGTTTCTTTCTGCCTTGAAGAAATATGCTTTGCATTTTAACAGGTGCCATACTAAAAGGTGTATTTTACAGATCCAAAGATGTGACCAGGATATTCAAAATGCTCCATCGGGGTAATTTGTTTTCGGAAAAGTGTTCTGAATGAAAATTTTGAACCCTATAGCAGCATTTTTTTTTTTCCCTAAAAATATAAAGTAATGTGTTTATATTACAGGAAACCAGACAGTTGAGGCAGAGTGTGATCGCCTGCCTCCGCGGCACTTGGTTGTTCCCCTCCAGGGAATGGCACATCAGGGTGTTCTGGCGGGACAGTGCACTGCCAGAGAGGCTCCAGGACGCCCAGAGACCACCCGACGCCCCGGAGGCCCAGGCAGTGGAAGTGGTTTTTGCGTAGTAAGTTGGATCTTCTGTAATCAGCTTCCGATTTCTCAGAAAGAGAAAGTCCAAGCACACATCTGTACAACACAGAAATTCTACACAGCTCAAAATACCTGAAACTGGCATACTGCATATGGCTGGGGTAAGCAAGTATAAAAGAAAATGGGAACTGTGTAGGTAGGGGGGAAATAAAGGAGTTGGTGATTAATGTAGTCCTTGACATGCTACGTGGAGTCAGATCTGTTGGAAAGAGAACCAAGAGAGAACATAGGAGTTAGAGAACATAGTAGAAATCCCTCCTTAGAAATTTTTTTTTAATTCTAGAGTTTTAGATGAGAGTTGTCCAATAAAAATATGTGAATCACAAATTTAATTTTCATTAAAATTTAAAATGGAAAGAGACAGGCAAATTATTTTAGTAATGTATTTTGTATAATGCAATAATTTCAACATAAATCAATATCTGGAGATACTTGACATTAACACATTACTCTTGAGAGACTTATACTTTTTTTTTTTCTCTTCTTCTTTTCTCCAGTGAATGTTTGCAATATGATGTCTATTTTTCACTTCCCTCTTCACTTCCAGCACCGTTCCAGTGCTCGGTAGACATGTGGCTAATGGCGAACTGATTGACAACACTGCCTCCTACATCCTGGTTTAGGTATTTTGTCTGACAGTCTCGACATTCTCTTCCTGCTGAGCCGATGGCCACGGCAGTAACACAGCGCTCTTCCTCTGCCTAAGGGGTGATCAACAATGCTGCTCATTTGCCAGCACTTGCATTGCCAGGCAGGTCAGGCCTGCCAGCCCCCTGACCCACACCTGCTGGCTCTAGAAGGATTCCCAGTTGTGAGGAAAGTTTCACTCCCATGGGGTAATGAAGTTTCCCCATAGAGCAGACCCTTTGATTTCATTCCCCTTCCCATCAGAGGTCCATCTGGTCATGGCCATGTCTCCTGAGAGACTGGACCAGTCCTGCCCTGGAGGACAGCCCCCTGCAACCTTTTTCAGTCTTTGGACCTCCCCCATAAGCGGAGGCGCTGGAAGGTTCAACTTCCTCCAGCCGCTGAGACCTGAATCTGTGATGTCGTGGGTGGGTTTGCTGCGGAGCTCACAGTGTCCTGGGGCACAGAGGGAGGGGTGGCCAGAGCCTCTTCCTTGAAAAACTAACGGAATCGCCTAATACAGGAGACACCAGACACTGAGGGCCAGCTACTCTTCTGGTTTAAAAGAGCCCCACAACCTGACACACTGCTCTTTCCTGTCGCCTCTAGAAGGCTTCACTGATTGTGTATTATACTATAAGAGGCAACCTCACATATTTTGCATAAATAAGCAGGATATAAAATCATATATATAAATAGAAATATTAAGGGAATAGAAAGGGATGTAGAAGTAGACAAGAGCAAAGTGGTGAGACAAAAAAGAGAGAATAAATATAGAACAGAAACTGAGCAGGAAAAAGAGAACAGCACATTCTTTTTAAGAATACCAATTCCTCCCCTGACACACAAAAAATAAATATTTGGGAGGAACCCATTTGGTAAGGGCCATCTCTAGCTCTAACCGTATCATCTCCACAATTACAAAGGCTAATCAAGAAGTTTTGAGCAAACTTACATGGTGATATTATGTCATTTTTAGAAGTCACCAGATGAGAAACATTAGTCCCTGGAAAGAGTATATTTAACATTTAGTTTTTCTGGTGAGATCCCATCTTCTGTTAGGTCCAGAAATAAAAAATGAAATGAAAAATCTAAAAGCACAGTCCTAGTTGTCATTTAAAATCCATCTTGAGCTGGAAACCAGTGGGAATGCCTTTTGAATACCGGCACTGAACATCCCAGTTCAGTTCTTTCAGGTTCATTCTTCTGAGCACACTCTCCCTGGGGTGAGGGGATGGTCTCCTGCATGCCTGGAGGCGGGAAGGTGCCGGGCACATACCTTACATTGTTGGATTATGGTTGATGCAAAGATTGCAGCCAAACCATGTTGACACAGCAAGCATTAGACACACAAACTCCACAGTGCAGCCTCAATAACTCCAGCAGACCATGAAGTGACACGATTTCTACCAGAGGCCTTTCATCTGGGTCCCCGACTCTCCCCTTGTGCAAGATCCAGCATGTTTGGGCTAACAGTGTGAAAGAAATGGGGGGCCGCAAGGAGGCCCAACCTGCTTAGTTTGGTCACCTCAAGGAGAGTGAGAGAGAACTAAGATTTTGACACATCTGAAGGGAAAAGCAGAGGAACCCACGCATACAGCGTCTTGTCTCTTCCATGAAGAGGCTGTTCCTCTTCACCCCCATTTGAGGACCTTTATGGTCCATCTTGGGTCTTTCTAGCATACCCCCCCCCCCCACCGGCAATGAATTCAACTAGGAAACTCCCACCCAGAGTCCCCACTTTCTGGATGTCCATCTCCTCTGATCAATTCAGGAGAGGAAGTGGATATAAATTTTGAAAATTTTTATCCCCAAGGGAACCATTTCTAGTCAGAGAGCTCTCCCATCCAAGAGAGAGGCTGGGGAATCTTTCTGTTGAGCCTCACTGAGATGCTCAGAGAACTTATTCACACAGGAAAGGGGACTGGACCAAATGACTCACTAGTGGACTGGTCCTGAGTCTCTGCCAAGCTGAGGATGGCAATTCAGAGTGGCAACGTGTGACCAGATTTAGAAGGAAATAAAAATCCTTTCTTTAGAAGGGTGGGGAAGGCTGAAGAAAGAAGCTAATTATATATAAGAATTTTACAAAGAGTATTTAGAGAATCCAACCCCTGACTTTAGCTTTTGCAATTGCTTACAGTGGATTTAAGCTTAATCCAAACAGTACATAGTTTTATCTTTTCTTTTGCCTTTCTATAATTCAATCCCCATATTATAAGAATCACCCGTGGTACTTTTCTCATGACTGCCAAACAGGACTGGATTCATCTCACTGAAGCTTTGGTGCAATCTGCCCTGGAGGAACTGTTTGAGGGGTTCAGAATTTATGACTCTAAGAAGCAGGACATGATGAAGTATTAAAGTCTAGCAGTCCAGTGCACTGTAGACCAAATGGGGGATTCTTTCTTCCAGGTGCTGTGCAAGTCTCCCTTTGAATTCAGGACACACCCGGTGGTGCCGCCTGCTTGCCTGCCCTCTCTCCCTGCAGTCCCACTTCATTGTGTGTTTTTGGATTTTTTTTTTTTTTTTCTCTGTTTAGTTTTGCTCCTGCCCCATTGCCCTGTGGTAGTGGGATGGAACTCAGGGCCTCACACATGCTAGGCAAATATTCAACCCGACGTGATGTCTCCATTCCCCATATTGTCTCATTTTAGGCCTATCCCAGTTATCAGTTACTACCTGAGCATTTGTGAGGGCTGCTTTTTGCCAGGTACTTCTCTAGGACTTTTTCTCTCTGCACAGTCTCCCATTCAGTTCTCAGACAATCCTATGATGTCAGTGCTATGATCCCAACTTCTCCAGGCCACAGCCTTCTCAGCTGTTCAGTAGCCAAGAATGTTGTCTGGAGTGACAAGGCTTCTGTTCATGCACTTGCACCAAAATAGCACACAGCCACAGACAGAATGCAGAAGCAGCTAGGAGAACCCAGCTGTTGTCTATTAAGCCAGACACCAAAGACATTCGCAAAAATGTAAAGCAGTGCCATTTGGCCAAGGTTTTGAGGTTTTCTTAAATAGTTACTTTTGATTAAAATAGCATATATAGGCTTACTATCACTTTTCGATGAATCTTGTAGTATTTTAACTTTTAATTTTATGATACCTATGGATAAGTACAACTCACAAATATTAAAGCCTTTTGATGTCATTGGTCCTTTTTAAGAGTACAGACATCCTAAGGCCAAGAACTTTGAAAACTGCAACACGACCAGAGTTCTTGGTCCAGCATCTTCTGCCATCAAGTTGTGGGATCCAATGGCTCAGCCTCCTCTTTGGAATACAGAATTCAGAGAGTGGGCTAGATGTTTGTGGACAACACGGGCAGTTGTGGCCCGTGCTGGATCCGTCTAAGCCGTTTGTGTCGTTAACATGTTCAGCCCTCACAGCCAGCCTGTAGGTAGGTACTGAGCACACTTTACAAAGGAGGACACTGAGGCACAAGGATCAGGATGAAACCCAAGCAGCCCAGCACACCCGGGCTCATGATCAGCCAGTCTGCCCTGCTGTTGCAGTCTTCCCTTGTATGCAAATTCTTACACTTTAATCACTAATTGATAGGCTTTTCAACAGTAGCAGCAAGATGAATGGCCCCAGCATTCAGATGTGCAGAATGTGTGGCTGAAGGACCCCTCTGGGTCCCTGCTGTCAGTGAGGCTTCTGGGCTCACTACTTCGAGGGCTAAACCCGAAAGCAACTCCTTGTCCACCTTCAGGGATGGACACAAGTCAACATGTTCCTCATATATGGTATTATTGACTTGTGAGTCCAGGAGAAGGGTCAAGGGACATTGGTGCAAGAGAAGTGGCATTCAGGTATTAAGTACCAAAACAGAAAGATGAGAGTGAGTCAGAGAGGGAAACAGACAAGGGTACAAATGAGCAAGCGCCAGGCTGGGGAGCTCGGCCTGAACCCAAGGACACATGGAGGTCTCAACGGGAAGGGCCTTGATGTTGCAGTAGACAAGGCTTAGTAGAGGGAACTGCATTCTGCCCGGGGTGGAATGAGGAAAGGAGGAGATGGGCAGGGACAGTGTGGGGTTCAGAGAAGGGTGGAGCTCTCTCAGTTCACAGAAGGAAGAGACAGCAGGTGAAGTGGACCAAAGTTCAGGGCTTCAGCTGAGGTTAGTGAATGCACAGGAATGGCCAAGCGCATTCAAGTCAAGGACACCCGAGATTTAAGTGTTAGGTTAGAAAACACTGAATTTCCTATCTCTGCTGTACATCTAGAACCTCCCTAAGGGGGTTAGAGCTTCCTGTGACAAGACTTCAAGGACGAGAAAGTAATCTGTGCATTCCCAGCACCTGGCCCTAGTGGGGTGGACTGAAGATTCTGAGTGCAACAGGTGCTTAGAAACACAGCTGACAGTCACCGTTGGCCACTGTGGGCAGCAAAGGGAACAGTGGTGAAAACCCGTAAGTCTCATTTCGTGTCTGTTCTGTCCCACCACTGAAGAAGCTAAAGATGCTATTCATATTAACCCTGGCAATTCACAATAAAGATCCTCAAGGAGTAGGTTCTAAAGAGACAGCCAACCTTCAGTGACAGTTCCTCGTCCAAGGAATGAACATCTAAGTTATCTGGTTGACCCCCTTATAGCCAGGCACCTATGGCTGCACATTTGCTCTTACTATAACTGAGTTGGCACAACTTCCCATGACTTTTATCACCTTCAAGCTAAAGAGAAAGAGTTGGACTCAGTAGGAAAATGATGTGATCCAGCCACATGAAAACATGCCATAAGGGCATGCTGTGATTCTGCAGTGGTTTTAACAAAGAAAGGGTGGGAAAAAACGGAGCCCTGTGATGAGCCACAGAAATAAGGGCACGGCAGACTCTACAAGCAGCCATGCACCCCAGGGTCACACTGTACGTAGTTCTTAACTGTCAGCAAAAGACCAACTTTCATTAAGCTATGTTAAGGGGGGCAGTTTGAATTTTTGATCTTATTTTAATCTGTTTTGACTTTATAGTTGTATAAGATATGTAAGAAGGAAACATATTACTTACAATTTGCAAATATTTAAATATTATAAAAAATAATTTAAATCGACTCTGGGAACCTGTGAGAATTCATGTGTTTTGATACTGAAGACTGAACCCAAGGGCACTGTGCTACTGAGCCACGTCCCCAGCCCTTTTTATTTTTTCTTTTGAGACAGGGCCTCCCTAAGTTACTGAGGCTGGTTTTGAACTTGTTCTCTTTGCCTCAGTCTCCGGTGCCACGATGATTACACATATACCCACAGTTGAGAATTTATTTCTTCAAATTAATCTTTTAACTACTCAAGTTTGAGACATAATGGTCTAAATACAGAAAAACCAAAGGAAAAAAAAAAAGAGGCCCTTCTGCCTTCAGTCTAATAGTGGAAGTTTCAGCGATGCCCCCCTGGCGCCATCTGGTGGACATGTTTGAACTTGTCTCCGCTGCCTTGTCAAAGCTTGCCAGGAAAGGGAGCTGATCTCCAGGGCCCTCAGAACCAGGGAGCTGGACAAATATTTAATTGGCTGTCTACATCATATTAAGTGTGGGGCCTTGAACAAGCACTCAGCTCTACCTGAAAGGCCCATTTCACACCTTCCTGTTCTCACTCCTGCAGCACTGTCTCCCCTCCTAGCTGAAAATCTGACTTCTTTCTTGCACCAGAAAATAAGCACCAAATGAAATGTTAAGTCCTCTCCACACACCCATCTACCACCTCCTGCATCTGCACTTTCTACTCTGCCCCTCTCTGCTGGATCATTATCATCAGCCTACAGATAAGCTGTAATATCTCCCAACTTATAAAGTATGCCCACACATTTTATAACCTCACATCTCCAAGTCTTTGCTCCCCAAATAAAACCCCAACAGTGTGTTTGCACAGTCGCAGACTCGACTTCCTCACCCCTACTCTCTGGATCATGCTAACTGGGCCTGAGGTCCCCTCTCTGAAACTGCCAAGGTCACTACTATCTGGCCTTTGCCACCCAGTTCCTGTTATCATCTGACTCAAGCTCAGAGCTGACAACCTTCCTTTTAGGACAGGGTCTTCACTGGGTCCTACCACCTCATATTCTCCTCAGACCCCTTCACTGGTGATATTTCCTTTTCTGATCTTCCCACTTGTCAGTCCCCTGATGGTCTAACTCTCCCCTCCCTCCACTCCCCTCTGCCCCTCCCTGCTTCTCTAGATTACCTCCCCAAGATCCCAGGTCCTATTGACTCTAAGGCCCCTGGTCCTAGCCTCTCTCCTGGGCTCCAGACTCCTGGGTCCAAATGCCTATCGACACACCCACTTGGATGGAGAACTCAGTTGGACATCAAAGAGGCATAAAAAACCAAATGGAAACCACATTTTTTCCCACATAACCTATTCATTGCCCAATTTCCCTATCATGGTTAAAAAGATATCATTATTCATCTAGTTGTTAGGGTCTAAGCCTAGGGACATGGATTCCCTCCCTTTCACCTCCTTCTCTCTACCTTGATCAATACTAACAGCAAATCTAGCTGTAATACCTGCACCAACTCTGATGGATTCTCACCCTGGCTGCCACTAACTCAACCAGCACCACAGGTGTCCTCCAAAGTGGACATGTACAGCAGCCTCCTCTGTGAGTCCCTACTCTTATCTCACCCCACACACACCCTTTCCCTGGAGTCCAGCCCAGAGTGGCCTTGTTCAATCATGAACCAATTCCCACCCCTCTTATACCCAAAGCCCGCCATTTTCCCAGCACAGATTGTAATCTAAACTGCTCACCTTGGCTTCAAGGCCTCATTCACTGGGGCCCAACCCCTTTCCAACAACTGTAATTAGGATAGTCTCCCAAGATCCCTGGCTCCAGCCATACCAGCCTCCCTATCACTCCAAAACAGTGCACTGACTCACCTGAATGTTCCAGCATCTGTACCACTTTCCCCCAGGTTATTACATGGCTACCATTTTTCCCTATGGAAATTATTTCTCAAATGTCATCCTCTTCATCTAAAATGGTATCCCCCATCTCTATTCCTTTAATCTGTTCTTATTTTCTTCAGAGTACTTACAACCATTTGAATTACCTTGATTCTTTTTGGTCCCCCCCAAGCAAGTATACCACTGAATAAGGACAAAGTCTTCTCTGTCTCCTCCACTGTTAAACCAAGTACAGAAAATGTTCTAGATGCCTGATTCCATTCAGCAGATAAGGAAACTGAGGCTGAAAGAAATCAAGCAACTTGCCCAATTGATGCACAGGAGTTAAAACACCAAGGTCAGGACTGGAATCTAGGTCCAGCCAGTTATAAACTGAATGTATTTAGTTTGCTGCACTATTCTGGCCCAAGTCCAGTTCTGGGACTTGGAAAATGGCCATGCCCCTGGGGCAGCCCCCTTGGATTGGAACCAGATAAGAGCAAAGCCAGCATCACCATGGATTCTTTGACTTTTTACCTGTTGCCATCTCCACTGGCTCTGAAACCTTGAGGATAGACCAAAATACTTGTGACTACATCCATTAAAGCCTGAGATGAAGCCGAAGGAAGGCCCAAAGATCTCCAGACACCACCCGAGTAAGAATATGCCACTCCGGCTTCAAAACAGGATGAGAAAAGCCATCAGCCAAGGTCATTTTCTGCCAGGGCAGACACTTTAGAACAAGATCCCAAAGATCAGGAAAGACAATTTCACAAAGGTTTTGATCTTATCTAAACACTAATTCCATATCTCTAATTATTTTTAAATGATTTAGTATTTCCTCACTTCCAATTACAATTCCCCACTCCATTGGTTACTAACTTTTTAAACCTGCTCTGACAAATTCCCAGTCATTTTTTTAAAAGTCAGTGCTCATAGCTTTTAGATAAATATTACTTTTATAAATCTTCATATCTGCTCACAGCACCAAATAGATGCTTAGTTAGACATGGGCCTTCCTCACTCAATGGTTATATTACTATAGAGATACAAAAAATCTATTTCATAACAACTTTGGAATCACTTAATCAGTGAAATTTGTATGTTAATCACACAACTGATGGCTGGGTGGTGGGTTCTCCTGGATAATCACAGGATGGGGACTAGTTGCCAGGGAAACCACCCATGTACCAAGAGGGATGGAACTTGCAGTCCTCAGTGGGGAGGGTCAGCAGGTGGAGTTGTTCACCAACGGCCGATGATTTCACCAATCATGCCCATGTCATGAAGCCTCCATAAGAACTCAGGGCTTGGGGATCTTCTGGGTTGCTGAACACATGGGGCACCTGGTGGGCGGTGCTCTTGTTGAAGGCATAAAAGTTCCAAACACACCCCAGCCTTGCCCAGTGCATTCTGCCATCTGTAACTTTTTAATGCCTTTTAAAATGGGTATATATAAACAGAATGTTTCTATGAGTTCTGTGAGCCACTCTGCAAATTACCTGAACCTGAGAAGGGCTTGTGGGAACCCCAATATATAGCCAATTAGCCCAAAGTACAGGTCACAACCTAGAGCTTGCCACTGGCATCTAAGTGGGGGGCAGTCCTGTGGGCTGAGCCCTTAACTTTATGGGGTTCGACACTATCTCCAGGTAGTTAGTGCCACACTGTGTTGAATTAAAGGATACCCAGTGGGTGTGTGCTGGACAGCCTGGTAGCAACAGTGTGGAGTGATTGTGAGAACAGGTAAAACACTTCAAATTTTCCTATTTCTAATAAAGGAGAATAGAAACCAACATTTATCAACCAATCATTGTGCACCAAGTTCTGCACTGTTCGTCTACATTTTTACTGAGCACTTGTTATGTGCCATACACCTTCCAAGCACAACCTCATTTAAGCCCCTTATTACTGCCAACCACCCAGGTAAAAGATTCTCCCCATTTCACAGGTGAGGAAACAGACTCAGGTTAAGTTACTTGAAAGATGTGGAAGATGTGATACCTGAGAAGCCAGGTCCCCTGTCCAACTCCACCCCCTCAACTACACTGCCCTCCCAGCAAGGATCTGCTCTGTGACACTGTGAGAAAGCATCTGGCTACAGGAGCTGGATGGAGATGAAGTGTGCACAGTTCTTAAAAACTTCACTTGAGGGCTGGGGAGATAGCTCAGCTGGTCGAGTGCTTGCATCGAAAGCACAAAGCCCTGAGTTCGATCCCCAGTACCGCAAAAAAAAAAAAAAAAAAAAAAAAAAAAAAAACTTGATGGCTTGGGAGGCTGAGGCAGGAGGATCTCAAGTTCAAAGCCGGCCTCAGCAAAAGCAAGGTGCTAAACAACTCAATGAGACCCTGCCTCTAAATAAAATAAAATATAGGGCTAGAGATGTGGCTCAGTGGTCAAGTGCCCCTTGGTTCAATCTCTGATACCCAAAACCCAAAAACAAAAAAAACCTCACTTGAGGTCAGACAGTAATAATAAAAGAGTAAATACTATCTGGCTCACTCTTTAGATTCAGTTCCTGAGACTTAAAGTCACCTCTCTCTTCTGTCAGTTTAATGTAGCTTTAATATTCATTTTTCTTATTTTGATAGACTTTGAGCATCCTTTATTCTTGTGTCCTTTGTTTTCCTATGGGGTTATTGATTTTGATTATGAAAATATTGACTTGTTATAAAAATATTGAATTTTATTATCAGTTTATAGTCCTTCCCCCTTTTTCTCCTCGGGATATGTGTTATTTACATTTTCCCCAATTGGTCATTTGTAGAAAAATAATCTGGATGTGCCAATTAGTAAACATTTTGTATAGTTAAATTTACCAATTTATTCACTCAACAAATACTGAATTAGTACAATTCTTAAAAACCCTGCTTGAGGTCAGACAGTAAAGGGATGATTATTATCTGGCTCTTTCTTTATACTCAGTTCTGAGACTTAAAGCTGCCTCCTACTTCAGTCTGCTCTGGGTAAAAGCAGTTGACAAACAGGTAATGCCCTTGTAAACATCAGCTGCAGAGGAGAGTCCCACAGACAAAAGGTAGCTCAGGAGAGTCTCATCAAACCTCACCTGTCCATGGAAGTGATTAAGCCAGACCTGGCTCAGCGTCACCTGCCCCAGTTGTCTCACTAGAAGACTCCAGGGCTCTAGAGGAGAAGTCAGGTCCAGGCCTCTCACCTGGAAGCCCCAGGGCCTATCGTGCAGGGAATTGAACTCTTCCCTATTAAATGTCCATTTGCATGTGGCTGAGATGGTAGGACTGGGGCTCTGGGAAGGCAAGATGGCTCTGTCTCCAAATACGTCCCAGGGATGCTCTAAAGAGAAACCACCCCAGACAGCACGACTCACTCTATTTATTTCTGGTAGTGAGTGGAGTTTGAAGAGCCGCCTCCTCCCCCTCGGATGGCATGGACGGCTGTTGGAGATGATGCTGGGTAGTGTCCAGGGCGGATGGGCTTAGCTGTATCCAAGAAACAGAAAAAAGAGAGAATAGACATTCAATTCTTTCTGTGTATCTGTGACCAGATACTTAGGGTCACAGGGGACAACCAAGAGTGAGAAAAAGGGGAAACTGGCTTCCGTTAGCAATACAGTTAGCAAATCCAGGACAATCATTCAGGGGACAAAGAACTTACACATTGATCAGCTTATTTTTAAATAAGAAAAAATTTTTAATAAATTAAGAAAAAATTAGAAACAAAGGACTTTCACTTGCATTAAGGTAGAGCCAAAGGTCCCCCAGGGATTTCACAGGGATATGCACAGCCCTGGAAGCAGAATTCTACCTGTGATGTGTTATCTGGGGAAAGGAGTCATAATTTTCAATAGATCCTCAAAGGATATGAAATCCAACAAATGCAACAAATCACCAATCTAAGGTATTTTAAAACTGGAAACAAGAAGTTGCTGGCTCACAATATATCTGCACAGCAATATCTAATGCAAAATCATCTTACATGGTGGGAGAGATGTTTCAATTCAAAAATTTTAAAAGATCCTTCTTTAGAGAACATTCCTAAATCCCTTTTATTGCTATGGCTTTAACCTGCAACTATGACTCAGTGACTACACCCTCATTTCCTACATGGGCAGCATGCCCAAATCCATATAGGTCTTAAAGGGGCTGAAGCTCCTGGGCCCCCTGAGGGATCCTAACCACACCCTGCTCACTGATGCCAGTTTGGCTCTTTCCAGGTTATTTCCAAACCTGTGCTTACAAGCAGCTTTCCCTAAGGCATCCTGCCACATACAGGATCCTTCATAGTTCTGCCTGATGCAGAAAATAAGAAGTCTTCAGGCCTTGCTGAGAAATATTCATATATTCCAATATTTCTAAGAGCACTCCTCTGTTTAACACCAAAGACCTTTGCCTTCTGCGCAGACCAGCTTCTGATCCAGCTTGGAAGTTCTGAATACAGCAGCAAGTGCCGGAATAGCTCAGAATCGGGGAGTGGCTGCTGATGTTCCCACTTTACCCTGGTGTCCTGTGAGGGTCAAGTCCTGCAGCCTCTCAGATCAGCAGGGTCCTGGGTGAGTGGCCTCGGTTGTTCCCAACCATCGGGTGATTTTCTTCTCGGACTTACCAATCTGGGCCGAGTGCGCCCTTCTGGCCATGTTCTTGGCTCGCACAGCCTCCTTGATGCGATCCACCTCCTGCTGGTAGCGCTTGCGGTCCCGCATGGCGTTCTCCTTGGCCTCCTTCAGCGCGCTCTCCAGGGCCTTGACACGCTCCGCAGTGGCGCGCAGCCGCTTCTCCAGCTTGGGCAGCTCACAGCGCAGGTCCGCGTTGTCCCGGACCAGCTGCAGGGAAGGGGGAAAGGGGACGAGTTACCAGGGGGGTTTTGTTGCTCTCTAGGAGGACAATCAGAAAAGGCCAGCAGGTAGAAAAGCTCTGGCGTTGGAAGCCACGACCCTGCTAGGTAGGCTTTAACAGTCCAAACGACCATAACCTTAGCCAGCAGCAAAGGAAAGGAAAAATCTCATGCCCTGGGATTGTAGATTGCTAAAAATGATTCACGGGCTGCAAGGAATTTTAGCACGGTAGTGGGGGTTGGGGAATTAAAAGCCATTTCCAGCAATAGGAACTTTAAATGTTGGGCAGGTTTGCTTCCTCTTTTACTTGAGTGCATGTCTGAGAGGGTTGGGAATGCTGTGAAAATTTATACTACTAGTATATCAGCATGAAAAAGCTGAGGAATTTAGTCAAGTCAAAAGCACTTAGCAAAACACATGCATGTTCCAGTGTGGGAAGCCATCCTTATCTACCAGAATCAGAGGCGGCTGAGCCATGGGACATAGAGGCCTGATTCCCAGGAACTGGCAGCCATGGGGGACTCTTCCAGATCGCTGGAGAGTAGGTGGCCCGGTGTGGGAGTGGTTCACCCTCCAGTTGTATGCTAGTTTCCCTGAGCAAATGGCTCCCCTAACTCCACCCCATCCTGTCCATCACAGAAGAAGCCCCTCTGGGTCTTGGCCCCCTTTACCTGTGTGACTATAAATGAAGGAGAGCTGGGCTACTCCATGTTGTTAGAGGTCAGATCTGGTATGGCCTGATCCATCACAGTTCCCTCTCATTTGAAAAGAGTATTGTGTGTTTATTGATTAGATAAGGTTATGGGTAATTGTTTGATTTGTAGCCAGAATCGTCCTCTGGCACTTATCCCTTTTCTCATCCACACTGGACATGGCTGAAAACCTCTACATTCTAGAGTGCTCTATGGACATCCTTCACAACAGGATCCACTGGTACCAGGTTTGGACCCAGCTTTGTAGTAGATCCACAGGATAGCAGGAATTCAAAGAGTTTTGCTCCTTTCCTCTTACCTAAGATTCACAATTAAGAGGCAACAGCCAAGCCCTGAGTGAAGAGTGGGTGTAACAGCCCTATTATTTCCAGTCATCTAGCTTGGTTAAGTTGTTTGACCATCATGGGTCTCAGGTTTAACAAAGAAACTACTCAAAATGGCCATCACTGGAAGCCGGGTGAATCAAGAAAGATTTTAGAAGTCAAAAGGACTTAATCAAAGGGAGCTACAGCTGTGTCTGACCAACTTTGTTTACCCCAGCACCAGCTCCACTGCCTGGCTGACAGTCAGTTTTTAATAAATATTCATTGAATTCATGAATAAAATAATGAATCGCAAAGCCCTATTTCAAGTTGCCTGGCTGTTTCTGCTTTTATATTTCTCATCAGCAATTTGCTTGAATGAGTTTTACCACATGGATCTGTCATCACTAGCATTGTTGAAAAAGACCCAACAAGTCAGAAATTACATCATTCAGTCATGTGCCCCAAACAGCTGGACAATTTCCATCGCATCCCAAATCCAAAGGAGGGACTAGTCATACTCCAGGCCATGGCAAGGATCTGAGAAGGCACCCAAGATCACCAGGAACAGGGTAACAGAACTATAAAAATAAGGGACCTGAACCAGCTCAGCAGGTCCACTTGGCATTTCTTGGGGCCTTCAGGACCACAGAGGTGCCTCAGAGGCATCAGAAAGACTCTAAGGTCATGTGACATCCTGGGCTATGGTGCAAGGAAGGTGAAGAAACAGGACTCTGAACACCCAACTTCTCCAGCCCTAGGGTGCTCCCCCTCAATTCTCTATTCCAAACCCTAGGGTGCTCCCCCTCAATTCTTTATTCTAGTTTCAATCAAAGTAAGTCTTTCATATATAAAGGAAGTCACTGGGAACTAAAAGATTTTTTTTTTTTAAAGACAGATCCTTATGGTACCCAGGCTGGTCTGGAACTCCCGGGCTCAAGTGATCCTCTGGCCTCCACCCATGCCACCAAATCTATCAAAGACTAAAGGACTCTTAAGGACCTTCCCAGTGGGGTCATTCTTTTATCTTCAACATCACAGCCTCCTCCTCATGCTGTGGCCAACCTGGTGAGGCTGCTTTCCAGAAAGAGAGCAGCAGAGGGAGCTGGCAGAACTCTCCTACCTGCTTGTGCACCTTGGTGAGCTGCTCCAGGTTATTCTCCAGGAAGGAAATTTTCTGCTTCTGAGCAGCACTGCCCCCTCCATCGTCACTGTCCAGCTCTACACTCTGCATCAACACCGAGCAGTCAGGGGGGTGGCCTGTCACACCACCCACCCTCCACCCCAGAATGTGCATCATGCATTTTAAACCTTCTTGAAAGAAAGAAAACCCCAATCCCCTTGAAGAGTAATCTGAAAGCAAAAATAAAAAGAAGCTCTAAAAGTTTTGACTGAACCAACTTCCCAGTTAATGTCCTTGGTTGGCACCAAAAGTGACTGATATGAGAAGGAGCTATTCTTTAGAGGGCTGGGGAAAAAAAACAAAAAACCCTTCAGATCTGCTTTCAAAAGTTATATGTGATTTCTTTTTAATAAAATATATCTCTCCCTTCAGGTAGGGAAATAGAAGTTTTTCTTTTCAAAAGAAAAATGTTCCAAAACTTATTAAGAACTAGTGTGAAAGCATAAACCCAAGGCTCAAATTTGGTTTCAACCACAGGGATGAGATAAGTCACTAAGCTTGTAAGCTATGGTCCCCAGTAGGAAGTCCCAATGGCCTTGGGACTGCTTGTCCCTTCAGCTTCCAGCTCTATGCAACTTCTCAATGAGTCAGTCTCAACCCAGCATCCAGGTGCTGGGTAAATCCTTGAAATTTATCAGATCTTGAAATTGGCAAAAACATTGCTCTCCTGGCAAACGGAGTAGCATAGATTAAGTGAGAGATGCATGTGCAGACATGTCACGGAGTTCAAAATCATAGAGCACATTTGTGTCATGTGTTTATAAATGACCCCACTGTCCTTTTGCTATGGGTAATGGCTTTATGACCATCTCTTGAGCCTACAACAGAGGTTCTCCAATTTGAGACTGCATCAGAATCTCAGGAAGAGGCTTTGTTAAAACTTAGACTGCTGGCCCCGCCTGCAGACTCTGTGAATCTGGGATGGAGTCTGAGAATTTGTGTAAATAAACAAGTTCCCTGGTGCTACTGACACTGCTGGCCAGAGGGTCACACATTGAAAACCAGAGGCTTAACCAGAGGCTGTTCCTAGAGAGTTTCATCATGAAGTCTGGGAAGTCTGATCTCAAGCTCTGAACCCTCCCTCTGACCAGAGCCTCCTACAGTCACAGCTTACAACAGACTTCTATTGTCTTTTCATTCCTTGTCCTCAGCTCTGGCCAGGTGCCTGCCCTGTCTCCAGTCTGTCTCTGCACTTGCCTTACTCTCCTACCTGGTCCAGGTTCCATGGTCATATGTATTTTGTTGATGGCAGTCATTATCCACCCGCCTTACCTATCTAACCACTGCCATTCAAGCCTTGAAATCTCTCATCATTCTCTCCTTTCTTTATTTGCATTTCCAAGATTCTAAATTCATTTGAATAATGCTATCAGGCCCCATGCTCTGCCCCTCAGCAATCTACTTATCTATCCCTAGCAAATGACCTCTACTGCCTGACTCTTCTCACCTCCTAGAACCCCCCTGTTCTCTTTCCTTCTCCACCAAGAACTGAGCCTGCACATCAACCGAAGATTCAAGTCATGGGGTTTCAATTCTTCCCACTGCCACAGAGTTAAGCTTCAAGCCTACTCTCCAGGCCTCCCTCTAGGAAGGCCTAGTATATGCATCCATACTGTTAATTCTGCTCTCTCAGACCTGGTTCCATTACCTGCCTCCTCTTTTTACTATATTGGACCTCCTTCCCTTTGATCTTTCACATAGACATATATGTATGCACAAACATGCATACACTTACACACACACACACACACACACACCTTAATACCTTCTTTCAATTCTGCCATACAATCCATTGCTCCTCATCTCCTCCTTCTAAATATTTTGAAAGAGTGACCCCTGGCTGTCTTCACCTCATATTCCTCCATTAAACTTCTGCAAGCTGCCCTGGGGAATCATCAGTACTGAATTTCCCCAAGATCAGTTTGCAGCATGAAGATCAAAGAAACTAAGGTGCAGAGAGCCCACAGACCTGGATTCTATCCTAACACTGCTCTTCCCAGGGGTACAATCTTGGACAAGTCATTTAACATCTGAGCCTACTTCCACATCTGCAAAAGAGAGTACTAAGCACCAATTATATGGTTGCCAGGGAAAGTAAATAAGACAGTCACAAACTTTGACCTGGTCCCCAAAGGCCTCCTGACATATAAGCAAGGAGGCTCTTGCCATCTAACATCTCCAGACTGCAGGGCAATGCTGTCATATGCTAAGCCCACTCGGGATTTTCCTGCACCAAGCACAGTGGCTTTCATGCAGCAGAAGCCAAATAATATATGTTCATTTGAAATGAAGGCCAGGAAAAGCATGATGACTTCCTTTTAGTAAGAAGGAAAAATCAGATGGGAAAATGTTCCCAAGTAATTTTTGCTTCCAGCACATTCTTTTAATAACATTCTCTGGCATGAAGTAATTAATTTTTAAGCACAACCAGCCCCAATTTAAGCAAGTGATATTTCAACTGAAAATGATTCTTCCTGACCATCTTTTATTTTCTTCTCAGAACCATTCAGAAAAAAATAGAACTCACTTTTTTTACTCGGGTGGTCAGATCCTGGACGAAGAGTTTACGGAGGTTATGAAGAGTCTGCAGTTCTCTAGACTAGAAGAGAAGATTTTAAAAATGCCACTTCAGTTAGGGGACACATTGAATTTGTGACATATCTGTACCAGGTCAATAAACCCAGACATTGCCAACATTTTTTTCTTTGCAGTACTGGGGATATGTTATGTTTGGATGTGAGATATCCCCCAAAAGCTCACCTGTGAGACAATGCAAGAAGGTTCAGAGGAGAAGATTGGGTTGTGAGAGTCTTAATCCAATCAGTGAATCAATCCCCTGATAGGGACTGAGTGGTAATTGAAGTGGTAGGGTGTGACTGGAGTTGGTGGGAATCAGGGGTGTGGTTTGGGGTATATATTTCTATCTGGCAAGTGGAGACTCTCTCTGCTTCCTGAACAACATGTGAGCTGCTTCCCTCTACCACACTCTTCTACCATGAGCCCCAAGGAATGGAGTGTGCTGTCTATGGACTGAGACCTCAGAAACCGTGAGCCCCTAAATAAACCCTTCCTCCACTACAGTTGTTCTGGTCAGGTTTTTCAGCTGCAGCAGTGAAAAAGCTGACTAAAATATGATGGAACCCAGGACCTTGCACACACCAGGCAAGGGGTCTACCACTTGTGTAAAAGGAACACTTTTACACTGTTGGTTGGATTGTAAATTAGTACAACCACTATGGAAAACAGTATGAATATTCCTCAAAAGATAGGTATGGAACCACCAAAGGAGCCAGCTACACCCCCAACCTGTCTCCAACCTGTCATTTGAGCCTGTCCATGCTGCGGTACCTCCTAGGACTCACCCGCCATGCCACACCACACTGCAACCTCCACCCATGTTGGTATCAGTAGCCCCTCATGGTGCAGAAGCTGGGAGCCCAGCCAAAGAACCATGTACAAACCTCCTCCTTTGGTCCCTCTCAACGGAACCATTTTTTTTCTCAGCCACAAAAATTTAAAAATTCGCTCACAAGAATTCCTAGTGGGCTGTGTTGCATCACAATGGATTCCTTTTTCCTTTTGTTTTCTCTTTACTTATCATGTAAGCATTATATATAATACCAACAAGTTCAAATTAAGAGTCAGTCCCAATTTCTCTCACCCTGACTGACTGGTATTTTCCATGTTCCTGCACCCGCTCTAGCCCAAATCCATGAGTGTGTTTGGTTTATATCAATGAGCTCATGGGTGAGGTAGCCCTTGGACTTTCCACCTGTGTGACCCTCGGCAAGTTATCTAGACTCTCTGTGCCTCGGTTTTCTTATTTGTAACATGAAGATGAAAATAGTGGTTTCCCACTCCAACATATAGGCACAGGCAAGTTTCTCAATAGGACCCTAAAACTCAAGAAATAATGCCAAGAGTCAATCAAAGGGATGGTATCAAATGAAAAAGCTTATGCACAGCAAAGGAAACAAGAGCCCATAGAGCCTACAGAATGTGAGAAAATCTTTGCTAGCTACTCTTCTGAGAGGATTAATATCCAGAATGTATAAAGAACTCAAAAACTATAAAACCCAAATAACCCAATTAATAAATGGGCAAATGAACTAAACAGACACTTCTCAAAAGAAGAAATACAAATGGCTAACAAAATGTTCAACATTAGCAATTAGGGAAATGCAAATCAAAATCAGTCACAAAGCTATGGAAACCCTACATTGAGATTACATCTCACACAAATCAGAATGGCAGCTATCAAGAATACAAACAATAATAAATGCTGGAGAGGATGTGGAGGAAAAGGAACACTTTTGCACTGTTTTGGGGACAGAAATTAGTACAACCACTATGGAAAACAGTATGGAGGATTCTCAAAAGACTGTGAGTGGAACCACCACATGATCCAGCTGTACCACTCCTCAGTATTTATCCTAAAGAATTAAAGTCATCATACTATAGTGATACATATATACCCATGTTTATAGCAGCACAATTCACAATAGCCAAACTGTGGAACCAGCCTAGGCATTCATCGATGGATGAATGGATAAAGAAAATCTGGTGCATTTACACAACAGAGTTTTATTTAACCATAAAGAAAAATAAAATTGTGTCATTTGCAGGAAAATGAATGGAACTTGAGACCACTCAAGAAGTGATGTACCACTTCTTCACTGGGTTTTATAGTTCCCTTTTGCTGTTGTTGCAAATTGTACAATAATCTTCTTGGGGCATTTTTTTTTCTTCATTTTGGATTATTTTCTACAAATAAACCTTGGGAATTTAGATTGCTGAGATGAGGACCTGAACCAAGCCTGGTGATCTTTGCTAGCAAGATCAGAAGATGAATTAGTTCTCTGTATTCAAGTCTTCATGTATTTACTACAAGAGATATGCTGGTTCCTTGCAAAATATTTTCCTTTAAGGGAGGAAGGGAGAAATAGTTCAATATAAACATTTCAATTTGTCTAAATTGACCTACTTTACCATAGAATATCAAGGGATGCAGCTTATACAAACAGAAAGGAAGGAAGGAAAGAAAGTCACAAAGCTATGGAAACCCTAAGTTTTTTGGAATAAGGGTTTTCTGTTAATTTAAGGTCTTATTACTGGGTCCAATTCTGTGTTGAAATAAGAAACACCTGAAGTCAATTGCATCCTCGGATGAGGTAAATTACTTTCTGCAGGAAGCCAGATGGATCTGTTATTATGAATGCTGTGCCACAGGACCTGTCCCAGGCTGAGCGGCCCCTCCACTGGCGCAGGTGCAGGGGTGAAGAGTGGCGCTCACCGTCATGCACGTGTGCTGTCCCACGCCCCTGCCAGAGGGGCTCAGGCCCAGGACCCCGCAATGCCTGCAGCCGCCCTGCACGCTGTCCCTCTGCTTCGGTGGTGATCGTATTATGGACTGAAACGTATTCACAGTTGACATTTCTCCAGGAGAAGCACCACCACACCAAAGGGAAATGAGAAAATATGGAACCCTGTGCAGGGGCCAGGGATTTCCTTGGGATGTAAGTACCGAATTTTAGTGTAGAGTCCTGATTGTGGCATCTTTCTCTCGCTTTCATGTGGGCTCAACAATAAACAGTTTGGGAAAGGCATTTAAAGACATTTAAAATAGTTCTACTCATGCACTGTGTGCTTAGGCAGCGATGATTTGGCTTCCTGCAGCACTTTCAGACTCACTACCTCTTCCCATCACAGGCTGCTGCCCTCCATGTGAAGGCTCAAGGCTCAGCTCCCTGTCACAGAGGACAGGAAGGGACTACAGTGGTGGCCAATGCAGCAGAGGGAGGGGGTCCATTCCTGGAGCGCAGGCTCCTGTTGAAGTGAGGTGCTGCCCTTGGTGGCTGGTTGGCCTTTGCCCCCGTGGTGCCCAGAAGTGGGCTTTCCAGACTCCACCTCTGGGTAGCAGGCTCATCCCTGCCTACTCCCAAACACCCAAAGAGACAGAGCAGGCCTGCGCTGGGGGGCTCAAGCACATGCAGCGGAGGACAGCCAGACGGGCACTGAGGAATACTTATGGCTGAGGGGAAACATGAGCCTAAGCCAGCACAGGCCACAGGATTCCAGTCTTGGATTTAAGGTGCATAGGGCGGCAGGTGAGTGAAGGAGAAGAGGAGGCACCGCCGTGTCGGTGGGTCTGTCCTCAGTGGGGTGGACGAGTGTGGGAGTCAGGAGAAGCCCGCTGAGTGAGCGTGTGTGGGCACATCCAGAGGAGCGTGAGGTGTGGGCGCAGGGGAAGGAGGGACGGGACCAAGTGGGCACACAGGACTAAGGAGGGAGATGCATCAGTGGAGAGTCCAACATCACAGGAGGCAGGAGACTGGCTAAGTATCTCTCACACTCAGGAGCCTGGAAGCAGGAGAGAAGGCTGGCCTCTGTGGGTGTTCAAGGAGCCTGGTGGGAGTGGGGGCGAATGTGAGAGGAATGAGTCCTGAGGGTGGCACGTGCCAGTGAGCAAGAGAGGCATATGCGAGAGAGCAAGGGTGGCCATCCATGTGTGAGTGCAACACATGTGCTGTTGGTGAGTGTCAAAGTACTTGTGTGGGGATGACTGCGGGAGTGAGTGTGTGCTGGGCACAGGTGAGTAGGTCATGACATGTGCACGAGTGTGAGCACGCTGTGGGTGTGAGGGAGACAGAAGAGGTGAAAGAGAGCCAAGTTCTGTGTGGGCGTGGACGGTGGGCGAGGGCAGAAGTGCCCTGAAGCATCTCTCCTCTCTGGCTAGTGGGAATATAGTAAAATTGTAAAGTTCAATATTTTCCTGGATTTCTATAATTATCCTTAATTATGGGTCTCACTTCTCTGAAAGCAGATGTAGATGAAGCAACTTCGTGGCTTCATTTCAGACTCCCCTGCGGCCGCCCTCCCTGCAGACTTCACAGCTTCCTTCTGCGCCCACAGCCCACTTCTGTCCCAGATGGCTTCGAGGAGCCACGAATCCTGACCGAGGACTCAAAGCAAAGCCAGACACGAGTGACTGTCTGCCCACAGCTTGCGGTCACCAGGTCCCACACAGGCCCACGCAGCACAGCCACAGGGGCAGTGTAGGTGACACCTGGACAGCTTTCCATTGCTGCCCCTGAGCAAATCCTAGCATGCTGCACCAAACAGAGCCAACATTAGAATGGTCTATCTTAAATACAGGCCTGGGGCAAGACCAGCACTCACTTCGAGGTGCTTTCTCCGCCCTCAGAGCCAAGCAGCCATCCTGCAGAGCAGCTGTAAAGCTGGCCAGAGAAGACAAAGCCAACAAACCCAGATGCAGGAAGGACAGAAGAAACCAATGGGGATTTCAAGTCATGAACCCCCTAAAGGGAAGTGGGGTCTGCCGCTCCTATCTCTACCCACAAGCCTACAGGTCTCAAGGCCCTCCCTGGCCTGCACCCACTCTAGCCTTTTCCTCTTTGCCTCTCCTTCACTTAGCCTCAGCCACAATGACCTCCTGCTGGTCCTCCACATGCCTGGCATAAGCCACCTCAGGCTATTGCCTGAGCTATTGCCTCTGCTTAGAAAGCTCTCCCTGCAGACACTTGCCATTACTCACTTCTCCACCTGTTAAAATTCCCCCTCCTCATAGGCCACCTCTAATGGCCACCCTCTGCACTTTAACTATCTAATGGGGTACAGCAGTTCCCTTAGCCTCGAGGGATTCATTTCAAGACCCACATAGATGCCTAAAACCACAGACAGTACAGAACCCTATACAGACAATGTTTTTTCCTATACATATATAAGTTTGATTTATAAACCAGACATACTAAGAGATTAACAACAACTAACACTTAAATAGAACAATTACAACAATATATGTAATGACTTTATGTGAACGTGGTTTCTCAGAATATCTCGACTGATGCTCTGTGGTCGTGTTTCAGACCATGGTTGACTGGGGTAAACTGTGTCAAGTGAAACCACCGCAGAGGGGAGCTGGACATGATCTGTTTCCATATTGTTTCTTGTGTCTCTCCCAGCTAAAGGCAAGCTTCACCGGGCAGAAATCTTATCTGCATTGTTTTTTGTTTGTTTTTGTTACTGGAGATTGAACCCAGGGCACTCTACCACTGAGTTACATCTTCAGCCCTTTTTAATTTTTATTTAAGAAAGAATCTCACTAAGTTGCTGAGGGTCTTGCTGGCCTCAAACTTGCAATCCTCCTGCCTCAGCCTCCTAAGTCTCTGGGATTACAGGTACGTGCCACCACACAGAGCTATGTTGTTTATTGGTATGTCTGAGTACCTACAAGAACGCCAGCACTTAGTAGGGGTTCAATAACTATCTGTTGAGAGTTGAAGAGAAGTAAATCACAACGGTAGAGGCTGTAAACTTGCAGTTATGGATTTGCAATCCAGTTTAATTCTCATGTGGGGACTCCAGTTATAGCGCTAATGATTGATTGATTCTCTCAAGAGTTGGGGAGTAAATTGTATAAATCCTACTTCTCCACAGAATGCTTTACATCTAAAATGACACACAAGAGAGGCGCATACAGATAAAATTTTAGAATAAACAATTCAATACATCACAAATAAACCAGGTCTTTGAGACTAAAATGAGTTTGGAAGGGTCTTGACTCACCACTGTTTCCTCTAGTCCCTTGAGGTCCTCTCTGGCTTGTTCCCGTTTATCATTGAGCAACCTGAAAAACAAGAGAGAATCATAAAACACCTAGTTTCAGGGAACTCAAACTAGGCAGATACTATTTGCATCTGTAGATAAATCAGGAAAACAAACCAACGAGCACTCAAATAGCCAGTCTGTTTCTAAATTAACCAGAGTATCTGGGTATCTGAATCACAGACACACAGTTAAGGCCTCCCCGGGATGAGAGGAAACAGGAAGCATTTGAAGGAAACTCACAGGAGCTTTTCCAGTTTCATTTCTCTCTCTTGGTCCTCTATTTTCAGCTTGTTATAATCAGAACTGAGCTTCTCCTGTTCCAGTTGCAGTTTCTGATTCAAACTGAAATTGAGAGGAAAAAGCGATATATTCCAAGTCAGTCTGAAATTCTGAGTCATCCAGCTAAACTATGGTTCTGTTCCAACCCCATTAGCTCCGTGCAACAAAGGCAGTGGTTCGGGAGGATTCTGAGGGATCAGAGAAAACCGCCTCGCAGCTTTCTCCCTACCTAAGTGAGAACTAATTTCTGGAGAACACCTCGAAGGCATGAGACAAAGGCTTGAGGATGTATTTGTAGTTTGCTTGTATGCAGGAGTCGCAGGGGGAAAATAATGACATTGGAAGATATTCCAAAACAGAAAGAAAGCCCCCTTAGACAAGTGTGGCTTCCTGGAGCACAGTGGGTGGGCGTGCACCGGCAGCTCAGGTGGATGTTTCGACCTTCCTCCTCTCCAGCGAGCGCTCCGAAGACATCTCCCCGGTCCAAATGCCTGGCTGACACAGGAGAGTTCCTGCTCTGTGGCAGCCTTGAGGAGGGGTTCAGAGGAATTATAAAGAGTCGAGAATCAGGGCTTTGCAGCAGACGGAAATTTGCCATCTGGTTGGGGGCACTGGGTCAGCACAGTACTCAGAAAGCCTTTTGTATGGGCATACCCAGGCGACTAAGGGAACAGATTACACATCACATAAAGGAAAGCCCGGGAGTCCATTTGCAAGGCAAAGCCCAGGAAGCCCCCACCTACTCCTCACCCTCCCTCCCTCTTTCTTGTCTTCCTTCCCTCTCCAGCCCCTCTTCCAGCTGAATATTTTGAGGGTGATTAATCAGAATAATGAACATGAGACAAGCACAACATGAGTGACAGCATGGGGGTGGCCCAGAGGAGAAGGGGAGAGAGGCTGCTGAGTGCTTCCCTTAGGTGGCCCGTGTGCAGAGCACTCGGTGTCATTTAGACTCTGTTCAGTTACCATCCTCCTCTCCTAACATGCAAATGCACTGCACAAGCAGCTCACAGACGCTGAAAAGAGATTTGGATCAGTAGTCTGGAGAATTAAACTCTTAACTTCAGTCTGATTCCTATTTAGTAATGTGACCTTAAGTAAATCATTTCACCTTGCTTCCCATATAGAACTCTTGCTTCTTTATCTACAGAAAGTGGGTGGGGAGGGACTTCAACTGGTGGGGTGTGGGGTAGTGGATGGAACTTAATATAATTGTTTTCTTTGTAAACCTAGGCCTTTTATTTGGAGCATTTAAAAACATTTTTCTGCAAAGAG
Organism: Sciurus vulgaris; assembly: GCF_902686455.1. Lineage (NCBI taxonomy): Eukaryota > Metazoa > Chordata > Mammalia > Rodentia > Sciuridae > Sciurus > Sciurus vulgaris. Next base: position 104,170,325 of record NC_136463.1, on the reverse strand, counting down.
GTTCAGAGACTGTGGAGAGGATCCTCTATGCAAAACCATTAAGAGCCTCCAGGACAGGACCCCAAAGGCACCTTCTGGCTGGATGACTTCTGTGTTGCAGATAAGGGGGAAGGACAGGGCGGAAGATGGAGAGGCACTATGGAGCAGGGGACCCCCCAACGGCTCTGACAAGGCAGGAGTGTGGCTGGCCATGGGGTGGTGTTCCCAGAGTCAAATAGCAATGCAGGCATCCCACAGCTCACAGGCACCTTGGCCAGTGCAGACACGTGTCAGTGTGGGTCCAGGAGGCTGCAGAGAGGGCAGGTGTGTGCTGGGCAGAGGAGGCAGCAGGTGCTATGGGAACCCCTAGGTCAGGACAGTTTTTTTATTGTTTTGTTGTTGTTCTGGTACTTTCATCCAGAGAGTCTTCCCATTTCATGGGGCATGCATCTGCCCAGCTGAGCTGCCAACAATGTGGTCCTATCCCTGGGGGTGTGGCAATAGGAGGGGCAGACCAGGCCTACCCACCATCTGCCCTACCACAGCCCTAGGAAGCTGGGCTCCAGATGGGAGAACAGACCTCGAAGCAGCACGCCCAGGCCACTGTGTCAAGGGCAGAGCACAGAGCCCACGGGCGAGGAGAGACCTGCCCTTGACTAAAAGCCATGTCCTTCCCAACTGGCCCAAGAGGACTGAGCAAGGCACCCTCCCTCCGCCCCCAGCCCATAAACCCCAACTCACTCCCGAATCTCGTCAATGATCTTCTGCTTCTCTTCAATTTCGTCTCGAAGTCTGGACAGCTGCTTCTGGTGAGCTTCCCGGTGGCTCTCCATCTGCTGCTCCAGCGCCTTCTGCAACCAGGCCAGGAGAAATGTGTCATTTACTTGTTGGCACTCAGCCCACTCTGTGACAAGCCCTGGAGCCTCGTCTGCCTCCCTTGAATGTCAGATCCCCAAATTAAGGGTGTTTCAGGCTCTGTACCTCCAGGACCCAACCTTTCTCTACTGGGATAACAAAGTCCAAGGATCTATAAACAAACCAAGTGGGGCCTAGGAGAAATTAATCCACTGGTTAAACAGGAAATTCTCAGTTGGGCACAGTGGAGCACACCTGTAATCCCAGAGTAGGGAGGCTGAGGAAGGAGGAGTTCAAGTCCAAGGCCAGCCTCAGCAACTTAGGGAGAAGCTGTCTCAAAATAAAACGGAGGGCAACGGGCTAGGGCAGCTCAGTGGTAAAGAGCCCCTGGGTTCAAGCCCCAGTATTAAATAAATAAACAGAAAGTTCTCCCTTGACCTTCTACAGCTCACCCAAGCTACACGGCTTTTCTGGCCAGGTCAGTCAGAAGGCACTGACCTCTTACTACTCAAGTGGCCTCAGACAAGCGAGGTAACCTGTGTGGGCTGCACTTCCTCACCTGTCAAATCATAGCAACCCCCCAAAAAACCATTCACACACTGTCCACTGCAGAATTATGGCAGGAGGAGGTTTTTCCACCAAAACCTGAAAATAGGAGAGGGGCTCAGGAAGACCAGGCATGATTTTGCTCTGTTGGCTGCAGCAGGGCCACATCCCAGGCATTGCTTCAACTGTGTGTAGGCTTTTGCTCGATGAGGCTCATACTTTATCTAAAATGAATCCACATTCTACATCTCCTCACATTTCATTTTATTCACCCAAAAGTTTTATCTCCCAGTCATTTTTCTGACATTTTCCTTTCCTGATTCAAATGTGGCCAATAAAGAGCTGCATGTTTAAGATGGAAACTCAAATTTAGAGTATTTGGAAGAGTTCTTTACAAAGATTAAGGGGAGAGGTTTTCTTCTACTTAAAGGAGGGGCAAACCCTTCCTCAGAAGTGAAGCCCAACAACAACGTGCCCGTGCAGTGACTTCCCTCTTCATCAGGAATTTGGGAGACCAAGTTATGACTGCAATATAGCCACCCTCCACAGACCTCCGACGTCCTGGGCAGCCCTGTGGTTGTCTCATATCTGCACCAGCCCACACTGAGAATGGCTCTGAATGCCCAGCAGTGCCCCCCACACAACTGCCACGCACAGGTCTGAAGGTGACAGACTTTTCTAGAACAAGAAAATGCAGTCCAAATGCACCAAACGCTCAGCAGGCTCGGTGGGAGGGGCAGCTATACACACCTTCATCTCCTCAGCATCCTGCAGCCGCGTCAGGTGTTCTTTTTCCTTATCCTGGAAACTGACTTCGTGCATTTTTTCTGTTTTGAATATTAAATAATGATTTAAGATTTCACAAAGAGGACTCGCACCCAAAAGAAAAAATAAAACACACACACACACATACACACACGAAAAATGGCAATAGAGTAAAATATCAGATTATATCACTAATTAAAACCATGGCAAAAAGGAAATAGCCTCCCAGTAAGGGAGTCCTGGCTGGAGCCAAAGCTGACCCCTCCCACAGCATTGCCCAAGGTGTCTGGCCAGAGCCCTGGAGAGAGCAGCCATGGGGCGGGGGTGGGGGTGCTAAATGGAAGCAGGACACCCCCAACCGCAGCTGGCTCTAATCACCTCACACCCTGGAAGACTCATTCCCACCTGGGCTCTGTGCGCAGCCCCTGAGGTCATGTACATAAACGAGCTCTGCAGATTATAAAGCACCCTGTGAGTGTTCGGTGGCATTTGGATTCATGCCACTGGTAGAATTCCAGAAAGAGCTCATTTACCTCCCATGGGTAAACTATTTATTTTCTAAGAATCTGGAGCAGAAAAACAATCGTAGGGTGAGAATGAGGAAAGCAGGACTATACCAGAACACTTCCAAGATTCCTCGGGAGCCCCCTGGGGGCGGGGCTGTTGGGGGGCCCTCAGGTCTCAGCAGTGTATTCCTGGTCAATGGGCCCCTGAGGGTGTGGTGTCTCGCGAGCTGGGGATTTGTGGGGCGGAGGCAAAAATGGCTTAAGACACTGACATTTAGTGCATGATCTCTCTCTAGTCTTTTCCACTTTAGCTCAGGTCTCTCGCTTCTGTTTTATTTCCGTTCAGTAACACCACTGCAGGAACCATGTACAAGAGGGAAAAATGCTTTTCCATGTCCAGTTTTTGGTGGCCAACTCTACTCCTACCATGCATTCACTACCACAAAAGAAAATGTTAGCAGGCTACAGCAGAGGGGGTATGCCCTCTTTCCTTTATTAGTTTGCCTTTGCATTTGAGACAAAATATATTTACTGAGCAAATAACAACAATCACAACAGAAATAAAAAAGGATAAAATCATCGACCATCCTACTACCTTAAACAGAACCATTTTCATCAAATATTAATGATTAGAAACACGTGCATCCATTTGTGTTAAACAGTTATGACCACAAGACAGATAATACTTTGCAAATGATTTTTAACATCGCATCATCAGCCCTGGTACACCTCATGGAATTCATTTCCAGTGCGGAAGCAACTTTCTATTAAAGTTTATTTAACTGTTAGACATTTAGGTGGCTTCCTTTTTTTCCCTTTCTGTTCCTTTTCTTTTTCCTTTTCTGATCTAAAAGTCTGCAATGAATATTTGAAGTTTGAACCACCATTTGACCCAGCTATCCCACTCCTTGGCCTATACCCAAAGGACTTAAAATCTGCATACTACAGAGATACAGCCACATCAATGTTCATAGCTGCTCAATTCACAATAGCCAGACTGTGGAACCAACCTAGATGCCCTTCAATTGATGAGTGGATAAAGAAACTGTGGTATATATATACAATGGAATATTACTCAGCCATAAAGAATGATAAAATTATGACATTTGCAGGCAAATGGATGAAATTGGAGAATATCATGCTAAGTGAGATAGGCCGATGTCAAAAAGCCAAAGGACGAATGATATCGCTGATAAGTGGAGGATGACACATAATGGGGGGGGAGGGAAGGGTTAGAGTTAGGGTTAGGGAGGGGGGCAAGTATGGAGGAAGGAACTACTGTATAGAGGGTAAAGAGGGGTGGGAGGGGTGGGGGGAAGGGAAAAAATAACAGAATGAATCAAACAACATTGCTCTATGTAAATTTATGATTACACAAATGGTATGCCTTTACGCCATGTACAAACAGAGAAACAACATGTATCCCATTTGTTTACAATAAAAAAAAAAAAAAGAATATTTGAAGTTTGAGGATCAAAAGGTATGAAGAAATGTTACAACTGCCAATTTCACTAGTATGTGTAATTATAATGTACTAATAAAAAATTTAAGATTATCCAAATTGCTTTCCAAAAAGATTAATACTTTTCATTTCAACCTGCAATATGTGTGTTTGGTCTCACATTGTACCAATGCATATATTCAGGCTATTTCTGCTATTTATTCATATTTATAAGTGCTTCCTATGCCTGTCAAAGAGAAGAGCTCATTCAAGGGCAGAGAGTGCCAGGTTAACCATGGTGGAAGTTCATGCTTTATTTTAAGAGCAACAAATGCCATGGAAGGGTGAGATGCATGGGTTCAGGCACAAGACAGAATCTGATTTTAAAATTGTCCCTGGGAATGCACGGCAGCTGGCTCAGACTAGTAGAGCCCCTCAGTAGATAGATGTAGCCGCAATCCTTAAGTTATCCTGGACAGTAGCAGTGAAGACAGAAATCAGCAGAACCAGAGGGACACCAGTTGAAGGGACAGGCCTTGGTGACTGTCGGAGGCTGAGAGCAGTGGGGGCAGGGGATATTCTGGCCTGGGCAACTGGATAGAATGAGGAAGAAGAAGACAGGCAGATCTGGAGTGGGGGTAGACATCTACAGGTTTCTCCATTTTTTTCTTTTTCTTTCAGGGATGCTATTGTTTTCAGTAGAACTAGAAACACTTCAATTAAGCAAAACTAAACATCATGACTCCAGCCAACTGGAGACTGTCTGATTTAAGCCAAGCATTTGACACCTGCAAAGCAGTCAAATATTTACCTTGGGCTCGGAGCTTGGCCAGCTCTTCGCTGAGCGAGTCCTGGGACTCTTCCAGCTGCCTCCTCTTCTGTTCCATGTTCTGCATGTAGTCTGTCAGAGATTTGATCTTGGCTTCGTGCTTTAAACAAGAAAACAGATCAAAAGGAAGAGGGAATGACGAGCAAGTGCTCATCTGAGCTTGCCTGGGACTATCTGATGGGAAGCTACAAAGGAGTTTCTGGTGTCCCTTTACTGAGTACCAAAATCAAATGGTGTCTGTTCTTCCCATTGCTGGGATTTGTAATTGAGGACCAGGACAGTCCTGTTTCTTCCACGTGCTTCATCTGCTTCATCCCCCACAGTCACTACTCCTGGCCCTCCCTCCTCGTCATCCAAAGCACCCCCCACCACCCACCATGTTCCTCCTCATGGAAAAGTGTGTTGGAGGGTTGGGGGTGAGCTCAATGGTAGAGCACTCGCCTGTCACACACAAGGCCCTGGGTTCAATCCCCAACACCACAACAAGACAAAACAAAACGTAAGTTGTGCTGGAAAGGAAGGAACTAGGAAAGGGGCACAGCTCTGAGAGCCTTATTCTTTGAGCATGCCCCCGATTCCATCTTCAAATTTATATCTTTTAAATCCTTCAAACAAACCAACTCCTGTGTGGGGGACTTTGCATTTTATGGTCTTCTATCTCTAGGAAGCTTCTCTCTCCCCAACTCCACCCCCCACCCAGCACACACTGTCCTGACTCACTCCTTACCATTCAGGCCCCAGCATCTTCTTCCAGTACTTACTGCTATATGATTTATCTTATCTATTTTCTTAATTGTTAGTTCCATGAATGCACAGAGTAGACATTTAATAAACTGAATGAAAAGAATGAATGAGTTAATGGGAGCTCACTGACTAAACAGGGATAGAGATAACTTCCAGGCATCTGGAAATATATAGAACACTCCCCTTTCAGATCTAGGGAGCTCACACTTAGGCAGGAGGACCCTGCAGGCCAAGCTCTAATAATGTAACTTCTCCAGAAAATGCACCTCAGCTGAAGCAGTTATTTTTAAAGGATAGTTTCTGATGAAGAGAACATAGAGAAACAAGGAAGGTAGCATCTCAGTGGCAAATATTCTGTCAGATTCCTTAGAGTGCATCTGAAAATGGTGTCAAGGTTTCAATTCCTTTTGCACTAAATAATGACAGAACCTTCAACTGTGTAAATTGTAGCAGAGTACAAAAATCTCATCTAATAGAAAACTGCGTTTTGCTAATACTCAAAGAACTTTCTAAACGTAACCACAAAACATCTTAATCTTCTTGCCTCTGATCTCATATTCTAAAGTCAGCATCACTCTGAGATCTGGACACTTGTCCCCATCCATTTACACAGCGTACAGCTGACACAGTTCCAATGGTTAGGTCAGTCCACAGAGGGCACAGAGGGACTTGGACGTGGAGCTGGTACAACCAGCTGGAAAGAAAAGGTGCTGGGCTGCAGGCCATGGGCCCTCTGCTTGTGGCCTTGCCTTGGCCCCGTCTGTTAGGGAGCAAGACACCTCAAAGCACATGCTGTCACTATCAGCAGTGATCCAGAAACCAGATTTGAGGACCACCATTCCCTAATGTTTATCATTTTTCTGCTCAATTTTTATGAATTATAGAAATATATATTTTATAAGAGATAATAATTATAAAAACTATAAATTAGAAAAATATAAAGCATCCAGAAAAAATGGCATATATTTCACTCATAAACCACTCTAACTTATCAACCATTTCCCTTTTATATAGTCCTAATGTTAGCTGTTGGGACACATTCTTTACAAAGTTGCAAAGCACATCGTAGATCTATAACTCAGCATTTTCATTTTCACTTAACTTTATATAATTATACTTTCCAAATGGCTAGGTTTTATAGATTTTTTTAATAGGAGCTGCATAATATTCTTCCATATAACTTTGTTATTAGTCTATTAATAGAGAGTTGGGTAATTTATTTGGTTCTAATGTAAAACAATGCTATATTAAATAGCTTGTGCATAAGTTTTTAATATTTTTAATCAGGAAATGCTAATATCAAATGAAATGAAAAATTTTCTTTTTTGTATAACTAAAATTATTGGACCAAAATGTACTTACATTTTTATGATTTTGTATTTCCTAAGAGCTTTCCAAATGGACTAACCAAATTATACTTTTATCAACAATGTAAAAGCATATCGACCTCCCTGTCATATACTAGTACTGAGTAACATTTTCTAATACATTTTTCCTATTATGTTAGTTATAAAATGGAATCTGGTGGAACCATTTAGACAAGGACTTAGAGATGTTTCCATGATTACACATTATTATGCTTAAAAGCACAACAGAATGAAGCATTCTGTCTGTCTCTCAGTATTGTCAGGGGCCCCAGTCCTTGGCGTGCCTGGCTGTTTTCGTGCTGCATAAGGCAATGAGTCACACACAACTGGACCACTCAGAGAAACCTCAGCCCCAAACGGCAAGCCCAGATATCAGTGGCAGCCCAAGAAACTGGGTTACTGTTTTCTGAAACGACCTTACTAGAACAAAAATACCTTCCCAATAAGAAAAAAAGCAGTTTGCTCATTGAACAAATGAAAAATGCCCCTGGGCCTGAAAAGTCCTTGAGACCTCCTGGGTTTTGGGTTCACATACACTTTGGTTAGACTCCTAGCTCCACCACCATTCACTGGCTGTTTGTGTTTGAAAATATATTTAATCTCAATCTCAGTGTACTAATCTGCAAAAGAAAATAATAAATCCTGCCTACCAGGGTGTTTTTTAAGATCAAGTGAGAAAAAGCATGTAAAGCATCTTTCGCACAGTGTATAGCACACAGTAAACACTTGATAAAATGCTACATGATACTACTATTAATATTAACAGTAAGAGCAGCAATAGTTTCTACTTTCCCATCTTAAATTATACATGTGGTAGAGATTAAAGGATGCAGGAATGTTGCATTGGTTGATCGGCGTTTTAGAGATTCCGCCCAATGTTGTCCAAACATTATATATATACTTATGTAGCCCTCTATAGAGATAGAGATATACATATACATCCTTTAAAAAGAGAAGGGTCTCAAGGGGATTCGTGTCATTCACACAGCAAAATCTAGCTTTAAGAATCTCTCAGAGTCAGCTCCTGGTAGTGCTGCTACTGCAGTTCGTACTCTCTACTGTTTGCTGTCCTTCTCTTCTTTCCAGATGTTGCAAACCTCTTGTTTCTAAACCCCAAATGATTAGTCATGGTGAATATGTCACTGTTTTGTTGGGATTAGTCTTGATGATAAGTAGAACTATATATCAAGGGTCACTGAATCTCTCAAACAACTGTAAGCGGCTAGTATTCTGTATTTTCAAAGAGAAGTAAAGTTTGTTAATCATTTCTGGCCATTAAAAAAAAGAGAGAAGAAGAAGAAACCCGGGCTGTCATTGCCTGGGGAGGTCATGCATATGTAAAGCAAAGGGTCTAACTATCACCATTATGTCCCATCAGCACCAGTAAGAGCGGGGCGGATTTCAAGGGGGCCAGGTGTGAAGTGAGGAGGAAAGGGTGGCTCACCTGGGAGATAAGCAGCTGGCAGGCTGCCAGCTCCCGCTCACTGGCGCTCATCTTCCTATTGGAATCCATCTGGGCGCTCTCAAGCTGTTTGCTGCGGTTCACCAGGGACTTGACCTCTGACTTCATCTTGCTGATGTAGAGGCGGGCCATGGTGAACTCCTCTTCAATGACTCCATTCACATCTGCCAACTGAGCACAGCAGGGAATGCACTCAAATATCACCAGCAGTTTCCAGAGGCTCACAGATTCCCCTGAAACCTGACCATGGACACTCAAGCTGTCCACAGATTTCTAGTTAAGCATCTCTAATCATGAACAAGCTGAAAATGCTCTCTGAGAGGGGCCACATATTCAACTACAAGTTCTCCGAAACCTCAGCTGAAACATCCAACTGAAAATCTCTGCCAAACATAATCCTTAATGAACCAGGTTTTTCATTACAATTGATCTTTAAGAAAAAAGAGATGACATCAGGAGAAAAGGCACTGCAGGTTTCAGAAAGAAGATAACTTTGGAGTCACGTTCTGTTCAATGCCTTACAAGGTGCATCTCTATAACAGCAGTGGGGTCCAGTGCTCCTACGGGTGATCTTTAATTTCTATAAAAACACAAATCAAAGTTTTGATCATGTTCTCCATAGTCTGTTTATTCGGTTAGAGAAGTAGACTAATGCCTTAATGTTTCTATAAGCAACCACAGCAAAGGACTTTCTATAAAGTCCTTGACGATGAAAATTAATTTCAGTTTCCTCTTGAAGTTTCTATGTGTGACTTTTCATTGCTACCAATCAACTTTTCCTTGCCTTTTCACACCAGTCCCTTCCAAGCAGATAGTTATCTGAGAACAACAGTCCAAATTTACCTTTAAAAGAGATTCTAACAGTCATCATTTCTGCATGATATATATTTTCTAAGTTTCAAACTTCTACTGGAAACAAAAATTGTAGCAAGATATTTGGGATAGACATGCAAGATATTTGCATCTGCTAAGATGCAAACAGATCTGGAAGGGCAATTGACCAAATGAGCAACTGTGTGTGTACTTTTGTTTAACCACCAGAGGGCAGCCTCGCACCTTGGGAGAAGACAGTAGTCCAGAAACCAGCAGGTGAACTCTGACAGAAAGAGGGTTAAGACAGTGACTCCCAGTTTCCTTTGTTTGTTTTTGTTTTGATATTCTACAGCACACTCTCACTACCCACTTGTCATTAATTCAGCATATATCTATTTTTAAGTAAACATTGAGTGATGGTAAAATGAAATTGGATATCAGCTCTGAAAATTAGTAGCCAATATGAAATACAATCATCAGATACCTTGGTGTCAATCTTCCCATAAGAATTCAACAACAGATCAGGCACATTAATCTCTAATAACCAGCTACCCAAGAGGCTAAGGAGGGAGGATTGCAAGTTCGAGGCCAACCTGGGCAACTCAGACCTTGTCTCAAAAAGGCTAGGAATGTAGCTTAGTGATAGAGTGCCTCTGGGTTCAAACCAGTACCCCAAAAAAAAAAAAAAAAAAACCCAAAGCGACAGTACTTAATAACAACACCAACATCAAGCCAATGCACGATGCAGAATCTATGTTAACAGGAAGAAAATCTATAAGTATCCGTTGTAACTTTACCTTCATGGAGGTTCTTGATCAGCTAGTTTTTTTTTTTTTAATTTTTTTTAGTTGTAGATAGACACAATACCTTTATTTTATTTATTTATTTTTATGTGGTACTGAGGATCGAACCCGGTGCCTCACACATTAGGAAAGTGCTCTACCACCGAGTCACAACCCCAGCCTCTCAGCTAGTTGCACTTCTAACTCCCAAGATTTGCGTACCAACATCACTTCTCCTTACATTCCTTTATAATCCAAGAGCCTGGAGATTTAGGTGAGAAAAGCCTACAGTATTTAAGTCCAGTTTGGTTCTTGTGCCTTTGTCCCAGCATGGAACAAGATGAAAAACATCTTCCAAAGCCCAGCCAGATGTACCCATACATTGCCAAGCTCTTTAGAAAGGTACAGGACATCATGTCTTCCAGGTGGAACTCAGAACATACATTAGCTTCTGGCTGGAAAATGCTACTGACCCAACAGCTCAAGCATCCTGGGAAGAGAACAAAGTCCTCTTATCCTCTAGGTCTGTCAAGATAGGACACTTGGTCTTCTGTGCCCAGATTCCAGGTGTTATGATTTAGTGTGAGAGGCCCCTTAAAGCTCATGTGTGAGATAATACAGAAATGATTGGAGGTGAAATTATTAGATTATGAGAGCTGTGAATAATCCATTTGGTAGATTAATAATTTAAAAGAACTAGTGTACTAGGTGGTTACTAGAGGCAGGTAGGGTGTAGCTGGAAGAAGTAGGTCCCTGGGGACATGCCTTTGGGGTTTATATTTTGCCCCTGGCACCTCAATCTCTCTGCTTCCTGGCAGCCATGAGCTCAGCCTCTTTCTTCCACTGCAACTTCTGCCATGAACTTTTGAAACCAAAATAAAGCCCAAAGTAAACTTTTCTTCCTCTTAGTTGTTGTCAGGTCTTTCGGTCGGTCACAGTGACAAAAAGTTGACTAATATACCAGATAAGCTGGAAGAGTGTATATATATATATATATATATATATATATATATATATATATATATACAATAGACTTGCTGCCAACTGACAGCTGAACATTTCTTCCTCCAAATGAGACCATAACTTCTGAAGCCTACTCTTATCCATGTCCAATGTGACAAAACGATAATCCAAACAAATGGTTTTTAACTGTGAAGCTTCTTACCACTACAGAGGTCATATATTTAGTAGTTTTGTGTTCAAGAGTTCACAGTAATTCCAATACACTGTTATTTCAAAAAGAATAAACCAGGGATTTGCTGCTAAAATGTTATTTATTTATAACTCTCTTAAGGACTGACAATGCCCCCAGCAGTACATATTAGACCATATGGTCCTGTACTAATGGCCAATCAAGCAGAGAAGACTGCATCATAGTGAAATTAAATGGGAAGTAGATCCTGCCCTTCCTACCCGTGTAGAAAGGAGTCAACCTCACAACCACCCGAAGTCTCTCAAGCATGAAATGATCACGCAAGGTGAGAAAGTATTGCCATTTCTAGACCAAGTGAAAGGTAAGTGAAGTGACTTTTTAAATTCTCAAGTGCAAAGGTTAAAACAGGACTAAAAGAAGTCAGTGTGGGAAAAAGAAAATTAGTCAACCCAATACATTTTATTTGCTGCACCTCAACTTTCTTCCTGTTTTAGTCAGCTTTTGTGTTGCTGTGACTAAAATACCCAACAAGAACAACTTGGAGGAAAAGTTTACTTCAGAGATCTCAGTCCATTGCTCTGGGCTCAAGGTGAGGCAGCACATCATGGCGGAAGGACCCAGAGGAGGAAAGCTGCTTAGCTCATGGAAGGGTCAAGAAGCAGAAAGAGAGTGGGGAAGAGGCCACAGGGAAGATGCCCACTTCCAGGGCACACCCCTAGTGACCCACCTCCAGCCATGTCCCACCTCCCTACAGTTTCCATCCAGTCAGTCCATTCAAACTAGGATGGACTGATTAGTTACAGCTCTCACAATCCAATCATTGTACAAACTCAGTATTCCTGCATTAACAGGAGCTTTTGAGGGACACCTTACATCCAAAGCATAACACTTCTTTTTAAAATTTTTAATTGAAACTTAATAATTGTACATATCATTTTCTCTTTCTATTCAGTTTCTGGCTAGACTCATAGACATCTTTGCTTAAAAAAAACGCCCATCAACACAGGAGGCGGGGGCCAACTAACGTAGCTGGTCTGTTAACGCTGGGCTCATCTTTTCATTTATTAGGCTCATCTTGTTCTGTTGACTAAACAAAATACTGCCTGGATTCTGGAAATGTTTCAAGACACCACTGACCTGGGGAAATATGGAGGTTTTTTTTTTTTTTTTTCTGTGTTTTGGTTTTGGTTCCCTGGATGTTCAGGTCTGTCATATTCTGCAATGAGACCAAGGGAAATTCCCACAGCCATCTTTTCTCCTACTCTAGAGCTTTACCAGAAAAGACCCTGTGAGAACTGAGAGACCCTTGGAACAAAATACAAGATCCCTGACACAAACATTCTTGATCAGCTTATTTTCCTACACCACAATAACTACCCATAACCAAAAAGAAAAAAAAACCTGTACCTATAATGATAAGCCTAACCAGTATGTGCAGAAGTCACGTGACGTCTGAGCTCACAACCTGCGAGACTATCTGGGCTTATCTTATTGTTTATTTAGGAAAAAGAAGCCAGAGAAGCACAGCAACTTGCCTCCTGTCAGTTCTCATGGCCCCAATGATTCAATTATAATTATAAGAAAAAAACAAAACGAGAATGACTAAGAACATGATGATCTGTGAGAGTTATCAATGAAATTAACCAGGGCATCCAATGTCTGCAATCTAAAAATAATCTCCAAAGCATCCAAGTGAGTATTTAAAAATAATCTCAATCATACTTCAGATTCCCAAAGGTAAGGACTCTCTTTTTAACGCCGAAGTACCCAGACACTCTTTGATTTCATTAGCATTTTCATCAGCTCTATTTTAGAACTTAGCATAAAAATACCTTCCTTTATCGTTATCAGCAGCAGGCACCAACGTCCCATAAATCAACTCCGCCTTCATATTGTGAGGGCCATTTAATCAACCCAATGTCAGAATTTTATTGCTCAACACCAACATATGGTTCTAAAAATTAAATCCTCAAATATAAAATCACCAAAGTGGAACTTAAGAGGATTAACCCTATAGTACCTGAAAATTCTGTGCTAAAATTAGGCTCATTCACAAGGATTCATGAAACATTCAGTTACAACCATGGTTTCATGAAAGACTGAGGAAGTTGACAAGAGGTCGTATACCCTAAGTCTAGACCTGCTCCACCATCCAAGGGCAGCTTTCTGTTTCCTGGAAATACTCTATAAATGGAAACCTAATCTTGGGAGCCTCTTCTAGATTTTATAATCCCGTTTCACAGCCAGAGTGCTCCCACTCAGGATACTAACATAAAATTTAGCCTTTTAAAGATAAAATGGCTAAACTCAAAAAGTTCAGTTTTAGTGATTTGTGAGGAGGAAACTTGGTGGTATAATCTCATTCCCTAGCTCAATATAAACAGCATATACTTATCAAGGAGTACCCTGCACAGGTGCTATATTATTTTAAATCTATGGTTATCAAAATATTGTGGTATTGGCATAAAGATTAGATCAATGGAACAGAACACACCACCATCAGCCCCACATGCTTTGGGGACCAATAGATATGTTCATTATCTTAAGGATTGGTGATGGCTTCATGTCTGTACTCATCAAAACTTCTCAAACTATACATTTTATGTGAAGTTTACTTTATGTAATTTATACCTCAATAAAGCTTTTTTTTTAAGTGTCTATCCTATTTTTTCCAGTTAATGACTATAATGGGCTCTTGCTACTCTTTTACTCCCTTGACATCAGGACCATCAATGTACCCAACCCCAGGGGGCGGGTGATGCTTCATTTAAGTCAACTGTGTAATCCCATTCTCCTTCATTTCCCAGCTTCCCTTGCCTTGCTGTTTGGGGTGGTCTCATGATCCAGTTCTGACCAATGAGGTAAAGGGGAAAGTGTGCTGGGAGCTTCTGGGATATATTTCCCTCCTGGATGAAAGCAGTCATACTTTTCAGCCCATTCTGCTTGGGATGTGGTTGAGTGAGGATGTAATGATTGGTGCCATAGCAGCTATCTTGCTAGCATGATGCAAAATCCTAAGGATATGAAAAGGGAACAAGCTGAGAACAGAAAGGAAATAGAGATAAAGACTGAGTTCTTGACATTATTAAGCCACTTAACTAAATCAAAATACACTTCTCAAATCCTAATCAGCAAAAGAATCTCATTAAATTCTGATTCTGTAGGTCTGAGGTGAAGCCAGATCACACTGAATAACAAGATTCCTGACTTCTTGTACTGTGGATAAATAAATGCAGTTCTGTTTCTTAAACCATGGTTAGAATCCTATTGCTTTCCTTGAAGGATTTCCCAATTCATATTGTTTGGTTGGAGAATTCTCACTGCATTGGGTTCTTATGGAAAAGGAGAAATACTATTCTGAGGTTAAAACTTCAGCTTAAGCTATCTGATTCCAAACTTTTTTGATATTGGCAAATAAGTCTAAGGAAGAAACCAATTTGCATAAAACCAACTATGATTTGAAGACCTTCCCTAGATTTGAAAAGGGATTTTTCTTCTCCTCGCCACAACACCCACTCATTCAAATATTTCCCAGCACCTGGTGGATACTAAGTATTGGATGCTTAAAAGAATTAAATGCAGGAGCTGAAGAAATAGCTCCTTTTGGAGAGCAGTCACCTAGCATGTGCAACTTCCACGGTTCAAATCCCTGGCCCCTCAAGCGGGGGGAAAAAAAATTAAATGCAGAGGCTGCTAACTCAGAATCACACTCTGATAATAACGGGTAGAGAATAAAAAGAGGACTGACTTACAGTCTTCACATCATTGGTGCCAATAATTCCACCTATCTCCCCCAGATCCTTCAGCAGCAGATTCAGGATCTCAGTAGCCCTCTTTTTCTGGTGGTTGCTAAGCTCTTGTAGCTGGCTCAGTTCTCTCTGTGTGGTTGTCAATGTAGTCTGAAAAACAAATTCCAACCACAAGTTAAAAGAGTTGCACATCAATTTCACACAGGCAACCTTGCAAAGAATAACAGCCTCATGTAAGACAGAGCTCTTTTATTGTTTCTTGTGATTTCAATATAGAGACCTTTTGAGGCAAATTGTAACACAGCACCGTATTCTTTGATAAAAAGAGGAAATTCATATCAATAAGTTACATTATGTGGACCAATTATATGTCTGTAGGTCAGATGACAATTCCCAGGTCAGTGAAATCAGTTATTAAAAATAAATAAAACCCAAACTGAAACCCTTGGGTTTATAACATTGAATCACTTCTTCCTACCACCAGATGTTTTGTTCAGGGTCTAAACAAGCTACAGATGTCCCCATTTCCACTGCCACACAAACCCGCTCCCCAGGTCACTTCTAAATTCCCACCTACTTCGTAATAGATAGGTCTGGAATAGGTGGCACAGAAGAACACTAATGAGGTTAGAAAACAGCTTAGAAAAAAATCCCCCAATCTCCACAGTGAAGCTGAATTAAACACTACTCATTTTTTTTTTCAAAATTAGTTAAGTTCAACAAGAGATGTATCCTTAATAAATAGCAAATGTTCTATTTTCTTGCCAAACTTTTACAAATTCTTCTCTTTCCCATCTTTCATGTATATATCCTTAACCAACTCTCAGCATCAATAGAATAGCCATGTTTTGGCCTCTTGATATTAACTCAGCCTACAGAGAAATAATTCCCCGATCCCTAAAGCTGTGGAGGCTAATTCAAAGACATTTATGCAATTCTCCCACAGGCAGCTATTTCACCAGAGAATTTTTTTAATGATCTGACTAAAATAGTACTCTAAACCAGTCTAATAATACCTTGATTTGACAGAAAGTTAGAATTTTATTATGGAAACTGTTTCATTGTTTTGAGAAGGAAATAATGCCAAAAACTAGTTAAAAGAATCCTGGAGAAAGCACTAGGCAGAGAAAACCTAGGTCTCCTTTCCTAAGTGACTTCTTGGGTTTGTTTACTTTGGTTTGGCACTGCTGCCAACTGCTTATTTCACCTTGTTTTTAAGATCCACAGAAGCAGGGTCCCCATCTTGGGAAGCCACTAGAATGGTCTCTCTGTGCAATTGAATGTATGGAGCAAATAGCATTTCCTGTCAGCTTTGTAGTCCCAGGATCAGCACTTTCCTGTACCATCTGCTGCTTCTCCTTGCCCGGGAGGACTGGATGTTTTCCACAAAGTAGGCTGACCAGAATCCCATGATACCAGGTCACTGGGTAGAGATGCCAAGGGCAGCAGGTTATAGCCACTTGGCTTCACTACCCATTTTTTGCTGGCCCTGCTTGCCTGCGCCTAGCTCACTGAGCAAATCCCACAGTATCTTTCACTGGAAGAACCTGAGAATAAGGAAACATGCAGACAGAAACACTGGCTAAAATTGGACAGCAAACCAACAGGGACAGCTTAATTCCCGGCTTCTGAAGGAAACAGCTGAAAGAAGTAGCTGAGGGGAGGGAAGGGATTTCATCCGGCGAGCTATAAACAGGAAGAATGAATTGCAGGTCCCCCAATTCTTGCCTGTTAATACCAGTACGTCGAGGTTTATTTACTGATATTGTAGGATATGCACAGGTCGATGCAAAGTGCGTTTCATAAATTCACTAATCCTCACACGATACAAGGAGCATGCTGTTGCCACTTATGTAGATAAAGGAATGACTGCTCAAGAAGTTTAAATGCCTTGACCAAAGCCTATGAGTTGTGAAGTCAAATTTTTAACTAGGACTTTTCTGGCACCTAAGTCTGTATTCTCTTGACTATTGCTACAAGATGTCCCTGCTAATGCTATAAATTCCTGGGATGTGAAACAGTTGTGAAAAGCAGTTCCAGGATGAGTAGACATACTTCCATAAAGTATTTCAGTTGTTGGAGAGACCTCAGAGAATGCACCTAACTCTGAACAAGCATTTGGCCAACTGCATTCTTCTGTGCTGTCAACAAATGTCAATGCAAGTATATTATGGCAGCTGAGGAAGTCCCACCCCCTAGATACAAATGCTCCAACCGTTTTCTGGGCCAGCTCATCTGTCAGCTGCTCATTGGCCCTGGTCTTGTCCTCCACTTCCTGTGACTTCTGGTCGTAATTGACAGCCAGCTCCTCCAGGGCCTGGAGAACTTCTTTCACCTCATCTTTGGCTGCCTCATTTTCAATCTGGAGTCGTGTCAGCTCCTCCTGTATCTTCTCATAGTCTCTTCTTGTGGAAGCTAAAAGCTGGGGAAATGAGACCACAAGAAACTTGAGGTTACTACTCAAATAGTTATGATCTTTGCTTCATCCAAAATAATTTTAAAACAAAATACAAGAGAACAAGTTGGAAAAGCTCAGAATGACAGGAAACCTCACTCTATATTGCAGATGCTAAATATTTTCTAAATGTTATTTTGAAAATCCGTTCCCTTTTTCTTTGTTCATTTAAAGCTGTGTATGCTTAAATCAAAGAATGAATCACGCATCAAAAATCACTGCACATTGAGTTGGTTGGATATTTCACATGCTAAACAAAAAATGAGGGAATCATTTCTAAGGATTAGAATACTATATATATAGCTTTTATAACATCATCATATTTCACATCGTAAAAGGCTCATTTCAAAGTTGACCAAAACCGTATTAAAGAGGCAGTCATTCACTTTTTCTTAATGTGCAGCAAGAATGCATAGAAGGATGTATCCTAAACATTCACACTGTTAAAAGAGAATGCTTGGGTTTGTGGATGCTTTCAGCATCTTTGTTCCTGTTATTTTCTGATTTTCCTATATAATGTCTTGATAGTATATAAAAAGGAAAATGTTAGAGTTTGAACTGTAGTAAAAAAGGAAATTTATCCCAGACAGTTGTCCTGATGTTGGGAATACCGAGGAATAGACTAGGAGGTAGAAGACAGGAAACACCACACAAGTGGAAGACCTCAGCTATAAAGATAGAAATCAATTACCTGCGGTTCATTTGATTACAAAGGCATAGACTATCTCCCTAAGGGAAGTGTTTGGGCAGAAGGCATAAATCATTGCACTGGAGAGATGAAAAGGAACAAAGAAGAAGAGGAAGGAAATGGTTACAGAGATGATGTCTGTGGAGGGCTGGGACCAGGGACAGCGACCCCAGCCACCTACTGTCATTGCAGCGTGTGTCCCATCTGCAGCCTTCTAACAATGAAGCAGAAAGTACCTTAAGGCATCAAAGAGAAAAGTACTCAGGCAATCCTCAGCAAGGGAATTACTAATGGTCTCTGTCTGATAGAATGGCTGGCTGTCTTTTGCTCAGGTTCCTGTTTGTAAAATATCTGGCAAACACAATGCAAAAAAGGCATTTACTACAGAATTGAATGCTATCAGGAAGAGACTGAAAACAATTTGGGTCCTTTTTATGTGTTTGAAATACATGCTCACACAGCACTGGGGCTCCTTTTCTCTTTGCTTTCCCCTCCTATGCCTTCTACTTTTGATTTTGTTTTTGCTCTTGATTTCCTCTAGGACAGCAGGAGAACAGAGTCTACACCTAAGTCCCAAGCCATTCGATATGCAGATTCAAAATAGCCTAAAATAGCAGGACCCCTGAGTGCTGGATCCATGCAGGTAGAACCATTCTTGCCTAACAACCAAGAGAGAGGTCTCTGCTTTTCAGGACTGATGGTAGCAAGCAGCTACTTATTCTCAAAACCCCAGAGCTCTACAAAGTCGACATTTATTTTCTAAATTCAGCCCAAATCAGCTTTTAACAGGCATTGAAAGGAAATCTACCAAGACATTTCCACATGATTCAGTGATTTAAAAATAAAAATTCTTTACAAATTAAATTTCTGGAACAAACATCAACAACAAAGAATAATAAAAGAACTCTGTATAAAAGAATTTATTGTATTCTTTACCTCATCCTGGTCCAACATCTGTTGCTTTAGCTTTTCAGCCAGCTGGCTCTGCTGGTTAATTTCATCATCCTGAAACAAAACATTATGGTTAATTTTTTTTTTTTTTTTTTGGTTATGTCATTTTTTTATATCCTGGTTTCCCGATGACAGTCGGTCACTAGGACGCCAGCCAGGAGCTTGCTAATAAGACAGGGGAAATAGTGTTGGGACCTTGAGGAATTAGAATACTTCTCCCACCTTTCCCAGCTGGGTGAATCATCTGAATAGTCTGAGAAGTATGAGATCCTACACATTCAACCCATTCTCTGGTCTTCCAGAAGTCAGAGACCTGGGACTTGAGAACTAAAAGGGACCTTGGAAAAATCCCTCCTGACATGAAGATGTCAACAGTGAATTCCTAATTCAAAAAATAAGGGAGTGAACCTCCAACCATCAGCATTGTAATATATGGATGTCCCAAATCTGGTCAAACACATCAGTGTCCAGGAATGCTGCCATGCAACAGGGAGGAAAGACCAGCATTTCCACATCGAGGTTTTTACCTGAGACTTCAAAAACCTTTACTAGCAAGTTCATCTTGGGCACTACCAGACCTCCTTCTTGATTGGAAGTTGTTTTTCTTGCCAGTTTTAAAAAACTCTGAAGGCATTTGGGGGTACAAAACTGTTGAAGCTTGCTTTCCCAGGCTGTCACTGGTGGGAAAGGCAACTTGCTGTCCTCACTTGCATTTCCTGCCACTAGGTGTTGCTGCCACAAAGGCAAGGCTATCCACTGCTGTCCCTCACTGCTGCGCAAACACCTCTGCTGTCCCTAGACACAGTCCTCCCCCAGTGCAGGCGAAGCAACCAGCGATGACGCCTAACTGCATAAGAAATTGTCTTCTCTGGCTATTTTCATGATTTCAAAGGAAATTTTAAGCACAGCCTGTGAAAAATGACAGCCTGGCTTCACATTTGCCTCTCCCTTAGGAATAGGATAAAAATCCTATTTGATGACACTTCTTTGGTCTATTCCCAGAGTCAAATCCAGTTCAGTATTATTAGATTTCTATTTGCACCAGGTCCTACCCCTACATGCTTTCACCAAAAGCCCATTAAGAAAACAAAACAAAACAATTAGAAACCCACCCTGTACTGTGCTTTCTGCCTTTTCAGAGGTGAAGTAAAGAGCGGTGAACTGGAGTGCCGGGTTGCAGAACTTCAGTTTTCCATGGAAATTCCCCAGTGTGTTTGGTGGTGTCAATGCATATGCCTAAATCAGGTTAATTCATTGTCACAAACTAATGCTTTCCGAAGAGCAAGAATATTTCAAGATCAAGAGCATAGGATCTGAATCTCCTTTTTCTTTGATTTTATTCCTCTGCTCAAAAAGTTCCTGTTTCCACAGAGCTCTGTACACCCATGTTTCCTCAATGGTTCTGCAAAATCCTGTTGACCTTTCTCCCAAAACCAGATCACTGACGGGAGAATTAGAGAAATTATACCAGGGTGAAACTGCCCCAAAATGGTACTTCTCCAATTAGCAGACTATTTTGTAGGACATATTTTCTCTTCTACCTTATAAACTTAGCTTGTCAGTTACAGGAGCAATTTTGTATTTGTGCTCCTCAGCACATAAATATTAAACAACTTAATATAAAAGACCCCATGAGTCTAACATCAGGGAGCCACCATCTCTCCCCTGGGGACAAACAACACTCCCAAGTGATAGGAATAACAAGAGGAGAAAAGCAATGGAGTGGATGCTTTGTTCTTAGGCTGTGCTCATCTCAAAGCCTGAAGATGCAGGCTTCCTTCCTGACAGGTGACAAGCTGGGATGCTGTGATTTTTAAGGTACAACGGAAAAACCCAGGGCCTCGAGGCCCTACCTGGATGCAGAGCAAGGATTATTAAAAAGGACATGAATCATTTGCACTGGAGACATTTCCACAAACTACATTTACACTTTATTAAGGCAATTTTCTAAGGAATTGGTGTAGTCCATTGTGATTCTTTTCTAAATGACTCAAAACTTTTAGGATAAGGTTTGCTGTACATTTGCCATCTATACAGTGAAGCACATCTCCTAGGACATTAAGCATGCTCACTCTGGCACAGACAATAAAGATCTAGTCTATAGAAAGCAGATTTCAAAGCACTTTTCAGACAGTAATTTTGTAGTTGAATTTTCTTAGATATGAAACAAAATGTACAGCCCCACCAATAACGAACTGGCTAACTCTGGTTATCAAAAGGTCACCAGTCACCTTTAATTATCAAGATGTTTTTGTTGCAATGATAATCGGTATAGTAGGTAATCAAATTACACTTCTACTTAAACTTATTTCATCTCAGGATAGTAGGATTGGAGATGTGACTAGAAACAAGGAGAATGCTGGCTCCAATTTGTTTCTGTTGTAACTGCTGCCAGTGCCCCTCAACATCACCACCCCTACAATACCACACATGATGTGGCTTCTCCCTCAAGCAAATAAAATCCAGGAGACCAAAGCAGAGGAACTGATATTTATAGAGCACCTGCTTCGAGTCAGAGATTTCTAATCCCCACTGCAATCTGTGGAAGCAACAGCTATGGCCCTGGGTTACAGATGAGAAAAGTACCCTCAGCAGGGCTTCCCCCAGGCCTGATGAGTCACAGGCCCAATGCCACAGTGCATGCTTTTCCACCACACAGCACTACCTCCGGGAGATGTGTCCTTAGACCCCTACAGGCACAGCGCAGGGGACAGAGGGTACCTAGGAGGCAATCAGGTAGTCTTTCTTCCACTGTAGCCTAGAAAGATTGATCATTTCCTCATTTAAAGGGCTCAGGCCAAAATGAGATGAACACTGGCTGGGAATCAGAGGATGTGTAACCTCGTTCCAGCTCCACCACATATAGGCGATGTGAACTTGGATAAGTCATGTCCAGAAACTACCATTCAATGTCCATTAAAAACACCTTGCCCCATCTCATGTATTCTCAAGATATTAAACCACCTCCATCATCATAAGCTTGGAAATATCTTCTAGGACCTTTGAAAAGACACATAAGAACGGCAGTTGATAAAACATGATCAAGCAGTTACTAGGGTAGACCACCTGCCTTGGTCCCTCTAAGGCTGAGGCTCTGGGGCTCGGTTTATCCCACATCTCTCAGCACCATCCTGCAATGGGCCACAAATGCTGTCCTTGCATCGTGGACTTTACCAGGCTATAAAGGCCTAGCTGTAGGCAAATGACTTAACAGAAAATGACCTATGAAAACTGGAGATCCATATGTAGAAGAATGAAACTGGATTCCTGCCTCTCACCCTACGCAAAAGTCAACTAAAAAGTAGATTAAAAATACAAGAATTAAACGAGAAACCTTGTGACTGCTAGAATAAAACATAAGTCAACTCTCCAACATGTTGGCGCCAACAACTTTCTCACTAAGACTTCTAAAGCTCAGAAAACAATACCGAGAATTAGTAAATGGGATGGCATCAAATTAAAAAGCTTCTGCACGAGAAGCTTTCTGCATGAGAGAGATCCTACAAAATGGGAGGAAAAAAATTGCCAGGTACTCCGCCACTGGAGGGTTAATATCCAGAATACAAAGACTCGAAACACTTAACAACAAAAATATAAATAACCCAATCAATAAATGGGGAAGTAGACTAAATAGACATTTCTCAAAAGAAGTACAAATGACCAACAAATATATGAAAAAACATGTTCAACATCTTTAGCAATTAGGGAAATGCAAATCAAAACTACACTGGGAATTCATCTCATTCCAGTTAGAGTGGAAATCATCAAGAATATAAATAATGATAAATTCTGGCAAGGACATGGGGGGGAAAGGAGCCCTTACACTGTTCATGGGATTACAAATTACTACAGCCACCATGGAAATCAGTATGGAGGTTCCTCAAAAGACTAGAAATGGAACCACCGTTTGACCCAGATTTACTACCTCTTGGTATTTATCCAAAAGAATTAAAGTCAGCATATTATAGCAATACAAGCATACCCATTCATAATAGCCAAGTTATAAAACCAGCCTAGGTGTCCGTAAGTCAATGAATGGACAAAAGGAAATATGGCATATATTCAATGGAGTTTACTCAGTCATTAAAAAAAAAATTCTCATTTCAGGAAAATAGGTGGAACTGGAGAACACCATGTTAAGCATTGTATGTTGTCTCTCAAATGTGGAAGCTATAGGGTATAAAAGGGAATCTCATGAAACTAGAAGAGAGACCAGTGGAGAGGAGGAGAGGGAAAGGGATGACATCAAGCCAATGAAACCGACCAATATGCCATTAGCAAGAAGGAATATGTCACAGTGAATCCCAACAACATGCATAAACATTATGCGCCACTGAAAACGTAAAAAGGAAAAAGAAAACCCAAAACGGCCTACGCCAGCCATAAGGACACAGAGATCCTAGAGCCAGTTCTCCGGTCACTAAGTGAATGCCTCAGACATGGCATTTTCACATCTCTGAGCTCAGTTCCCATGGCTACATTATAGAAACTCTAATCAATAAAAATTCCCCTGCCACCAAGGCACAGAACACTGATTTCAGTCATGGCTGGCATCTATTCTCAGATGGCTGGAACGTGAGTCATGTCCTCATCTCATCCAAGATGCTCTATGGGCTACTAAAACAACCCCTTGGGCTCACTGACTGTAAAACAGGAAAAAATATGCCTATGGTCTGACTTTCTTGACTGTTTAAACAGTAGAAATTCTTGGGAGAAATCAAGAAGTTGCATAAACTTTTAACTTACTAGTGATCTCCATTTTGTCTTTTAGGTTTTACATAAACTTCCTGGATAGAAAAGGAAGATAACTCTATGTCCAAAGTATGAAGGATGAGTGACCCAGCTCTTGAGGATGTGAAGATTTTATTAAATGTGTTCTCAGAAGGGGAGGGTGAACCCTCTCTGTGGCACAGTGGATAGTGCCCTGGACTTCTAGCCAAACCTGCAGAAGGAGATGGTGGCCCTAATTTAATGTTGTGGTTATGCAAACTCCCAGAATCACAAACAAGCAGAACTTGCTTCCTTCAGGCAACCAGTCACATTCTGCTTGTAAAGGTGATGGCAGACTCTGAGCTTTACCCCAAAGAGAGAGATCGAGAAGATTAATGGCGACGTTAACATAACAAAGCTGTTTCCTCCAAGTCAGAGGTGTCCCCAAGCACTCTGAGCAGAACCACAGCAGAAAAGATTAAATCAGACTAAAAATATCAGCAACCTTGATGAAAAGAACTGAAAGGATTTAGAATATTCCAAGGGCAATAAGCCAAGATCACATAAAATGCCAATTTAATTTCCTATGCCTCTGGGATTTCTAACTCGACCTTTATTGGGGATGAATGATACATATTCTTCAAGGTGTCTTTTCCTGTATTCTGACTTATGCATTTACATGACTATTTGAGTCCCAAAAGTTTGTCATAAAATTAAACATCCCCAGTGAGCATGTACAAACTACTTCATTCAATAAACTGCCTCTGAAAAGAGTTTCACAGATGAAGTACGCCATCAGTCTGCACTCTCAGCTTCCCATCCCAGGGCCTTAGAGCTATGATTAAATTTACTGGTGAGTCACCATCCTTGACACTAGCTGGGGCTAGTGTTGAAGTTTCAAAGAGGTGAGGAATGGGCCAAGAGAGGAAAGAAAGACAGACGTAAACAAAGGTCACACACACACACCCCTTCCCCATATAGCAGTCAGCCCAACATCCTACTCTTCCAATTAAACTTCCATTTCACAAGAATCAAGTTCCCTGAGCCTGTGCAATCCAGAGCGAGGGTACGAATTAGGAAGATAGACATCAAAATTGGTCTGTAGCCCTATAACAGTTCAACAGGATTTGATGCTGTCTGGGACCTGCCACCTTTACTCTCTGCACCAGAGTGGGCACTATAAATCTCTGACTACAAACCTTATCATCCAGTTGTCTGTAGAGACTAGAGATCTCCTCATCATACTTCTCCTTCTCCTCTGTAGAGATGCCAGCAACAACAGGAGCAATGTTGTCTATGATGGGTGTGTTATCACAGGGCTCCAAGTTCTTCTGATCCTTAGCACTGATCTGTTCATCCTCAGGCACAGCCTCTCCTGAAAAACACAGCCAAGGGGAGGTGGACATTAAAGAAACTGAGCAGGCAAACCGCCGGGAAGAGTTCTAAAAACAGTCACTCCCAGTGAAAAATACACAGACAGCACAATGAAGAGCTCTTACATAAAGTCAGTCTGTGCTCCTTCTTTGATAAGAAAGGTCAGAGTTAATTGACCAGAATTAGTCTGAGGAAGTCTTGATACATTGCCTAAGCCAACTGGTTCCACAGACCACACAAGCTTTTAACTAATTCAATTTGCAGCAATGCCTCAAATTTTTTGCGCATACTTTGTTTTTGTTGAGAAATATGCTAGGGCTTTACTAGAATCACATTCTCTCTAGTGACTTATTCAAAGGGAAACAGACCTCTGAGGCATGCTAATTACCAATTAATTATGTTACTGTTCCATTAGTAGAAACATCCAAATCAAGGAACACATCACCATTGTTTAAATAGAACACTGTAGGCCCTAAATCCTCCCAACCTGAGAATCTCTGAGCCCACCGGAAGAAGTGGGGGCTCCAACTAGCACTGTGGGAACACTTTCCACCGCTCGACTCTCCCCCAGGAAGTCATAATTAATTGGCTGTGCTGGAGAGTTCAAATAGAATAGTGTCCTGTGATGTCAGGTAGTCCCAAGAAAAGAAACAGCAGCCAATCTGGAATATGGTACAGAGAGCCTTCCCACCACTTCTCAGTTTGTACAGGAGTGATTTTTAGGGCCTTCAGAGGAAACGTTTCCAAATTTGACAATGCAAATTGAGGAAAAGGTACAATTAATTCTTAAGCTGGTCAATGGCTATTACCAATAAGAAAATCACCTTGCAAAGACAAAGTGTATGGAGATTGATTCTATGAAAACCACATAGCTCAACTGCGTTTCTCAAGTATCTTCTTGGAAAGCAAACCCAAAAGAAACACTTCTCCGGTCACAATGTTTAACACCAACTTCACACTCATTTCACTACAGCCAGTGAGTGTCTGTGATGTTCCAAACCTCACCCAGGTTCTCAGCCCATAAAATCCATCTTGTGAAAGTTCCCCAGGAAAACTCCCCTGAACCAGAGGGAAAAAAAAAAAAAAAATAGAACAGTTCCTAATCTGTGCCTTCATTAATGCTCTCATGCCTCCAGGAACCCACTTTACACTTTACTTCAACAAAAACAAAACACTGTGTGATGGCTTAGCTCTGCTGCTTCAATTTCATGACTATACTTGGTAATGACAAAATGGTACATACGTAGATCCCCATGTCTGGTAAAATTAACACCATAGTTTCACTTTTGTATCACAGATCCATCTGAAGCAGCAACTTGAAGAAAAACCTAGAATAAACTATTGCCTTGCTAAATACAAGCCTGAGTCAACTCTTTTACCCTTTTGAACTAGACTGTACCATATCTGAGACTTTTTCTAAAGTTTATTGACCTGAAACAAAACCAGAATATCAGAGTAGCCTTTGAACTGAACCTGAACCAAATCAATATTTCATTCAGTTCCAATTCCTGACTTAAAACATCCATCAACAACCTTAGTGTACAGACTGGATTTCATCCAATTAAACATCTATATTCTCTACAGTGTGCTAAGTCCATGGGCCATAAAAACCAATAAGGTGTATGGATGGATGGATGGATGGATGGATGGATGGATGGATGGATGGATGGATGGATGAACAGATTAATGGATATTTTCTAGTCACACAAATAATTCAGGACACGTTCTCAACATAAACAACTCAAGCAACACAGAGCATACATTAAAACTTTGAAGTCCCCTTTCTCCTGCCTTGTAATTCTGTTCCTTTCCCCCCATTAACACTTTAGTAAATGTTCTTCCTCTACTTAGTTTCTGGCTAGACCTCCAACTTTTCAGGTATAGCTCCTGATTTTAGAGATAGGGCAATCCAGTATACTATGAATTTGATCTTCCCACTCAAGCATGATGAAGGTGAAAATCTTAACTATACTGGACCAGAAACCAGCCAGACCATAAACATATTATTCAGGGGCCAAGTCACCCCAAGAAAGAGATAACCAAAACATCTAGAAGAGACATATTCCCATATTCCCTGTGTTCTTTGGTTCCAAATGGCTGAAGAGGCTTTGATATCATGAGGCTGGGGTGAACTAAGGAGCTGCCAGTGTGCTTTTGATTCATCTGGGCAGACAGGGGTCAAGGATGAACCCCGTGACCTTAGCAGCAAGTGACCTGCTCTAGCCAACAGTCATAGGTCTAACTCCCCCCAAAACTGTACTCTTCTCCCATTGAGGAATTAGATTACAGAGGTCCAACAAGCTAGTCAATACAGTTACAGCACCCTGGAAGTGATCAATGAACACTCATAAACACCTCAAGTTCTTTTGGGGGGCTGCTGAAGCCACAGATCTAATGACTCACAAGGCCAACACCTGCTTAACCTCTTGGTTGCTTTTTGCACAGGAGAGGTAATAATAATGCGTTTGTCAGAGCGGTTCTAAAGATAGATGAAGATAGTGTATGTAAAAAGCATAAAAGGTGTTACTGTTTAAAGTCCATCTCAGAACTCCTCTTCTTTCTGACAAGTACACAACATTTTAGGCTTGGCAGATAAATTATTATTTTTATTTATTCTGAGATTAATGTTTCTAGTGTTTTCACAATACCTTTGTGTTTAAAGTTCAGTTCCAAAGGGGGGAAAGAAACCACAATATAGTTATGCAAGTCTCTCTCAGGTTTATTTTTATTATTATTAAAACAATATTTGAAATCCATAGCAGACTTTCTGGTTTCTCTGGAACAACTCTCTGAATCAAAGCATCAACATGTCTCCCACAAAGCTACATCTAAACAGTGAGCTCTTGCCAGTTTGTATTCTAAAGGTCAGGCAGTCAGGATTATTTTTTGCAGCAGCCGTTCAGACTGAGAAGAACAAAGCAGCAACACACAGAAACAAAAGCATCACAGCTCCTGCCCAAAGAGGAACCAAGAGCTGGTTTCCCAAACACCACTGCCCTTCAAAGGACAGAGAAAATGACTTCCAGGAGTACCCCTGATAACTGCACTGTCCAGCTCACAAAGACATTGGGGACTGTAAATTCCCAACACTGTGCAAGACCTGACACCAGGCAATCTGTCTCCATGGCAATCTCACCATGTTAATCAAGAATATTCCCTGCACTGCAGTGGACCGAGTCTCCGGAGAAGCCCCCACGAGGTGATTACAGAATAACTGATTGTAACGAGGAAGACGGCTGCAAACAAACCCTGGAGGAATAATGCCCCGAAATTTGCTGGTGGGAGAAGGAGAAAAGGAGCACCAAATGAAGATTAGCACTTATTTTTATTCTCCCTCTGCATTAAAGGCAGATATCTTTTAGTCTAGCCCCTGAGGCGCATGCCTGCTATCGGTAAGGAAAGAGCTTATAATACTGTAAAGCATCTGATTTTCTAGACGGAAAACCTTCCCCCCACCACCAGAAACCTTCCCCTTCTTCAAATAAACATTCTGGCATTTACAACTGTCAGATGTAATTACCTTTAAGGACTAAAAAGATTTGTGTTTACACAGGAGCACTCATTTGGAGCATACCTATAAGGCTTCCAGAGCATTCTAATTATAAAATGAAAACCCCCAGAGAGCATAAATAACATTTCTACAAAAAATAGAAATCCTTCAATTGCAATAGACGAGAATGACAGACTAATCAAAAATTCTCATTAGGTCTATTAGTTAAAAATTCGAAAATAGGTTTTTTGGTTGTTTTCTATTTTCTTTCCAAAAAAAGAAAAAAGAAAATCATTAGACTGCCAGGAATTCATTAAAATTTCACACATGAAATAGCAACAAGCTAGTTATCCTTTTCATAAGCCGAGTCCCTACAGCCTCGGGAGAACGTAGAGAGGTAATTGCATTCTCTCAACAACTCCAGGGCAGAGATTTGCTGGTCACTCACAGCTTCCGCCAGAAACCACTGCAGGTCTGGCAAATGAGGTGTTTTGTTTTAATACCAATTAAACAGGCCCAATAGCAAACCTAACAGTAAGTAATTTCTATATCAAAGAAACTAAAAGGAAATCTTTAAGTTGCCAGATGGGTAAGAGCAGCTGGCTACAAGATGTCATTATATAAATGTGAGGTTTAAAAAAAAAAAATCACTTCTTTATGAGATTATTTTGCATACAAATAGAATCCTTCACCCTAGTTCCTAAAAACACTGTAAGTAGCTTAAGACATTCTCTAATCCTTCCAAAGTAATTTTCTAATAAACTGATCACCCGGGACTCCACACCCTCTTTACATTCATGGCCTCTTGAACAGGCCACTTGGTTCTCCAAGCGGTCAGTATTTCTATTACAGTTCGGTAACGCTCTCAAAAGGAGAAAAGAGGGCCTAGCAAATTAGAGATCACAAACACAATGCTGATTTCTCTGAATCCACTATAATCATAAATCTAAGAAGAAGGCCAACTTCTACACATTTAAAGTGTAAAGAGAAAATAGCATGCCAATAACTCTGGTCCCAAAGCTCCACAAAGCCCCAAATCAGACTCAAAGTTACAGATTTAACTAGTTATTGAACCATGCCTGCTGGTCTGGCAGGTTGGAACCTGGAGAACAAATTTACTGTAGAGATGACTGATTCTTCCACACTTTCTTAGCCTATAAGGAAATCATTTATTTGCATGATATCTGCAAATGAGGTAAGTCTACATCCACTCTGTTATTTAATCTTATATTTAATTATTCAAGAGAAGAGACTCTGCAGATACACCAGATTGTCAGATCATTTCCCTGCTCTCCTGAATTTTCAGGTCCTTCTTTTTCTGACTTAAATTTCTAATAAAAAGTTCCTCCTTTTTTTTTTTTTTTTAATACAAAATTCAAAGTATCAGAGGTGAGCATGCGTAAAGTCTGACTTGGCAGCCATGGGAATGATGGATCCAGCCTCTTCTGAACATCGTGACCCTAGCCTTCAGCCCTTCCTCCCCATCTTCCTGTCAAGAGTTTTCCTGAGGGCTGAGGTTGTGGCTCAGTGGTGGACCACATGCCTAGCGCATGTGAGGCACTGGGTTGGATCCTCAGTACCACATATAAATAAAATGAAGGTATTGTGTCCATCAACAACTTAAAAATACATACTTTTTTAAAAAAGAGTTTTCTTGATGAATGGAGGGGAGACAGGGATGACCAGGAAGCCGTAATTCACTCTGAATCCACTATCTAAATCTATCTCTATGTATAGGATTGTTCAAATCCTTCCCACACATATAACCAACAAAGTAATTGAGCTTTAAAAAGAGAAGTCTATTTTCTGGCAACTGCCTCACCCCATCTATCTGTTCCTTAAGAAAGTAGGTGAGCACATTTCCAAGAGGTTCAAGTGCCAACAGAGCCTCTATGTCTGACGAAAGACTAGTGATTAATTCTGGCCCACAGTATGTTCCTAGCAAATTACAGTGGCCATTTGTTTTTTTTTTCAGCCACTCAACATCCATTTTCATAGCAGCACCTCAACCTCCTTCTAAGGATTGCATGTAGTCTCCATCAGACAATTTATCAAAGTGCTCTCCTTCCCCAGCCAAGCCGCCACCAAGCACAGAATTCCCACTCCTATCCAGGGTTTCTGGTTTGCCAACATTATAATACAAGCGTGGGAAATAAAAAAGGCTGGAGAGGATTCATTCCAGCTGTGGTCTGGCCCCTATGGGACCTTCTGATGTGTACCAGTCCCAGTTTCCTTCCACCTGTCAAGCTGGCTCCTCAGCTATTCTTCAGATTTTGTGACTCGCCCCTGTCCTTCTAATGCAGACTCTTTTTGCTTAAGCTGGGATAGGGTCAATTCCTATTGCTTGCAACCCAAGGACTTTTTAACTGGTTCACTGCAGAATTAAACCAGGCCAGTGGCATAAAGGTCAAGACTGCCTTTACGAAAGCAGGGTGTGTCCTCTCCTTAAGCCAAAATGCACATGCCCAGAGATATCCTGCCTTAAGGCAATGTCAGGAATGAATTCAGGCTTGTGCAGAATATATGCTTTGGGTCAAAAGCCCTGGTCTGAGAACCAAGGCACTGGGGGCTTTTAAATACCAGAAATGATTCTCACAATTCAGGAGCTGGAGATCTGAGAGCAGAGCGCCAGCACGGTCAGGTTCTGGTGAAGGCCCTCTTCCAGACTTTCAAGTGGCATCTTCTCATTGAATGTTCACATACCAGAGAACAGAGAAGCACGGTCTCTCGGGACTCTTATAAGGGCCCTAAATCTCAGGAAAGAGTCACCTCTCAAAGACCTCATTTCCCAGTGTTAACACCTTAGGGGTTAGGATTTCAACATGAATTTTGGGAGGACACAATCTATCACACCCATCAAGCTATAAGGGTGCAAAATTGGTACAGGTGGAGGTGGGGGTGGGGAGAGAGGCAGAGACCAGCCTCTAGGCACGCGATAGGATAGTATTTCACATGGGCAGTGCCTACCCCTCCCCGGCACAGTTCATCACTGCCCATTGGATCAGACAAGTTTCCTTTCCTTTTTTACATTCTCTGCCCACGCCTGACCTGCAACTGACTCCCTCCTCCCTGTATTGCTGCCTCATGATCTATGATAGCAAGTAGGAAAAGGCACACACACACAGGCACACACTCCACTGTACTCCTTCCTAGCTCTCACAGATGGCAGTGTAATGGGGAAACTTTTAAATAATGAATGCACCATGCAGGAAAAGACACCTCTTTCCCAGTGAGAGGGCACACAACTGGAAGGCTCCCATTACTTTTCAGACCCCAGTGTAGAAACATCAAAACCCAAAAAATTGTAAGGGAAATGAGTGGCTTCCTACAAGTTTAAAACCAAAGTGTGTGTCAAATTTCAAAAGAGAGTTGGCAATATCCTGCCACTCTGGCTTGAGTGGAGGGTACTGTGTCTCCTGTACTCCCTTATCTCACCTTTCTAATTTATACACATCAGTCACACCCTCATGACTTTGGCTATGAGGACACCAAAGAGCTTCCCATCTCTTCTTTCTTTGGGGTGGTACTTTTCACACTCATCTCACTGGCCTGCACACAAATCACTATCTAGCTCTGTGTACAGGCAACACCAGCAATAGAAATAGCATGAACTCTAGAGTCCAGCTCCTCCAGTTAAGTCCCTGGCTCTACCAGAGACTGAGTCCCCTTGGAGGGAGCCATCTAACCAGTCAGCACCTAAGGGCTACTTGCTTGAGAATTCGACACCCAGCCCTGGGAACATAACAAAAACTCTGGCTTGGTTTGTGTGTGTGAAGTCCACTGGCACATTGCATGACGTGCTGTGAATGTTTGAGATAGTTGTGCACTCACAGTGGGCCTGGAGCCAATCCCCACCAATCCCTGCTAACTTCCTCCTAAATATCTCTTGAGTCCATGCATTTCTCTCCCTTCCACTGCCATACCTCTCAATTCAACTGCCATCATCTCACCCCTGGAAGACCACCTCAGTTCCTTCTCTGCCCACTCCTAGTCCATTCCCCAACACAACCAATGGAGCTTCGAAAACTCAAATCTTTTCATATATTCTGCAGCTTAATACCCTGAATGGCTTTTCACTGCTTCCAAGATCCAGGACAACTCTTTTCTGGGAACACCACCACCTACCCCTCCAAGGTCTCCTCAGACCAGTGCGCCCCCTGTGTCCCCACTGGCCCTCCCCATCAAGACCGTTATAAATTTGGCTCCCTCTACCCACACCCCCCACCCACCTAACACCTCCTGTTTCAGCCAGCTAACTGCTGTTTCTCTCAGATCTATTCTCTATACTGCTTATTTGTGGAAGCCCACATGGGCTTCTCAGTCTTGGTCAGACCCCAGTGTAACAACTCCTGGCTAAATGTACTTTCCCTTCTTGAAATGCACCACATACCATCATAACATGTCTACTGATGGTGATTTCCACTCAGAATAGAGATCGCATCCAATGGCCCACCCTCTCTAATCTCCAGCACCCTCATTAAGCATGCATTTACTTAACAGACCTTTACTGCAGGTCTATTATGTGCCAGAAATCATGCTTTCCTTTTCCGAAATTATGTAACTTATAGGATCTCACCAAAAAGCACCAAAAATGGTAAGTTTCTGAGTAGATCTGCAGTGCAGATTAAGTGGGATACTAGTTAGGATGATGCAGAGCGGAGAGGCCAAAAACAGGGTAGAGCACCCGAAAGATGCTGGGCACTGGGGAGCCAGGCACACCAAGGCTGAGGCAGATCCCCAGGCAGCACTGGGGCAAATGGCACTGTGAGAGTTTGGCAAGACATGGGAAAGAGTGAAAAATAACCAGGTTAACTGCCCAGGTGACAATGTTTCTAAGGCCAGTTGCCCAACACTTTACCAAAAGGCTGTACTGATGTCCCAAGTCATCCAACAGAGAACTGACCCCAGAGTATTCCAAAAATAGAACAAAACCTCATAGGGCCACTCCCCATTTTCCCTTCTACCTCTCCCCACTCTCCTACTCCTGCCACACTGCAAGGAATCATCCACCAGCCCCAGGTGCTGAATTATTCAATTATTCTAGCAGCTTTCAAAACACATGTGCAGCTAGAAACTCTCCTAAAAAGAGAAGCAGTCCATTATTTAGGCTAGTAGGTCATTTTTTGATCCTTTCCTGAATCCTCGTTTGCCACGTAATTGTTTTTCGACTAAACAGCAGCTCACTGACACCGCATCCTTACTAGCAGAAAGCAGAAGCAAACATATAACCATAAGACGATCTGCTGCTTGCTCTGCAGTTACAAACAGGCTCAGTACCTCCTGATCCTGCACAACAGCCCCTAGGCTCCGACGTACCCAGAGCTCAGGTCTGCTGTAGTGCCTGAAATAAATGCTGGTGACGACAGCAGAGGGTCTGAGGGAAAACTTCCAACCATCTGCCATCTCCCTGCACACACACACACCAACCTGCCTTCTTTCAGTTTAAAAAAAAAAAAAAAAAAAAAAAAAAACCTTCCTTTCTAACCTCCATTGCAATGCTAAAAATCACTAAAATAACCTGTCTGCACTTGGATCTGGAAACCCCTCTTAACGCTTCACCCACAACCCACCCACCCAGTGCACGTCAGCTCTCTGAGATATTTTCTCC
The DNA here is from genome assembly GCF_902686455.1 of Sciurus vulgaris. Taxonomy (NCBI): domain Eukaryota; kingdom Metazoa; phylum Chordata; class Mammalia; order Rodentia; family Sciuridae; genus Sciurus; species Sciurus vulgaris. The sequence goes on along the minus strand of NC_136463.1, from coordinate 104,136,058 downwards.
CAGTAGAACAAACCAAAGAGAATGTTTTGGAGGAAAAGGAAAACTGGTCACGAAAAAAGACTCCATCTTAGCACAGGCCGGCTTCTTTCCCCTCTGTTTCTGCCCTTGATAAAGAAGAGCATGATGATGAGTCAAGCAAAAAAAGGCAAGCATTTGCCAGTGGTGGCTTTTAACCCCAAAGTAATGATATGACTCATCAGAGAGGAAAATTTTTATTTAGTCCAAAGCAATCTGAGCCACAAAATCTCAGGCACTGCCCCCGTCAGAAAGGCCTACCAGAGAGTGACAGGCAGCAAGTCAGGGTGTCTCACTGGAAACAGATCAGGCCAACCCTGCCAATCGTCACCTAGCCTTACTCACAATGTGTACCAGCCAACTGACAGGATGGAGGTGGGCTCTGTGGTAAGAAATAAGAAAATATCTGCTCGCTCGCAGAGGCTGTTCCCACAGAATCAACCCCCCCATCATGCCCTTTCCCAAGTGCCTCCCAGCAGGCCAGCAGTTGTGGGAAAGAGAAAACATACCCTTGGCCCCCTCCTTCCTCGCCATTCCTCCTTACCATTCCTCCACCTGTTCAGCTCCATCTCCAGATGCTGAATGACATTCTTCAAAGTCTTGTTCTTCTCTTTCTCTTTTTCATATTTCTTCTTCCATTCTTCTGCTGTCAATTCAAGGTTCACAGAGACTGTATTCTTTATGGTCTTAGCTCTGGGATTAAAAACATTAGAGGAAAATCCTGAGTATGGCTACTAGTATTTACTGAACCAATACAACTAAGCCTTTCAGGTCCAATGATTGGGACTGGAAGAGACAGAGGGATCCTGTCACTTTCACCCACCACCCTCCTCGCTGAATTAATGGCACTGCTGCTCCTTCCGTTCCAGACTCATCCTTTCCTCTCTCCTGCACATCCCACCAGTCTTTTAACCCAACAGATTTTTCTTTGCATTGTCATTCAATGTCGTCCCTTACTGCATTCTCCCTGCCAGCACCTCATTCTGTATCCTCAGCCCTACTAAGGTTATTGTCTTTCTCCAGCACTCAGCCACCCCTTTAAGCATCATGCATGTCACTGTCAGATTCATCTTCCCAGGTAGAGCTTCCTTTCAATTCAACAAACATTTAGGAAAGACTGGGTATATACTGAGACAAATGGACAAGTTCTCTGGCCTGTTGGAGCTTGAGGCTACTTATTCCAAAGATAAGTGAGGAAACATCAGTTATTTCTCTTATTCCCATCTGGTGCCTGGAACCATCCCTAATGTGTTGAACACACATCAACACATGCCTCACAGGTTGGTTGAGTCACATAACCAAGTGAAGCTGGCCAGGTGACAACCGTGGCTCCCAACTGAGCACATGCCCATCACAACCATTTATCACCATGCCAGAATGAAGGACCCACTACTCTCAGATCATCTATTTAAAAAAAAGTCAGAAATTAACTTTGGATTACAGAGGGGAATGAGGGGAGAGGTGGGGTGGTAAGGATGGGAAGGACAGTAGAATGAGGCAGACATTATTCCCCTGTATACATGTATGATTACACTACTGGTGTGACTCAGCACCATGTACAGCCAGAGGAATGAGAAGTTATACTCCAATTGTGTACAATGTCTCAAAATGTGTTCTACTGTCATATATAACCAATTAGAACAAAATTTTAAAAAGAAAAAAAGTCAGAAATTGAGAGATTTTTATTTGTATTTTCCAGTTTAAGACAATTTTTAAAAAATAACATGGGGACAGACATGTCTAATGGCACCGTTTTGCTACTTGTAGTATTAGAGGGTCTGTGATCTTCTAGGGTATATGGCCGGTGGAGATGTGATGCCCCACAAGTGGTAGCTGGACAATAACGTGAGGGAGCAGCTGGTGAGAGATGCACTAGTGATCATGAAGCCAAAAAACACAATTTACTTAGGCACGCACAGACACGAACACATAAGGAGGCCTGCCCACTAAAGTGTAAGTTAATCATGGCAGAATTCTACTTACTACTTATCTTTTTAAAAAGGCAAAACTTCATTTAAAACTATGTGACAACCTCTTTTACTTGCTATTGACATTTTCATTTTAAACTCCAAACTGTCCTTGTACTATCATATTTGCCTGTATGATCTGATGTGTGATCCAGGTTAATTACTGCTGTCAACAAATGACATTCCGGACATGATTTCTATTTCAGTGCAAGAAATTCAGCAGTACTCATTACCCGCGCTACAGATGTCATTCCAAAAATTAATTTCTAAAGCAGACAACTAAATAACCCAACTGTCAAAAGAAGAGTTTAAGGACTTCAATATAAGACTCACTGAAGAATTAGTATAATTCTCTCTCATTCACAGTAGCTTGAGGCTGCTGTCCCCAGAAATGTTTCAATTCTAATTTTTCAAATAGCAGCAATTTTATTACTACTTTAAAGACTGTTTCAGCTTGACACTCTCACCTTGTCTTCGAACATCCTCAGGCAGTGCTGGGGATATTTCTCAGACTGGAGCACAAACACTGTAGCATCCATTAGCAACTTAGTAAGTCAGAGAGTGAAAAACAACTCAGGCTAAAACACTGTTGTCATTTACGGGTGCACTTTGAGACTACTAATCTTACTTTTTAAATCATCAAGTGTCACTTAATGATTCCAAATGATACCAGAAAGAGCAAGGCTGAGCTTCTATGCTATGCCCAGGCAGTCTCAGCCAGAGGTACATGTTGCCAGTAGACCCCACAAGGGCGTCACTGGTGCAACTGGTTTTCATTCTCTGAGCTCTTCTAAAAGCTGCTCAGAACATTCTTTATCTTCTACTTCCGTAGTAATCAGGAAACAGATGACCTGCTGAAACTGCATTATTTGGAGAGAGTTTAACAAAGTTATTAAAAGGTACTGGGAAATAATGTGATAATGTGGGAGGAAACATTATCACACTTATGCTGAAGGGGCCAGAGGCAGGAGTCAGAAGAGCAAGGTTGCTTGGTGGGAACTGTAACAGCCTTGGTTGGAGGGCACAGAATGAAGCCCCCTAACCTCACACTCTTCTTCTGATGATCTGTCCAGGTAGCTTCCCAGTGACTGAACCTAACTGGAAGCCAAAGGCAAAAGAGCCCATTTGCAGTGATCCAAACCAGTCACCTTCCCAAGGCACAGAGCAGCACAGAGATGGTAAAGAGAAGATTCAGAGGAGTAGGTGTGCAACCCAACTCCCACCTGGAACACAAACAGTGAGAAAACATATCTCACTGTATCCCGAGACTTCAGTCAGCTCCAGTGGAGCAGAGCAGCAGGCCTTTCTATCCTCCAAAGGAAGAATATGAACGAAGGCATCAGCTCAGGCTGACAGGGAAAGAAGCCAATGCTCTGATAATTGCTTTACAGATTTAAAATAATGTACCCCTAAATTCTAGAAGGGTGTGTGTGTATGTGTATAGGTGTACGGAAAATTGGCAAGTTGGTTCTAAAATTTATAGTAGAAATGAAAAAGCCAAGAATAGAAAGGATAATTTTGGAAGATCAAAGATAAGGACTGAATATCAATACTTACAAAGCCACAGTAATTAAAACTGATTATATAGAAACTTTGGCGTAGACACAGAATAGATTGTTTAGAAATAGATACACAGTCATCTGATTTATGACGAAGGCACCATACAGGATGGGGGAAAGGACAGTCCTTCCAAACCAGTGCCATATTAAAAAATTCTATTCCAGATGGACCGTAGGGTAAAATAATAAAGCTTCTAGAAGAAAATAGAGGAGAATGACTTTAAGACCTTGGGGTAGGCAAAGACTTCTTAAAGAGCACATAAAACAAAAATAAATTTAACTTCATTAAAATTAAAAGCCTCTCTTCATTAAGAGTCACCATTAAGAGAGTTAAAAGGCAAGTTGTAAAATGGTAAAAGATATATGAAATACATATACCTGACAAAAGACTTGCCCAGAACACCTCCTATAAATCAATAAGAAAAATCTAGCAAACTTGAATAGGAACTTCGTAAAAGAAGTGAAAAAAAAAAAAAAAAACCCATAGCAAAAAAGGTGCTTAATATCAACAACTATCAGAGAAATGCAAGTAAAACTACAGATACCTTTACACATCCACTAGCATTTTTATTTTTTAAACTACTTTAAAATGCCAACTGTTGGCAAAGAAGGGCAATAACCGTAACATTGAATTACTGCTAAAGACAGTGTGGATTATTACTATCATTTTGAAAAAGTGTTTGGTAGTATCTATAAAAGCTGAACACCTTACACCCCATTTCCCAAGAATCCCATTCTTACCCAACAGAAATGAGGATGTATGTTCACCTAAAGGCATGATGACCAGGGTCAAAGTTGATTTACAGCAGCCCCCAAATGAAAGCATTCAAATTTCTACCAACAAAACAAATATATGCATGCTATATTCAAACTGTAAAATACATACATGCTAGATAACTGTATTAAATAACTACACCTAACAATTTTGATGGGTTTTTCAGATATAATGGTGCATGAAAGAAGCCAGATACAAACAGTACTGTGTGATCTCATTTATATAAAGGTCAGAGACAATACCAATCCATGTTGATCCAAGTCAAGATGACAATTACTCTTGAGAATTGGATATAGGTTAAGAGAATGCAAAAAAGAGACTTCTGAGACACTGATCAGCAGTTACAAATGTATGTACACATAAAAGTTTGTAAATTGTACACTTGATGCTTTTGTAATATGTATATTATATTCAATAAAAATGAGTTAAGAAAAATAAACTGCTATAGAAAGGAATCATATCAGATATAAGAATTTCCAGATCGTCAAATAAACTAGTTACTAAGAAAGAGATTGAATTTCTGTGCCCAGAGGGGTTTTTTTAATAGAACAAACATTCTCCTGTCTAGGATGTTGAAAACAATCTTGTGAAGTGGAATAAAGAGGGTATCATTCCCTCTTTTCCAAGAAGACCTGGAGCAAAAGGATGAAGAATATCTACCACTGCTTTTTCTTTTTACCATGAACTTTAGCAAATTTAGAGAATAAGACGCTATTGATCATTATTAGCTCCTACCTAATTTTGCCACTGAAAATGTGCTTCCCTGCTTCCTGAACATTCAGCTATATGCCATCCATGTAGTTACACAGTGGTCCGCTGTTTGATTTCTTGTTTTGTACACTTTAAAGCATGGCAAAGGTTTTTATGGACTGGGCTGTGTTCAAGACAGTGCTGGTCTAACAGGTGTGAGGCCTTGGGCTGGATCCTTAGGACTGCATAAAAATAAATACGTAAAATAAAGTCATACTGTCCATCTACAACTACAAAAGAAAATTTTTTAAAGGCTTTCAATTCCTGGCTCTGTTATCTTGGTGTTTTCCACATATTTGTTGAATGTAATCACAGTAAATTGTACTGTACAGAGACAGTGAGTGGACAGGGACCCTGGGTACAAGAGCGCATGTGAACGTATACAGGGCTTATATGCAGGCCCACACATGTGCCTGTGCCTTTACTGCTCAGTCTGCTTCTTCAAAGAATTTCAGGTAGTGCACAAGACAACATAAAACCAACAAGAGAGCAGAAAGTAAGAAATGCTCTTAAGGCAGGCTTTATAATTTTGTGCAGCTGAAGATATATAGTCATGTGTTGCTTAATGCCAAGACACAATGCCTCAGTAGGCAATTTCATGGTGGTACAAATATCCGAGCGTGTTTACCCAAACTAAGATAGCTACGAGCATTAGGTGACATAACCTCAGGGGACCACTGTTGCCCAAAACACCATCCTGCAGACTGTAAAGCAATAGAGATGCCATCCAGCCAGGAAGTGCTGGGACCTTATCTCTTTGAAAGGGAAAACCCAGGCAATGATCCACTGGAAGTATTCCAACCACTATTCTAACCACTTCCTACTCATTCACTATCTTTAATGCTCAAACTATATACCATCTGATTAACCCAAAGTGACCTAATCATTCACTAAGAAGCACAAAAATGACTTGGTTCTTCATTTCTAAAACCGCTCAGGGTTTTAACAAGAGCCCCCAAAGCATGTACAGATATAAATGCCTACTCCGCAAGTTAGGCCCCACAGTAGACACTAAGTCCTAACGAAAGGCTACCCAGGGAAGAGCCTTAACTCAATCTGGAGTTTACCCTAACAACAAAATCCACTAGCAGAATGAGCCTAACTGAGGATGCCATTATCAAGGCACCTGTTTTGCAGTTTCTCTGTGTTTTGGCTTACTTTAGAGTCACCCAACACTTCAGTAATATATGATCTGGGCTGGCCCACATATAAAAATCCTTTTCCCCTCAGGAGGTAACAAAGGTCAAGTTTATAAAAGACCTCAAAGCTAATGAATGTTAACCCCCCTTGGAGAAGGTAGATTAACCACAGTGGAAAAAGAACAGAGGCCACAGTACTCCTTCCACCTCAATGCAGGACTCAGAAAAGATTCCCTTGGACATATTCCGCTGCAGCACCACTGAGTCCCTCTACCATTCAATTTGCAATTCACACATTTAGAGGCACATGCGCAGACTTCTAAGTGGATTGATAGTGTCCATTTCCTTTGGTCGCAACTCTTGGTTGGTCTTAGAGATTGTTATTGGATTGCTTCTTGATGATCCCTTTTAGGGGACAATTAATTTCACTTTCCTCATCAGCCCAAGCTAAGAACCCATACCTGATACTCTGAAGGCATCCTCATAATTTGGCACTTGAACAAAGCCTTCATCAAACGAAGGGGAAGACCTACAACCACTAGCTCAGAACACTCTGAGTCCCATCATCCACACCTATTTTCCCCAGTGGCTTCCTTCCTCTATTCATATTTCCTGGCCATTGTCAGTTCTAAATGATGGGTGCACTGTCTGTCGCTGGAGTTTATGCTAATTATTTTGGCCTCCTTGGGAGAACCAGGGAGATGTTTGTTCTTGGTACCTCCTTACTTCATGTTTTAGCGTCTTCCTTTGCTCTCCAGGTGTTCGGGAGAGGATGAGCATTTGAATAAGGAGCTCCAGACATCCTAACCCCTTCAACACATAGAATAATCTGTAATGGATGATTATGCCCCGTAAATGGTGTGCTTGAGAGAGAGAGACTGAGAGAGACGTCTGTGAGATAGGAGGGGGCATCCAGCATCCTTGTCTATCAGTCAGGGTTCTCCAGAGAAACAGAGCCAACAGGAGGGACAAAGAGAGAGAAAGATTATGTGTTCTATTATGTATATATACATACACACACATACATGTATATATATTCTATTATATATGCAAAATAGATCTTCCTCTTATTTATTTATTTAAAGAAACTGTGTGTGCCTGTAATCCCAGTGACTTGGGAGGCTAAGCAGGAGAATCACAAGTTAGAGGCCAGTCTCAGCTACTTAGCAAGGACTTATCTCAAAACAAAAAACTAAAAAGTGCTGGGGATTTATTGTAGTGGTAAAGCACTCTGGGTTCAATCCCTAACCCTAACAAGAAGGAAGGAAGAAATGAAAGAAGGAAGGAAGGAAGGAAGGAACGAAGGAAGGAAGGAAGAAAGGAACGAAGGAAGGAAGGAAGGAAGGAAGGAAGGAAGGAAGGAAGGAAGGAAGGAAGAAAGGAACGAAGGAAGGAAGGAAGGAAGGAAGGAAGGAAGGAAGGAAGGAAGGAAGGAAGGAAGGAAGGAAGGAAGGAAGGAAGGAAGGAAGGAAGGAAGGAAGGAAGGAAGGAAGGAAGGAAGAAAGGAACGAAGGAAGGAAGGAAGGGAGACAAGGCAAAGAAAAACTAGGAACTTGAATCACCCAATTATCTTGGTCCACATGATTGTAGAGCACAGTGGGTCTGAAAGTCAGCAGTCTGAACACTTAGCCAGGAGATGTGTTACAGCCCTAAGCAGAATGTCTTCTCTGGGAAGCCTGGATTCTTGCTCTTAAGACCTTCAGCTGGTTGGATGAGAGCCACCCTCATTATCCAGGGCAACATACTTTAGGCATTGTATACATTCACTAATTGTACACAGCTACAAAGTAACTTTGTAGCAACAGCCAGACTATTGTTTGATTAAATAACTGAGCACTATAGCCTAGCCAAGCTGACATGTAAAAATAACATCACACCTTCTAATCTACTCTGAGTCCCAGTCCCCCAGTCCCACCTAAACCTTCAGGAAACCCACTACTCCAAAGCACCTTCCCAGCTCCTGGGGAGCCATTTCCCTGCCTGTGAGGGAGGAGGGTCAGGAAGGAGAAATTAAAATATTAATGACATGGATGAGGAGTTAGCCTCTCATTAGCATCCAGTTCTTCCCTCCCTGCAGAGCAAAATTTAACCCTGTTGGCATCTCAGCAGCAGGTCCTCCAGCAGGGAGGATTTAGCATTTTTTGGTTTTATGTCAAAAATATAGTGAAGGGTGTGCCTTGGCCAAAGTGCTCACCCCACCTTTGCAGGTAATTTGTTCCCATGCTCTTGCGACACAAATTTTGCATGCACTCTATTCAGGCTCTGCCTAATCCAGTTGCCACTAAAATGGCAGGTGCCACAATTAAAATGATGGCATGATATTTTTTTAAACTGTGCACAACAGGAAAAGACTATTTTCCTAAGTTATCAATTCTTCCACAATCGACATACAAATAAAGGCAGTGAATTATCCATTCTGGATCATTCAGAACTCTTGGTGTCAAAGATCTGCTGACTCAGGTCTTCCTGAGCTGTTTGGCCTGCCCCTCGGGGCTCCCCTCCCTTCAACACCACCCCAAACCAGGGAACATGAAATAGTCTTCCAAGATAATTGGCTGATTTGAGTTCCCACTTCTAAAACTTAAAAATATCTTTTCCAAATAGTGCTGTAAAATTACTTTAGAAGAGTAATTAAAGACTGAAGAATAAAAAGCTGGGGGCCAGATAGAAAAAAAAAATTCAATGAAATTGCTCCAATTTGAGCCTGTTTTTTTGACTCTCAACCACCTGGGAATTTAAGTGTTGCTGCCTCAACTGGCTTAAAGTTCTCTGAGCTATAGAAGGCAGCTTCTGCCTCTTCATTAGCACAGTGCTGGGCACTCAGGGGACCAAAGGGACAAACCTGACCAAACGAAAGGGCCAAAAATCAACAGTGACACCAGAGGCGGAAACTGTGAATCTTTCCCTTTATGTTTCAGCACCTAATCTAGAATACATCCCAAAGTCAGGCCAGCAGGGGGACGTAGGTGGCCCTCAGGCACCTGCAGCTCCACCTTGTTTTTACAGCTTCAAAGCACACACTATTGTTTTTTTCAGAGCATCAACACAGTCCAGCCTAGCAAAAAAATGCACATTTTCCTCATGTCCTTGAAAGAACCACCTAGGAATAACTGAGAAAACTTATACCATCCTAAGGTTTGGCCACTCCTGCAACAGAAATGATGAACCCTTGTTACACTGAATTTGGGATGTGTCTGGAAGCTTTTCTGAGTTCAAAGTGCTTAATCTCATTAGCTATCAGATACCATGTCTAATCCGATGTTCAGACACGTGTCTGCTGTGTAATTGGGTTCAATGAGTATTTTTAACCATAAAGCAGATATAGGCCCATGGAGGAGTTTGGTGTCCTTAAAGAATCAATTAACTAACTTAGGAATAGAGGGAAGGGGAAAAAAATCTCACACATTTCTAACTGAAGAATGGAAAGTAAACCAGATCCAAACCAACCCAACTCCTGAGCGCAGGGCATTACAGTTCAGCGAGGAATCCCACACGTGTAACAAGCTTTGGGTTCTTCTGTTGGTTCATTTGAGGAGCATTATTTACAGGATACCTACTGTGCATTCATCACTCTAAACCACCATTTGGAAAACTGATACCACTGACAAATTCATTCCCTGCTGCCATGCCACTCAGAATCTAGATAGCTGATAAAAGAATTCGAGCAGCCTATTTCTGGAAAATTGCTGGTATTATTTTATATTTCCAGGATTGCTAAGTTATAAGCAAATTTTCTTTGATTCATTTATTCCAGAAATGTAATTTTAATTTTCCTGTCCCTTCTATTACCTTGCTGTCCCATATAGTACATCACATCCAGCCTACTCTCACCCGTTGCCATGACCTTCCCAAACCTCAATACTGTCAGACTGTTTACAACAGAGAAAAGGGGAACTTGCTAGCATTATTCAGGGTGAAAACTGAAGAAACTTATATAACCCTCTCAAAAATCCTCAGAAGGAGGCATTATTATGACCCCTTCTATAGGTGAGAAGACCTGAGGCTCAGAGAGAAGGAAATAAGAGAATGGTCAATGGCAGCACTTAGCTTCAAAACTGGGTTCACTAAACCAGAGGGCTCTGCTCAGTCATTGCAGAGCACTCATCCAGGATGCCCTGGTTCAGATATGGTTTGAGCATGTCCCCCAGGGGTGCTCAGTGTGGTTGGAGTTTGGTCCTCAGTGTGGGGTAAGAAATAGTGAAACCTTCAGTAAGAAATGGAACCTGATACAAGGTCATGGGTTACCAGCATTGCTATCCTCAAAAGGAAATGAGGTAGTTTCCATGAAACCCTGGGTAGTTCTCACAAGAGGGTCATTATTAAAAAGCAAGTCTGGTCCCTCCCCAGCCTCTCTGGCTCTCTGTCTCATCACATGATCTCTCCTTCTCACACAGACTATTGTCAGTTTAGTAGGGTCAGTCATGACAGCCTCACAAGAGCCAGGCTGATGACAGTACCATGTCCTTGAACCTCCAAAACTAATAGCTTAAATAAACTTCTTTTCTTTATAAGGTACCCAGCCTCAAGCATTTTGTTATAACAATGAAAAACTGACTCATATAAAGTTTCCTGATCAAGGTATCCACATGTGAGACGTTGTAGATCAAATAATGCAGTCAGCATCCTAGGACCTGCTACATGTTTAGTCATTTACTGGCTGGGTGGTCTCAGGTAAGATAGATAATGGCTTTGAAAGCCTCAATTTCATCCTCTGTACAAAGGTGAGATAATGCCTACCTGCAAGAAGTGCTAGGAGGATTTTGACATGTCTAACATGTATTTGACACTAAAAAAAATGTGTTAATGATAATGATGCTGCTACTGATGGCCTAAGATCAGAAGAAAGACAGTAATCACTTGAAGTGAAACTTAATATGCTTCCAATACACAGAAGCAAATACCCACTAACAGTCAGAAAGCTTTCAGTCAGAAAGCCCAGGACCCCAGGGGGACCCTGGCTTACAAAGATCCAGAATAGTTTTGATTTATAGGTGAGGATTTTTTAAAAGAAATAATTCCTTCATAAATGCATTTGGAGCTGGTTTGCTCAAACATGTCTTTAGAGGAAACTGTTAAAGCTCAAGTCCAAGATGCTGTGTGGAAAAGGGGGGCAGAAGCAGGATACACTCTATGCTTCTCATAAGCAGAAGCTGATTTATAGGTATCCTGAGACCCTTGAGCAAAGTTAAGTGTTATCCTACCACAATCCCACTGACCTAAGCATTTGTCTAATCAAGGAAGTCATTTGGGAGGAAATAAAGGTCCCAAATCCAGTTTAAAAGACATATTAATTCTACAACATTTCAATGTAATTATTATTTATTTAGACATCCCACAGGTGCCACAACTGTGTAATTCTGTGTTCTATTGAGGGCTCAGGAAATGGCTGGGGCTTAATGCAGTTTAAACAGTCATAATAATCTCCCCTACAGAATGCCCACCCCCTCTGTCCTTTTTCTAGCATCTGAAACCATTTCTCAGGCATAACCACACAACACACTCCCCCAGCAGGAAGGCAGGAGCACCAGGGACATCCGCTTAAGAATGAGGCAGCCAAGTCCCACAGAGAAACGTTAAGTTATCTAAAGATCACAGGACTGTAGATCCACCCTCAGGCTCAGCCCCTGAGCACAAAAGATGCTCAGATCATCCAAATCAGCAGTGTCACAAACACTCAGGGAGCTAACCCCGAGGAACCCAGCTGAGAGGATGAGTCCTGGACACTGGAACTGAGGAAACAGGCCTGAAGGAGGTCAGCCTTGGTCAGAGGAGGGGTTGAGTGAAAAGAAAATGGCTTGTAAGGATAGGAAGGAAAGAACCCAACCTACACGTGAAGTTGCTTTGAGATCACTGACTCTTCCCGGCTGCCCACCTACACTCTACAGAGATTAATGCTCGTCTGGGCATTTTGAACGTCAGAAGATTGTTGCTGCCAGCCTCTTCCTCAGCATACACTCTGTCCCTCTTACTCTCAGGGTAAGTGTGAAGTCCTTCCCTTCTCTATTTATGCTGCTACTCTATATTCATTTATGTTTCTGATTTATTTATTATTATTAGGACCTTTGCAATGGATTCTAACTATTGGAGTTAAAGTGGTTATCAATCTTGAGATTTATACACTAGAAATCATACGGACCTAATTTAGACTTAGATTCCACAAAGAACAAAAGTGATACTCAGCTTTATCACCAATTCGGATCTACAATAAATTTGGGTGTTTTATATTTTTAAACACCATAATTTTGACTGGTATATTTCTGCCCATTACTTAAAAACATAATTATTCCTTTGGCTTCAATAAATTATGCCTCAAGTTTACAGATTAACTGCTAGATGCAATTTAGTAACTCCTTGCCCCCTCACATTGTTACACACTAACCCGAGTCCGCACCACTCGAGGCTAAGACTTAAGAGCCAGCTCAGAGCACAAGTCCCGAGAGACCACACGCACCTCTGTCCAAACATCAGCGTGGACTTGGTCTCAGCCTCATTGAAGACAGAGGGAGAACAGCAAATGACGATGGTGGTTCTACAGTTCCCACCCAGAGAGTCCTGGAGAATCCGAGTCATCTTGCTGTCCCGGTATGGCACGTGTGTTTTCTGTTCAGGAAAATAATTAGTATTGGTTTTGACAGCTCTTTGAAAGGAAAAGACACAGAAGCAAGCAAGCAAGCTGGGAATGTAGACACTGAACTTAGAAACATGTGTGAAATAAGGATTTGCGGCCAGGTCCCTGGATCTTGCCAAAGTTTAGAATGCCCATAGGAAATCAGCATCACCATTCACACTTTTTAATGGACTGGATCTCCCAGCAACAGGAGTCCACAGCCAGGATTCCTTCTGTCTTTTCCAAACAGGAAAACAAATGACTCTCTGGGGTGTGTGGCAAAGAGAACATGGAAACCCAAAGGCAACTTCTGGTAATAGTATTTAATAGATGAAGCAGGATCACTTACTGTCCCTTCTGCCAAGGCAGAGATCACATTTCCAAGGGCGGACAGAGACTTATTGATGTTTTTAGCTTCATCAAGTACAGCTCCCTCTGCACCAGTTTTGCTGACCTACCAGAGAGAAGAAAAAGCAGTGAGCTGCACAGGACAGCAAAAGCACAAAGCAGAGATTTGAAGTTCACACGAGGGCAAAGGGGGAGGCCCTCCTAGAAAGAAAGGAAAAACAGAGGTAAGTAAGAAGCACATTGATAAAACCATCCCTGGAGCATGAGGCTGGGGATTTGGTCTCTCCTGCTGTCATTTTCCTCTCAATTAGGTTTTAGTGGAATGGCTGAAATGCCTCAAGTGGGAGAGCTGCAGATGCTTCCCCGGGGGACATCCATCCAGGGAAACCAGGCTCCAGAAGTGCTGTCACCATGGGTAAGCTCAGCCCTGGGAGACTAAGACATAGCCTCCACACCAGAGGATGTCCAGACGGAAGCACTGAGAGAAAATTCTGTCCTGAGTCACAGTGAGAGGGAGAGTAGGGGAAATGTACATTATGAGCCCTGAATTCAGGCAAAGGACCAGCAGGTAGTGGACAAGGTCATCCCAATTCTGTTCCTTCCATAGCAAAGAAAAGGGAAAGGAAAAGAAACAATGTCCAAAAAGCAATGCAAGTCAGAGAGGCACAAAAGTCAAGGAAGTGTGCATTACATTGTAAATTTGTCTTTATTTCCTCTGCAGCCAGAGGGCCCATGCACAGTATCTCCTCTGCTGTGTTATTGCTGGTAATTTTATATTTACAGTATTTGCTCTGGGTAGAGAGCAGTTTATAGATGCTGCAAAAAAAAAAAAAGGAACTCAACATGATTCATGTCTCTGTTGCCTGGACAAATGATGCAGGGTGAGCAGCTGCTCTCTGAAGGAAAGAGGAGAAATAATTTCAAACCTCACAAAGATGGATGTCAATTACAATAAAGGAGAAACCCCTAAGATACAGGTGAATGCATGTTCATTCAAATAGGACAGATTCTCATCTCTCCTGGAATTGTGTGTGTGGACGCCTCTGCTTACAGTCAGAGCAATAGTGTACCTGATGGGTCACAAATGATAACAGCCTCATACTGTGGATTTTAGGGTACTTTCATATTTGAGCATCTTAACTCCCCAAAATACACAAGGCAAGTACTATCCATCACCTTCCTTTACAGACAAGGAAACTGAGCTTCAGAGATGCCAAACTGCCAGCCTAAGGGAAGAAAGCCATTTAGGGAGATGGGAACTAAAATCCAGAGTCCTGTTCTAAAAATTCACACCAAACTCACATGGACACATTTAGGGCAAAGGGAAACAGATGTGAACGAAAGAAACTATAAGGACATTTTAAAACATCCCATAAATATCATTAGCAATAACAACCAACACTGCAGAGACAGGCCTCCACTCAGATCTGCCAGCTACTAGGAGGCAGATTTCAGGAGTACTTAGGTCCTAAATACTCATCACTGCACTCAGCAAGAGTGAAGGGGCCACTCAGCTCTTTGTCTGGACCCACACCTGGAATGGCAGTAAAGTCATGGTCACTCTAGAACTGCTCCATTACTACCATACTGATGGATGTCTGCTTACCCAAATTACCAGCCACACCAGTAAATTTTCAGATTCCAACCAGGAACATCCAGATGGTTTTATGTACATGGTTTTACAAATGCAAATGAAAGGGCAACCCAAGCAGCCACAAGCTACATCACTTACAGGCCTGTTGGTCGCCATTACTGGAAGTACAGGAACTCTGTGGTGTGATGCAGCACGTGGGGGTCAACTGTCCAATGAGGGAGACTGACCAAGCCTCAGGGCTTGTCCTGATGGGGACCACAAGCTTATGTCACTGATGATGGGGGAAGGGCATTGTGCACCTGGCTATGTGATGCTACCCAAGTGAGTCTGTGCAGCAGCCAGGGTGTGGCAGCAGGAGCTGCCACTCTGCCATGGAGGAAGGCTTGGAGGCTAGAAATCCTGGCTAGATCCAGGTTACAGACGCTGGACTGTGGCCCTGGGAGGGTTAGGATCAGAATACAGGTGGCAAGAGAGGGTCCGGACGAAAGCAAAGTACTGTCAGAGTTTGTGGCTAAGCCTGACCACAGTCCTCATAACCTGAAGGACCCAAAACCACCCATGTCAGACACTCAGTTCAGGGTGCTACCAGGAGAACAGGGGGCCAGGGTCAGCGCCAGGGTCCAGATCTCCTGTCAGCAAATGAAACATGCACAGTCAGGGCTGCCACCCTCCAATGGCAAAGCCCTTTCCCGGCATCTGCGTCTGGTTCCTCAGGAGAATCTTTCCTGTCCTCAGGCGTCTGGTCCCTCCCACATCTGCGCAGCCGCTTTTTGCCAGGCTACGTTCAGACCCATGCTTGCCCAGTGTCGTCATCGGGGACCCAACAGGCATAAATCAGAGAGAGCATTTGACACACCTGCCTGTGACACAAACGGGGGACTTCAAGACCAGAAAGGAAAGAGCAGGAAAACAAAGGTTGGATTTAATAACACCTTGGCTCAACCTGGGAAACTTTAAAAGCTCTTTAAAACCAGGGAATTCAGAGGCACAAAAATTATACCATTGCACACTGAAGCAAATGACGGAGAATTATAGATAATACAAATAAAGAAGCAATTACCTTTTCGCTCCCAGCCAAATCAACCAAATAAAGCTTCCCACTGAGTTTTTTTTCAGTCTCTACATTCTCTTGTTTAATATTAATCAGGAAGATACTGTGACTTCTAGAGCTGTGTTCATTCATGTCTGAAAAGGAAAATAGTTTACTGCTCTGCAAAGAACTCATGAACATAGGTAGCAAACCTTGCTTTTAAAAGCACAGAAAATCACGCCTAACCCACTCCATTTCTCTGAAGTAAGTCCAGACAATTTTAGAAATCCTCTGAGACGACAGTTTCTTCTGAAAAACAATGCTCATTCTAGAAATGAAAGATTTAAAATGTCTTCAACTAGCAAAGAAATTCATCTACAAATTTTGGTCATCAGTTTGAAAGAACAGATTTTCCAGCTCTGCTTGAAACCCCATCCTCCAACATCCTCCTCACCTGACTCTCCAAGAAGCTCACAGCCTCCTCCCTGGCTCACTTTAAATTCCTCAGACTTAGTACCTGATGTATTCTGCCTTGGTCATATGTGTAAGCCTGGCCTTATCGGGAATATCATAAGCTGTCTTAAGGAAGGATTAGGACTTTCTTAAGGAAGGATTAAGACATACACTTCTATAACCCATGCTAAGTGCACAGAAGGTCTCAAAGATTAAATATGCCTCATTAGGATGGGGTACTTGAAATAAAAAGCTGTTCCGCCTCTGGTCTTTGTCCACCAGCAGACACAGAGACCTCAGCAGCAAACTGTTCATTCAAACCTCATCAGCAATTATTTCTCAAAAGCATCTTACCAGATTATATGTGGAAAACCCTAACGATTCCATTTTTAAAAATGTCATAAATAATAATTTCAGCAACATTGCAGGAAACAAAATCAATGTGCAAAAATCAGTTGTATTTCTATATACTAACAGCAAAATATCTAAAAAGGAAATTAAGAACATAATAGCCAAAAAAAAAAAAAAGATAAAATACTTAAGACCAAACTTAACTAAGAAAATGAAAGATTTGGCCAGGTGCAGTGGCACACACCTATAATCCCAGCAGCTCAGGAGGCTGAGGCAGGAGGACTGTGAGTTCAAAGCTAGCCTCAGCAAAAACAAGGTGCTAAGCAATTCAGTGAGACCCTGTCTCTAAATGAAATACAAAATAGGGCTGGGAATGTGGCTCAGTGGTCAAGTGCTCCTAAATTCAACCCCTGGTATCCAAAAAAAGAAAAGAAAGAAAAAAAGAAAAGAAAATGCAAGTTTTAGCCTGCAAACTAAAAACTATTGCTAAAGAGATATTAAAGACACAAATAAATGAAACACATCCCATATTCATTGGTTAAAAGATTTAATATTTTTAAGATGTCAATACCTCCCAAAGCAATCTACAGATTCAATTAAAAACCTTTATCAAAATCTCAATAATATTTTTATAGAAATGGAAAAATATACCCTCAAATTCATAAGGAATCTCAAGGGATCCTAAAATACCAAAATAATATTGAAAAACAAGAACAAAGTTGGAAGTCTCACACCAACTGATTTCAAAAATCACCACAAAGCTACAATAACCAAAATAATGTAAGGCCTGGAATGGTGGCACAGGCCTAGAGTCCCTGACACTCAGAGGCTGAGGCAGGAGGATCACCTGAGGCCAGGAGTTGGAGGCCAGCCCCAGTAGCACAGTGAGACATTACCACAAAAAAAGAAAACAACAACAATAGCTGGGCAGGGTGGCACACCCCTGTAATTCCAGCAGCTTGGGAGGCTGAAGCAAGAGCATCGCGAGTTCAACACCAGCCTCAGCAATTTAGTGAGTCCCTGTCTGTAAATTTAAAAATACAAAAAAGAGCTGGGGATGTGGCTCAGTGGTTAAAATGCCCCTTGGTTCAATCCACAGTACCAAAAAAAAAAAAAAAGAAAGAAAGAAAGATAAAAAGAAAAACCAACAATGTGGTCCTGGCATACAAACAGGCACACAGACCAATGGAAGAGAGTAGAGAGCTCAGAGGGAAATCCTTGCGGATATAATCAAAATAATTTTTGATAAGTTGTCAAGATCATTCAATGGCAGAAGGACAATCTTTTCAATAAAAGCGGTTGAAAAAACTAAATGTACACACCAGAAAAAAATTGCTCCCTTAGATTATGTATAAAAATTAACACAAAAAGGATCAGAGATCTAAATGTAAAAGTTAAAACTAAAAAACTCTTAAAAGAAAACAAAAGGGAAAAGCTTCATAACATTGAACTTGGAAATGACTTCTTGGCAATGACACCAAAAGCACGATCAACAAAAGGAAAAATACATTAATAGCACTTCATCAAAATCAAAAACTTCTGCACATCAAAGGACACTATCAACAGAGTGAAAAAGCAATCCATGAAATTTGAGAAAATATTCACAAATCATGAATCTAACCAGAGATAGATATCCAGAACATATAGAGAACTCCAAAAAGTCAATAACAACAACAACATTATTTAATGGTAAAGAACTTGAATAAGCATTTCTCAAAGAAGATACACAAACTAGCCAATAGGCACATGAAACAGTGCTCAACGTGACAAATCATTAGGGAAATGCAAATCGAAACCACAAAGGATACCAGCTGACACCCATCAGGATGGCTAATACACTCAGAGAGAGCAAATAAACAGTGTTGATGAGGATGTGCAGAAAGTGCAAAAACCCTTATGCACAGTTGGTGGGAATGCAAAAGGGTGCCCCTGCTAGGGAAAACAGTACTGTGGTCACTGAAGAACTGCAAGTAGAATTGCCAGAGGATTCAGCAATCAATTCCACTTCTGGGTAAACACCCAAAGGAAATCAGGGAGTCTAACAAATATTTGCAATCCATGTTTATTGTAGCATTATTCACAGCAGCCAAAAGGCGGAGGCAACCTAGAGTCCATTGATGAATAAATGAATAAATAAAATGTGGTCTGTGCATGCAAGGGGATATTAGTCTTAAAAAGGACCCAGGCTACAGTGTGGATAAGCCTTGCAGACCTTATGCTAAGTGAAATAAGCCAGTCACAAAAAGAAAAATACTATAGGATTCTACTTGCATGAGATACCTTATATGAAATACTTTGTCATGAGACAAAGAACAGTGGCTGGGGGAAAAGGAAAGGAAGTTAGTGTTTAACGGATACAGATGAAAGAGACCTTGAAATGGATGGTGGACACAACGTAAATGCCCTTACTATCACAGAACTGTATACTTACAATGATTACAATAGTAAATTTTATGTTACCTATATTTTACCATACTTAAAAAAAAAAAAAAAACTTGGCAGAATGATTAGAATAATAGTCATGTTCTGAACCAGCAGTTCCAAACCAGGGGCCAAAATGGGTTGTCAGGTATGCCATGAATGACTCACGACTAAGAACAGCTCAAGAAAGACAGGGAATAACTTCTTCCAGGTACATGTGTGTTTGAAGCAGGACAGAAAGGAACGGAGTTTGACCTGCATTCTTTACAAGGCCAGGCTCACCTATTAAATTTGCCACATATCCAAATATCATCTGATACCTTGTTGGTGCAGAGAAAAGGTTGCAAATTATAGTTCTGGATCACACACTCAAAGAAACTTGGGTACAAGAGACTTCCAGAGCCTAAACCAATCAATGCATGAATCTCTTCCACAACACGACAGTGACCTCACTACCTTTCCAGGTAACAAGCCTCACTAAGTACCAGCTTAGAGTGTTCTCCTGTGGTAGGTCAAATCCTGCCTTCTGTAGCCTCAGTTGTCCAGTTGTTACACCCATTGAAATCAGAAAGAGCAAGCTGACCCTCTCAGTCAATGTCAGCACCGCAAACATGTTAGGATACTCCGCAATGCCCACAACTCCTCTCTAGATGTTTTTTTCTCCTACAACTAGAAATCCTTAGTTCCTTCAGCCTCATGTGAAATCTTCCTCATTTGTCCACTTACTTCCCCCAGATAACGCATGGAACTTCTGATGCTCTAGCAACACTCATGGCTTCCCTGATAATGCACATGCCAAGGCAGGACAGTCAGCCAAGTGAGCTGATCATCTGCTGTTGAATTTTTTTTTCAACCTGAGTAATAAACACCATGGTTAAAATGAATAAACTTAGAAGCTGACTTCTCAGTTTGTTTTCCCCCAATGTTTAGGCTGAGGCTGTTATCAGGGTCCATGTGTCTCATCCAGCCATTTTCAAAACCCCGGAGTTTTGGGGACAATAAGGACGTCTTACCCAAGGGGCCTGGACAGGTTTGTGCTGCATGTGGCCTGGTATCTGGGGCCACTGCTGTCCTGTGGCCATCCCCTGTATTCCTGCATCTGCACCTCATCAGCCCCCAACCATGTCCCATGTCATGGGAAGGAAATCATGTGGTGCTTACTTGTCACCGCCACGTGCCGGTTGGCTTTGCCTTCGTCTATCACATCCATGACCTCCTCGGGACTCGACACAAACCGCTCGGTACACCCCTGGAAGGGAGTCAGAAGCAGATCGATTGCTCATTGGAAAAGTTAAAAAGCAACAATATTTTGAAGCAGCTAAACACTTTCCCATTCTTTTTAGAGGTACAGATAAATAGAAAAGCTGCAATGTTGATTCAACAACTTCTCCTTACCTAGGGCTTGAATTCTACATTAAAGAGAAGAGTGAGCAAACCCTAGGAAACCTAGGAGAAAACCATAAAAGAAATGCTGGATTCTCCCAGGTTTTTGAGCACATATTCATATTCAACAGCAGTATTTTCAGGAGACAAAACAGAAGAAGAAAATCCATGAGAAAAAATGCATGAAGTACAACTTGACCTTCCATCTTTATTTATTTACCATGTTAGCCATCAAGAGACACTTTGAAGTTCTACATACAATGCTATGATAGACTTCTAACTACAAAGTATATACTACTGTGCTCAATGCTGAAGCCTTTTTTTGTTTTCGTGCAGTACCAGGGATTGAACCCAGGGGTGCTCTTCTACTGAGCTACCAGGTCCTTTCTTCTCTTCTGTTTTCTTTTCTTTCTTTTTTTTTTCAATTTTTTATTTTGAGATGGGGTCTAGCCAAGTTTACCAGGCTGGCCTTGAACTTACGATCCTCATGCCTCCGTCTCTTCAAATGAAAATGATGCTGAGATTCAGGAGGCTGAAGCAGGAGGATTCCAAGTTCAGAGCCTGTCTCAACATAAAAAATAAAAAGGGATGGAGATGTAGCTCAGTGGTAGAGCACCTCTGGGTTGAATGCTCAGGATCACAAAATAAATAAACAAATATTTACAAATAAATAAATAATTTTAATGTGAACAAAATTAAATAATTTTAAAATAATACTATTACATAAAGAGAGCTGGGGTATAGCTCAGTAGTAAAGTGTGTGTGCTTCAAATAGTCGCGAGACCTTAGTTTGGTTCCCAGAACAAAAGAAGATAATCCTAATTTATGTAAAGGATAGATACAATTAAAGAAATCAAATACTGATTTTTTTCAAAACCAAAGAATATAAGGAACATGAGTAAATACCTATATGGATTTCATAGATAATATTCTGGGCATCTTGTGTAATAATTCTTTCAACAATGCCTGAACAGAAATCAACCACACCACCCATCAGTGTTCTTCATACCTTTACATATGGGACTCTGTTTTTATCTTCATGAACAGCCAGATTTGTCTTGGACACTGTACAGATGATAATGATGACATGCAAAGAAGAAAAGAAAAGTTAAAGACCCTGTATTGGAAGAAAAATAGAAATTGTTGCAGAAGATAGGCAAATCTAATCTTTTTGCAATTTGCAAGGTGAAGCTATATCTATGAAAAAGCATATAGCCTGAAGGCAAGACAAGATCTCTATAAATTTTCATCAGTTCCTCAAGCGGAAGTGCTGTAAATCGTTTCAACCTCCTGGACTTAAGTTAAACTGCAAATAAAGACAAGCATTCAGTTACTCACCATCAAGTAAGTCCCTTATCTTGTCCAAGTAGATCTCAAAATAGGAAACCTGGTTAAAAATAAATTGAATTTGGAATAGAAATGCCACACTGTACTTCAAAAACATCATTATTAGAAGTCATAAAAGCTTTTGTTGTGCATGGCTAAGAAGAGCAAGAGAAGATGCAAAAAGCCTCTGCTACATATGGACTGCCTCCCCACACATAGCAGCTCCTTTGGTTTCCTCTGGTGTCAGTCACACTGTGTGCCAGACAGTCATGTACAGGAGGACTCCAGGCTCTACCTTAGACAAGCACCAAGCAAACTTCTATGTATGACAACAGCCAGAATGGAAAACATCCTCTGCAAGTAAGTTCAAAAATCAGTAGACCTCACCTCAATGCCTGATACTGACAACCTCATCAGATGTAAGAAGAGCACTGGGGAGGACATGGGCAGCGTACTTGGAAGTACGAGAGTTCAACAGGTAACTGGGAGAGAGCTAGTGATGGCCAGGTTTGGAGTCTAGGAAAGATTTGAACAAAATGTGCTTGAATAAAAGAAACCAGGCATGGTAGCGCACACCTGTAATCCCAGCTACTCAGAGGACTGAGGCAGGAGGATCACAAGTTCAAAGTCAGCCTGGGTAACTTAGCAAGGCCCTGTTTCAAAATAAAAAGGACTGGGGATGTAGCTAGGTGGTAGGATCCTGGGTTTAATCCCCAGCCCCACAAACACACAAAAAAGACAGGCTGTGAAAGGAAAAGAAGGAAGCCTTCCTAATAATTATTCTCAAACCTCAGCCCCAGAATCACTTGCATCAGCATCACCTACAGAATTTGTTAAAATTGCAGACCCCTGAACTCTACTGAAGCCCTATTGAATTAGAATCTCAGAGACTAGAGAAGGGCCTAGGAGTCAGCTTCTAAGTTCCTCAGGAGATACGTATGCTGGCTGATGTCTAAGGACTATAAACTCAATATGTGGTCTTGGGAGTTTAATTCACTCACAGCCAAGACCCCAGACCTTCATTTTCCCATCTGTCATACAAAGCCCTTAGACCTTATGATGTCAAAAAATTCCCTCGAAGGTATCTACACTGTTTACATTTGACTTCTGCCTCTCAGATTAATTTTTTCTCCTCCATGTTTGTGTTTTTGAAATCTAAACAGGGAATAACCAAAAAGAAAATATAGTCATCCACCATAGAATGAACTGTGCCTACAACAGTGGTCCCATTAGATTATTATTACCTCCTGACAACGTAGCTCCCTTAGTTTGTGTAAATTTACTCTGTGATGCTCGTGGAATAACAACATTGCCTAACGATGCATTTCTCAAAATACACGCTGCCATTAAGCTCTCATAACTAGCTATAGAGTTGTAAAGCTGGGCTGTGACAGCACAGGTAAGCCTTCACCCCTTGTCCCAGCTTGGGACTAGTCCTGCCTCTAGGAACATGAAGACTCCCTCCCTGGTCTGAGTTCCTACCCCAATTCAGCCCTAGCTTATTGTCATTCATGTGCCTCAGTAACTTTTCAGTCACGGGGAGCCTTGAGGTCCTGGCTTTGAACCTTGAAACCTGTAGATGGGCATACTCTCCTGGTTGTCCATATCCCTAACAAAATCCTACCTGAACATCTTTTTGACACCCTCCCACCCCCATGACTCCATCTGTCGAGGACACACCCAGCTGACATTGGAAGGACCCACTGCCTCCCTACTCTCTAAATCCGGTTTTGGTTACTTTTCTGCAGTACTGGAGATTGAACCCAGGGCCTGTACCACAGACCTCCACTCCCACCCCTCACTGCTGACACACTCCTGCAGCCCTAATTCTTAAGCCTATTTGGCCTCCAATCCTCAATGTCTCTAATCCGACCCTTCCAGAAGCCAACTCCACCCTGGTGCCAACCTATTCTACTTATTTCCGAATTGTTCGATTTCCATTAAGGATTTTTGGTTACCTCTGAGATCTTAAACATGTGGATTATATCCATAGATTATAGAGAATAATAATTACATCTAAAAACACAGTCACAAATTAGATATTGGCAAACCTGACAATTAGAATCCTACTTACATTTAATAAAAGTAGAGGTAGAGTTCTGGTGGATTAATTTCTGCTTTAGGTGGGGGGGGGGGGTCTAATGTTGTTATCTTGTCATTTCAAATACTTTGTGAGACCAGGCAGAAGGAAAATAGGCATTGTTTGGCACTAAGAAAGAACATGTTCAGAAATGGTGTTTAAAAGGACTGTCGGATTCATTTCAAAGAACAGAATTTCAATTTTGCTTTGATCTGATCAGCTCTCTTTCTTTTGATTTAGTCTGTCAATACTAAGTTCAAAACAGAATAGTCAACTGCTAACTTATCTACTAATAATTATTATTTATGAAAAAAGAAAACATAACTATAAATGCAAAAAAGGGAACCTGAACTATAAAATTCAGCTATAGAGACTTAGAAAGTGTTATTCCTCTCCCCCCACCCACCTCTTCATGCTAGGGCTGTTTTTATCTTAATAAGATTCTAACACAAGGCACTATTTCCAGAGCAGTAATTGGTTTAACATCTTATTCCAGGATTATCACATAAGAACCCTGCAGTAGTTGAAGGTATTTAAATGCAAACAGTCTTAGAAAAGCACTAAGCTTCTAAATCTTGATCCCATCAAAGCAACAAGCTTCTGTATCCTTAGATATACCAAAGCCTGGGCAAGAAGGAGAAGCAGGCTTTAGTCAACAAAGGGAACTATAAGAAAAAGTGATTTGTTGGATGTTATTTATAATTGGACAAACAGTGGTTGCCTTCTTTTCATGTAAATTTGGAAAGGTATAGAGCAGATATAAAGGAATAATAATGTAATGAAAAAGGTACTGCAGGTGGGGTTGGTCCATTCTAGGTTCTTTTCTTACCTTGGACCATCTAACCCTTGCATATTTCAACTTCAGTTTCCTCATCTCTAAGCTACTAGGTCCAGTGCACTAAGGCCAAGCCTTCAGGGAAATCTCTCAGTTGACCTGCTGGGCTCTGAGGCTTCTTAAAACTGCTCCTTCTTGCTGGGCATGGTGGTGCATACCTATAATCCTAGGTATTGGCTCTCAAGGCTGAGGCAGGATTGCAAGTTCGAAGCCAGACTCAGCAATTTAGCGAGGCCTGAAGTAACTTAGTGAGACCATGTCTCAAAATAAAAAATAAAATAGTCAGGGATGAAGTGCAGTGGTTAAGCAACCCTGGGTTCAATCCTCCAGTACCCAATTTTGAAAAGCTGCCCCTTCTCCTCCCCTTCCTGTCAAACCTGTCTCTAGTAATAGGGATGAAGATCCAGACACCATATGCATCTTGGACACAGCTAATCATGGCAAAGGGCTACCTAATCTAGCCTAGGTCAATGAGCCCCTTCCCAAGGGAATGTGGAAGTGGCATAAGGACATGCAGAAAAGGAGCTGCTCTGTTGCCCAACTCCCTCCCCAACAAAGACAGGAAGATGGTTTGGGAGTAACAGAAAGAAGAAAAGGAAGGGAGCAGAAAGCAGGACTATAATGGGCTATGGAGTTACTTCTGGGAGTGATGAAAATGTTCTGGAATTAGATAAGGATCATGACTGCACAATTTTGGGAAAATATTAAAAACCACCAAACTGTACATTTTAAAAGGATGAATTTTATGTATATGAATTATATTTCAATGTTTTAAAGTTAAAAAAGAAAAGAGAGATAGAAAAGAGGGCTTGGATTTCCTGCCCTCCACAGCCCCTACTCAATGCCTGCCATCAGATCCTGTATCTTGTGATGATTTCCACTACTTGCTTAAAAGGGTGGCCTTTAGTAATCTGCAAACAAAGCAGTTCTAATGAGTATACCCTTAATACCAAATATTACGATTTAACAGCTATAATAAGAAAATAGAAATCTCTCTTTCAATTTAAAGTTAAGTCAGAGCAGAGGTTCTGATTTAAAACAAAAACAAAGAGGAGAAAAAAAGGAGGAGGAGAATACCCTTCTCCAATATATTCCAGAGTATGCTCCTAAAACACCAGCCTAAGGGGGACAAAGCATACACACCTCCCCTTTGCAGAGAGGAATTACCCAACAGCACATTTAAACTTGTGAAAATTTGACAATGTTCAACAAATCATTTTCCCAGTTTATGTGGCCATATAACCCTTTACTCTGGTAGCCCACGTATTAATAAACCAAGGGATTATATTCCATGGAACACACTTGGGGGAATGCTCTTTAATTCCAAACACAGACATATTCCAACCTATCCACAGGAATCCACAGGGTAATCCACAGGAATCCACAGGGCAGAATTCAGCAACAATCAAGATGATTCTATCCCAAAGAGGGCATTTACTCTCATTACCTCAGTATTTCAAGGAAACCGTCCAGATGGCTAGGTACAGGCCTATGTCATTAAACAATAAATAGGGTTGTGCTTTCCATCATTTGAAATAGACAAGATCTTCTTTTATATCTAAATAAAAGGAGGGAGACTGAAAAACATGATTTTGGGCCCAGTGTCTTCTTTTGGTACTCGATCTATGGCACTTACCTTGATGTGAAACTCCAGGTTCTCATCCATGGAATAAATATGGTCAAAGATATCATGTGCAATCCTTGGGATGATTCCCATGAGTTGAGGGTCATGCAGCTTTCCCTAATGGGTAAAAAATACAAATACAGGCAGTTAAAGAGTTCTGGGAAATATGTGCAAGACAGAATGAGTAATCCTGGGTTTCTTAAACAGAACTCCATGGAGAAGGGAGTATCCACACTTGGGCTGTTGGATCCCTTGGGTATCTACCTGAAGTGCCAACACACCCAAATTTGGCAAAATAACTCAATATGTTTAGTCTTTTTACCCAGGAAAGGGTTGTTTTCTCAGGTCCTGAGACCCCATGATATTCCCTCCTGCTGCCACTCAGGACAGCAAATGTATGCACGTGAGTAGTTGTGGGAGGTGGGGGGAAGGGGGCGGGGTGGGAAAGGCAATGAGAGGATATGGGTTTTATTTGTGAATATTTGCAAATTGACCAGAACCTACAAGTTCAAGTAAGTTAACTTCTAGAACGAAATCTCCTTGAGAACTAAAATACCTAATTTCATTAAAGTCATCCTTGCTCAATAATTTTTAATTACCTTATTCTCAAAGTATCTTCAGTATCATTTTACAGACCAATCAAGAAAATCCACTTCATCAATTTATTTTAAAATCTGTAATTCCCAGCCTGAATTGTTCAAAAGATAATTTTTGGCTGTTTCTAATACTTCACATTAGGGATATTATCATATTCTTTTTTTCCACTTTCATTCATTATACCTAGGCGGGGGTAAGGAATAGAGGAATTCTTCTGCTATTTGAATGATTACTAAATCCTATCTTTTTTCCAATACTGGGGATTGGACCCAATGCCTGTGTGTGCAAGACAAGAGCTCTACTGAGCTACATCTCAACCCTTTTTATTTTGACACAAATTCTCATTAGTTGCCTTGGTTGGCTTTGAACCTGCAATCCTCCTGCCTTACCTCCCAGGTAGCTGAAATTTCAGGTGTGTGCCACTACGCCTTGGCCTTAAATCCAATTTTAAGACCCAGAATTTTCCACCTCTGAAGACTTTCAGGAGATGGCATGGGGGCTGGAGATGCAGCTCAGAGGTACATGTATAAGGCCCTAGGTTACATCCCAAGTACCGGAGACAAAGAGGGAGGCAGAAAGAGAGACGCCATAGGATCTGACGGCAACTCCTAAAGAAGGGTTCCAGAAGCATTTAAAGCAACAGCCTTAGTGTGGCTCTAGGCATGCAACCTCCAGAGAGTTTTCTAAGCCTACAGTCAAATGAGCACTTGGGTTTTCTCATGGGTGATAAACAACCCATTAGTGCAAAGACCCACAGTCTGCAGGTCTACAATGATCATGGTAAATGAAAACCCAGAAAATTTTCCAGACCTTTAGGAAGTTATAAACCTTAGGAGTAAACAGAACTGAAAGCAAAGCACAAAACTCAGTTTTCTATTCAGTATTTCAGGGATGCCCAACAACCTTTACAATTTTGACCCATATCCTTGTTCCAAATAGGTCCAATGCCTGAAAGATCAGCTTTGTTTTCCTTATTTAATCCTCTTTCCTTCACCATAAAGTATCTCTCTGAAAGTCAACATTTGTGTTAGCAAAAGCAAGAATTCACCTGAATTTGAAGGGTAGCTCAGGAAGCACCTGGCATTATGGGTCCTCCTTTTGCACACCTGACTCCTAACACTCCCTTGTATTAAAAGCAACAGAAAAATTGAATTCAGATATGTTTGTCTTTTGGCAATACTCTTACCTGGAAAAATGGGTAATTCTCTGGAATGCCCTCAGCTATTACAAATAATAAGTCATTTGATGGATTTACATCGCTTTTTTTTTTTTTTTTTTTTTTTTTTAATACTTGTGAGGCAAGCACTCTACCAACTGAGCTATATCCCCAGCCCTACATTGCTTTTTAATTTGACTATATTCTCCCTGAGGATGGCCAGGACATTTAAAATTCCCTCTACCACTCAGGGAACTTAGTACAGTACTTATTGCATAGAATTAGTTCAGAGTTTAAGTTAATAGGATATATAAAGTGCTTAGTGACACAGGAAGGGCTCAGTAAATGTTAGCATTGTAACATTTAGTTCATGGTAGGTTCTCAATGAACAGTGGTTGGGACTTATTTGACCTGAAGAGTCTGAAGCACACCCTCACCCCAGACCATTACTATGTAACTACTACGTATCTGTTATGGTTTGGATGGGAGGTGCTCCACAACAGCTCCTGTATGAATGCAGGAATATTCGGAGGTGAAATGATTGGATTGTGAGAGCTGTGAGATAATCAGTCTGTCCTCATTTGAATGGACTGAGTGGTAACTATAGGCAGGTGGGGTATAGCTGGAAGAAGTGGGGGCATGCCCCGGAAGGGTTTCTCTTCCCTGTGACTCCCTTCCTCTTCTCTCTGCTTCCTGACCCCACCATGTGTTGAGCTGCTTTCCTCCACTGGGCCCTTCAGCTATGATGTGCTGCCTTACCTGGGCCCAGACCAATGAACTCAGACATCTGTGGACTGAGACTTCTGAAACTGTGAGCCTCAAATAAACTTTTCCTCCTCTAAGTTGTTCTTGACAGGTATTTTGGCCACAGCAACCCAAAACTAACACAATACCTTAGGAAAGCACAACATACGGACACTGAGAGTTAGGGACTTTAAACTGCAGAGGCCATCATAATCATGCAGCTCATCACAGCCCTGGACTGTAGAGATTTGGCAGAAACAGTACCTACGGTAAAGAGACCTCTTTCTGGTCAAATATCAGGACTCCATATAGCAACCAAAAGGCCTCTCTATGCAAACCTCCACAGCTCTCTGATAATTCAAGACAGTCTTTTAGCCTTTCCATAACCAAAGATTGAGTGGTAATCCAAAAATTTTTCTACCTAACTCAATTTGTTCTTCAGGATGTATTCTCTTTCATCAGATTCGTCTTCTAATTGATTCCTGGCTTAAACTGAGCCTGCCAAAGCAGTGTGTGTGTGTGTGTGTGTGTGTGTGTGTGTGTGTGTGTGTGTGTGTTGGTATATGGTGTTATGTGAGGCTTGTGTGCAGTAGCTGTGTGTGTTTGGTGTGGTATGTGTGTTATGTGTCTGTGTTTCTTTGTGTGTGAGTGTGATGTATATGGAGTATGTACATGTGTATGCATGTAATGTATATGTATGCCAAGGTGTGTCTGGGGGTGTGAGTGTGTGATATACATGATGTGTGTGTGTGGCGTATATGTGTTAGATATGTGGAGTGTCTCTGTGTAGTCTGTGTCAATATGTGTGAGTATAATATACATGAGACATGTACACGTATTTGTATGTAATCTAAGTATATGCCAGGGGGTGTCTCGGCATGAAGTATGTCTGTGTGTATGATGTATATGGAATTTGTGTGTGGTATGTGTGTGTGTAAGGTATGTGGAATGTGCGTCTAATGTGTGTGGGTGTGTATGAGAGACAGAGATCTTCACTGATTCTGTGTTGCCTTGCAGATGAAACACACACATGCAGTGCATGCACACGCACGCACACACACACACACACACACACACACACACAGAATGCACAGGTCATAAACAGTGGTGAAAAAGCAGAAAGCTACAGAAATTCAGGGAATGGAAAAGCCCTTCCAGCTGGGGTGATAAAAGGAGGCTTCCTTTGGACCAAATCTTGAAGGATGGGTCAGATTAAGGATGGGCAGAGACCACGCGGGCAGAGGTGAACCCGAGTATAATGAAGTGTGGGAACTGAGGAAGAATGGTGCCCATTTAGAGAACAGCCTAGCTGGAGGATTAGGCATGACCTTGAGGAACAAAGAAATGAACTGCTTCATCCTCCTGTTCCTGCCAGACAGCAAAGAGGAGAAACATTTTTATAACTGCATCCTGTACTATTCCCTTCAAAACTTTCACCCACTGAATGTGACCTCTAGGAGCTGGTATGAAAGAAGAAACAAGACCTAGGCCGTTGGCCACTGAACAAGACTCTCTTTGTTCCAGTGCCAGAGGCCCCCTCGACCTCCCAAGCAAGACAGAGTTTCCTGAATCACTTAGGGTGGGAAAGCAGGCAGCCAGCAGCACACAAGCACCAGGCACTCTGCCTGGTTTTGTTCAACATCACTCAGCAGGCAGGCAGCCCTGGCTCCAGGGCAGCAAAGGCTGCACCATTCAGATGACCCCAGGTGTCCCTCTGAGCAGAAGGGAAAACACGAGGCGTCTCCAACAGTCCCTGTCAGTGCACTACAGAGGGCCACAAACGAGGCACGGACCTCAGGCTCCCTTCTAGCATCACACACGGAACAAAGAGGAGGCCAGAGCTGCAGCCAGCACCCCGGCACCCTCAGGGCAACCTGGATGCTCTGCTGACAAGGCCATGGCCCTCGCATGATGGCACCTCCCAAGCTTAGCAATAACGCTGTCCAGTGATTCATCTTCTTACTGAAAACCCCCCTTAGACATTCCATCATGAGGAGCTAATCTTTCCAATTTTATGTAGCTTTGTGTTTGTTTCCCTCAACGAAGATAATGGAATGACCACTGGATGTCAGACCCAAAATTGGAGGGATTAAAATGAAAAATAGCTTTAAAATGTGACATCTCTGTCCACTCAGGAAGTTAGCATCCCCCCTTCTGGATGCCTCTGAAAGATCACAATGCATAATTCTGAATACATAAAATCGTCCTTTCAGAGGATGCAGACCCTGCAGAGCTTTTTTGACTTAATTGCATTCCAGAGTCCTGGATTTCTTGGTCTCCTAGGCTCTGTAACTTCAGCTTGGGACTTCTCCTTTCCTCTGCTTTCCTCTTAAAATATCCCCTACCTTTCTCCAACCTATAATTACCCTACAAAAGAAGAGGATTCAGCAAGAGGGCTGGGTGGCAGAGGAAAAGGACTCACGTCCACACCAACTCCTTCCAGGTACAGGCATTAATGTGTGATCTTCAGAAGTCACAATAAGAAATTCATAACTTAACATCATCTTTTTGAAACCAAAGATGCAGAGGCAACAGAATTTAGGCAACTGGAGGTGATACCTGTAGTGAATTCAGTTTCCTTCGGTTTGCCATGAGTGCTCTCTGGGCAGGCAAGCCGAATTTACACCTAGAGAGAGAGGCGCCAAGGGCTCAAAGGCCTCTGATTTAACAAAATGTCTCCCATGCTATTATTAAAGGGCTGGTGTAGCTCTTCCCCATCACCTTACACCCATCCATTTCCCCCCAGGTAAGATATTAACCTGGGGAGCAGAGTCTCTCTGTTATTGTCTTATAAATTTCTGGCATTTAGCAAATACTCCATATTTCCCAAAGATGTATGAATCACGAAGCTTAAAAGTGATTCTAATAAGTGTTCCCTACGAGTTTGGGGGATTTTAAATATCGAGAATTTGTTTTCTCTTTTGTATTATACAAAGTTTGATAATTTTCAAAAAAAAAACAAAAAAACAAAAAAAAACCCTTAAACCTGATGGATTCCATCATAAGAGGCCACAACTCCCTCTCTTGTGTCCTGAGAGCTATGAGGAGTATTCTGCCCATTGGAGTGGGTGGGCCTCAGAAAATATGTAACTGCAGCTTTTCTAGAATCTAAAAGTTCAAGGACTTGAGGCCCAGAAAGAGAGGCCTGAGGTGAGGGCTGAGGCAGAGGGGCACTGCTGTGGGGTGCGAGAGGTGGAGACTTGTCCCCTGGGCAGACACAGCTTATGTGACAAGGAACAGTCCTGCTCAAGAAGAGGTGGTGATAAACCTCCTGTTTCTCTAATCTGCAGTCTCTGAACCACTTTGTCTCCAGCAAAACAGGTGAAAGAGAGTCAACATCACAGAAATGAGATCCCCCCCTCCCCACCCGCATCCTACCCAACACCTGAAATCAGTGCATGCAGAACATCAGAGCCCTGAGGATTTTAGCCTGGTGCCTTTGAAATCTCCTCTTCAATAGGAATGATTCATAAGCTAACCCTGTTCTGCAGCAGCCGTCTCCATGCTGTTCCCAGGAGGGTAGGTAAATGAAAACACCTTAGCTTGAAGGATTAAGGATTCAGCTTTCCCTGCTGCTTGTAAGCTGAATTATAAGAAACTGCACAGAGCAGTTTCTTATAATAACCACTCTCTCCTCCTCTCCTCACCTGTCAGGTGGGCCTAAACTTCAGAAGAATTTTCCAGCCCTGAAGGCCATACAGGAGCCCCTGGTAAAAAGGAGGAAAAGGGGCAGTGCAAGGGGACAGTTTGGTCCAAGATGTGCCTTGTTTAGAAGACAACTTGAAGTCATAGAGACCTCCAGTGACAATATAGAGACAACAGTGTGAGCTGGGGTCACACCCTTGGGTGTCTACAGGGGCCAGATATGCAAGTTAGTGAGGAAGAATGCTCAGTGTAAATTCATGTCACTCTTGGTGTGTGTGAAGTACACTAGGGTCTGCTGGAGAGGCCAGCCCCATGAACATGGGGTAGCCAGGGTCGTGATGTGGGTAATATTTTAACAAATGTTTTCTGGAGCCTTTTCTCCATGACAGCTGCTGTTGCATACACAGGAAATGTTAATAGAAAGGCCAATGAGACAGTAAAAGTCTCTGCTCTAGGGAAGTCTGCTTTTCATTTGTGGGGAAACTCACCCAGTGTGGTGAGATCTTCAGAATGTTCACCCTATGACGGAAAAACCAGAATTGTGCGAAATCATCCCATTTTAAATACTGTCTCCAATTTATTTTTTAACCACAACACAAGTCAAACACTAGTATGTTTGTGGGTTGCATGTGGTCTACAGGTCAACTTCTTTGCATCCCTGACCTACTTACTCTAAAGAGACCTGCCTCCTCAGTGCAAATGACTTTCACAACAGGCTGGACCCCAGTTCATAAGCATACTCACACCACTGTTCATCCATTGATTTGTTGGTTGCTGTTTATTGCAGTGCTAGTGATCAAACCTGGGGTCTCTCAAATGCGAGGCACACACTCTACCACCAAGTACATCCCCAGCCCCGTTGATCAGATTTTAATAGAATTTATTTCTACATTTCAACAGAGCTATCAACAAAGAATTTTTTTAATACTGAACTCTTGAGACTTTATTACTGCTATTTTAAAACTGCTCAAAGACATAATTAATTGGCCAAACATAACTGTCTCCATTGCCCAGTAAAGAAAGCCACATGCCCCTCAAGTTTTGCCGGAGCACCAGTTCCACTGGGTCATTGTAGAGATGGGCGGCACAGCCCGCTGCAACATTACCTCCATGGTGTGAGTCTTCCCTGATGAAGTCTGTCCATATGCAAAAATGGTCCCATTGTAACCTTCAAGGACATCTGCAAGCAAGGAAAACAAATTACAATTATTTCATTACTTTGGTTCTTTGGTGGTGTTGATACATATTTTAAAACTGCAGTTTCCCCATGACCCATCTCGTTTTCACTCAGATATGTCAACTGCATGTGCATTTTAAGGAAAATTGTGAGTTAAGAACAGAAATGAGGGCCTCCACGGCTCCACGAACAGAAAAAAAGGTGGACTCACATTTCTACGAATTCATTAATGAAGAGGAGGCAGGCACGGCTTCTCCCAGTAACATTGAACTTACAACACAGATGTCAAGCAGAAAGCTATTTTTCAGTAGAAGAATACCTGAGTTTTCCTCCCATTGATCTCTTCAGAGTAGCTGGGGGAAAATGTTATCTGTGCTCTAAGTCTCTGGAGTGAGGTTAGACTAAAATGTTTTGCCTAAAGATTTTGATGTGGGTCAGACCAAACGCTGGCCCAGGCCAGCGCCTTGGGGAAGTTTCTCACGTTGGCCCCACCAGAGCTCTGTCACAACAGACCAGCTGGGGAAGGGATGAGGCCTCATGCTGTAAATTGACATCCAGTCCGCCTGGAAACCAGCAGGCCCTGACTTAAATTTAATGCCTCTGTGTTTTCAGTGTTGGGGCTAGCAAGGAGGCCCAGGCCCATCAGCATCAGGAATTTCTTTTAATTACACTAGCAACACACTATGTAGGCCCACACACACGGCAGGCCGCTTCCATTTCACACAGGGAGGAGGGGAGGCGTGCAGAACGGAGCTGCTTTCTGCTGCAGAGCTGAAGATTATCTGTGGGAATTCTTTCAAAGCAGCAGAAGTGATTAAAATATATTCCCTCCTGCTTTCCCCCTTCATCCACACAAACATCACCGAAATGGAAACAATGCATAATTAATATCCCCCATCCGCCATTCTGCACAAGGGGAGGAAGTCTTCATGCATGCAGACGGCGAGGGCAGGGAGAGACCCATACAGAGATGTTCTCTTCATGGCCCCGTGAGAAAAGCAAATCAGGCCATCAGCTCCATCCATCCACTTCAGAATGAGGGGGAGGAGAGTCCTCTCTGAATTTTATGATGCTGATTTGCTTTTATTTTGTTTTGCTGGGTTTGCTGAATTTCTTTTAATATATATTTTATTGATCTGAGGTTGTGGAATATGAATTGGGATCAGAAAAGAAAGAAGATTTTCCTTTAGAAAGCTAAAACAGAAAGAAAAATTAAGTGGCAAGATTTTTTTATTATTATTTTTAATCCTAGCAGCCCTGAAGAGTTTGTGTCAAGCTGTACTGAGAGAGACACAGAGTGGGGAGGTGAAGTGGGGTGGGGAATGTTCACACTTATCAGACTTCTGGAAATAGTTTCCTTGGTAACAGCAGAACAAAAATTTGAAAAAGTCAGTGTTAGGGTTAAAGGCTCAAGTTTCAGTTTTCATGAAAATGCCAACTTGCTCAGAGAAAATATTTCTCAGGCCAGGCATGGTGGTGCACATCTGATAATCCCAGCTACTCAGGTGACTGAGGCAGGAGGATCCCAAGTGCAAGGCTGGCCCAGACAACTCAGCAAGACTGCCTCAAAATAAAATGAAAAGGGCTGGATATGTAGCTCGATGGTAGAGTGCCACTGGGTTCAGGTCACAGTACCACCAAAGATTCCTCAACCCTGAAGACGGTGGCCAGAGCAGAGTGCCTCTACACTATCATGAATATGATGTGTTATGGGGGACCCAAAGGAAACAGGTCTCACCCTTCAGTTGTGCTTTCAAAATCCTACATTCATAACAAACAACTCTAGACAATTGGAACCTGGTCACAATTACAACACTAAACCTTTTGTTTATTAGAAATTAAGCATCTCAGCCAGGTGAAATGGCACACATCTATAATCCCAAAGGCTCAGGAGGCTGAGGCAGGAGGATCTCGAGTTCAAAGCCAGCCTCAGCAAAAGTGAGGCAACTCAATGAGACCCTGTCTCTAAATAAAATACAAAATAGGGCTGGGATGTGGCTCAGTGGTTGAGTGCCCCTCAGTTCAATCCCCGGTACCCCAACACCCCCCAACCACCAAAAAAAAAAAAGAAAGAAATTAAGTATCTCTCCCCAGACTGATCATTGGCCCTCATGCATGAAAGGACCATGACCCTAGGTGTGAGCAGCACAGTGCTAAACAGACCAAACAGGGTTCAGCTCCCTCTCCTTCTCCATGGGGTAGCAGCCTCCACTGGCGCCCTACAAGTGTTCATGAACACAACAGGGGCCCAGGAATGCTCTAACAACCTGCTCCACCTAAAGGAAACAGCTCAGAGCTCTGGCCCTACCCATACTAAGAGTCCAACCTAAGGTTCCTCCTCTGCAGGAAGCAAGGGGCCAGGCAGCTTAATGCATCCAACCAAGTCCACTCTCCAGCTTTCTGCTGCTCCCCAAAGCTCCCGGGTTGTCTATGAAAAGGAAAGCTCATGATGGTTCTGCTCATTTTGTACCAAGCACACGGGATTGTACTGGAAGAATCCATTTCACCCTAGTATTTCAACAGTGAGCACAATTTAAGGAAAAACAAAACAAAACTTAAAACAAACTCTGGTTGACCTTTAAAGCATTTACAATCCTGTTACAATTAATACATTGTTGGAGAAGCTCCCCAGCGTGTTCAAGGTTGAGCAGAAATAAGGTTGCTCTCTACTCAGTTCTGAAAAGACAAGACAAAGGTCCTTGAATCTCGTGTTCTCTATTTTCTCCTAAACTCTACGTTTGGGGGCTTGTTTGTTCAGACTTTTTTATTTTTGGTAGAGAAGAAACGCAGGAGGAAGTCAAGGACAAACAGGGTGTGGAGGGGCTGGACCTCTGAGCCAACAGGAAGAGGAAGGAGCACAGGATCCACTCGGGAAGACAGTGAGAGACGGCCTGTGCTCAGTGCTGCGCAGAACACACACTGCTCAACACAAACAGCCCACAAAAAGGCACTTTCATCACACTGAATGGCAGACAGTTCCTGGGCCTGAGGAATGCATTGTTTTAGTCTTTGCCAAAACAGAGTGACTATTTCTACACAACAGTCATCCTCTGCTGGACAGAACCTTTCTTTGTGATGGGCTCTGGTGTGATGTGA
Source organism: Sciurus vulgaris (assembly GCF_902686455.1). Lineage (NCBI taxonomy): Eukaryota > Metazoa > Chordata > Mammalia > Rodentia > Sciuridae > Sciurus > Sciurus vulgaris. The sequence goes on along the minus strand of NC_136463.1, from coordinate 104,099,386 downwards.
TCTCAACTCACACCACACAGCCTGTTGCACCCCACGAGCCCAACACACATCCATCCAGCAGCCAGACAAACCCCAGAGAGCTTCTACTGCATGTGCCAAGCACCTTCTCATCTCCCTACAGAGGAGGGAAAAGAGCAGGATATTTGAAAATCCCCATTGCCTCCTTTTGCAAACTTCAAAAGCCCAGGTGGTGCATTCTGCATTTTGCTCTGTTCTGAGTTAGGCCTTGCTGGAACAGAATGAGTTTCATTGTTAGGTAAGAATTTGGGAACCTAATCAGACCTACACATCATGTTCCCAAGGAGGTTATTGTGGCCTCCTACCACTTCTCCAGGTGAAATGGTGACTGTAGGGATAGTGGCTGACAGGTCATTCCCAGCTTGCAATCCTAATCTTCTACCAGCTAATCAAACTGTTCAAACAGCCCATGACTGTGGATTGTAGAGGCAATCCAGCTGAATACCAGTGGCCAAGGAGAATGCCCCGCCAGCCTGAAGGGCACTCACTGTGCCCAAGTAAAGGCATGCTGGGTTTTAGAATAGAAATGCACCTTATGATTGGCAGACTGCCAGGGCCACCACAAGGCTTTGGAACCACAATTGCTATTCTCTTTCCTTTACTCTCCTCCCACACCATTCCTATCCCTGTCTTTTTGCAATGTTTAGTTAATAGTCCATATGTCCTGAGAGAAAAGGAACTCAAAATAATTATTTTATGATTGTTTTTAAATGTTCATTGTACACCCACCAGAAAAGTAGGAGCAGGGTAATTCAAAAGAATATAAGTCAGTCAGACAAACCAGGCTCAAGTTCCAGCCCCATGCCTTCCTAACTGACTTGGCCAAGTTACTTCATCTCTCTGAGCCTCTTTAGTGTTAGAGGATTAACATTGCTCACACCACATAAAGTTAAGATTTAATACACAATAACATGTAAATCGTATAGGGGTACGTGATAGATGATAGCTAAACAAATATATTTATTCTTTTTTTTTTTGTAGTTGTAATATGAACAGAATGCCTTTGTTTTACTTTGTTTATTTTGTTTTTATGTGGTGCTGAGGATTGAACCCAGTGCCTCACATATGCTAGGCAAGTGCTCTGCCGCTGAGCTGCAGCCTCAGCCCGATATATTTATTCTTAAGAACCATGTAAAATATAATAGTAAAATAGGTCTGAGTATATCATCCTAAGGTTAAAACTTTTTAGTCCATATTGCCTCCAGGATTAAGTCCCTTAATCTGAATTTCCAGCAAACTTGGATTGGATCTAACATTTGCAGTCTCATCTCTTGTCATCCCCTCTGCACCATGTGCCACTCCAAGTTGCCCAAGTAAGCATACCACATAATTTGTCTTCATGTTTCTGCCACTCCCTCTGCTTACACATGCTACCATCCTTAGGACCCAGCCTTTCCAAGAAGTCTTCTTAATTCTCCACTCCCTTGCCCCACCCACAAAAATCAATATAGAAAGTGGTCTTCTTCTGTGCTCCCCTAGCATTTTGCACACACCCATCTTAAAGCACATAATGCCTACGTGTTTGATAATTATGTATGTGTCTGCCCCTTGCCCTATACTCAAAGTAACTTGCAGACAGTATTATGTATCTTGGTGACTCCAGTCCCTGGCAAGACTTACACATACATGGTAATAAGTGGCTAATACTATTTGCATAAATAAATGAAATTTAAAGAAATCAGAACTGAAAAACAAGAAACCACCTACTCTAGCATCTGGATAGTCCATATCTAGCTAATTTGGAAGGCAAATGCCCAAGTGGTTTCTATAGGCTGGGACAGTTACCAGGACTTCAACAAAGCACCTAGTAACCATGGTATTTAATTCCTAGGCACCCACAGGCACCCACAGGCACCTTTTCTACATACTGTCCTGGTCATTACAAACCTATGACCTCTTCTCAAAGAAAAAAACATTGTACATATGCTTCCAGACAATAGTTTGAAAAAACATATCAAACAAAGATGGGAACATGGGAGATGCCAGGACTCTACAACTGGAAATATTTTAGAACCCAGCAAAGTTGTAGGAAATGAAAAAACTCAGAGAGAATAAAGCCATCTAGTAAAATGGAGTCATCCAGCTCCTCAAAATCACTATGGATTTAGATAGCCCGGAAAGCAAAGCTCAATAGTCTACCACATTATCTTGAGTCAGGGAACCATGGTAATCTTCCGAATCATTCAGTTCAAGTCTTGGCATCTAGAAAAAACACCATCTCCCAAACCTGACTTAGTAGGACTCCTTATGGCAAGTGATACCTCAACTACACTGTATTCCAAGGAGCTCTTGCCTACATACCTTGATTTTACCTTGGCAATGCAGAAATACACAGCCACTTCCCTTCATATTCATCTCAGTGGATATTTTTAAAAAGTTAAATCTGGCTTCATTACCACCCCCCTTACAATTTCTTTTGAAAGGGCAATCAGGTACTCTTCATTACTACCAAATGAGTATGCTCATATCATGTTTATGGTGCCCTAGAAATGTCTGTTTATCATATCATGTGTGAGTCTGATTTTATTCAAAACGGTTTTCTTTGTTGCTCACGGTATATACGGGGTCTCAAGTTATCCACAGTTTGGTTGTGTCCTCACAAGACTTCCCAGGGAATGCCTATTTCTTTTCTTCTTCTTAATTTATTTTTTAACTGATATATAAAAATGCAGAAGTTGTACATATTAATGGAAAACTGCCTATTTCTGACACTTCAAACTGTAGAAAAATCCAGACATTGAAAGAGGCCCACACAGTGAATAAAGACTCAAAGATTATCACTATTGTTTGTGAATCACAGGCATTTTTAAAAATGGAATCCATCCATTTCTAATTACATTGGCTTAGAGGGAGTGGGATGTATTTAAATGGCCTTCATGCTTAGCACAGCGTGTAGCAAATGCTATTTGCTTCTGGTAATGAAAGGGGAGAGGGAAACAAAAAAAAGGAAATTCTGGCATATATATGATTAATCTTACTTTAATAAAAATAGGAATAAGCTTGATAATAAAGGGAAAAAAGGGCTGAATAGAAGCAAACTAAGAAATATATGCTTCGAAAACATGTTTAGATAGAGGGAGAGGTGGGGAGAAAGGACCTAAGAGAAGGCAATATCAAAGTATGTTATAGGCAAGTGTGAAGTTGTCACAATGAAACCCATTGTTTTGTACAATTAATATTCGCTAACAATTACAATTAAGCGAGAAGCAGGAGAGTAAAGAAGAGAGAAGACAAAAATTACCACCAGATACAGGCCAAACTATTAATTCGAAAAGAGCTCAAATTCAGGCATATTTTTTTTCTCTCCCCTTTTCTATCATAATCTCACTGTGAAGACCTTCAAAATTAATTGATGTCTGCAACAAGAATGTGAATAACCATACATCTCAGCAAGGAACATTACATACTGACGTGAGTCTCCCACGCAGGTGTCCAGGGTCAAAATTAATCTAACAGATGTACCCAGGACTGATTTCATGAATTTCAAATAGTTCAGTTAGTCAGCGCAGCTTCTAAAAACAAGCAGATCTAAAATGGCAAGGTATTATTTTAGTTTTGTTTCTACCTTTCGCTTTTTAAATCCAAAGCTACCCGTAGAGGTGGCAGCATCAAGACATTTGGAAGTGCAATCGCCACTGCGTTCAAATTTGAAGGCATGGGTTCAAAGATGAAAAACAAAGTAGCAGGAGATGGCCCCCAGCTCTGTCCAGATGGCAGGCTCCTCCAAGGCAAGCTCCAACCTGCCCCTGATTTGAAAGGGCAAGGTAGAGCAACGTGTAAATTGCTTCATCTCCCTGCTGTTATTTTGACACAAATCCTCCAGGGCCAAGGCCAGCCCCACAGAAAAGGACTGATCTCTGAGACATAAATGTAGGCTTGAGGCTACCTGTTTGGAGGAACAAATATCAGGATCTGGGTAGGATGGCTGAAAGTGGGTTAGATGAAATTATAATTAAGGAACGCTGAGAAACAAGAACAGCTCAATAAGCAGAAGCGTAATGTGATTTTATGACACAGAAGAAAATTCCATGATGGCAAGAACTTTCCACTTCTAAGACTTCTTCCAGAGAGATATTAGTATAAAGGAGACAGACACACAAAATAAACCGAATGAAGATACACAATCGGAGTGTTTGGAATATGTATTTTCTGCTGTAGAGGAATAAAGACGTTCTTCTACACTTGCAGTATTCAATAGCCATCATGGAAAAGGTGTGACTATAGCCTATCTGGCTTTTAAGCGTTTAGGTAACAGAATAGCTCTACCAAAAGGTGACAAAAGAAATAAAGAAAGAAGGGATAGCGCGATTGAATAACTTGCCTGACATCACAGCAAATCAGGGCCAGAGCCAAGGCTGTAATTCAGTGTTTCTAATTAGCAGGTCTCTGCTTACAGTCAAGGAACATTGATTCCTAGGCTGCAAATATCACTTAATGTTTTCCATTACTCTGAAAGGCCCAGGAGGAAATAAAGAAATAGCACTTACCTTTGACAATTTGCTTCGCACACGCATTGTAAACCTGCTCTTGGGTTGTATTGGGCGGCAGCACTCTGTCAAAGACATATGGCTTCCCTTGCTGAAAAAGACAGACAAAAGAAAGAAAAGGGTGGAGAAAACACATTAGTAGTTTAGGAATGAAAAGCCCTAATATTAGCAGTTAGACCATAGGTACCAAATCAACCAACCCTATTCTTTAAAACAGTTCCTTACCTTACTGGGAAATGTTTACAGCTTGAACCCTACACATACTGTGTATGTGGATTGTATGTGGAGAATCTGAGTAAAAAATAATACATTCTTAAATGTGAGACATTTTTTTGATGAAAGGTAGGCTGACACTTATTTGAATATATATTTATCAAGAGCTTACATTGGACTAAAGGTTGAACAAACCAGAAAACAGTCTTGCCCTCGTGAACTGTTTAGCTAAGTATAGTAGATAACTAATAAGAAAGCAAACGTGGGAGAATGTACAATGCTTAGGTGCAAAGTGATGGAGCGGGGTAGGCACATGTCAAGCGAGGCCTTGCTGAGGCAGTCTCAGTTAAGTGGATCTTGAAAGGATCACAAGGATATTTGGGAAGGCCTGTGGAAGAACATTCCAGGCAGAGAACCTAGTAGACAGCAAAAGGCTTGGTGGGTTCAAGAAACTAAGGTATGTACCAGCATAGGTTGGTAAGGAAATCAGGAACCAGGTTGTACTGCTAGCCAAGGTCACACATTCGGGTTTTTTTCAACAGGAAGACAACATGATCAGATTTCAGAAGGTGCTCTTAGCAGACAGTACTGCTTTTTATCCCAAAGAATGCAAGTGTTTAATATGCAAAAGTGAGCCTTAACCAGACTGAGGCTCATCAGACAAAGGGGGCAGCCCTTCTCTTCAGTAAAAGGAGATTTCCCCCACATGGGATTTGACGTTTGTTAATGCTGCAACTCAAGGAGATAAGCAGGAGAGAAGAAGGGAAGAAGCCATACCACGGCATCACACTGAGCTGGCGCCCTGTCATTTAAGGTTCAGTAAGGAGTTGTTGAGCACTCCGTGCCAGGCTCAGGGCTGAGCACTAGGGAAAGGTGCCGGGTAAGACAGGTCCAAAGAGCACCTCTTCTCCACCAATACTGCCCAGGCAAGCAGTAAGCCTCCCCTGCCCTTCCCCAAGCCCAGTCCACCCAAGGGGGCCTTCATCTTTCACCACAAACAGTAGAATCAGGGAGATTGAAGACAGGGAAACCAAGTGCTCCTTCACTCCTAGCCATACCTCCTACAAGAAGTCCTGGACACTGAGAACCACCCAAGGACAGTCAGACTCCTGAGAAGATAACTGCTCTTGAGGGATCCAAATGCAAGGCGTGTTGCATCCTATAACCTTCACACAAAGGACAGGGCTGTCAGACTGGCTTACCAGTGTCCTCGCATATCACTGGGGGAATTGCTGACTGGAGGCAAAATCCCATGCTTTAGGCCCTGTGCTTCAGCATTAGTCTTTGAAACAGCACTGAACCAACCCAGGAAACAAGCTACTTTCAGTATGGTCTTAGAAAAATGCAGAATTTTCCTGTATCATAAAAAATTTATTTTTCATGCTCAGCAGCAGAACCAGAGTTGTTCTGCTAAAATTATGGAAAGGGATCATTTTCTGATGTTTTATTCCCAGTTGTGTTCCCTTTGGTTACTGAACCAACTTTTGGTTAAATAACCCAAAGATATTCCTCACTGCAACCTATTGCTAACTCTCAGTCCACTACATCCTTACTAGTTTTATATGTTTGTAAAATTCAATTCAATGTCAGTATGGTGAAGGGTAAGAATAAAAATTCACAGTTCCCCTAAGTATTTGTCACCCATTGAAACTTGTGTAGAGAAATAAAGTAGGTGTGCTTAATTTTAAACCAATCCACTATTTCTCTAAGCTTAATGAGAATCATCAGAATAAATCATTTTGTTTACAGCACAATCCTACTTGGAGTTTCAGAAGAAATGTACCTAATATGACTTACTAACACATATATGGTATAAAAAGGAGGATTCCCTAATTTTGCCCTTCAACTTAAGATATTTATTGGAATGCATTATACTTAACAAAGATAGAGGACAAAATGTGCTGCTCCTCCTTTAAGCCATATCATTTATCAAGTGACAAACAGATAAAACAATGCTTTTTCATGACCTAAAGTTAGCTCCCAAACAGAGGTTGCCTTCAAGCCATGATGACTGGATTGATGCTAAGAAAAGATATGATTTAGAAAATGATTTTTTATGAGACCACTCGTCAGGATTAACATGCTAAGTAGTGATAATGTAAACATTTTTATGTGTCTTTTCATGCATTGAAAGTCTTAGAAGAGATTGATTAGAATTTAGTTACTGAATATTTTCAAAGAAGTAACTTATACCAGCTGTATATACAATAGCCATTTAAAAAAATTTTAAAACCACACACATTCTAGTTCCTCTTTGCTGCTTTAGTAATGCTATGAAAATCTCATAAACCCTGCTCAAGACTTGAACACAGGCTGAATGTTCTGTAGGGAGATACTGGGTCCAGCTTGCTCTTGTCATCGTGAATTCACAACTACAGAAGAAACTTTTCAAATTGCACTGCTGTACAGGAGCTGGAGAGCAGCACTTGAAATGGTGATGAGGTCACCATTCACCATTCCCAGGTGTCTGCTCAGCATGTGGTTCTCTCCAATCTCTCTGGCTACCTCTGTCAGGATCCTTAGCTGGTATCTTTCAGGTCTCTAAATGATGATATAATCAGGGCCCAGACCTAAGCCTTGTCTCTGCTGACTTCCTTGACCTTTGTGTAACTGAAATGAATATTTCAGGGAGGCACAATGGCACATACCTGTAAACTTAGCAACTAGGGAGGCTAAGGCAGGAGGATTACAAGTTGAAGGTCAGTCTGAGCAACTTAGCTAGACTCTTATCTCAAAATTTTAAAATTGAAAAAAAGGTATGGTGATGTACCTCAGTGATAAAGCACCCCTGGGTTCAAACTCCAGTACAGGGAACAAAAAAGACATTTCGGCCTTCATCTCTCATCTAACCTTAGGTTCGTATGCCTACTAGACAATTTCCACTTGGATATCCATTAGCTATTCCAAAAGAGAACCATCAAGCCCTCCACCTCTGAATAAGAACTGTAACACCCATCACCTGGATACTCAGCATCACATAGCATGACCAGATTGACGATGCCTACCTATATCCCAGCTAGTTGGGAGGCATAAGCAGGAAGTAAGTTCAAGGCCAGCCTGGACAACTTTAAGAAACTCTATCTCAAAATTTGAGAAAAGGACTGGGGATGTAGCTCCATGGTAGAGTATCCCTGGGTTCAATCCTGAGTACCACCAAAAAAGATTTTTTTAAAATCACTCAGTATGCACCATAAATTCCATATTCAAAATGTATCCCAACATCTACCCCTTCTTGCTATCTATATCTCACAACTTCAGTCATCATTTCTCCATCAATCTCCTCTGTACAACAGCAAGAGCCTCCTGACTTGTCCCCCTGCCACCATTCAATCCTTTTCCACTCAGCAAAGTGAGCATTCTAAAACTACAAATCAGATGACATCATCTCCTCACTTAAAACCCTCCAATGACTTCTATTATACTTATTCTGGACCCTCTTTGCCCTTAGCTCTCTGCATTCTCCTTCTCACAACAGTGTAGCACACTGGACTTCCTCCCACACCATGTTCATTTCCTGCTCAGGACCTCTGCTCTTAACCCTTCCTTCCTTTTGGAATTCTATGGCTTCAAATCTTCATTCAGCTCACTACAGCTCTTCATTTGAGCTTATCTACAAACCATTCTTATATCTCAAATTTCTCTTCCTTCAAGGGCTTCCATGATCTTAACTAAAGCAGCCTTACCCCCACCCTGGCATCACTATTACATGGCTCTATTTGGTTTACTCTGTAACAATTACATGTCATATATTATATATTATATATTCTCAGCCAACCAAATGGATCATTTCAATTAAAGCATTTAATCAGCTGAAAGAGAAGTCATTTAACTCCCAAGACCTAACTACAACTTATGAAGGGAATCTGGATAAGATACACACACCTAGCATCCTCTACTACTGAAAACAAAGTATGTCAGCATCACCATGAAGCATCCACGTCGACCAGTGCTAATTGCATAGGAGCAGTGTAACTAAAATTAATAACTTACCAGGATCACATACAAAGAATGACAGCAGATGGTTCTTACACTTTCATAGTTAAAATTAAAAACAAAAATCATACCACCAGAAATCTTATCAAGTTGTTAAGAGCAAAATGTCTGTGAACCATATGGCCTGCCTATTAATACACTTGACCTGTTACCCGGCAACTGCTTCCCAGTCTGGAAGGAACTCTACCGTGGGAGACAGGAAAGCAGAAGACTCATGTGGATGTTTAGAAGATGATCACCAGGAGGGATGTTAAGAAAAGTGAAATTAATTATCCTTAAGAAAAGCTCATGGAGAAATAATCCAAAAACGATCTTCAAGAACAACCAGGAGTTGTGACCAAATATTGCCTAAGATTCGAATGATTGTTTTTATCTATCTTCACCAAGAAATAGGAAAAAGACTAAAATGTCCACACAGAGATTAAACTCACTCTATGGAATTATCTCCAGACTCCAAGGAGTATTCAACAGAAGAACTGATTATTGAGACACTCACTAACTCTCTGACCTGTATGTTTATATAACTTCTTTCTGGAAAGTGCAGGAGGCTGTGAATGCCTTTATTTTAAGTTGACTATTTTTTCACCACTATCTACCAACACATCCAATCCTCTGGCCAAACCCTTTTTTTTTTTCACTCACTGAATTCTCACAGTAACTATGAGGTAGGTATTACCATTCCCATTTCACAAACTGGAAAATTGAGGACAAGTCATGTTATCAACTCTATTACTCTGGGGAAAATAACTTTAAGGCTCTGATTTGAAGTGTTCTTTCTTTGTACAGTGTTATATTTCTAAGAAACTCATGATTTTTTTGGGAAAGCAGAACACATACAAAACAGTATATGCTAAGACTAATACTAAAGACTGAAGCAAAGTGGTTAATGGGTAATAAAAGGCAGAGATCCCTTACTGCAGCCTAGAGCAGTTAGTCATGAATGTGGGACTGACATGAAGCCATTAAGACTTGGGGGAAAGGGCAGAACTGGCAAGAAAAGTTGTGGGCATATACATGGTAAGCACTCTTTTCACTGAAGGAATGGAAAGTAGGCAAAGGCTAGTCGAGATTAGGAAAAGACAGATAATAGGTTTGCTGATGTTATTAAGAAAAATCGCATAATTTTTCAGACCCAAAGGTCAACACAAGCCAACATCTGTTTTACAAAGTGAGACTGGGAGAGGGTAGATGACTTGTGGCCAGTTAGATAAACAGCGGACATGCCCCTGGAATCCAGACCTTCAGGTTCCTACCTAATGCACTGCAAGTTCTGCTTTAAGATCACTTGCTCTCTCCAAACGTCAAGGGAACAAGCATGAGCCTCTGGCTCTCCACCATCTCTGCCCACCCCCCTTTGCTTCCCAATCAATTCAAAATGATTTCCAAATACACGACTAATTAGTTCCAATGAACTAAGAGTAGTTTCTATGAGAGCTGAAGTAGAACAGTGGGAGAATCAGAATCTAGCATCTTAGAGTCGACATGAACATTGTCAGCCACTGGACCTTCTCACAATGCTCATTGCCCACCTCCGAGAGTCCTGAGAGGGGATCAGGGACCCACTTGCGAGTGGACTAGCAGTGACTTGTGAGAAAGTCAAGCCCTTATATTGATTTTAAGCCTGCCTCCCTGAAGCATAAGGCCTGGCACTGTCCTCCAGAACAAGACAAACAGGCAGGGCCCGCATCTGCACCATGGCTTTGAATCTGCTTCTTTCTCCTTATCTGAAATGGAAAAAGACAGACATACTCGCTTCCTAAAAGTTGTACAGATTTGTTTTGACTTGAATGGCTCCAAAGATGCCAAGGTCAGGACATCAGCAAGGAATTATATTAGTCTGCACAAGAAGAAATTAAATAAGATAAACCCATAGACTAGGAAAGACTTTGATAACAACCTGAAAGAATGTTTCCAAAATGTTAGCCCAAAAGTATTGGTGCTTACTTTTTATCAACACTAAGTTCTGGTTCTTGTTTATTGTGATATAATTCACATACCACAAACTCTACCCCTTTTAAGAAAAATGAGATTCAGTGGTTTGCAGTTTATTTGCAAGGTTCTACCATCAGCTTCACTGTCTACCACCAGAACATTTCCATGCTCCAAAAAAGAAACCCTGTATCCATTAGGAGTCGCTCTCCGTCCCCCCAATCTCTCCTGTTATAGGTCAATCACTAATCTACTTTCTGTCTTTATAAATCTGCCTATTCCAGACATTTCGTGTAAATGAAATTACACAGTGTGTGTCCTTTGCGATCACCTTCATACACTTACATCATGTTTCCAAGGTTCGCCCATGCTATAGCATATATCAGGACTTCACTTTTGTGACTGAATAATATTCATTGAATGCATATATTGAATTTTATGTATTCACTTATCAACTGATGGGATGTTTCAGTTGTTTCTACTTCAGGGCGATTATGAATGCGGCTCTGAACATTCATGTATGAGCAAACGTTTATGTGAACATGTGTTTTCATTTCCCCCTGGGTATGTATCTAAGAGTGGAATGGCTGGGTCATAGAGTAACTCTATGTTTAACTTTCTTTTTTTTTTTTTTTTTTTTTGCGGTGCTGGGAATCGAACCCAGGGCTTTGTGTTTACAAGGCAAGCACTCTACCAACTGAGCTATCTCCCCAGCCCTATGTTTAACTTTCTGATGAACTGCCAAATGGTTTTCAAAGAGGTCACACCATTCTCCATTCCCACAAGAAGGGGTTCCAAGTTTTCCACATCCTTGTGAACACTTGTTCTTGCCTATCTTCTTTATTATAACCATCCTAGTGGGCATGAAGTGGTATATCAGAAGTTTTTATTTGCTTGTTTTGTTTTGTTTTTTGGTACCAGGGATTAAACCCAGGGGACACTTAACCACTAAGCCACATACCTAGTCCTTTTTCTTTTTTTTTTTGAGATAGCGTCTCACTAAGGTGCTTAGGCTAGCTTTGAACTCACAATCCTCCTGCCTCAGCCTCCCAAGCTGCTGTATTACAGGTATACACTACTGTATCCAGCAGTATATCAGAAGTTTTATAAATTGATAACATATCATAAAATTTATTTCAACACACATTATGGATATAGAGATATTCCAGGCATTATAACATACTATTTTGCTGTTATGTTAACATTTACATAGTGGCTCCAAATGATAGAAGCATCACATGGAAGCTGCAGAGCCCATCTCTCTGAGCTCAGTTTCCTAATCTATTAAATGGAGCCACTTATAATTCAGGCTTCCAGTGAGAATCAGGTGTAGTCATGCAAATAAAGGATCTATCGCAGTGCCTGGTGTTCTAGAAGATACTCGAGAAGGAGTCTGTGTCATTCTGTAATACAGGGTTTGGTGACCAATACAATGACTCATACCTGGCCTTTGTATTACACCAAATTTCTCTAGCAGTGAGTCCTTAAAGGAAGGGATACAGAAGAATGAATCACTCACAATGTACCAACTCAGAACTTGGCATTCTGTTGCCCTTATAAAACCCAAGAGTCAAATCACATACCAGACTCTTCCAGGTCCCCAAGTCTGCAACTCCCAAGTTCAGCTCCACAGAATGTGGGGGCATTTAATTTTCCAAGGGTCTGAGCAAAATTCACTGTTTTGGGATGATCCTCTGTGTTCTTCCAAAATAAATAAAAATCCCATGTTTCACATGAAGCCCATTCAGGAGGTGAGGAGCTGACTCTGGGGCAGGCATCTATAGACTCACCAGCTTTGCTGCCAGCACTTTGGAGTCTTCTGGAAACCTGAGTGAAAGTACCCACTGCTAAACTGCTGCTGTCAGGGGCCTGGCCATGCCCTCTCCATCCTCGCAGGCTAGCCATCTCTCTCACAGCCAACTCCAGCATCTCTGCCTGAGGGCTATGCTGGCTTCTGGAGTCCTTCCTGTTGCCTGCAGAAGGCTGGGGGACCTTCCAGGCCACAGTTCTAGCAGTTCTAAGCCACTGGCTGGCAGGAGGTGGAACCAATACTTGGCTCCCTCACCTGGGGGTGGGGTGGAAAGGAGTGACTCTGAGGCATGTATTCCAGACAGGCTCCCAGGGCCTCCCAGTGCCATGAAGATCCCATGGCCCAGTGGCTAATGCTGAGATGACACTCCTGGTTTCCTTCACTTCCCTGCCTCACTTCACTCGTCACCCGTACTTCCTAGGGCCACCTCCCAAAACAACTTGCACTCCAAACTTTGTCTCAGTATATGTTCCTGAAGGAGCCCACAGGGTCACATCTAGCCCAAGGATCACCCATTTCAAATTTGCACAAAGGAGCTCAACCAGCTCCTGGAGGTCCTGGCTGACCACAGACATTTTTGCTCCCAGACATTTTGGGCCCTAAAGGGGTCTTTTATTCAGTAGGTTTAGAGAATCTGGATTCATAGAATCACTATCAAACATTCCTTTGGGAGATACCCAACTAACAGGGGGAGTAGAAATTGAAATCCTTGTTAAAATTCAACAGGCAAAGCCAGATCAATAGTGTGCCTCTGTAGTTTCAGCTATTTGGAAGGCTGAGGCAGGAAGATCACAGGAGTTTGAGACCAGCCTGGGCAACATGGCAAGATCCTATCTCAAAAAGAAAAGAAAAGAAAAATTCAACAAGTTGTAGTCCTGGGACACAGCCCTAAAAAGGTGGGGGTGCCCTTTCCTTCATAAAAGGGTGCAGGTCAATTGCCAAACTGTGGGCCCTCAGAGCATTCATTACCAGTTTCTTATTTATGCAAAGGAACATCAACTTCTGAAGGCCCTGCCCTGGCAGAACACTTTGTACACAATATGCTACAGGGCAGGCTCTCAACACATGCCTGCTGGTGATGATGACAGCTGACGTTTGCAGCAGGGGCAGCAGGGAGGCTAGAGGTAGGGTCTCAGGCCACCATCAGATGGTGTGAGGATGCAGGTGATTCACACTCTCTCCCATGTGTCTCCCATATGCTGACCATGCTCCAAAGGAATTGTCCTGCCTTTCTACATCCCTTTACCCATTTACCCCCTCACCTACCTCTCCTTTGTCTAGATCGGGCCTACAGATTCCCAGGCAAAACATCCCCCACCTGGCAATGACCATCAGCTCTCTGCCATCACTGTTAGACCCTCTCCCAGGTCCACCAATCTCAAGTGTAGCCACAGAAGGAGACCTTGAGGTCAAGCTGACTTCTCCACTCCAATTCCACATTGCTGTCTCCCCTCCCCTTCCCACCCCCATCTGCACTGGAAAGGTGCTATGACTGGGAATGTAAATAGCAGCCGGAGCAGCCCAGACATTGCCCTGTCCCTCCCCACACTGGCTCTATGCCCCAAGGAAGGCGTCTGGTGCCAGTTCCGGCCAAAGCCATGCTGCTCCCAGGAGAGTCCGCAGTGAGACAGACGTGTGCAAGCTGCAACTGCTCCTGATAGAGTTGCCAAGGCAATGCCAACCACTCCACAGATCCAGGATGCACAAAGGCCACACACACGAAGGCATCTTGTAAGCCTTCTTCCTGCAGGAAACCAGGCTACAAGTCTCTCCTTTCTGCCAAAATCCCCAATGCGTGGACACACAGGCACCGTCAAGATCACAGGCAGCTATGAAAAGCCATTCCGGGAAGGCAAACTGCCCCAGTGATAATGAAGAAGTTCAGAATTCTTGCCTACTTAACAGACAGAATGAAGATAGAAGCAGTACCTCATGGAAAGAGAATAATAATTTAACCTGCATTTCAAAATAGGCTCTTATTGTATGTGACTTTTACTTCAGATCAAATTAAAATGAACTCCCTTATCTCACATCCTCAAGTTCTTCCCCTTTGCCCTGTACCCTAAAATGCCTCTCACAAGACAGTCTAGAAGAAGTCAGGGCAACTGGGTCTTGTCCAGGATCTTGCCCTCATGTACTCTGTGACCCTAAACTGCTTATCTGTATTTTCTTTTTTTTTTTTTTTTTTTTTTTTCTTTATTTTCAAGGCCTCGTTCTCTCTGTAAAGTGAAAGACGTAATCTCTCTGGCTCTAGCATTCTATACTAATAATAAGCAGCACTGGAGTTCTCTGACTTTGGCATGAGAGTGGCTTCTGCCCCAGAGGTCACCTTAAAAACGGAGAGAACTCCATGCCCTACAGACTCAGAGAAAGGAATAAAAATTGCTACTATGATTATTTCAACAGATTTGGTGCCAAGTCAAGTCTGAAAAAAAAAAAAAAAAATCAAACCTTCCTCCGTGGAAAGGAGGCAAAACAACCATTTCACTAAAGGTAGGATGGAGGGTTCATTTTGCCAAATAAATAAATGAGGACAAGGATAATGTTGAGCCTTCTGTCAGGGGCACACTGCCCTGGGGATGGCTTCCTGGCAGCAGTATGTAATCCAGTCAAACTGCCATTTGACAAACCTCTCCCCGTTAGACTGAGGCTTGTGGGAACACGGGGGCCACATGGTGACACCTGTAAGTTCTCTTCCCTCTGGTCTTTTGACTACAACTAAAATATAAAAGCTTTGGTCCAGATCTTTGCTTGGTAGCTATGCTGGACACAGAAGCTGCTGGTAAATATAAGCTGCAAATAACTACTACAAGGTGAATTAACAATCTATTAATATTTTTTCACTCTTCAGAAACAGCTTACATATTATAATTATCCCATGACTGTAATACACTTAATTTTCATAGTACAGTCAGGTCCCTCATCTCTGTTCCACCCTCAACATTTGGGGGTGGGAAAGGAATTGTAGTGGTGCCCCCTCCTCCACCAAAAAATCTTAATTAAGCTTCTTCAGAGACCCTCACCACAATTATTCTTATTAACAGAATATCAGCAAAAAATTCTGCAAAAGAACTCAATGTAGTTAAGACTTCTCTTTTCTGTTGCTGTCTTGCAAAAGCTAAGTTTGGCCACAGACTTAATGATGTCACTTCTGCTTGTGTTGTAACACCTCTGACTAATCTAAAATTATGGGACAAAAGGCACTTTCTGTGACTTAAAAAAAATTACTTTTATGTAGACTTCTACAAATATGTAAACCTCCAAGCCCCCCACACCCCCATACACAAACTTGGTATAAAGTTTCAAGAATTTCCAGACTCATGGTCCAAAGAAAGAATTTTTAGGCATGAGTCTCACTCTGTACCAATGCAGCCAATAAACCTGCTTCCTGCTAATTCCTCAGGTGTCAGTCTCATCTGTCCTATACCAGAATATTGGCTTCCCTTTCTGGGAATGGAGAATCCTGTCCCATGGCTATGTGGAGGACAATAACTGGAGCTCAGACGAGATTCAGAATTTCTAGTTCCCAGTCAAGCCTTCTACCCGTAACACCATATCACATCTTGCAATTGTTCCTCCAAGATCATATTTATCCTCAACTACAGATTTTCTAAGAATTTCACAAAATATGGTTGAATTTATGACCTTAAACAACTGGTCACAAATATTTCCTGGGCCTCTTCCTCTCTGAAAAATAAAAATCGACTCTTTCTGGCCCTAACATACTATAATAATAAAACTTGTCACATTGGGGACATGATACAGTATAACTCAGAGTGTAATAGTTTATTTCTACCAATTATAGAAAATTACAGGGAAAAAAAGTATCCCACAAAAGGGAATCATTACATTAAACAAAACCAGCAGTAGTCATTAAGTTCAGAATTGCTATGTCCCTATTGGTTTCTAAGGAGTCACTCCCACTCATTTATGGTGCATGGGCACTATAAAGGGAAAGCTGCTGTATACAAATTCTAAATAGGTCTTCAACAGCCAACTGAGTCTAGGATGGATGGGCTGTAACTAGGGCTACATAAAGCTCATGCACCCAAGTGCCATGAGACACTGTCCTCGTTCTGAAGACAGGATGTTTGACCCATAGAGGAGGTGATGACCCAATTGACAGATGAAGAAAAAAAGAAAAAAAAAAAAATCTTTTAGAAAGTTTGGTGTTGCCGAATTCAATCATGATTTTCTACTCAGAAAATCTAAAAGAAGCAGTTTTAAGTATGGCTGACACATAAGCTTTTTATGCTTTCTATCTTTTAAAAGACTTTTAATTTAATTTTTTTCTAGTGATTGGGACACCTTATTTTTCAGTGCTTAAAGTCCTAGATGGGCTGGGTGGCCACACACATGTGGAATTTGAAGAGAATCTTCTAGCACTTCCTCTGCCTGCTCCTGCCCCTGCAACCTTCCTGACTTGATGTTCTATTACTTGAACAACTAATGGGTTAGACAACAAAAGCTTCTGGTTCTAGAAAGCTCTCTAGTTCTCTAGTTCTCTGCCAGGAGCAGCAATTATTAGCCTGTCAGATTCTTTAGGTAACAGAACCGAGATAAACCAACTCCTTTTTTTTTTTTATTTTTCTTTTTTTGGTGCTGGGGATTAAATGCAGAGGCACTTAACCACTGAATCACATCCCCAGTCCTTTTTATTTTTTCTTTTGAGACAGGTCTCATTAAGTTGCTGAAGCTGTCTTCGAACTCACTATCTTCCTGCCTCAGTCTCCCAAGCCACTGGGATTACAGGCATGTAGCACCGCCCCCAGCCCAAAAGTTCATTTCTGATCTGTGAAAAGAGGGAGGTACCAAGCTAAGCAGGGAAGATCAGTGTGATGAGGCAGAAGGTACCAATGCCTCCTTCACTGCCAGCTTGGGACGGCCCCCAGATCACCGAGTAAGCCTAGTATCCCACGTGGCTTCTTCTCAACCCTCTTGGTCGTTATTGTCTAATACACACCAGAAGACGCAGGTGCCAAGGTCTGCTGGGGGGCCCCTCCCCCTGGAGCCGGGCCCTGGAGCAGTGCTCACCTTTTTCCTCCAATCGCTCTCATCACAAACACCTTCTTTCTGATGTAAACCATGCCTGCATTTTCTTCATCTATTAATTTTTTCTTTGTCCTCCCTCTAGTAACTGCCTTGTCTCCACCCTCTTTAACTACTGGAAGGTTGTACTTCCACCTCCCCCCCCTTGCTCCTCCCCATCAGGTCTAATGTTTGCCCCCATTCAGCTGTTTTCTTAAAGCACTGCACAGCCTCCTAATCTTCAATTCTAACACCCTTTGAGAATCTGCCACATCCTCAAAATTCACAGACTGTTTAGGACTGTGTCCCAGCCCGGCCTTGCTGCAACCCTGCTGCCACCTTGATACTGCACACACCAGCCTGCCTTCTTTCTTGTTGAACTTCCTCCATCATTTGTTTTCCTTCCTGCCAATTCCAAATGTCAGAAGGTCACTAGTGCGTGCAAGCTCGCTCTCCTCCTTTTGTGCACTCTCTTCTGTGCTCCCTCCCGTGTAAGAGCTCTGCTGCTCCCGTAGATTCAGTCATAGGCTATGTGCAGAAGAGTCACTAAAATCTATCTCCAACTCTGAGGCCCAAATCCACATTATTAACTGTCTGAGGAAAACATCCAACTGAAGGTCCCCACCTGCCGTACACAATATATTCGGCCCTCCACTTCTGCAGGTTCCATATCCACCAGAGTCAACCAACCACAGATCCAAAACATTTGAAAAAAGAAATTTCCTCTATACTGAACATGCATACTTTTTTCTTGCAATTCCCTAAATAACACGGCATAGCTATTTACACAGCGTTTACATTTTATTAGGTATTATAAGTAATCTAGAGATGATTTAAAGTCTAAGGGAAGGTATGTGTAAGCTACATGCTAACATCGCACCATTTTACATAAGGAACCTTGAGCATTAAGGGATTCTGGTATCCATGGGGTGCACTGGAACCAGTCCCCCACAGATACCCAGGGATCACTGTATGTTGAAGAGAGAGCTCAAGGTCTTTCCCTCCTCTCCCTGCTCCCCCTCCTCTCCTTTCGGTTGCCATCTCTGGTCACCCAGGCTGTGAAGCTCAGAGCCGTCTCTCCCACAGTTCTCCTCCACCACATCAATTGTCACAGTGGTTCTTCATTTCCTTGTACTATGTCTTCTTCTGCATCTCAACTATTCTTTTTTTAATATATATTTTTACTTGTCAATGGATCTTTTATTTTATTTATTTCTATGTGGTGCTGCGTATGGAACCCAGGGCCTCACACTTGCCAGGCAAGCGCTCCACCACTGAGCCACGGCTGCAGCCCCGCGACTGTTCTTAACTACTTTTCACCAAGACTCCTGCAGGAGCCTTCTACGTAGTCCACTCGCATCTCTTCCCTTCAGTGCTTTCTACAGCCTTTGTTTAATCCATCTGCCTTTGGCTCAGCTCCTAAAAACTGGTGCTTAACAACTTGCTAGAATGTCTGCCAGGTGTAAGAGCCCTAGAGAGGTGTCTCCCACCCCATGGGACACACCAACCTGGCAGGTGGGTCCATTCCCTACCAAACACTCAGGCAGCATGCTCACATAGTTCCTGCACCCACCTTGCTCCCTCACTGCTCCCTCCAACTGCAATGCCATCTCAAAGCCTTGACCTTGTTTCTGCCAAAATAAATCTGTTCTTTCAAGTCTCATATCAAATGCTCTATCTCCCAAGATGTAACCTTTTCTTGAGCCTCCCAAATAGACACATATCCCCCCTCCCTCCCTCCCTCCCTCCCTCTCTCTCTCTCTCTCTCTCTCTCTCTCTCTCTCTCTCTCTCTCTCTCTCCCCCAACAGCCTTGGGACGTTAATATTCTTCCAGGAGGTCTCTGATAACAAATTACAGTCATCCAGAAGCACCAAGTCATGGAAAGAACACGGAACCCAGGGTTAGAGGTTGGGGTGGGAGAGAGCTCGTTTGAGTAAGGCGGGCATGCCAGGCTCTTTGCTTTACCTGGGGAAAAATACCCATTTCTAACAACTGCTCTCTAATGTAATTGTCATTCTCTGCACTTTACATGTAACAAGGTCAGGTTCAGAAAGGTCCCTAGCTTGTAAAGGATCACAAAGCCCATATTATATTTGTTTCCCATGTTGATTTTTAAGAACCTATAACTGAGAGAAAACCTAAACAAACCCTCTAACTTTACTTGCTTTTAGTTGCTGCCTGCCTTTCTTTCTTTCTTTGTTTTGCAGTACTGAAGATCAAACCCAGGGAGGCTTCATCACTGAACTATATCCCAACCCCCAACCACTTTTTTTTTGTTGTTTTTCTTTTTTTGAGACAGGATCTTGTTAAGTTCCCTGAGGTTGGTCTTGAACTTATGATCCTCCTGCTTCAGCCTCCCAGACTGCTGGGATTAGAGGTGTCCACCACTGCACCTGGCTTAGTTGACTTTAAAAATCACTAATTCTGAATGTCACACAGCTGAGCAAAACATTATTAGTGCCCCAATAGCTTTGCTCTAGATAACTCCTTTGACTTGTGTGTCAGGATGAGAACAATGTCCTAGATTATTTTTCAGAGACATTTTAAGGCAGTATTTGCAAAATCACTGACTCTTACTTGGGCCTATGAAGGTGTCTGATGAGTGACTGAACAGGTCTGGTGACACTAGGATGCAAATGACTGAGATATTTTCAAGATTCACAGGGGTACTGTGACTTTGTGATTAATTACATGTGTCACAATGTCCCTTTCCAGACCAGTGGAGCAGCACCTAGAAGTCTCCAGCCATCAGTCCTTCCTAACCTTAGTCCCCTCCTTCCCCCTTGCCTGAAGATAAGAGGAGCTTGAAATGTGTGCTGAGTTAAGATGGCCATTCTGGACATTAGTCCCCCAGCCTCCTGTTTTGCTGGCATTTGAATAAATCTTTTCCCTTTATCCAAGTTGTCCTCAATTCACTGATGGAACAGTGAGAAAACAAACCTGGGTTCAGTAATAAACCAACTAGTAAAACTAATAAAAGGCATACTCAAACTGGAAAACATTTTATTAGCATCTTAAATAGATCTCTTAGTTATTTAAAGATGTATTACCTATCTTATGCATGTTTGGCTTCCCTGCAGCATTTATGACAATTATTAAGTTTTAAGACATAGTGGTTTAATTAAATTAGATTTCTGATACCATGTTTTGAATTAATGGGATTCAAATGAGTGACAGGAACAGGTCTGGGGACACCAGGATGTGGATGACTGAGATATTTCCAAGATTCACAGGAGTACTGTGACTTTGTGATTAATTACATGTCTCTTCAAAATAAATACTGTCAGTTATTCAGCAGGTCCTGTGTCAGGCATAGATTATCTTGCACCTCCTCCACTGCAAAACGCCAAGGTTAGCATCATTATCCCCATTCTACAGATGGGGAAATCAGAGTTCAGAAACAATACCAAAGTAGCAGAGGAGGAAGACCCAATTTCGGAGCTCACGATTTTTCAGTGCTCTACTCCTGACCACAAAGATCCAACGTGCTATATCTCAATTCAACAACACTTCTGCATCAGAGGTGACTCCCCTTGTTTATGACCAGAACATTATCGTCTTACTTATATAAAGAGCACCAAGAGAGCTCCACGCGAGACTCCACCCTCGCGAGCACCGGCATCCGCACTCTGCACCACACACCTAGACACATTTCACGTGGTCTTGCAGATTCGCTTTCTCTTCTCACTGCTTTATTCAGCAAATACTGCCTGGGAATCTTCCACCTGCCAGCTACTGCTTCAAACAGTGGAAGTGAAGCGAACTTCCTGGTCTTTGTGGAGCTTTGACTCTGAGTGGGAGGAGACAGACAATCATAACAGAGATAATTTTCGCTAGGGTGTGACATGAATGTCACAGATGGACGGTTCTTGAGGATGTGACACTGGAGCAAAGGCCTGGAGGCCTGCCGGACACAGGGAGAGCAGGGAACAGAGCGATCCACGTAGAGGTAACCCAAAGAGCACCTTGAGTTAGGAAGCCCTCAGTCCATTGGAAGTCGTCCTTCTATTTGGAGAGAGAGGGATGGTATGAAAATGGTGTTGGGACAGCCAGGTAGGTTTCCAGTGCCCGGAAGCCCTGTGGTAAATACACCTGTAACGTACTTTTAAGCAAAGGGATGGCCTGGTTTCTGTTCTGGCTGCTCTGTGGGGACTTTGTGTTCAGGAAGGGATTGTTTAGGAAGATAAACATGAAAAACAAGGAGGAGGCCATTGAAGAAGTCCAAAAAGACATGGGGCAGCCTGCAGTAAGGAGCAGGCAATGAAGATGGAAAGCAGACAGTAGGTGTGGGGTTGGGTAAGGAGGTGGGCCCAAGGTGCAAACAAAGATGACAGAGAACCACAGGATAAACTCTTGCAAATGCCCAAGGGTCATTGGTATCCATGTTGAGCCAAAGGCCACATATCAATTCCTGATGTCATCAGTACTGACTAGACCAGGAAGGACCATTCATCCTTAATCTCAAAACATTCCTCAGAGACTGCCCATCCTCCTTCGACCTCCAAGTTCAAGCAAGTCAAGTTGAATCATCCAAATAGGCCAGATGTCAAGGTCGTAAAAAAACCCAGGTACCCTGTGTCACCACCTTTCATTGCCACAACAATCCCCTGCAACTGGTGGTGTCACCAGGGAGAGCATACCGATTTCCTAGTCATTCAACCAGGACATGATGGATCCACATTCAAGTCCGGGTGTGTCTGACTCCAATGCCTGTGTTCCTTCAACTATACCACATACGAAATCCAAAAAGACTTCGCTGCAGGGAGAGTGACCTTCACAGTGGTTACAGTGACCAGGAGCTGACCATGCTCACTCTGGATTCCTTCCTTTTACTTCAGTCCCCCACCACCACCCACAAGTTGGTTTTTTGTTTGTTTGTCTCCCAGAAATTTCTAGGTAGAAATACCCTCACTTACATAACACATATTACTGACGCTCCCTGATCAGGCAACCTGGTATATTCTAGGCAGTCAATAGAGAGGAAGATACAGTCCCCAAGCACCAGGCGTTCGGAATGTAACAAGGGAGGCAAGCAAAGCAGGAAAGGCAGGTGGCTTTTCTCTCCTAGGTACTGGAAAGTTCTGTAAATGCTTAGGGTGGAAATCTGCTGATATTTTCAGGGACTTCACTGCTTTTGTGCCACACTGGCCTCATTATGTAGATAACTTCACAGATTCCTTCCATTTTATTATTCTGTAAGAGTACTGTCTAATAAAAAATGTGTCAGTTTAAAAAATGCAAAGTCTCACACAGAGTAACTCTTTTCTATTTTAAGCCAGCATTCAGAAT
This sequence comes from Sciurus vulgaris, assembly GCF_902686455.1. Lineage (NCBI taxonomy): Eukaryota > Metazoa > Chordata > Mammalia > Rodentia > Sciuridae > Sciurus > Sciurus vulgaris. The sequence goes on along the minus strand of NC_136463.1, from coordinate 104,076,618 downwards.
GTTAGCCTTGCTAATCAGTGCCTCACTAGATGGTATGACTGATGCTACACACAAAGCAGGGAACCAGAGTCATGGAGTAATCTAACTTCGAGAACCAGGCACCATGGGGACTGCGCTGCAGAAATTACCTCGCTGAACCCACAGGTGTTTGCATGGAGCAGACAATATTAGGATGCCCACTTTATAGTTGCAGAAATGGAGTTTTAGGGTGGTTAAATTACTTGTATACGGTTACCTAGTTAATGTGGGATGGAATAAGAGCCCAAGTGTTCAACCACTCTTTGATTCTGCTAAGGCCAGAGTTGGCCTTAAAAATGACTCATAAGTTAGAGATAAGAAACAGCGTTGATGAACGTAGCTTTATTTCATCTGGAAGAAGAATCTTGGAGGGTGGTTAATTGAAGCATATTCACGATATTTTTAAATTAAACTGAGACAGATGCTCTCATCTCCTCTGAGGGTAGAAGAGAGGGCCTTCACCCACTGCCTCGCAGGCAAAGCTGATAATGCCAGATGTGAGCTCTTGCCAGACCCTGGGGAGCAATGGCGTCTATTTGTCAAACCACAAATGTCTCCACTTAACACGACTCTTTCTTTCAGCCCACCTGCTTTAAAGTCTTTTTCTGGTTATTTTCTTTTCTGAGAATATGCCTTATGCCTGTGGACCCTAGAGGGAAGGGGCCAGGACTTTCCTACCTTTTCACCCCTAGTGCAATACTTTAGAAAATGCATATGGATAGAGCTTCTAAAAGTTATCATCTGAGCTGCCTTGAAAGGTCTACGTTCCACCCTGGTAAATACTAAGATGCCTTTTACAATCAAACTGACTGTAGACAGGGCTGAAAAAAAGAAAAGCCAGGCAAGCCAAAGTGTTCACATCAATGATGGCAGTAGCATAGAACAGGCTGGACAGATTTGAGAAGGGGTGGCAAGGGGGGCCTCCAACAGGGACTCCCAGCCCGGAAACTAAGACAGCTTTCCTGATGAAACAAATGACATGACCAATTTCACCCCAAGAGTCTGCTGGGGAGCCCAGTCGGATGCATGTCCCAGGTAGATACTTCGACTGTCCTGAGCTACAGAGTAAGGCAGGCAGGGTGGGGCACCTGGAACTCTCTTCTCCTCACCCCTCACCTTCTTTCTTCAAGAACACCAGGCCTTAAGGGCAGAGATTCCTCAGGTGTGCTCACACCTCCTTCTCCCCACGTCCACTGAGGCTCACAGGCCTGGATCTGAGCTCAGGAAGCTCTGGGCTTGGAGACATACCCTGAGAGTCATTTCCTTCCTCTTTAGACTAGATCTGCTCCAAATAACTCGACTTCCACATGCTTCATGACCCAACTCACAAGATACAAGGGACACAGGAGTAGAGCAAGTCAGACAAGAAGGGAACTCAGCCTCCAAGGCTAATGGGGAAAATTGGGGGGCCAGTCCTGCAGTGAGCTGGGTGCTTTTCCAGCCATGACTCCACACCTGGGTGCCTTCTGCCCACCATGTCCAAAACCCATGACCTTCACCATAGAGTGAATGCCTCTGGTGAGGTAATACAGGGCCGTCCCTCCAGGCCACATCTTTGAGGAGAAGGCCTTCCCTATGACACACCTGGAGCTGAGGCCAGCAGATCAGCCACTCTAAGGGAAAGGCTCTCTCTGCTAGCACTTCCTTAATCAACAAAGCTTCCCAGACAGCAGCACAGGGCCCAAAACTTTGAGGCCACTCCTCCCCCCAAGTGGTCTGAAGAGACAGCTGCTGCCTTTAACATGCTCCTGTTTTCTCTGGATAAGCTGTCGGAAAGCCAAGCTCTGCCCAGTGTAAAGCCTGACTTTTGCCAGCACATCCTCCTCCCTGGGACTTCCAGATGACCACAGGCTCAGCCTTTACCTGGAGTCCCCCTCTACAACACTTTCACAATCCTGCACTTGCCCCAGGCGCTCAGTCCTTGCTCTCTACTCTCCTTTTCCACTGAATGATTGACATATTAAGAAATAGCTAAATTGGCTTGCAGATTTACTGGTAGGAGAAGAGGCACCTTTGGCCCTCTCTTCCCTTCCCTTCCCTCTGGCCCCAGGGAAATCTCCCTGTTCTTCTCCTCCCCCTCCACCCTCCGTAAACTATCCTCCACCTCTCTGATCTGGTGCTCTCTAACCCAGCTCACATGCAACTTTATCATCTCTACTCTATTATCTAAAAATGTGTCCACATTTTTGCTATCCTGAAAACCAAAAAAAAACCTCTCACCCATCTTGATTTTACCTCCACTCACAGTACCTTCAACACAGGCCACGGCCCTGGGCAAAGAGTGGAGCAAACTCCGCATCCTTCCTCCCACTCACTCCTGTGCGCAGTCCTTTGCTACCCAGTGTCAGCAAAACTCCCTGCCTCTCCCTGCCACTTCATCACCTCTCCAAAGCGTGTGCCCTGTAGCCCACCAGCCCACCTTCCCCTTCTGCGATGGCTCCTCCTGGGGTGTTGCATCTCCCTCCATTTCCCTTCTTTTAGGCCTTCCCCCAGACTGGGTTTTTGTCTCTCTTCCCTCTCCCAACCAATGTTCCCCAACTCATGGTTTGCATGATACCATCACAACTTCTGCCCCAGCCACACACCACCCATTTGATTTAGCATTTTTCTTTAATCATTTTTCCTTAAATATACTTCAATGAAAGGTTTTATATACTATTACATGTAAAAAAATCAGTACTGCAACGCCATAAATGGAAGGTAATAAAAAATAAATACAATTAAAACACAGCAACATTGAATAGTTCTGAGCCAGAATTGGGGACAGGCAGTTAAGTGTAGAAATAGGGGATTGGGTCAAATCAAGGAAATGAGCCATGAAGCCATCTGCCCTCTGGAAGTTGGAGACTGCCTCTGGGAGAATGGAATGTCAAGGACCTCCAAGCTCATTGATTACCAAATTTAACCTGCATTTATCAAGGACTGCAAGCAAGGAGCTGCTAATTAATGCCCCCTGGCCCTTGCCTGTTGAATCACCTTGGCCTTCCCCCTGCCCCATACAGCTTCTCACTTTTTACATCTCCCTGCAAAAACCAGGCCTAGTCATGTAGACATGAAGGAGAGATAAGGGGGGAGAGAACTGGAGAACAAAAGAGATCTTAACCTATAAAGATGTAGGGTGCATTCACTTCTTGAGACTTTAGAACATCAGCCTCGGCCCCCCTTCTTCCTCCTGGAGAAGTCTGTATTATTACCTTTAAATAAAACATGCTTAATATGCTTGCCTTGGCGTGCTTCTCTAGTGTTCAATCTTCAACATTAGAGGGAGCAGAACTTGTCACCGGTAAATGGCGGTATCAGTTCTAGCTGGATACTATTGCCTCCAAGGACCTCCAAGCCTTACCCTGATCTCTCCCTTTGTTCAGAAGGAAAGTCCAAAGACCTGGAGATTAATAACTAGCAGAACCAGGCTTGCTTTGTCTTTGATAGAATCAGAGTAACTGAAAGAGAAATGAAAACAAAATAACTTTTCACTGTGTGATTCAGCGTTATCTAAGACCATGTCTGTGAACAGCCTAAATGATCAACTGCCAAGATCATTTCCCCACTATACACCAGGGTAAGCGCTCACTCTCCTGTGGTTTCTTCAAGGGACTTAATGGTTTGTGACCTCTTCATTCATCGACCATATTTCTAGTTCCATTCCACATGTCTTTTTTGAAAATGAGATTATAGACATAAAAATTGAAACAAAAATAGATGCTGAAACACCCTCAATGTCAGAACCCGCTACTGAATAGCAGCAATCCATTCAGGCGGGAGCCCAGATCCACCGAGCGGGCCCTCTGTCGGGCTGGAGCCTGGAAGGTGTCCCGAGCCCAGCATCCTCAAAATCCATCAATAATGAAGAACAAACAAAGCCCAGCGCCTAGAGGCTACATCTGGGTCTGCACCATCCCCTCGCAGCCTGTTAGCCCACTGCCCCTCACACGCTGCTGCCACTATTATTCCTAGTAGGAGGGGACCCACATTTAGAGAAGGAACTTGCCAAGGGTTCTTGTAAGTGGCAGATTCAGATTGGTCCCCGGTTTGTCGGCTCCAGCTCCCATGCTCTTAACTCTCATGCTTCCCCCGACACTGACACATAAAGCAATTTTAAACCTCACAAACCTCAAAATAATAGCCTACTGCTCTTAAGCGCAATTAAGACAATGGGTTTGACACAAACAGGAAAACTGTTCAATATGTAATTAAACATAATTACTGGTGTCCTCTAATTGTTTGGAGAAAATAGTCTTTTGCTCTTGACAACTATAATTCTGGTGTGTGCTGAGAAGTTCAAGTTTTCCTTCCATCTGTATGCCTCCAGCAATGCAGCCATCTTATGTTGTCAAATATCATGGTAAGTACTAGGCTGGCTCAAGGATCTTCAATATGTCAATTAGAATTAAATAAGATAGGCCTTGAAAGGATCTAAGCCATCCTGCCCATGCCCCTTATTTTTATAGATAGGGAAACAAAAAGATGGGCAATTCCTGAGAACATGGAGGGCTCAGGGCACCTCAGGGATGAGACGCATTGAGTTCACACCAACCTAAAGCTGGCTTCCCCACTCAGCAGCTGGGTGACCTTGAGCAAGTTATCTAACTTTTCTCCGTGCTCCAATCAGGATGATAATAACAGTAACACCCTGAAGTGTTTTGTGAGGATTAAATGATTTATATCGTAAGACACTTGGGACAGTGGCATCTGGTCACTCAGCCTTGATACTACTGCTTCAAACTGTAAACACACCTGGTGATGACCAACGGAAATACCTGAGCCTTCACATCAAGGCTGCTAAGAACGTGATAAAGTGTTTCTTATCCACTGAGGAGCTGTCGGGAGATCAGCAGCATCTACCTGACAGAAATCAAACTATAGGGGCAAACTAGAAGGGCAACAGAAATCAGACCTTTGTGCCTTTATTTACCATTGAACTCTGCCAGAATGAGCGTCAGTGTTGGCAGCCATGCTCCTAAAAACTTGTCTGATTTAGATACTCATGCTTCTGAAGAGACAATCCGAACAAACATTTATTATATTTTATACCTGGTGCTTTTTTCCAAAATAGACCAAGTTCAGGTAGGACTACTTGCAAGCTTGGCAAACACCTTGAACTATGCCCCTCTTCTTTCTTGGATCCTATGGCAGACATCTCTCAGCAATGCACTGCGCAGTTACCCACAGAGCCCAAGTATAGCTCCAGTAAGCCTTGCCATTCTCAACCCTTTGCCTCAGGAAGTCAGAGTCAGTCCACAGTGTTGAGTTGCTGGGACTGAAGGTCCAAGCAGGCCACCAGAGAATGAAACATGGTACTAAAACAGCAGCATCCAAGGGTCATTTTTACTTAGGTTCTTTTGACAAGACATTTGAATTTAAACATCTTCTGTTCCAGACAGAAGGTCCAAAGGTCCGAGTTATAATACACATAAGCAATGTGAAATGCTCTTTGCTGGAGTACGTGGCATGACAAAACAGTCTCATCTTCCCAAGGAAAAATTAGCAGCATCCTTACTGGAAAGACAAGATGAGAAATAAGAGAGAATACAGTACAGGTGCTGTAAAAAGATGTTCCTGGCACATTGAGACTGTCTCGCCCTTGGTCCCTACAGGGGACATTCAGAAGGAGAAGCCAGGACTCAGAAACAGGCACATACCAGAGAGGGAGGATCTGAAAGGTAAGTAGCACTTAGGCTGTGGGTTGCACCACAAAAGGTGTCACCCGGTCAGTGCCTAGAAAGGAGGCATGAAAAGAAGGGGAGAGTCTATTCTGTCCTGAGCCTAGTCCTATTAGATCCCAACCTACAACTCCAGAAAGCCCATGCACTCAGTGAACAGGTCTCCTCCATGCACAGCCCACTCGGGACAGCAAGGTCAAAAATGGTGTTTGAGAAGCATTTATCTTATATTTGCTACAAGTTTTCTGGCCTCTGCAGGGGCCACTGACCTTTTAAGAAAAGGCTGTAACTGCAAAATGTCTCAGTAGGCCATCATCCAGTTTCCTTAAGAGACAGCAAACATTGTTTCCTCTGAAATGTCAAAGAGCTCAAGGACTTGCAGGGGAAGGAGTTGGGAAGGCCAGACTCAGGGTGAGTGGAGCACTACGGGGAGAACCGCCACTAGGGGGCGCCCAGCATGGGGGCAGCACTTCTGCCCCCCTAGTCGCTAGAGCACAGCTGAGAGGAAGTTACTTAAAAACCTATAACCAACCGGTAAATAGCTTCTAATACACATTAATTAAGATAACTTTATGTCTCAGTTTTAAACCGCTTTAGTTCAGTTTCAATGTGTGTGTGTGGGGCGGGGGGCGGTTTGTAATTTTCTTGAATGAGAAATAGATCTACATAGTTTAAACATCAAAAAGTAAAAGTGAGAAAGCTCCCCACATCCCTGCCCTGTTTCCAAGCTGCCAGTTCAATACTGCAACTGGTTCCTCCTATCTTCCCTGAATTCTCCTGCAATCAAAAAAATCCTTAATTTTTCCCATTTATGCCATGTAAAGGAGCGTATTACATGCACCTGCCTCCACCCTGCTTTTTTCCCTTAATGTATCTTGAAAGTCTTTGCATGTATAAGTGGGTCCCTCATCTGCGTATTACCAGCCTCAGATCAAAAATATAGTTTTTCAAAATTGTGTTTGTACCACTATAATTTAGATCTTTCACAGCCTCCCCAAAGTCCGTGTGTGAAAGGTTTGGACCCCAGCTAGATACTATTAGAAGGTGGTAGAACCTTTAAGAGGTGGGACCTAGTGGAAGGTTTTAGGTCATTAAGAGCCTGGCATCCAAGGGGATAGTGGGGTGTCAGTTCTTCCTCTCTTTTGCTTCCTGCCATGAGATAAACGCGTTTCCTCCACCATTCACTCCCACCTTGCCACAGACCCAAAGACAACTGGGCCTACTGACTGTGGACTGGAACTGCTAAAACTGTGAGCCAAATAAACCTTTCCTGTTTTTAATAAACATTTCCTGTTTTTAATCAAGTTGATTATCTCAGGTGTTTTATTACAGTAATGGAAAACTAACACATGTATAGACTTTTGTTTTTGTCATGATTGCCTAAACAATACAATGTACAGCTATACAACTATTTACACAGCATTTACATTGTGTTAAGTATTACAAGTAATCTAGAGATAATTTAAAGTATACAGGAGGGCCTGGCATAGTGGTGCATGCCTATAATCCCAGCAGCTCAGGATGCTAAGGAGGATCACAAATTCAAAGTCAGTCTCAGCAACTTAGTGGAGCCCTAAGCAACTCAGTAAGACTCTCTGAAACAAAAATTAAAAGGATTGGGAATGTGATCAATGGTTAAGCACCCCTAGGTTCAATCTCTGGTACCAAAAATAAAGTACACAGGAGAGGCTAAGCGTGTTGTTCAATGATAAAGCACATGCTCAGTATGCACGAGGCTTTGTGTTTAATTCCCAGAACCAATAATAATAATAATGATGATCATTGTTATTAATAAGATTAATAATGTTATTGATTTATTATTATTATTATTATTAAAAAGCAAAGTAAAGTATATGGATGTGCATTGGTTATATGCAAATGCTGCACCATTTATATAAGGAACTGAAGCATCCTCAGATTTTGGTACCCGCAATGGGTGATCCTGGAACCAATCCCCCAAAGATTCTGAGGGATGACTATGTTGACATCATGAAAACTTTCTTGTATTGTTTTTGAAATTTACATACAATGTAAAGATCTGAATTATTTCACCAGATGATTTTGACTATAATATACCCTTGGATAACAATCACCTAAAACTAAATAGGACACAATACAGCGTTCCTTGCTAGTCAGTACCATCTCGGATGATTTCTGTCACCATAGGGCACTATGAGTTTTTGCTTTTAACAATGACGTGAAGGTAGCCTATTCCTGCAGTGAATGTTCCTGAGGTACTACACCCCTGCCAGAAGATGACTCCTGCCTCGCCCACCTGTCCTCTTTCATACCAGCTGCCTCCCTGTAGTCCCCCCGTACTTGCCCTTCAACATGGAGCCACAGACACCTTTGAAATGATCGTTCTCCCCCAGTCTGAAAGCTTGAGCTCCATTTCTTTGCCACCAAAGCACCTCTAGTATCTACTGAGAAAGCACCAATTAAATATTTGTCAAATCCTTTCCCAAAGACAGTTTATAATTAAAAAGTAAAAAAGGGTCGATTACCAGACTCTTGTTGCTATGGAAATGACCAAATGCAAACTTAATTTCACAATGAACTGTCAGAAAGGAGGCTGGAGTCTTGTAAGGAGGCAACAAGGGGGGCTGAGAGGAAAGAGCCATTCCCAAGGTTCACTGTCAGACAGGGAAGGAAAGGAGCATGTCAGTTGCTTGCCTCTACTGATGAAAGGAAAAGAGGAAGAACATTGTGAAGAGTTGGCTTTGCTTGAAGCTGTCACAGATAAGGTGTTCCCTGCATGACCAGCTCACTAGCCTGTAAGCTCTAAATAAAAAAGGCGAGGCAAGACAGGTTACTGAACAAAGACTGTCCACAGTGATTTCGGTTTAAGAATGAGGGGAGATAAATTATCATGAAAACCATCTGCTTCAAGGTCTGAAAAGTAGAAGGGCCCGGCAAAACAAAGACATCTTTGGGGAATACAAAATGAGCTGCATAGAAGGCAAATGGAGAAAGGGGGGATGGAAATCACAAAATCAGCAGAATAGCTTTCCAAGGAACAAATCAGGTACCTGGAGAGCAGAAAAATGGTTCGATAAAGCTGAGCGAGCAACTTGATTCTGGGACAGCTACAAACCTTAATTGTCTCTGCACTGGTGTGAGCCAAGTTGGAAGTAGAGCAGGGGGAACTATTACCCATTTTTTCCATGAGATCTGAATTCAGCCTGCTGCCTCGATGGCCCTCCAGAAACCTCCTATATTCAGCTGTCAAAGCAGGAGCTGTACATAAAGAGTCACAGGGAGCAGAGGAGACCTGACCTCAAGGAATTCTAGAGGAAGAAATTCTCCTCATTTGGGGAGTAACTCTGTTGAACCTGCTTTCGAGGAGTCTATAGGTAAGGGGGCAGTAATCATTATCCAGTTTTTTCCTTATGCCAAACACATGCACATTAGGATATTCTCATTCAAAAGAAAAAATAAATTCCTTCATAATTTTATTTATTTAACCTGGTTCCCATTTTTTGCTTACCCAAAAATCAAAACTATCAGGGGAATTTAATAATAAAACAGCAAATAATTTTGGAATATATATAAAATCTAAAGGAAACAGCAGGAGACAATTTTATATGCTTTGTCATTGAAGCTTTTTTAAAAAAGGTCTTCTCTACCAAAAATTATACAGATCAATAATTATTCATTCTGAAAAGATAGTATTAATTAATATTTTACATATCAAATATCTAATACAATTCTTTTATTTTACAAGCAGGAATTGTGTGCATAATGTCTGCCCATCATATAAAAAGTTAATGCAAAAATGGGTCCTTCAAAATAATACTTTTTCCCTCATATTCATTTCCAGTAATGTTTGCTTTATAAAAAAAATAAATAATACAAAAATTATGGGTGACATAACAGTTTCCTATTGCTGCTGTAACAAATTATCACAAGGTTAGCTTATTAAAACAATAAAAATGTATTATCTTTAGTTCTGGAGGTCTGAAGTCTGAACTGAGTCCCACTGGACTAATACAAGGTGTCAGCAGAACATCTTTCCTTCCTGGAGGCTATAGGGGAGAGGACATTTCTTGCCTCTGCCAGCCTCCAGAGGCCACCTACAACCCTTGGCTCATGCCCCCTTCCATCTTAAAAGCAATAATGGCCTGTCAAGTCTTCCTCATGGTGCCATTGATCTGGTCCATATTCTCTTGCCTCCCATGTTCCCATTGCACTGAGCCCATGTGAACAGTCCAAGATGATTTCTGTACTTGAAGGTCGACTGATTAACGACTTTAATTCCATGTACCAAGCTTAATTCTTGCTAGTCCTGTAACATAGCATACACAGGTTCTAGGATTAGGAAATGGACATGTGTGGGCACCATTATTCTGTCTACCAAAGAGAGGATGGGAACTGTCTCATAAAATGTTCAGTTCAAACCTCTGAGATCTTGCACATCTGATAAATGGTTGGGTAGGAACATTCGAGGTGAGTCTGCATATTTGACTCTAGGAGGATTAACAAACTGGTTTTTTTCAGACTGAGAAGAAATCCTCAATCTAGGACATTCTATCCACCATCCAGATGCCTGAAGGATTCCATTCCTAGGCCAACTGGACTGGACAGGACGCCTCATGGGGAGGGCAAGGAGAGAGGCTATTTCACTCGGCATCTACATGCAGAAGGTACCAGAGCCCATGTGTGATGGGGGACACATTTCGTGCACCCATCCTACTGACTCGAACTCCAGACTTACCCCAGAGGCTTAAGTCACCTCTTCCTGGAGCATACAGGACAAAAAGCAAATGACTAAGTGATTACTTGTGATTACTTTGATAATGTCTTCAATCTCCCTCTCCTACTCCACTTCCATTTTCCTGAATAGCAAGCTAGGATGAACAATTGGTCATCCTTAAGAAAAATACATTGGTTGATCTAAAATAATTTTGAGGCTCAGGCTCTATGGCTCAGTATTAATTTATTATATATATTACACATAAATGTATTTGAAATGTAAGTTTTGGCTGAAGTTAGCCCACACTCTTATGAAATGAAAATAATAGCTATACAGTTATAATAGTGATTCAATCATTCTACAGCCGGGTTATTAGGAAAACACCAGGAAACAGACTCCCAAGGAAGGAAGTCTCTTATTTCTTTCTTTTCAAGGCAATTTAAGTAAATTATAGACATTTTCCTTTCAGAGCTAAGAACTATCAATAGAATTTTAAGTGTGTTTCATTTATACTAATGTCTTCAATTTAGAACTTCTTGGACCCTTCTTTCTTTATGATTCCAGCTTTCGGTTCAAATTAAAATAATTTTATGAGACTACTAAGTTGCAAATCAAGAGAAGGGTGTTTTGTGTGTGGCTTCTACATTTTGGTACAAAGGAAAATCATTTCAAAGCAATCATTTTCTGTACTTAATGAATCTCTAATTCTACTTTCCTTTTGGCTCTATCAACTGAATGGCTAAATAGAAGGAAAAAGGAGTTTGGATGTTCAATACAAAACAATTTTTATTCTTTGGAAAATAAAATCACTTTGCAAAGTCTGCCCTGACCTTAGAAGTGTTTCATGCTCAATAAATCCTGCACACTATTCACTCACTTGTCAGTGGTATTGCCTCTATTAAGACTGTGTGTGTGTTTGTGTGTGTGTGTGTGTGTGTGTGTTTCCCATGCATGTGTCTGATGTTTTTCTCTCTCCTTCTAGACAGTGAGTTGTTTGAGGGTGGATATGTTAGTCAGCTTTCTGTTACTATAACAAACACCTAAGATAATCAGTTTATAAAGACAAAAGTTTTATTTGGGCTCATGGTTCTGGAGGTTTCAGCCCATGATTGATTGGCCCTGTTGCTTTTGGGCCTGCAACATGGCAGCACATTATGGTGGCAAAATGTAGCAAACCACTCACCTCATGGTCAGAAACGAAGAGGCCAGGGTACCATGCTGTCCTTCAAGAGCACATTCTCAATGACCTAAAACCTCCCACTAAGACCAACTTCCTAAAGATTTTACTGTCTTCCAATAGCACCAAGCTGGGGACCAAGTCTTTAGCACATGGACCTTTGGGGGGGTCTTTCAGATCCAAACTATAGCAGTAGGACAAATGCTCCCTAAGGAATGCCTGCATTTGCAGTGAATTAACTTCTGAGAAACAATATGTGGGCAGCAACTTTAGTCCTCAAGTAGGACCAATGAGAGATGAAAAGGTAATGAGACTAAAAATAGTCATAAGAGTGAGAATATAGGTACTGTAAGATATACTCTTTCAGTCATTTATTCAATCCATCATGTGTCCACTGTGAATCACGTGCTCAGGATATGAAAAAAAGTTAAAAATCCCAGTGTAATAACACACACCTATAATCAGAGACTTGGGAAGTTGAGGCAGGAGGATCACAAGTTCCAGGCCAACCTAAGCAACTTAGTGAGAGTCTGTCTTGAAATAAAAAATAAAAAGGGCTTGGATATAGCTTAGTGGTAAAGCACTCCTGAGTTCAATCCCCAGTGAAAGAAAGAAAGGAAAGAAGGGGAAGGATGGGAAGGAAGGAAAAGAATCCAAGAGCAGCTCACACACTAAGTGAAACAATTCTAAGAAGGGAGGGACCAAAGACAAATACATCACCCCGAGTGTCCAAGTTAAGAATGAATTTCAAAAGGCATACACTGATGGAAATGGCACTCCAAGAAGAGGGAACCTTATCAACAAAGACTTGAATGAGTGAGCTTGGGAGACAGTATGATTAGGTTTAAGAAAGGCAGAAAACTGGAATGCAACAGCATAATCAAGGCAATCAAGGCAAGAAGCTGACGGGAAACAGGGCTGGGGAGGTGCTGAATCACAAAAGTTGACTTGGAAACTCTAACTTATTTGAGTGAGCGAGAAGGATAATTTAAATATTTTTGTGCAAAGAATTGGCAAGATCTGAGTGGTGCTCCAGAAAGAAGATTTTAGTTACAGTGTTTCAGAGAGAGTAGAAAGGAAGCAGGGAAATGTTTACCAAGACTATTGCAACTAAGCAAGAATCAATCAAGGTCTTCGAGACCCATTTGTGGATTAAAAACAAAACTAAAAACTAAGTAGATGTACCCTCTTACCTTTGCAGTGGACATTGAATTCAACTTACTGCAAATATTTTAAGAACAAAAACAAGACAAGGATTCCTACTATTACTGTTTTTATCTTAGATTGTCCTGGAGATCGTGTCCAATGTAGCAAAACAAGAAAAGAGAAATTAAAAGTGTACATTCTAAAAAGAAGAAAACAAAACTGTCATTATTTGAAGATGATAAAATTATCTTCTTGAAATATCTGTAAAAATCTACTGATAATTTTTTAGAAGGCAGTTTAGCAATGTGCTTGAACACAAACAGATGGCCTTAGAAATTCACATGGCAGAAATAAATTTTTCTGTTTTTAAGGCACAGAAGAAACCACAGAGAACACATTTCTACAAGAAAGGCATTATAATCGCTTCTTTGAGGACAGGTCCATGTATACCTAAACATTCAGAAGTAGCCAAAGAGGTGCCCTGGCAAATGCACCAAATGCTGAGGAATGGGACTGGGTTCTAAAGAACATCCTAAACAGCCTTTCAGATGTAAGTGACAGAGAAACCAATTCTAACTTTGCATCTAAGTTGAGATCAATGCAATGACAAACAACAGAGAAGGGGGAAAATGCATTTACTCCTAGCCCAGACTGACAGCTACCTTCCCCTATAGGAGTTCCCAAACTTGTGCATCAGGTTGCTAATGAGAAAAAATGGAGTTAAAATGCTTGTAATACTTACTGCAGGATTGCTGTTTCATAGGTCTTCAAGAGGCAACACTTTCCACATGTGATTGGCAATCACATCAAATTCTTTTATCAAATAATACCTCAAAGAACTAGTGCCCAAGAAAAACTCTAATTTACGAAATACTGTGAAACTGAGCATTCTCATCTCAATATGAACCAAAATTTGGGTGCAACATAGCAAACATCAAGGTTGCTGGAGCCACGCCGCCTGGGTATGAATCCCAAATTCACAACTTCTTGTGTGACTTTGGGCATGTTATTTAACTTCTTTGTGTTCCATTTTCCTCATTTTCAGAACAGGGAGGAGCGGAAAACAATGGCACTTAGCTCATAGGGTTAAACTGAAGATTAAAATAAATGGAAAAACATATGTAAAGCACTTAAATTAATGTTGTCACTACTCTGTTAGCATTACAATATTTTGCAAGCAAGCAAGCAGGAAAGACTAGAACTCATTGAACTCAGAAAATTACTCCTCCTGAAGACTAACAAAGGTCTGTGAGAAAAGCAACAGTACATGCATCGTCTGCAGTTCTGCTAATAGAGACACTGTTAACTGGTATTTTCACTGAACACATTCATGCCTAAAGTTGTGTTTGGGACAGGGTGGGGAGAATAGGAAGGAAAAAAAAAAAAAAAAAAAAAAGAATCCTTAACTTTAAAAAGATCAGAGAATTTCCTCTAAAGACAGTCCTTCTAAGTATCCAGGCTGAAAAACACTTTCTAACTTCCAAATTTTCCAGACTAAGTCACATCTTTTGAAAGGAAACAGCACCAAAGAAATTCTGCCAGCTTAAGCCACTGTAGAGATTAAATTTTTTTACCACCTCTTCCTTCCCTCAAAATGATAAAAAGGACCAAGAGACATGAAATACAATTGTACACTGAGGAGCAATCTTCCAAACTGGACAATGCAAAATCCTCCCAGAAACAGCCTACACCATTAGAAAAAAAAAAAAAAAATGTTAAATGTGATACAGGTTATGCATTTCTTTGCTCTGTCAATTCCTTGAAATCTGGTGATCTATATATGAGAAACAGTAGCAAGAACAACTTCATCCCCCAACTCTGGTGGTTAAATGAGATGCATTAATCCTTTTGGATGCTAAATCAAGGGCCCATGACAAATGAAAATCATTTGGAATGGATGAGAACTGTATGCTACCAGCCATAGTATTATGAAAAGCAAATGTCAATGGTATCTACCTTCATGCGAATCTGCAAAGGGTTTTTGGAGGCCAAAAGAGATACACATCAGTGGAGGAGAAATGTCTCATGGGAGTATTTCTGAGTCAGCTATAAAGTAACAAATCACCAAATTGGATTTCAGTTCCTCTAGCCCACTTCAAGACCACCCTGCCTAACCACCTTATACACATACCTCATTAAAGTAGCTCCATGCTTCCTCTGTCCTGCGAATGCAGTGTTCATATTGAGCACCATCTATTCCCTGCAAAAATTCTTACTCCAGCCTTCCTTTCTCTTTATTCCCTTCTGTGTGAGTTTTTTGAGTTGTATACAGTGAGTAGGTCTTAATTAATCATTTTTAAAAAGGTATGATTTCACCAAAGTTATAAGTATAATTTTCACAAACCAATTCATTTCAAAAATAAATAGCACTCAACAGAGTTAAGGCACTGAAAAGATCTCTTGTGTTTGAGTGCCTAAACCTATGCCATAGAGAGCAGCATTTTGTGTTCAAGGAAATTCTGTAAGAAAGGAAATGTGTCACATCATCTGCAGTAAGACAAGACAGCAAGGGCTGCCAGGAAGGGGCACACGACACTCCTTTCCTCTCTTTTTGCCCCTGGCTTGTATTTCCTCTTCATATGGCCTTTCATTCTGTCTACCTGATTCAGTGTCTCATGCACCCAGTTTTCCAGGAACAGCATGGAACAATGAGGCTAGGTGGGCTCTTTCAGAACTAAAGCGTACAAGTCCCTGGATACACACAACAAAGTGACAGGGGACAGACAGATGCAAGTGGTGGGAACATGAGGCTAAGGGAATAATTCTATAAAATGGGCCAACTATGCTGACCCTCCATGCTTTCTTTTCCAAGAAACAATTTACCTGTATTCCTACCTGACTTAATAGGACAGCTATGTCACATTCCTCAGCAAACTACCTGTTATCTGCAGGAGAAATGCAGGCTCAAAATAATGTCAATAAGAAGAACCCAAGTTACCTGAAAGGGAAGACTTTTGTAACCCTTTTCACAGACCAAATCCTGGGAGTCAGGGAGATAAGGATAATTTCTCTTAACCACAAAATCTGTAAGAATTTATAGTTAAGAATCCACGGTCAGCACAGGCCAAAGTGACCTACAGTTGTCATGCAGTAGGGACTTGAAACTCTGATGTCATCTACTGTCAGTCAAAAGTCAAGAAGTGGAACTGGCTGGAATTCTCCGGAAACTTCTCTGGGATCCCCAATAAAACTGGAATGCAGGAGAGGCATGCTGTCTCTCTCCTCTCTGAGAGAATCCACTCTCTCCCTTGAGAGTATCCCCTTTTCCCCTTTCCCATTCCTTCTAATGAACTCATTGCCTATTACTCTGAGTGACACGTCAGAAAACTTTCTGGCTTGATCACAAGAATAGGGGCTTGAAGGCAAAGGGTGGTAGTCTTCACGCTGCCTCAATTTCCTGGAAGGCCTTAGCCCCATAACAAAAGCGTGAAGCAATGCTTTCTGTGTGGTGTAACCGCTCCTCTCAAAAGAAAGACAAATTCCTACCAGAAACAGACCCAGGGTATCTAACAAGATGCATTCCCATGGGTACAGCTGTTAGGATACAGGCCTTATAAAGATAATTCAGGGCAGTAGCAGAAATAACTATATCTGTGAACATGTGAGAAGAGCCCAAGTTAGTCTCAAGTGAAAATCATCATTTCCAATCAATTCCTTTGCCAGTTGGATGTTGGGATTGGAGGCCTCCCTGTACCCCAAGTCCTTTTTCCTCTATGTAACCCAGAAGAGTCCCTCCAGTCTAACCTTGGGAGTACCCACTGGCAGCAATGTTCTAAATTAAATGTTTAGTAAATAGTTATACAATTCATTTCAAATCCATATGAATCAGAGAAAAAGCCAGGAAAAAAAATTCCTAAGGTAATTGAATCCTAGACCACTGTTCTACAAATCACCTTTTCAAATAACTCATCTCCTTTACTTCAAAAATGGGTTCACTGCCTAAGGGGACATTCATACATCCCTGGAGAATGTAGGAATTAGTGCACCCTTTATGGAAAGCAATAGGATAATATTTAATAGGATCACATTAAAATGTTCACAGCACTGGGCCCAGTAAATCTGCTTCTGGAGAATTTATCCTCTAGAAATAACTCAACAAAAGCAAACAGCTCTGTGCATGTGGATGCTCACTAATCTACATCACCTAGTAAGGGGGAGCTGGAGATACAAATGACCGCCAGAAGGCCCAGTTAGCAAATTGTTCTCTGTCCACCCAATAGACATAAAAGGAGTCATTGTAAGGTAGAACTGTGAAGATATTACATAACATGCAAAACTGTCCCCGGAGTAAGTCAGGGGAAAAAGAATGAGGCAGAACAGTATTTGATACACATTATGAAAACCATTAAGTACCAACCGAAAGAGGAAGGATGCACAGAGAGGGAAAAAAAAAAAAAAAAAAAAAAAAAAAAGATGGTGGAGGGCAGTGAGATTGGGTTCGTTTTGGTGCTTCTGTACTTTCATGTTATCATCGAGGGTTTTGCCATTTACAAAGGAGGAAAAATCGATTCTGCTCCAACGGACAACAGGGAGGTGAGAGGGAGTGGGGGAGGAGAGATTTTTCAGCACTGAATCAAACACCTTCTCCAAAGAGCGGCGACCTCTTCCACACACAGATGCCAGGACAAAGAATAGGCACCTGTGAGCGACCAACGCCGTTTCCCTGGTTTCCCACCACGCGGATTCGACTGGCCCCCTCCCACCACTGGGCCTCCTAATGGGCGCTTTTGTCCCGCAGGGCGGAGGGGCCTCATTAAAGACGCTAGTACTAAAGGGAAATGCATTTCCAGCACAAGAGGCTTCGTCATTCCTAGCATTAGCGACAGAATGGTGACAGAAGGTAAGTGGCAGATTTGCGATCACTGCGGTGCTTCTTGCCTGGAAATTGAAAACAGCCCTCCCGGGAAGGCGACACCGAGGAGCTGCCTTGGCACCGGCAGGGGCGACACCCGCTGCCGGGAAGCCCTCCGCACGCCGGCTGCTTGGGACACCGTGGCACTTCTCAGAAACGACGCGTTCGTGTCACCTTTTGGTGTTCTCCATGTCACCCACTACAAATACAACGCAACCCCGCGGCCGCAAATGGCTTGCCCTTAATTAGAGGGCGCCGGGGCGCGCAGTTCCTCCCCGGAGTGCTCGGCGGTAACCCGCGGTACCTGCTGGGGTCCGGGAGGAGCGGCGAGGTGACGAGGAAAGGAAAGGGCCAGGCTCCATCCAGCACACGTCCCTTTTCGCAGCTCTTCTCAACAATATTCAAAACGGAAATATAAAGCAGCTCTACAGAACTGCAAGGTAACTGAAGCAAATTCTACATTTGCAAAACGAATTCCTACCCCACCTGCCAAAGGTCTCCCAGAAGAGAATCGGGTTGCTTTCTCTAAGGCAATAAGGCTTTGCTTCCACTTCACTTCCGAGGATTAATTATTACTATTATTATTATTATTATTTATTTTGCCTTCCTTCATATTGATGGCAGAGATCTTTCCAGCCTTAAGTACCTTAGCAAATCCACAGTGCTTAGAACTGAGCTTGTTACACAATAGGCCCCCAATATACGGAAGTGGAATTAAATTAATAAATGCAAAATCAGAACATTGCATCTATATTTAAGAGCTGTGCTGTCCACAAGAAATATAATGCCACCATAAATGCAAGCTACAATTTTAAATTTTCTAGGAGTCACATTTCACAAAAAGGATGTGAAATTCATTTTATTAATGTTACTTAATTCAAAATATCCAAAATATTGTTTCAATATATAATAAATATTAAGAATATAAGATATTTGACATTCTTTTTGTTTGGTCTAAGTCTTCAAAATCTGGTGTATTTTTTTTTTTTTCATGGATTTTTTATAACTTTTTTTTTTTTTTAGGTTCACATCCAAGGAAGATTTTTTTTATTTTAATTGAAAATCATAAATTTACATAGGGCAATGTTGTTTGATTCATTCTGTTATTTTTCCCCTTCCCCCCACCCCTCCCACCCCTCTTTTCCCTCTATACAGTCCTTCCTTCCTCCTCCATTCTTACCACCCCCTTATCCCTAACCTAACCTAACCCTAACCCTAACACTAACCCCTCCTACACCCCCTTATATGTCCTCATCTGCTTATCGAGATCATTCGTCCTTTAGTTTTTTGAGATTGGCTTATCTCACTTAGCATGATATCCTCCAATTTCATCCATTTGCCTGCAAATGCCATAATTTTATTCTTCATGGCAGAGTAATATTCCATTGTAATATATGCCACAGTTTCTTTATCCATTCATCAACTGAAGGGCATCTAGGTTGGTTCCACAATCTGGTATAGTGAATTGAGCAGCTATGAACATTGATGTGGCTGTATCTCTGTAGTATGCTGATTTTAAGTCCTTTGGGTATAGGCCAAGGAGTGGGATAGCTGGGTCAAATGGAGGGTCCATTCCAAGTTTTCTAAGGAATCTCCACACTGCTTTCCAGAGTGGCTGCACTAATTTGCAACCCCACCAGCAATGTATGAGTGTACCTTTTCCCCCACATTTTTTAAATGTGGTGCTGAGGATTGAACCCAGTGCCTCACATGTGCTAGGCAAACACTCTATCAGTGTTTGCCCCCTGGTGTATGTTTCACATGTACCAAACATCCCAATTTGAACTACATGCATTGCAAGTACCCAATAGGCAAATGTGACTGGTGGCCACCAGACTAACAGCTCAAGGAAGCTCCAAAAACTACAGTGCATAAAATACCTCTTTCAAAAAGGAAGCCATTTTTGTAGTAATAATGAGCTCATTTAATTTCAAATTTTCCATTAATCTATGTTATCACTTTCAACTTGTTTTTAATAGAACTAAGGAAGGAAGTATCAAATAAGTGTCTGTTTTCCCGTTGTAAACTCTTTCAGATAAATGTCTAGATCAGAAAATGCTACTTAAAAAGATCCTCAGCCAGGAGTGGTGGCTGGATTCCAGCAGTAGGGGAGGCTGAGACAGGAGGATCACAAGTTCAAAGATCACCTCAGCAACTCAGAAAGGTCCCCAGAAATTTAGTGAGACCCTGTCTCAAATAAAAAAAATGAAAAGGGCCGGGGATGTTGCTCAGTGGTTAAGCCCCTCTGGTTTCAAACACCATTCCCAAAAAAAAAAAGATTCTCAAGCCTGTCTTTACCAGGAGCCACATTTACTAAGAAAACTTAACAACGTGGTAAGTAAATGTTGCTACTCAGGGATACAGTGCTTTGGGTGTTTTTTTCCTACTTGTTTGAACAGATAATTAGTAGGCTGTATTGTTTTGTTAAGTAGTTAGTTATACCAAAGAGCTAAACATTTCCCTTCTAAAGTCTACTTTTCACATATATACATAAACAAACTATTAGTACTTAGAAGGATTTCATAGCATCATGACGACACTGGAGCTGGGACCTAAGAATGCCAGAGCAACAGTCAGCAGACTCCTCTGCCCTTCCTGATGGGAAGGTAAGTTTGTTCTTCATAGGAATAGTGACCCACCAGGTATTCAAGCATCATCCAGGTAAGGGCCCTGCATCCACCATCTCAATACAGGGCCTGACCAAAGATCCAGATGAGGAGGCTCAGGTGCTCTTTCTACTTTCTGACCCTGGCCGTCCCACTGCCTGGGGGGGAAGGCGGGCAGGGGGCATCCCACCATCCTGAACTTGAGATCAGCTCAGATAGGCCTGAATCTACAGACCCAGCCCAATTAATCCGTCGGCTGCATGCAGAGAGGAGTGGAGAAACAACCCCTGCAGGCCTGCTTATGAAACCAGACTGGGGAGGTCAGCTGATCACAGAGCCAGCCACAGGAAGTCCACCAGGAACCAAGACCAAGGGAGGTTTCAACAATGACCAATCAAACTAGCATTGTCTCTCTCTCTCTCTCTGGGTTATCAACTCTATTACTCTGGGGAAAATAACTTTAAGGCTCTGATTTGAAGTGTTCTTTCTTTGTACAGTGTTATATTTCTAAGAAACTCATGATTTTTTTGGGAAAGCAGAACACATACAAAACAGTATATGCTAAGACTAATACTAAAGACTGAAGCAAAGTGGTTAATGGGTAATAAAAGGCAGAGATCCCTTACTGCAGCCTAGAGCAGTTAGTCATGAATGTGGGACTGACATGAAGCCATTAAGACTTGGGGGAAAGGGCAGAACTGGCAAGAAAAGTTGTGGGCATATACATGGTAAGCACTCTTTTCACTGAAGGAATGGAAAGTAGGCAAAGGCTAGTCGAGATTAGGAAAAGACAGATAATAGGTTTACTGATGTTATTAAGAAAAATCGCATAATTTTTCAGACCCAAAGGTCAACACAAGCCAACATCTGTTTTACAAAGTGAGACTGGGAGAGGGTAGATGACTTGTGGCCAGTTAGATAAACAGCGGACATGCCCCTGGAATCCAGACCTTCAGGTTCCTACCTAATGCACTGCAAGTTCTGCTTTAAGATCACTTGCTCTCTCCAAACGTCAAGGGAACAAGCATGAGCCTCTGGCTCTCCACCATCTCTGCCCACCCCCCTTTGCTTCCCAATCAATTCAAAATGATTTCCAAATACACGACTAATTAGTTCCAATGAACTAAGAGTAGTTTCTATGAGAGCTGAAGTAGAACAGTGGGAGAATCAGAATCTAGCATCTTAGAGTCGACATGAACATTGTCAGCCACTGGACCTTCTCACAATGCTCATTGCCCACCTCCATGAGTCCTGAGAGGGGATCAGGGACCCACTTGCGAGTGGACTAGCAGTGACTTGTGAGAAAGTCAAGCCCTTATATTGATTTTAAGCCTGCCTCCCTGAAGCATAAGGCCTGGCACTGTCCTCCAGAACAAGACAAACAGGCAGGGCCCGCATCTGCACCATGGCTTTGAATCTGCTTCTTTCTCCTTATCTGAAATGGAAAAAGACAGACGTACTCGCTTCCTAAAAGTTGTACAGATTTGTTTTGACTTGAATGGCTCCAAAGATGCCAAGGTCAGGACATCAGCAAGGAATTTTATTAGTCTGCACAAGAAGAAATTAAATAAGATAAACCCATAGACTAGGAAAGACTTTGATAACAACCTGAAAGAATGTTTCCAAAATGTTAGCCCAAAAGTATTGGTGCTTACTTTTTATCAACACTAAGTTCTGGTTCTTGTTTATTGTGATATAATTCACATACCACAAACTCTACCCCTTTTAAGAAAAATGAGATTCAGTGGTTTGCAGTTTATTTGCAAGGTTCTACCATCAGCTTCACTGTCTACCACCAGAACATTTCCATGCTCCAAAAAAGAAACCCTGTATCCATTAGGAGTCGCTCTCCGTCCCCCCAATCTCTCCTGTTATAGGTCAATCACTAATCTACTTTCTGTCTTTATAAATCTGCCTATTCCAGACATTTCGTGTAAATGAAATTACACAGTGTGTGTCCTTTGCGATCACCTTCATACACTTACATCATGTTTCCAAGGTTCGCCCATGCTATAGCATATATCAGGACTTCACTTTTGTGACTGAATAATATTCATTGAATGCATATATTGAATTTTATGTATTCACTTATCAACTGATGGGATGTTTCAGTTGTTTCTACTTCAGGGCGATTATGAATGCGGCTCTCAACATTCATGTATGAGCAAACGTTTATGTGAACATGTGTTTTCATTTCCCCCTGGGTATGTATCTAAGAGTGGAATGGCTGGGTCATAGAGTAACTCTATGTTTAACTTTCTTTTTTTTTTTTTTTTTTTTTTTTGGTGCTGGGAATCGAACCCAGGGCTTTGTGTTTACAAGGCAAGCACTCTACCAACTGAGCTATCTCCCCAGCCCTATGTTTAACTTTCTGATGAACTGCCAAATGGTTTTCAAAGAGGTCACACCATTCTCCATTCCCACAAGAAGGGGTTCCAAGTTTTCCACATCCTTGTGAACACTTGTTCTTGCCTATCTTCTTTATTATAACCATCCTAGTGGGCATGAAGTGGTATATCAGAAGTTTTTATTTGCTTGTTTTGTTTTGTTTTTTGGTACCAGGGATTAAACCCAGGGGACACTTAACCACTAAGCCACATACCTAGTCCTTTTTCTTTTTTTTTTGAGATAGCGTCTCACTAAGGTGCTTAGGCTAGCTTTGAACTCACAATCCTCCTGCCTCAGCCTCCCAAGCTGCTGTATTACAGGTATACACTACTGTATCCAGCAGTATATCAGAAGTTTTATAAATTGATAACATATCATAAAATTTATTTCAACACACATTATGGATATAGAGATATTCCAGGCATTATAACATACTATTTTGCTGTTATGTTAACATTTACATAGTGGCTCCAAATGATAGAAGCATCACATGGAAGCTGCAGAGCCCATCTCTCTGAGCTCAGTTTCCTAATCTATTAAATGGAGCCACTTATAATTCAGGCTTCCAGTGAGAATCAGGTGTAGTCATGCAAATAAAGGATCTATCGCAGTGCCTGGTGTTCTAGAAGACTCGAGAAGGAGTCTGTGTCATTCTGTAATACAGGGTTTGGTGACCAATACAATGACTCATACCTGGCCTTTGTATTACACCAAATTTCTCTAGCAGTGAGTCCTTAAAGGAAGGGATACAGAAGAATGAATCACTCACAATGTACCAACTCAGAACTTGGCATTCTGTTGCCCTTATAAAACCCAAGAGTCAAATCACATACCAGACTCTTCCAGGTCCCCAAGTCTGCAACTCCCAAGTTCAGCTCCACAGAATGTGGGGGCATTTAATTTTCCAAGGGTCTGAGCAAAATTCACTGTTTTGGGATGATCCTCTGTGTTCTTCCAAAATAAATAAAAATCCCATGTTTCACATGAAGCCCATTCAGGAGGTGAGGAGCTGACTCTGGGGCAGGCATCTATAGACTCACCAGCTTTGCTGCCAGCACTTTGGAGTCTTCTGGAAACCTGAGTGAAAGTACCCACTGCTAAACTGCTGCTGTCAGGGGCCTGGCCATGCCCTCTCCATCCTCGCAGGCTAGCCATCTCTCTCACAGCCAACTCCAGCATCTCTGCCTGAGGGCTATGCTGGCTTCTGGAGTCCTTCCTGTTGCCTGCAGAAGGCTGGGGGACCTTCCAGGCCACAGTTCTAGCAGTTCTAAGCCACTGGCTGGCAGGAGGTGGAACCAATACTTGGCTCCCTCACCTGGGGGTGGGGTGGAAAGGAGTGACTCTGAGGCATGTATTCCAGACAGGCTCCCAGGGCCTCCCAGTGCCATGAAGATCCCATGGCCCAGTGGCTAATGCTGAGATGACACTCCTGGTTTCCTTCACTTCCCTGCCTCACTTCACTCGTCACCCGTACTTCCTAGGGCCACCTCCCAAAACAACTTGCACTCCAAACTTTGTCTCAGTATATGTTCCTGAAGGAGCCCACAGGGTCACATCTAGCCCAAGGATCACCCATTTCAAATTTGCACAAAGGAGCTCAACCAGCTCCTGGAGGTCCTGGCTGACCACAGACATTTTTGCTCCCAGACATTTTGGGCCCTAAAGGGGTCTTTTATTCAGTAGGTTTAGAGAATCTGGATTCATAGAATCACTATCAAACATTCCTTTGGGAGATACCCAACTAACAGGGGGAGTAGAAATTGAAATCCTTGTTAAAATTCAACAGGCAAAGCCAGATCAATAGTGTGCCTCTGTAGTTTCAGCTATTTGGAAGGCTGAGGCAGGAAGATCACAGGAGTTTGAGACCAGCCTGGGCAACATGGCAAGATCCTATCTCAAAAAGAAAAGAAAAGAAAAATTCAACAAGTTGTAGTCCTGGGACACAGCCCTAAAAAGGTGGGGGTGCCCTTTCCTTCATAAAAGGGTGCAGGTCAATTGCCAAACTGTGGGCCCTCAGAGCATTCATTACCAGTTTCTTATTTATGCAAAGGAACATCAACTTCTGAAGGCCCTGCCCTGGCAGAACACTTTGTACACAATGCTACAGGGCAGGCTCTCAACACATGCCTGCTGGTGATGATGACAGCTGACGTTTGCAGCAGGGGCAGCAGGGAGGCTAGAGGTAGGGTCTCAGGCCACCATCAGATGGTGTGAGGGTGCAGGTGATTCACACTCTCTCCCATGTGTCTCCCATATGCTGACCATGCTCCAAAGGAATTGTCCTGCCTTTCTACATCCCTTTACCCATTTACCCCCTCACCTACCTCTCCTTTGTCTAGATCGGGCCTACAGATTCCCAGGCAAAACATCCCCCACCTGGCAATGACCATCAGCTCTCTGCCATCACTGTTAGACCCTCTCCCAGGTCCACCAATCTCAAGTGTAGCCACAGAAGGAGACCTTGAGGTCAAGCTGACTTCTCCACTCCAATTCCACATTGCTGTCTCCCCTCCCCTTCCCACCCCCATCTGCACTGGAAAGGTGCTATGACTGGGAATGTAAATAGCAGCCGGAGCAGCCCAGACATTGCCCTGTCCCTCCCCACACTGGCTCTATGCCCCAAGGAAGGCGTCTGGTGCCAGTTCCGGCCAAAGCCATGCTGCTCCCAGGAGAGTCCGCAGTGAGACAGACGTGTGCAAGCTGCAACTGCTCCTGATAGAGTTGCCAAGGCAATGCCAACCACTCCACAGATCCAGGATGCACAAAGGCCACACACACGAAGGCATCTTGTAAGCCTTCTTCCTGCAGGAAACCAGGCTACAAGTCTCTCCTTTCTGCCAAAATCCCCAATGCGTGGACACACAGGCACGTCAAGATCACAGGCAGCTATGAAAAGCCATTCCGGGAAGGCAAACTGCCCCAGTGATAATGAAGAAGTTCAGAATTCTTGCCTACTTAACAGACAGAATGAAGATAGAAGCAGTACCTCATGGAAAGAGAATAATAATTTAACCTGCATTTCAAAATAGGCTCTTATTGTATGTGACTTTTACTTCAGATCAAATTAAAATGAACTCCCTTATCTCACATCCTCAAGTTCTTCCCCTTTGCCCTGTACCCTAAAATGCCTCTCACAAGACAGTCTAGAAGAAGTCAGGGCAACTGGGTCTTGTCCAGGATCTTGCCCTCATGTACTCTGTGACCCTAAACTGCTTATCTGTATTTTCTTTTTTTTTTTTTTTTTTTTTATCTGTATTTCAAGGCCTCGTTCTCTCTGTAAAGTGAAAGACGTAATCTCTCTGGCTCTAGCATTCTATACTAATAATAAGCAGCACTGGAGTTCTCTGACTTTGGCATGAGAGTGGCTTCTGCCCCAGAGGTCACCTTAAAAACGGAGAGAACTCCATGCCCTACAGACTCAGAGAAAGGAATAAAAATTGCTACTATGATTATTTCAACAGATTTGGTGCCAAGTCAAGTCTGAAAAAAAAAAAAAAAATCAAACCTTCCTCCGTGGAAAGGAGGCAAAACAACCATTTCACTAAAGGTAGGATGGAGGGTTCATTTTGCCAAATAAATAAATGAGGACAAGGATAATGTTGAGCCTTCTGTCAGGGGCACACTGCCCTGGGGATGGCTTCCTGGCAGCAGTATGTAATCCAGTCAAACTGCCATTTGACAAACCTCTCCCCGTTAGACTGAGGCTTGTGGGAACACGGGGGCCACATGGTGACACCTGTAAGTTCTCTTCCCTCTGGTCTTTGACTACAACTAAAATATAAAGCTTTGGTCCAGATCTTTGCTTGGTAGCTATGCTGGACACAGAAGCTGCTGGTAAATATAAGCTGCAAATAACTACTACAAGGTGAATTAACAATCTATTAATATTTTTTCACTCTTCAGAAACAGCTTACATATTATAATTATCCCATGACTGTAATACACTTAATTTTCATAGTACAGTCAGGTCCCTCATCTCTGTTCCACCCTCAACATTTGGGGGTGGGAAAGGAATTGTAGTGGTGCCCCCTCCTCCACCAAAAAATCTTAATTAAGCTTCTTCAGAGACCCTCACCACAATTATTCTTATTAACAGAATATCAGCAAAAAATTCTGCAAAAGAACTCAATGTAGTTAAGACTTCTCTTTTCTGTTGCTGTCTTGCAAAAGCTAAGTTTGGCCACAGACTTAATGATGTCACTTCTGCTTGTGTTGTAACACCTCTGACTAATCTAAAATTATGGGACAAAAGGCACTTTCTGTGACTTAAAAAAAATTACTTTTATGTAGACTTCTACAAATATGTAAACCTCCAAGCCCCCCACACCCCCATACACAAACTTGGTATAAAGTTTCAAGAATTTCCAGACTCATGGTCCAAAGAAAGAATTTTTAGGCATGAGTCTCACTCTGTACCAATGCAGCCAATAAACCTGCTTCCTGCTAATTCCTCAGGTGTCAGTCTCATCTGTCCTATACCAGAATATTGGCTTCCCTTTCTGGGAATGGAGAATCCTGTCCCATGGCTATGTGGAGGACAATAACTGGAGCTCAGACGAGATTCAGAATTTCTAGTTCCCAGTCAAGCCTTCTACCCATAACACCATATCACATCTTGCAATTGTTCCTCCAAGATCATATTTATCCCTCAACTACAGATTTTCTAAGAATTTCACAAAATATGGTTGAATTTATGACCTTAAACAACTGGTCACAAATATTTCCTGGGCCTCTTCCTCTCTGAAAAATAAAAAATCGACTCTTTCTGGCCCTAACATACTATAATAATAAAACTTGTCACATTGGGGACATGATACAGTATAACTCAGAGTGTAATAGTTTATTTCTACCAATTATAGAAAATTACAGGGAAAAAAAGTATCCCACAAAAGGGAATCATTACATTAAACAAAACCAGCAGTAGTCATTAAGTTCAGAATTGCTATGTCCCTATTGGTTTCTAAGGAGTCACTCCCACTCATTTATGGTGCATGGGCACTATAAAGGGAAAGCTGCTGTATACAAATTCTAAATAGGTCTTCAACAGCCAACTGAGTCTAGGATGGATGGGCTGTAACTAGGGCTACATAAAGCTCATGCACCCAAGTGCCATGAGACACTGTCCTCGTTCTGAAGACAGGATGTTTGACCCATAGAGGAGGTGATGACCCAATTGACAGATGAAGAAAAAAAGAAAAAAAAAAAAATCTTTTAGAAAGTTTGGTGTTGCCGAATTCAATCATGATTTTCTACTCAGAAAATCTAAAAGAAGCAGTTTTAAGTATGGCTGACACATAAGCTTTTTATGCTTTCTATCTTTTAAAAGACTTTTAATTTAATTTTTTTCTAGTGATTGGGACACCTTATTTTTCAGTGCTTAAAGTCCTAGATGGGCTGGGTGGCCACACACATGTGGAATTTGAAGAGAATCTTCTAGCACTTCCTCTGCCTGCTCCTGCCCCTGCAACCTTCCTGACTTGATGTTCTATTACTTGAACAACTAATGGGTTAGACAACAAAAGCTTCTGGTTCTAGAAAGCTCTCTAGTTCTCTAGTTCTCTGCCAGGAGCAGCAATTATTAGCCTGTCAGATTCTTTAGGTAACAGAACCGAGATAAACCAACTCCTTTTTTTTTTATTTTTCTTTTTTTGGTGCTGGGGATTAAATGCAGAGGCACTTAACCACTGAATCACATCCCCAGTCCTTTTTATTTTTTCTTTTGAGACAGGTCTCATTAAGTTGCTGAAGCTGTCTTCGAACTCACTATCTTCCTGCCTCAGTCTCCCAAGCCACTGGGATTACAGGCATGTAGCACCGCCCCCAGCCCAAAAGTTCATTTCTGATCTGTGAAAAGAGGGAGGTACCAAGCTAAGCAGGGAAGATCAGTGTGATGAGGCAGAAGGTACCAATGCCTCCTTCACTGCCAGCTTGGGACGGCCCCCAGATCACCGAGTAAGCCTAGTATCCCACGTGGCTTCTTCTCAACCCTCTTGGTCGTTATTGTCTAATACACACCAGAAGACGCAGGTGCCCAAGGTCTGCTGGGGGGCCCCTCCCCCTGGAGCCGGGCCCTGGAGCAGTGCTCACCTTTTTCCTCCAATCGCTCTCATCACAAACACCTTCTTTCTGATGTAAACCATGCCTGCATTTTCTTCATCTATTAATTTTTTCTTTGTCCTCCCTCTAGTAACTGCCTTGTCTCCACCCTCTTTAACTACTGGAAGGTTGTACTTCCACCTCCCCCCCTTGCTCCTCCCCATCAGGTCTAATGTTTGCCCCCATTCAGCTGTTTTCTTAAAGCACTGCACAGCCTCCTAATCTTCAATTCTAACACCCTTTGAGAATCTGCCACATCCTCAAAATTCACAGACTGTTTAGGACTGTGTCCCAGCCCGGCCTTGCTGCAACCCTGCTGCCACCTTGATACTGCACACACCAGCCTGCCTTCTTTCTTGTTGAACTTCCTCCATCATTTGTTTTCCTTCCTGCCAATTCCAAATGTCAGAAGGTCACTAGTGCGTGCAAGCTCGCTCTCTCCTTTTGTGCACTCTCTTCTGTGCTCCCTCCCGTGTAAGAGCTCTGCTGCTCCCGTAGATTCAGTCATAGGCTATGTGCAGAAGAGTCACTAAAATCTATCTCCAACTCTGAGGCCCAAATCCACATTATTAACTGTCTGAGGAAAACATCCAACTGAAGGTCCCCACCTGCCGTACACAATATATTCGGCCCTCCACTTCTGCAGGTTCCATATCCACCAGAGTCAACCAACCACAGATCCAAAACATTTGAAAAAAGAAATTTCCTCTATACTGAACATGCATACTTTTTTCTTGCAATTCCCTAAATAACACGGCATAGCTATTTACACAGCGTTTACATTTTATTAGGTATTATAAGTAATCTAGAGATGATTTAAAGTCTAAGGGAAGGTATGTGTAAGCTACATGCTAACATCGCACCATTTTACATAAGGAACCTTGAGCATTAAGGGATTCTGGTATCCATGGGGTGCACTGGAACCAGTCCCCCACAGATACCCAGGGATCACTGTATGTTGAAGAGAGAGCTCAAGGTCTTTCCCTCCTCTCCCTGCTCCCCCTCCTCTCCTTTCGGTTGCCATCTCTGGTCACCCAGGCTGTGAAGCTCAGAGCCGTCTCTCCACCAGTTCTCCTCCACCCACATCAATTGTCACAGTGGTTCTTCATTTCCTTGTACTATGTCTTCTTCTGCATCTCAACTATTCTTTTTTTAATATATATTTTTACTTGTCAATGGATCTTTATTTTATTTATTTCTATGTGGTGCTGCGTATGGAACCCAGGGCCTCACACTTGCCAGGCAAGCGCTCCACCACTGAGCCACGGCTGCAGCCCGCGACTGTTCTTAACTACTTTTCACCAAGACTCCTGCAGGAGCCTTCTACGTAGTCCACTCGCATCTCTTCCCTTCAGTGCTTTCTACAGCCTTTGTTTAATCCATCTGCCTTTGGCTCAGCTCCTAAAAACTGTGCTTAACAACTTGCTAGAATGTCTGCCAGGTGTAAGAGCCCTAGAGAGGTGTCTCCCACCCCATGGGACACACCAACCTGGCAGGTGGGTCCATTCCCTACCAAACACTCAGGCAGCATGCTCACATAGTTCCTGCACCCACCTTGCTCCCTCATGCTCCCTCCAACTGCAATGCCATCTCAAAGCTTGACCTTGTTTCTTGCCAAAATAAATCTGTTCTTTCAAGTCTCATATCAAATGCTCTATCTCCAAGATGTAACCTTTTCTTGAGCCTCCCAAATAGACACATATCCTCCCTCCCTCCCTCCCTCCCTCCCTCCCCTCCTCCCCCTCTCTCTCTCTCTCTCCTCTCTCTCTCTCCTCTCTCTGTCCCCCAACAGCCTTGGGACGTTAATATTCTTCCAGGAGGTCTCTGATAACAAATTACAGTCATCCAGAAGCACCAAGTCATGGAAAGAACACGGAACCCAGGGTTAGAGGTTGGGGTGGGAGAGAGCTCGTTTGAGTAAGGCGGGCATGCCAGGCTCTTTGCTTTACCTGGGGAAAATACCCTTTCTAACAACTGCTCTCTAATGTAATTGTCATTCTCTGCACTTTACATGTAACAAGGTCAGGTTCAGAAAGGTCCCTAGCTTGTAAAGGATCAAAAGCCCATATTATATTTGTTTCCCATGTTGATTTTTAAGAACCTATAACTGAGAGAAAACCTAAACAAACCCTCTAACTTTACTTGCTTTTAGTTGCTGCCTGCCTTTCTTTCTTTCTTTGTTTTGCAGTACTGAAGATCAAACCCAGGGAGGCTTCATCACTGAACTATATCCCAACCCCCAACCACTTTTTTTTTGTTGTTTTTCTTTTTTTGAGACAGGATCTTGTTAAGTTCCCTGAGGTTGGTCTTGAACTATGATCCTCCTGCTTCAGCCCTCCCAGACTGCTGGGATTAGAGGTGTCCACCACTGCACCTGGCTTAGTTGACTTTAAAAATCACTAATTTCTGAATGTCACACAGCTGAGCAAACATTATTAGTGCCCCAATAGCTTTGCTCTAGATAACTCCTTTGACTTGTGTGTCAGGACTGAGAACAATGTCCTAGATTATTTTTCAGAGACATTTTAAGGCAGTATTTGCAAAATCACTGACTCTTACTTGGGCCTATGAAGGGTCTGATGAGTGACTGAACAGGTCTGGTGACACTAGGATGCAAATGACTGAGATATTTTCAATGATTCACAGGGGTACTGTGGACTTTGTGATTAATACATGTGTCACAATGTCCCTTTCCAGACCAGTGGAGCAGCACCTAGAAGTCTCCAGCCATCAGTCCTTCCTAACCTTAGTCCCCTCCTTCCCCCTTGCCTGAAGATAAGAGGAGCTTGAAATGTGTTGCTGAGTTAAGATGGCCATTCTGGACATTAGTCCCCCAGCCTCCTGTTTTTGCTGGCATTTGAATAAGTCTTTTTCCCTTTATCCAAGTTGTCCTCAATTCACTGATGGAACAGTGAGAAAACAAACCTGGGTTCAGTAATAAACCAACTAGTAAAACTAATAAAAGGCATACTCAAACTGGAAAACATTTTATTAGCATCTTAAATAGATCTCTTAGTTATTTAAAGATGTATTACCTATCTATGCATGTTGGCTTCCCTGCAGCATTTATGACAATTATTAAGTTTAAGACATAGTGGTTTAATTAAATTAGATTTCTGATACCATGTTTTTGAATTAATGGGATTCAAATGAGTGACAGGAACAGGTCTGGGACACCAGGATGTGGATGACTGAGATATTTCCAAGATTCACAGGAGTACTGTGACTTTGTGATTAATTACATGTCCTCTTCAAAATAAATACTTGTCAGTTATTCAGCAGGTCCTGTGTCAGGCATAGATTATCTTGCACCTCCTCCACTGCAAAACGCCAAGGTTAGCATCATTATCCCCATTCTACGATGGGGAAATCAGAGTTCAGAAACAATACCAAAGTAGCAGAGGAGGAAGACCCAATTTCGGAGCTCACGATTTTTTCAGTGCTCTACTCCTGACCACAAAGATCCAACGTGCTATATCTCAATTCAACAACACTTCTGCATCAGAGGTGACTCCCCTTGTTTATGACCAGAACATTATCGTCTTACTTATATAAAGAGCACCAAGAGAGCTCCACGCGAGACTCCACCCTCTGCGAGCACCGGCATCCGCACTCTGCACCCACACACCTAGACACATTTCACGTGGTCTTGCAGATTCGCTTTCTCTTCTCACTGCTTTATTCGCAAATACTGCCTGGGAATCTTCCACCTGCCAGCTACTGCTTCAAACAGTGGAAGTGAAGCGAACTTCCTGGTCTTTGTGGAGCTTTGACTCTGAGTGGGAGGAGACAGACAATCATAACAGAGATAATTTTTCGCTAGTGTTGTGACATGAATGTCACAGATGGACGGTTCTTGAGGATGTGACACTGGAGCAAAGGCCTGGAGGCCTGCCGGACACAGGGAGAGCAGGGAACAGAGCGATCCACGTAGAGGTAACCCAAAGAGCACCTGAGTTAGGAAGCCCTCAGTCCATTGGAAGTCGTCCTTCTATTTGGAGAGAGGAGGATGGTATGAAAATGGGTGTTGGACAGCCAGGTAGGTTTCCAGTGCCCGGAAAGCCCTGTGGTAAATACACCTGTAACGTACTTTTATAGCAAAGGGATGGCCTGGTTTCTGTTCTGGCTGCTCTGTGGGGACTTGTGTTCAGGAAGGGATTGTTAGGAAGATAAACATGAAAAACAAGGAGGAGGCATTGAAGAAGTCCAAAAAGACATGGGGCAGCCTGCAGTAAGGAGCAGGCAATGAAGATGGAAAGCAGACAGTAGGTGTGGGGTTGGGTAAGGAGGTGGGCCCAAGGTGCAAACAAAGATGACAGAGAACCACAGGATAAACTCTTGCAAATGCCCAAGGGTCATGTGGTATCCATGTTGAGCCAAAGGCCACATATCAATTCCCTGATGTCATCAGTACTGACTAGACCAGGAAGGACCATTCATCCTTAATCTCAAAACATTCCTCAGAGACTGCCCATCCTCCTTCGACCTCCAAGTTCAAGCAAGTCAAGTTGAATCATCCAAATAGGTCAGATGTCAAGGTCGTAAAAAAACCCAGGTACCCTGTGTCACCACCTTTCATTGCCACAACAATCCCCTGCAACTGGTGGTGTCCACCAGGGAGAGCATACCGATTTCCTAGTCATTCAACCAGGACATGATGGATCCACATTCAAGTCCGGGTGTGTCTGACTCCAATGCCTGTGTTCCTTCAACTATACCACATACGAAATCCAAAAAGACTTCGCTGCAGGGAGAGTGACCTTCACAGTGGTTACAGTGACCAGGAGCTGACATGCTCACTCTGGATTCCTTCCTTTTACTTCAGTCCCCCACCACCACCCACAAGTTGGTTTTTTGTTTGTTTGTCTCCCAGAAATTTCTAGGTAGAAATACCCTCACTTACATAACACATATACTGACGCTCCCTGATCAGGCAACCTGGTATATTCTAGGCAGTCAATAGAGAGGAAGATACAGTCCCCAAGCACCAGGCGTTCGGAATGTAACAAGGGAGGCAAGCAAAGCAGGAAAGGCAGGTGGCTTTTCTCTCCTAGGTACTGGAAAGTTCTGTAAATGCTTAGGGTGGAAATCTGCTGATATTTTCAGGGACTTCACTGCTTTTGTGCCACACTGGCCTCATTATGTAGATAACTTCACAGATTCCTTCCATTTTATTATTCTGTAAGAGTACTGTCTAATAAAAAATGTGTCAGTTTAAAAATGCAAAGTCTCACACAGAGTAACTCTTTTCTATTTTAAGCCAGCATTCAGAATGTTAGCCTGCTAATCAGTGCCTCACTAGATGGTATGACTGATGCTACACACAAAGCAGGGAACCAGAGTCATGGAGTAATCTAACTTCGAGAACCAGGCACCATGGGGACTGCGCTGCAGAAATTACCTCGCTGAACCCACAGGTGTTTGCATGGAGCAGACAATATTAGGATGCCCATTTTATAGTTGCAGAAATGGAGTTTTAGGGTGGTTAAATTACTTGTATACGGTTACCTAGTTAATGTGGGATGGAATAAGAGCCCAAGTGTTCAACCACTCTTTGATTCTGCTAAGGCCAGAGTTGGCCTAAAATGACTCATAAGTTAGAGATAAGAAACAGCGTTGATGAACGTAGCTTTATTTCATCTGGAAGAAGAATCTTGGAGGGTGGTTAATTGAAGCATATTCACGATATTTTTAAATTAAATGAGACAGATGCTCTCATCTCCTCTGAGGGTAGAAGAGAGGGCCTTCACCCACTGCCTCGCAGGCAAAGCTGATAATGCCAGATGTGAGCTCTTGCCAGACCCTGGGGAGCAATGGCGTCTATTTGTCAAACCACAAATGTCTCCACTTAACACGACTCTTTCTTTCAGCCCACCTGCTTTAAGTCTTTTTCTGGTTATTTTCTTTTCTGAGAATATGCCTTATGCCTGTGGACCCTAGAGGGAAGGGGCCAGGACTTTCCTACCTTTTCACCCCTAGTGCAATACTTTAGAAAATGCATATGGATAGAGCTTCTAAAAGTTATCATCTGAGCTGCCTTGAAAGGTCTACGTTCCACCCTGGTAAATACTAAGATGCCTTTTACAATCAAACTGACTGTAGACAGGGCTGAAAAAAAGAAAAGCAGGCAAGCCAAAGTGTTCACATCAATGATGGCAGTAGCATAGAACAGGCTGGGACAGATTTGAGAAGGGGTGGCAAGGGGGGCCTCCAACAGGGACTCCCAGCCCGGAAACTAAGACAGCTTTCCTGATGAAACAAATGACATGACCAATTTCACCCCAAGAGTCTGCTGGGGAGCCCAGTCGGATGCATGTCCCAGGTAGATACTTCGACTGTCCTGAGCTACAGAGTAAGGCAGGCAGGGTGGGGCACCTGGAACTCTCTTCTCCTCACCCCTCACCTTCTTTCTTCAAGAACACCAGGCCTTAAGGGCAGAGATTCCTCAGGTGTGCTCACACCTCCTTCTCCCCACGTCCACTGAGGCTCACGGCCTGGATCTGAGCTCAGGAAGCTCTGGGCTTGGAGACATACCCTGAGAGTCATTTTCCTTCCTCTTTAGACTAGATCTGCTCCAAATAACTCGACTTCCACATGCTTCATGACCCAACTCACAAGATACAAGGGACACAGGAGTAGAGCAAGTCAGACAAGAAGGGAACTCAGCCTCCAAGGCTAATGGGAAAATTGGGGGCCAGTCCTGCAGTGAGCTGGGTGCTTTTCCAGCCATGACTCCACACCTGGGTGCCTTCTGCCACCATGTCCAAAACCCATGACCTTCACCATAGAGTGAATGCCTCTGGTGAGGTAATACAGGCCGTCCCTCCAGGCCACATCTTTGAGGAGAAGGCCTTCCCTATGACACACCTGGAGCTGAGGCCAGCAGATCAGCCACTGCTAAGGGAAAGGCTCTCTCTGCAGCACTTCCTTAATCAACAAAGCTTCCCAGACAGCAGCACAGGGCCCAAAACTTTGAGGCCACTCCTCCCCCCAAGTGGTCTGAAGAGCAGCTGCTGCCTTTAACATGCTCCTGTTTTCTCTGGATAAGCTGTCGGAAGCCAAGCTCTGCCCAGTGTAAAGCCTGACTTTTGCCAGCACCTCCCTCCCTGGGACTTCCAGATGACCACAGGCTCAGCCTTTACCTGGAGTCCCCCTCTACACTTTCACAATCCTGCACTTGCCCCAGGCGCTCATCCTTGCTCTCTACTCTCCTTTTCCACTGAATGATTGACATATTAAGAAATAGCTAAATTGGCTTGCAGATTTACTGGTAGGAGAAGAGGCACCTTTGGCCCTCTCTTCCCTTCCCTTCCCTCTGGCCCAGGGAAATCTCCCTGTTCTTCTCCTCCCCCTCCACCCTCCGTAAACTATCCTCCACCTCTCTGATCTGGTGCTCTCTAACCCAGCTCACATGCAACTTTATCATCTCCTACTCTATTATCTAAAAATGTGTCCACATTTTTGCTATCCTGAAAACCAAAAAACCTCTCACCCATCTTGATTTTACCTCCACTCACAGTACCTTCAACACAGGCCACGGCCCTGGGCAAAGAGTGGAGCAAACTCCGCATCCTTCCTCCCACTCACTCCTGTGCCAGTCCTTTGCTAACCCAGTGTCAGCAAACTCCCTGCCTCTCCCTGCCACTTCATCACCTCTCCAAAGCGTGTGCCCTGTAGCCCACCAGCCCACCTTCCCCTTCTGCGATGGCTCCTCCTGGGGTGTTGCATCTCCCTCCATTTCCCTTCTTTTAGGCCTTCCCCCAGACTGGGTTTTTGTCTCTCTTCCCTCTCCCAACCAATGTTCCCCAACTCATGGTTTGCATGATACCATCACAACTTCTGCCCCAGCCACACACCACCCATTTGATTTAGCATTTTTCTTTAAATCATTTTTCCTTAAATATACTTTCAATGAAAGTTTTATATGACTATTACATGTAAAAAATCAGTACTGCACGCCATAAATGGAAGGTAATAAAAATAAATACAATTAAAACACAGCAACATTGAATAGTTCTGAAGCCAGAATTGGGGACAGGCAGTTAAGTGTAGAAATAGGGGATTGGGTCAAATCAAGGAAATGAAGCCATGAAGCCATCTGCCTCTGGAAGTTGGAGACTGCCTCTGGGAGAATGGAATGTCAAGGACCTCCAGAGCTCATTGATTACCAAATTTACCTGCCTTTATCAAGGACTGCAAG
This sequence comes from Sciurus vulgaris, assembly GCF_902686455.1. NCBI lineage: Eukaryota > Metazoa > Chordata > Mammalia > Rodentia > Sciuridae > Sciurus > Sciurus vulgaris. Next base: position 104,039,782 of record NC_136463.1, on the reverse strand, counting down.
CAAGGAGCTGCTAATTAATGCCCCCTGGGCCCTTGCCTGGTTGAATCACCTTGGCCTTCCCCCTGCCCCATCAGCTTCTCACTTTTTACATCTCACCTGCAAAACCAGGCCTAGTCATGTAGACAGGAAGGAGAGATAAGGGGGGAGAGAACTGGAGAACAAAAGAGATCTTAACCTATAAAAGATGTAGGGTGCATTCACTTCTTGAGACTTTAGAACATCAGCCTCGGCCCCCTTCTTCCTCCTGGAAGAAGTCTGTATTATTACCTTTAAATAAAACCTGCTTAATATGCTTGCCTTGGCGTGCTTCTCTAGTGTTCAATCTTCAACATTAGAGGGAGCAGAACTTGTCACCGGTAAATGGCGGTATCAGTTCTAGCTGGATACTATTGCCTCCAAGGACTCCAAGCCTTAACCCTGATCTCTCCCTTTGTTCAGAAGGAAAGTCCAAAGACCTGGAGATTAATAACTAGCAGGAACCAGGCTTGCTTTGTCTTTGATAGAATCAGAGTAACTGAAAGAGAAATGAAAACAAAATAACTTTTCACTGTGTGATTCAGCGTTATCTAAGACCATGTCTGTGAACAGCCTAAAATGATCAACTGCCAAGATCATTTCCCCACTATACACCAGGGTAAGCGCTCACTCTCCTGTGGTTTCTTCAAGGGACTTAATGGTTGTGACCTCTTCATTCATCGACCATATTTCTTAGTTCCATTCCACATGTCTTTTGAAAATGAGATTATAGACATAAAAATTGAAACAAAATAGATGCTGAACACCCTCAATGTCAGAACCCGTACTGAATAGCAGCAATCCATTCAGGCGGGAGCCCAGATCCACCGAGCTGGGCCCTCTGTCGGGCTGGAGCCTGGAATGTGTCCAGAGCCCAGCATCCTCAAAATCCATCAATAATGAAGAACAAACAAAGCCCAGCGCCTAGAGGCTACATCTGGGCTGCACCATCCCCTCGCAGCCTGTTAGCCCACTGCCCCTCACACGCTGCTGCCACTATTATTCCTAGTAGGAGGGACCCACATTTAGAGAAGGAACTTGCCAAGGGTTTCTTGTAAGTGGCAGATTCAGAATTGGTCCCCGGTTTGTCGGACTCCAGCTCCCATGCTCTTAACTCTCATGCTTCCCCCGACACTGACACATAAAGCAATTTTAAACCTCACAAACCTCAAAATAATAGCCTACTGCTCTTAAGCGCAATTAAGACAATGGGTTGACACAACAGGAAAACTGTTCAATATGTAATTAAACATAATTACTGGTGTCCTCTAATTGTTTGAGAAAATAAGTCTTTTGCTCTTGACAAGCTATAATTCTGGTGTGTGCTGAGAAGGTTCAAGTTTTCACTTCCATCTGTATGCCTCCAGCAAATGCACATATTATTTGTCAAATATCATGGTAAGTACTAGGCTGGCTCAAGGATCTTCAATATGTCAATTAGAATTAAATAAGATAGGCCTTGAAAGGATCTAAGCCATCCTGCCCATCCCTTATTTTTATAGATAGGGAAACAAAAAGATGGCAATTCCTGAGAACATGGAGGGCTCAGGGCACCTCAGGGATGAGACGCATTGAGTTCACACCACCTAAAGCTGGCTTCCCCACTCAGCAGCTGGGTGACCTTGAGCAAGTTATCTAACTTCTCCGTGCTCCAATCAGGATGATAATAACAGTAACAACCTGGAAGTGTTTTGTGAGGATTAAATGATTTAATATATGTAAGACACTTGGGACAGTGGCATCTGGTCACTCAGCCATTGATACTACTGCTTCAAACTGTAAACACACCTGGGTGATGACCACGGAAATACCTGAAGCCTCACATCAAGGCTGCTAAGAACAGTGATAAAGTGGTTTCTTATCCACTGAGGAGCTGTCGGGAGATCAGCAGCATCTACCTGACAGAAATCAAACTATGGGGCAAACTAGAAGGGCACAGAAATCAGACCTTTGTGCCTTTATTTACCAATTGAACTCTGCCAGAATGAGCTTCAGTGTTGGCAGCCATGCTCCTAAAAACTTGCTGATTTAGATACTCATGCTTCTGGAAGAGCAAATCGAACAAACATTTATTTATATTTTATACCTGGTGCTTTTTCCAAAATAGACAAAGTTCAGGTAGGACTACTTTGCAAGCTTGGCAAACACCTTGAACTATGCCCCTCTTCTTTCTTGGATCCTATGGCAGACATCTCTCAGCAATCACTGCGCAGTTACCCACAGAGCCCAAGTATAGCTCCAGTAAGCCTTGCCATTCTCAACCCTTTGCCTCAGGAAGTCAGAGTCAGTCCACAGTGTTGAGTTGCTGGGACTGAAGGTCCAAGCAGGCCACCAGAGAATGAAACATGGTACTAAAACAGCAGCATCCAAGGGTCATTTTTACTTAGGTTCTTTTGACAAGACATTTGAATTTAAACATCTTCTGTTCCAGACAGAAGGTCCAAAGGTCCGAGTTATAATACACATAAGCAATGTGAAATGCTCTTTGCTGGAGTACGTGGCATGACAAAACAGTCTCATCTTCCCAAGGAAAAATTAGCAGCATCCTTACTGGAAAGACAAGATGAGAAATAAGAGAGAATACAGTACAGGTGCTGTAAAAAGATGTTCCTGGCACATTGAGACTGTCTCGCCCTTGGTCCCTACAGGGGACATTCAGAAGGAGAAGCCAGGACTCAGAAACAGGCACATACCAGAGAGGGAGGATCTGAAAGGTAAGTAGCACTTAGGCTGTGGGTTGCACCACAAAAGGTGTCACCCGGTCAGTGCCTAGAAAGGAGGCATGAAAAGAAGGGGAGAGTCTATTCTGTCCTGAGCCTAGTCCTATTAGATCCCAACCTACAACTCCAGAAAGCCCATGCACTCAGTGAACAGGTCTCCTCCATGCACAGCCCACTCGGGACAGCAAGGTCAAAAATGGTGTTTGAGAAGCATTTATCTTATATTTGCTACAAGTTTTCTGGCCTCTGCAGGGGCCACTGACCTTTTAAGAAAAGGCTGTAACTGCAAAATGTCTCAGTAGGCCATCATCCAGTTTCCTTAAGAGACAGCAAACATTGTTTCCTCTGAAATGTCAAAGAGCTCAAGGACTTGCAGGGGAAGGAGTTGGGAAGGCCAGACTCAGGGTGAGTGGAGCACTACGGGGAGAACCGCCACTAGGGGGCGCCCAGCATGGGGGCAGCACTTCTGCCCCCCTAGTCGCTAGAGCACAGCTGAGAGGAAGTTACTTAAAAACCTATAACCAACCGGTAAATAGCTTCTAATACACATTAATTAAGATAACTTTATGTCTCAGTTTTAAACCGCTTTAGTTCAGTTTCAATGTGTGTGTGTGGGGCGGGGGGCGGTTTGTAATTTTCTTGAATGAGAAATAGATCTACATAGTTTAAACATCAAAAAGTAAAAGTGAGAAAGCTCCCCACATCCCTGCCCTGTTTCCAAGCTGCCAGTTCAATACTGCAACTGGTTCTCCTATCTTCCCTGAATTCTCCTGCAATCAAAAAAATCCTTAATTTTTCCCATTTATTGCCATGTAAAGGAGCGTATTACATGCACCTGCCTCCACCCTGCTTTTTTCCCTTAATGTATCTTGAAAGTCTTTGCATGTATAAGTGGGTCCCTCATCTGCGTATTACCAGCCTCAGATCAAAATATAGTTTTTTCAAAATTGTGTTTGTACCACTATAATTTAGATCTTTCACAGCCTCCCCAAAGTCCGTGTGTGAAAGGTTTGGACCCCAGCTAGATACTATTAGAAGGTGGTAGAACCTTTAAGAGGTGGGACCTAGTGGAAGGTTTTAGGTCATTAAGAGCCTGGCATCCAAGGGGATAGTGGGGTGTCAGTTCTTCCTCTCTTTTGCTTCCTGCCATGAGATAAACGCGTTTCCTCCACCATTCACTCCCACCTTGCCACAGACCCAAAGACAACTGGGCCTACTGACTGTGGACTGGAACTGCTAAAACTGTGAGCCAAAATAAACCTTTCCTGTTTTTAATAAACATTTCCTGTTTTTAATCAAGTTGATTATCTCAGGTGTTTTATTACAGTAATGGAAAACTAACACATGTATAGACTTTTGTTTTTGTCATGATTGCCTAAACAATACAATGTACAGCTATACAACTATTTACACAGCATTTACATTGTGTTAAGTATTACAAGTAATCTAGAGATAATTTAAAGTATACAGGAGGGCCTGGCATAGTGGTGCATGCCTATAATCCCAGCAGCTCAGGATGCTAAGGAGGATCACAAATTCAAAGTCAGTCTCAGCAACTTAGTGGAGCCCTAAGCAACTCAGTAAGACTCTCTGAAACAAAAAATTAAAAGGATTGGGAATGTGATCAATGGTTAAGCACCCCTAGGTTCAATCTCTGGTACCAAAAATAAAGTACACAGGAGAGGCTAAGCGTGTTGTTCAATGATAAAGCACATGCTCAGTATGCACGAGGCTTTGTGTTTAATTCCCAGAACCAATAATAATAATAATGATGATCATTGTTATTAATAAGATTAATAATGTTATTGATTTATTATTATTATTATTATTAAAAAGCAAAAAGTAAAGTATATGGATGTGCATTGGTTATATGCAAATGCTGCACCATTTTATATAAGGAACTGAAGCATCCTCAGATTTTGGTACCCGCAATGGGTGATCCTGGAACCAATCCCCCAAAGATTCTGAGGGATGACTATGTTGACATCATGAAAACTTTCTTGTATTGTTTTTGAAATTTACATACAATGTAAAGATCTGAATTATTTCACCAGATGATTTTGACTATAATATACCCTTGGATAACAATCACCTAAAACTAAATAGGACACAATACAAGCGTTCCTTGCTAGTCAGTACCATCTCGGATGATTTCTGTCACCATAGGGCACTATGAGTTTTTGCTTTTAACAATGACGTGAAGGTAGCCTATTCCTGCAGTGAATGTTCCTGAGGTACTACACCCCTGCCAGAAGATGACTCCTGCCTCGCCCACCTGTCCTCTTTCATACCAGCTGCCTCCCTGTAGTCCCCCCGTACTTGCCCTTCAACATGGAGCCACAGACACCTTTGAAATGATCGTTCTCCCCCAGTCTGAAAGCTTGAGCTCCATTTCTTTGCCACCAAAGCACCTCTAGTATCTACTGAGAAAGCACCAATTAAATATTTGTCAAATCCTTTCCCAAAGACAGTTTATAATTAAAAAGTAAAAAAGGGTCGATTACCAGACTCTTGTTGCTATGGAAATGACCAAATGCAAACTTAATTCACAATGAACTGTCAGAAAGGAGGCTGGAGTCTTGTAAGGAGGCAACAAGGGGGGCTGAGAGGAAAGAGCCATTCCCAAGGTTCACTGTCAGACAGGGAAGGAAAGGAGCATGTCAGTTGCTTGCCTCTACTGATGAAAGGAAAAGAGGAAGAACATTGTGAAGAGTTGGCTTTGCTTGAAGCTGTCACAGATAAGGTGTTCCCTGCATGACCAGCTCACTAGCCTGTAAGCTCTAAATAAAAAAGGCGAGGCAAGACAGGTTACTGAACAAAGACTGTCCACAGCGATTTCGGTTTAAGAATGAGGGGAGATAAATTATCATGAAAACCATCTGCTTCAAGGTCTGAAAAGTAGAAGGGCCCGGCAAAACAAAGACATCTTTGGGGAATACTAAAAATGAGCTGCATAGAAGGCAAATGGAGAAAGGGGGGATGGAAATCACAAAATCAGCAGAATAGCTTTCCAAGGAACAAATCAGGTACCTGGAGAGCAGAAAAATGGTTCGATAAAGCTGAGCGAGCAACTTGATTCTGGGACAGCTACAAACCTTAATTGTCTCTGCACTGGTGTGAGCCAAGTTGGAAGTAGAGCAGGGGGAACTATTACCCCACTTGTTTTCCATGAGATCTGAATTCAGCCTGCTGCCTCGATGGCCCTCCAGAAACCTCCTATATTCAGCTGTCAAAGCAGGAGCTGTACATAAAGAGTCACAGGGAGCAGAGGAGACCTGACCTCAAGGAATTCTAGAGGAAGAAATTCTCCTCATTTGGGGAGTAACTCTGTTGAACCTGCTTTCGAGGAGTCTATAGGTAAGGGGGCAGTAATCATTATCCAGTTTTTTCCTTATGCCAAACACATGCACATTAGGATATTCTCATTCAAAAGAAAAATAAATTCCTTCATAATTTTATTTATTTAACCTGGTTCCCATTTTTTTGCTTACCCAAAAATCAAAACTATCAGGGGAATTTAATAATAAAACAGCAAATAATTTTGGAATATATATAAAATCTAAAGGAAACAGCAGGAGACAATTTTATATGCTTTGTCATTGAAGCTTTTTTAAAAAAGGTCTTCTCTACCAAAAATTATACAGATCAATAATTATTCATTCTGAAAAGATAGTATTAATTAATATTTTACATATCAAATATCTAATACAATTCTTTTATTTTACAAGCAGGAATTGTGTGCATAATGTCTGCCCATCATATAAAAAGTTAATGCAAAATGGGTCCTTCAAAATAATACTTTTTCCCTCATATTCATTTCCAGTAATGTTTGCTTTATAAAAAAAATAAATAATACAAAAATTATGGGTGACATAACAGTTTCCTATTGCTGCTGTAACAAATTATCACAAGGTTAGCTTATTAAAACAATAAAAATGTATTATCTTTAGTTCTGGAGGTCTGAAGTCTGAACTGAGTCCCACTGGACTAATACAAGGTGTCAGCAGAACATCTTTCCTTCCTGGAGGCTATAGGGGAGAGGACATTTCTTGCCTCTGCCAGCCTCCAGAGGCCACCTACAACCCTTGGCTCATGCCCCCTTCCATCTTAAAGCAATAATGGCCTGTCAAGTCTTCCTCATGGTGCCATTGATCTGGTCCATATTCTCTTGCCTCCCATGTTCCCATTGCACTGAGCCCATGTGAACAGTCCAAGATGATTTCTGTACTTGAAGGTCGACTGATTAACGACTTTAATTCCATGTACCAAGCTTATTCTTGCTAGTCCTGTAACATAGCATACACAGGTTCTAGGATTAGGAAATGGACATGTGTGGGCACCATTATTCTGTCTACCAAAGAGAGGATGGGAACTGTCTCATAAAATGTTCAGTTCAAACCTCTGAGATCTTGCGCATCTGATAAATGGTTGGGTAGGAACATTCGAGGTGAGTCTGCACATTTGACTCTAGGAGGATTAACAAACTGGTTTTTTTCAGACTGAGAAGAAATCCTCAATCTAGGACATTCTATCCACCATCCAGATGCCTGAAGGATTCCATTCCTAGGCCAACTGGACTGGACAGGACGCCTCATGGGGAGGGCAAGGAGAGAGGCTATTTCACTCGGCATCTACATGCAGAAGGTACCAGAGCCCATGTGTGATGGGGGACACATTTCGTGCACCCATCCTACTGACTCGAACTCCAGACTTACCCCAGAGGCTTAAGTCACCTCTTCCTGGAGCATACAGGACAAAAAGCAAATGACTAAGTGATTACTTGTGATTACTTTGATAATGTCTTCAATCTCCCCTCTCCTACTCCACTTCCATTTTCCTGAATAGCAAGCTAGGATGAACAATTGGTCATCCTTAAGAAAAATACATTGGTTGATCTAAAATAATTTTGAGGCTCAGGCTCTATGGCTCAGTATTAATTTATTATATATATTACACATAAATGTATTTGAAATGTAAGTTTTGGCTGAAGTTAGCCCACACTCTTATGAAATGAAAATAATAGCTATACAGTTATAATAGTGATTCAATCATTCTACAGCCGGGTTATTAGGAAAACACCAGGAAACAGACTCCCAAGGAAGGAAGTCTCTTATTTCTTTTCTTTTCAAGGCAATTTAAGTAAATTATAGACATTTTCCTTTCAGAGCTAAGAACTATCAATAGAATTTTAAGTGTGTTTCATTTATACTAATGTCTTCAATTTAGAACTTCTTGGACCCTTCTTTCTTTATGATTCCAGCTTTCGGTTCAAATTAAAATAATTTTATGAGACTACTAAGTTGCAAATCAAGAGAAGGGTGTTTTGTGTGTGGCTTCTACATTTTGGTACAAAGGAAATCATTTCAAAGCAATCATTTTCTGTACTTAATGAATCTCTAATTCTACTTTCCTTTTGGCTCTATCAACTGAATGGCTAAATAGAAGGAAAAAGGAGTTTGGATGTTCAATACAAAACAATTTTTATTCTTTGGAAAATAAAATCACTTTGCAAAGTCTGCCCTGACCTTAGAAGTGTTTCATGCTCAATAAATCCTGCACACTATTCACTCACTTGTCAGTGGTATTGCCTCTATTAAGACTGTGTGTGTGTTTGTGTGTGTGTGTGTGTGTGTGTGTGTTTCCCATGCATGTGTCTGATGTTTTTCTCTCTCCTTCTAGACAGTGAGTTGTTTGAGGGTGGATATGTTAGTCAGCTTTCTGTTACTATAACAAACACCTAAGATAATCAGTTTATAAAGACAAAAGTTTTATTTGGGCTCATGGTTCTGGAGGTTTCAGCCCATGATTGATTGGCCCTGTTGCTTTTGGGCCTGCAACATGGCAGCACATTATGGTGGCAAAATGTAGCAAACCACTCACCTCATGGTCAGAAACGAAGAGGCCAGGGTACCATGCTGTCCTTCAAGAGCACATTCTCAATGACCTAAAACCTCCCACTAAGACCAACTTCCTAAAGATTTTACTGTCTTCCAATAGCACCAAGCTGGGGACCAAGTCTTTAGCACATGGACCTTTGGGGGGGTCTTTCAGATCCAAACTATAGCAGTAGGACAAATGCTCCCTAAGGAATGCCTGCATTTGCAGTGAATTAACTTCTGAGAAACAATATGTGGGCAGCAACTTTAGTCCTCAAGTAGGACCAATGAGAGATGAAAGGTAATGAGACTAAAATAGTCATAAGAGTGAGAATATAGGTACTGTAAGATATACTCTTTCAGTCATTTATTCAATCCATCATGTGTCCACTGTGAATCACGTGCTCAGGATATGAAAAAAAGTTAAAAATCCCAGTGTAATAACACACACCTATAATCAGAGACTTGGGAAGTTGAGGCAGGAGGATCACAAGTTCCAGGCCAACCTAAGCAACTTAGTGAGAGTCTGTCTTGAAATAAAAAATAAAAAGGGCTTGGATATAGCTTAGTGGTAAAGCACTCCTGAGTTCAATCCCCAGTGAAAGAAAGAAAGGAAAGAAGGGGAAGGATGGGAAGGAAGGAAAAGAATCCAAGAGCAGCTCACACACTAAGTGAAATAATTCTAAGAAGGGAGGGACCGAAGACAAATACATCACCCCGAGTGTCCAAGTTAAGAATGAATTTCAAGAGGCATACACTGATGGAAATGGCACTCCAAGAAGAGGGAACCTTATCAACAAAGACTTGAATGAGTGAGCTTGGGAGACAGTATGATTAGGTTTAAGAAAGGCAGAAAACTGGAATGCAACAGCATAATCAAGGCAATCAAGGCAAGAAGCTGACGGGAAACAGGGCTGGGGAGGTGCTGAATCACAAAAGTTGACTTGGAAACTCTAACTTATTTGAGTGAGCAGAGAAGGATCATTTAAATATTTTTGTGCAAAGAATTGGCAAGATCTGAGTGGTGCTCCAGAAAGAAGATTTTAGTTACAGTGTTTCAGAGAGAGTAGAAAGGAAGCAGGGAAATGTTTACCAAGACTATTGCAACTAAGCAAGAATCAATCAAGGTCTTCGAGACCCATTTGTGGATTAAAAACAAAACTAAAAACTAAGTAGATGTACCCTCTTACCTTTGCAGTGGACATTGAATTCAACTTACTGCAAATATTTTAAGAACAAAAACAAGACAAGGATTCCTACTATTACTGTTTTTATCTTAGATTGTCCTGGAGATCGTGTCCAATGTAGCAAAACAAGAAAGAGAAATTAAAAGTGTACATTCTAAAAAGAAGAAAACAAAACTGTCATTATTTGAAGATGATAAAATTATCTTCTTGAAATATCTGTAAAAATCTACTGATAATTTTTTAGAAGGCAGTTTAGCAATGTGCTTGAACACAAACAGATGGCCTTAGAAATTCACATGGCAGAAATAAATTTTTCTGTTTTAAGGCACAGAAGAAACCACAGAGAACACATTTCTACAAGAAAGGCATTATAATCGCTTCTTTGAGGACAGGTCCATGTATACCTAAACATTCAGAAGTAGCCAAAGAGGTGCCCTGGCAAATGCACCAAATGCTGAGGAATGGGACTGGGTTCTAAAGAACATCCTAAACAGCCTTTCAGATGTAAGTGACAGAGAAACCAATTCTAACTTTGCATCTAAGTTGAGATCAATGCAATGACAAACAACAGAGAAGGGGGAAAATGCATTTACTCCTAGCCCAGACTGACAGCTACCTTCCCCTATAGGAGTTCCCAACTTGTGCATCAGGTTGCTAATGAGAAAAAATGGAGTTAAAATGCTTGTAATACTTACTGCAGGATTGCTGTTTCATAGGTCTTCAAGAGGCAACACTTTCCACATGTGATTGGCAATCACATCAAATTCTTTTATCAAATAATACCTCAAAGAACTAGTGCCCAAGAAAAACTCTAATTTACGAAATACTGTGAAACTGAGCATTCTCATCTCAATATGAACCAAAATTTGGGTGCAACATAGCAAACATCAAGGTTGCTGGAGCCACGCCGCCTGGGTATGAATCCCAAATTCACAACTTCTTGTGTGACTTTGGGCATGTTATTTAACTTCTTTGTGTTCCATTTTCCTCATTTTCAGAACAGGGAGGAGCGGAAAACAATGGCACTTAGCTCATAGGGTTAAACTGAAGATTAAAATAAATGGAAAAACATATGTAAAGCACTTAAATTAATGTTGTCACTACTCTGTTAGCATTACAATATTTTGCAAGCAAGCAGGAAAGACTAGAACTCATTGAACTCAGAAAATTACTCCTCCTGAAGACTAACAAAGGTCTGTGAGAAAAGCAACAGTACATGCATCGTCTGCAGTTCTGCTAATAGAGACACTGTTAACTGGTATTTTCACTGAACACATTCATGCCTAAAGTTGTGTTTGGGACAGGGTGGGGAGAATAGGAAGGAAAAAAAAAAAAAAAAAAAAAGAATCCTTAACTTTAAAAAGATCAGAGAATTTCCTCTAAAGACAGTCCTTCTAAGTATCCAGGCTGAAAAACACTTTCTAACTTCCAAATTTTCCAGACTAAGTCACATCTTTTGAAAGGAAACAGCACCAAAGAAATTCTGCCAGCTTAAGCCACTGTAGAGATTAAATTTTTTTACCACCTCTTCCTTCCCTCAAAATGATAAAAAGGACCAAGAGACATGAAATACAATTGTACACTGAGGAGCAATCTTCCAAACTGGACAATGCAAAATCCTCCCAGAAACAGCCTACACCATTAGAAAAAAAAAAAAAAAAAATGTTAAATGTGATACAGGTTATGCATTTCTTTGCTCTGTCAATTCCTTGAAATCTGGTGATCTATATATGAGAAACAGTAGCAAGAACAACTTCATCCCCCAACTCTGGTGGTTAAATGAGATGCATTAATCCTTTTGGATGCTAAATCAAGGGCCCATGACAAATGAAAATCATTTGGAATGGATGAGAACTGTATGCTACCAGCCATAGTATTATGAAAAGCAAATGTCAATGGTATCTACCTTCATGCGAATCTGCAAAGGGTTTTTGGAGGCCAAAAGAGATACACATCAGTGGAGGAGAAATGTCTCATGGGAGTATTTCTGAGTCAGCTATAAAGTAACAAATCACCAAATTGGATTTCAGTTCCTCTAGCCCACTTCAAGACCACCCTGCCTAACCACCTTATACACATACCTCATTAAAGTAGCTCCATGCTTCCTCTGTCCTGCGAATGCAGTGTTCATATTGAGCACCGTCTATTCCCTGCAAAAATTCTTACTCCAGCCTTCCTTTCTCTTTATTCCCTTCTGTGTGAGTTTTTTGAGTTGTATACAGTGAGTAGGTCTTAATTAATCATTTTTAAAAAGGTATGATTTCACCAAAGTTATAAGTATAATTTTCACAAACCAATTCATTTCAAAAATAAATAGCACTCAACAGAGTTAAGGCACTGAAAAGATCTCTTGTGTTTGAGTGCCTAAACCTATGCCATAGAGAGCAGCATTTTGTGTTCAAGGAAATTCTGTAAGAAAGGAAATGTGTCACATCATCTGCAGTAAGACAAGACAGCAAGGGCTGCCAGGAAGGGGCACACGACACTCCTTTCCTCTCTTTTTGCCCCTGGCTTGTATTTCCTCTTCATATGGCCTTTCATTCTGTCTACCTGATTCAGTGTCTCATGCACCCAGTTTTCCAGGAACAGCATGGAACAATGAGGCTAGGTGGGCTCTTTCAGAACTAAAGCGTACAAGTCCCTGGATACACACAACAAAGTGACAGGGGACAGACAGATGCAAGTGGTGGGAACATGAGGCTAAGGGAATAATTCTATAAAATGGGCCAACTATGCTGACCCTCCATGCTTTCTTTTCCAAGAAACAATTTACCTGTATTCCTACCTGACTTAATAGGACAGGCTATGTCACATTCCTCAGCAAACTACCTGTTATCTGCAGGAGAAATGCAGGCTCAAAATAATGTCAATAAGAAGAACCCAAGTTACCTGAAAGGGAAGACTTTTGTAACCCTTTTCACAGACCAAATCCTGGGAGTCAGGGAGATAAGGATAATTTCTCTTAACCACAAAATCTGTAAGAATTTATAGTTAAGAATCCACGGTCAGCACAGGCCAAAGTGACCTACAGTTGTCATGCAGTAGGGACTTGAAACTCTGATGTCATCTACTGTCAGTCAAAAGTCAAGAAGTGGAACTGGCTGGAATTCTCCGGAAACTTCTCTGGGATCCCCAATAAAACTGGAATGCAGGAGAGGCATGCTGTCTCTCTCCTCTCTGAGAGAATCCACTCTCTCCCTTGAGAGTATCCCCTTTTCCCCTTTCCCATTCCTTCTAATGAACTCATTGCCTATTACTCTGAGTGACACGTCAGAAAACTTTCTGGCTTGATCACAAGAATAGGGGCTTGAAGGCAAAGGGTGGTAGTCTTCACGCTGCCTCAATTTCCTGGAAGGCCTTAGCCCCATAACAAAAGCGTGAAGCAATGCTTTCTGTGTGGTGTAACCGCTCCTCTCAGAAAGAAAGACAAATTCCTACCAGAAACAGACCCAGGGTATCTAACAAGATGCATTCCCATGGGTACAGCTGTTAGGATACAGGCCTTATAAAGATAATTCAGGGCAGTAGCAGAAATAACTATATCTGTGAACATGTGAGAAGAGCCCAAGTTAGTCTCAAGTGAAAATCATCATTTCCAATCAATTCCTTTGCCAGTTGGATGTTGGGATTGGAGGCCTCCCTGTACCCCAAGTCCTTTTTTCCTCTATGTAACCCAGAAGAGTCCCTCCAGTCTAACCTTGGGAGTACCCACTGGCAGCAATGTTCTAAATTAAATGTTTAGTAAATAGTTATACAATTCATTTCAAATCCATATGAATCAGAGAAAAAGCCAGGAAAAAAAATTCCTAAGGTAATTGAATCCTAGACCACTGTTCTACAAATCACCTTTTCAAATAACTCATCTCCTTTACTTCAAAAATGGGTTCACTGCCTAAGGGGACATTCATACATCCCTGGAGAATGTAGGAATTAGTGCACCCTTTATGGAAAGCAATAGGATAATATTTAATAGGATCACATTAAAATGTTCACAGCACTGGGCCCAGTAAATCTGCTTCTGGAGAATTTATCCTCTAGAAATAACTCAACAAAAGCAAACAGCTCTGTGCATGTGGATGCTCACTAATCTACATCACCTAGTAAGGGGGAGCTGGAGATACAAATGACCGCCAGAAGGCCCAGTTAGCAAATTGTTCTCTGTCCACCCAATAGACATAAAAGGAGTCATTGTAAGGTAGAACTGTGAAGATATTACATAACATGCAAAACTGTCCCCGGAGTAAGTCAGGGGAAAAAGAATGAGGCAGAACAGTATTTGATACACATTATGAAAACCATTAAGTACCAACCGAAAGAGGAAGGATGCACAGAGAGGGAAAAAAAAAAAAAAAAAAAAAAAAAAAAAAGATGGTGGAGGGCAGTGAGATTGGGTTCGTTTTGGTGCTTCTGTACTTTCATGTTATCATCGAGGGTTTTGCCATTTACAAAGGAGGAAAAATCGATTCTGCTCCAACGGACAACAGGGAGGTGAGAGGGAGTGGGGGAGGAGAGATTTTTCAGCACTGAATCAAACACCTTCTCCAAAGAGCGGCGACCTCTTCCACACACAGATGCCAGGACAAAGAATAGGCACCTGTGAGCGACCAACGCCGTTTCCCTGGTTTCCCACCACGCGGATTCGACTGGCCCCCTCCCACCACTGGGCCTCCTAATGGGCGCTTTTGTCCCGCAGGGCGGAGGGGCCTCATTAAAAGACGCTAGTACTAAAGGGAAATGCATTTCCAGCACAAGAGGCTTCGTCATTCCTAGCATTAGCGACAGAATGGTGACAGAAGGTAAGTGGCAGATTTGCGATCACTGCGGTGCTTCTTGCCTGGAAATTGAAAACAGCCCTCCCGGGAAGGCGACACCGAGGAGCTGCCTTGGCACCGGCAGGGGCGACACCCGCTGCCGGGAAGCCCTCCGCACGCCGGCTGCTTGGGACACCGTGGCACTTCTCAGAAACGACGCGTTCGTGTCACCTTTTGGTGTTCTCCATGTCACCCACTACAAATACAACGCAACCCCGCGGCCGCAAATGGCTTGCCCTTAATTAGAGGGCGCCGGGGCGCGCAGTTCCTCCCCGGAGTGCTCGGCGGTAACCCGCGGTACCTGCTGGGGTCCGGGAGGAGCGGCGAGGTGACGAGGAAAGGAAAGGGCCAGGCTCCATCCAGCACACGTCCCTTTTCGCAGCTCTTCTCAACAATATTCAAAACGGAAATATGTAAAGCAGCTCTACAGAACTGCAAGGTAACTGAAGCAAATTCTACATTTGCAAAACGAATTCCTACCCCACCTGCCAAAGGTCTCCCAGAAGAGAATCGGGTTGCTTTCTCTAAGGCAATAAGGCTTTGCTTCCACTTCACTTCCGAGGATTAATTATTACTATTATTATTATTATTATTTATTTTGCCTTCCTTCATATTGATGGCAGAGATCTTTCCAGCCTTAAGTACCTTAGCAAATCCACAGTGCTTAGAACTGAGCTTGTTACACAATAGGCCCCCAATATACGGAAGTGGAATTAAATTAATAAATGCAAAATCAGAACATTGCATCTATATTTAAGAGCTGTGCTGTCCACAAGAAATATAATGCCACCATAAATGCAAGCTACAATTTTAAATTTTCTAGGAGTCACATTTCACAAAAAGGATGTGAAATTCATTTTATTAATGTTACTTAATTCAAAATATCCAAAATATTGTTTCAATATATAATAAATATTAAGAATATAAGATATTTGACATTCTTTTTGTTTGGTCTAAGTCTTCAAAATCTGGTGTATTTTTTTTTTTTTTTATGGATTTTTTATAACTTTTTTTTTTTTTTAGGTTCACATCCAAGGAAGATTTTTTTTATTTTAATTGAAAATCATAAATTTACATAGGGCAATGTTGTTTGATTCATTCTGTTATTTTTCCCCTTCCCCCCACCCCTCCCACCCCTCTTTTCCCTCTATACAGTCCTTCCTTCCTCCATTCTTACCACCCTCCTTATCCCTAACCCTAAACCTAACCCTAACCCTAACACTAACCCCTCCTACACCCCCTTATATGTCCTCATCTGCTTATCGAGATCATTCGTCCTTTAGTTTTTTGAGATTGGCTTATCTCACTTAGCATGATATCCTCCAATTTCATCCATTTGCCTGCAAATGCCATAATTTTATTCTTCATGGCAGAGTAATATTCCATTGTATATATATGCCACAGTTTCTTTATCCATTCATCAACTGAAGGGCATCTAGGTTGGTTCCACAATCTGGCTATAGTGAATTGAGCAGCTATGAACATTGATGTGGCTGTATCTCTGTAGTATGCTGATTTTAAGTCCTTTGGGTATAGGCCAAGGAGTGGGATAGCTGGGTCAAATGGAGGGTCCATTCCAAGTTTTCTAAGGAATCTCCACACTGCTTTCCAGAGTGGCTGCACTAATTTGCAACCCCACCAGCAATGTATGAGTGTACCTTTTCCCCCACATTTTTTAAATGTGGTGCTGAGGATTGAACCCAGTGCCTCACATGTGCTAGGCAAACACTCTATCAGTGTTTGCCCCCTGGTGTATGTTTCACATGTACCAAACATCCCAATTTGAACTACATGCATTGCAAGTACCCAATAGGCAAATGTGACTGGTGGCCACCAGACTAACAGCTCAAGGAAGCTCCAAAAACTACAGTGCATAAAATACCTCTTTCAAAAAGGAAGCCATTTTTGTAGTAATAATGAGCTCATTTAATTTCAAATTTTCCATTAATCTATGTTATCACTTTCAACTTGTTTTTAATAGAACTAAGGAAGGAAGTATCAAATAAGTGTCTGTTTTCCCGTTGTAAACTCTTTCAGATAAATGTCTAGATCAGAAAATGCTACTTAAAAAGATCCTCAGCCAGGAGTGGTGGCTGGATTCCAGCAGTAGGGGAGGCTGAGACAGGAGGATCACAAGTTCAAAGATCACCTCAGCAACTCAGAAAGGTCCCCAGAAATTTAGTGAGACCCTGTCTCAAAATAAAAAAAATGAAAAGGGCCGGGGATGTTGCTCAGTGGTTAAGCCCCTCTGGTTTCAAACACCATTCCCAAAAAAAAAAAAGATTCTCAAGCCTGTCTTTACCAGGAGCCACATTTACTAAGAAAAACTTAACAACGTGGTAAGTAAATGTTGCTACTCAGGGATACAGTGCTTTGGGTGTTTTTTTCCCTACTTGTTTGAACAGATAATTAGTAGGCTGTATTGTTTTGTTAAGTAGTTATTACCAAAGAGCTAAACATTTCCCTTCTAAAGTCTACTTTTCACATATATTACATAAACAAACTATTAGTACTTAGAAGGATTTCATAGCATCATGACGACACTGGAGCTGGGACCTAAGAATGCCAGAGCAACAGTCAGCAGACTCCTCTGCCCTTCCTGATGGGAAGGTAAGTTTGTTCTTCATAGGAATAGTGACCCACCAGGTATTCAAGCATCATCCAGGTAAGGGCCCTGCATCCACCATCTCAATACAGGGCCTGACCAAAGATCCAGATGAGGAGGCTCAGGTGCTCTTTCTACTTTCTGACCCTGGCCGTCCCACTGCCTGGGGGGGAAGGCGGGCAGGGGGCATCCCACCATCCTGAACTTGAGATCAGCTCAGATAGGCCTGAATCTACAGACCCAGCCCAATTAATCCGTCGGCTGCATGCAGAGAGGAGTGGAGAAACAACCCCTGCAGGCCTGCTTATGAAACCAGACTGGGGAGGTCAGCTGATCACAGAGCCAGCCACAGGAAGTCCACCAGGAACCAAGACCAAGGGAGGTTTCAACAATGACCAATCAAACTAGCATTGTCTCTCTCTCTCTCTCTGGGCAGGAGGCACCTATGAAAAGGAAACTGAAGTCCCTTCCCCCACAATTATCCACAGTTTCTAATGTCAGATAAAGCTGTTATTTACCCAGGTTCCCAAGTGGAAATCAATAATCTCTGAGGAGTGGGGTGCCAAACAGGTCGTTTTTGAGAAAAACTATAATACAATCTCCTCAGAGAATTGAAGCAGACTGTTCTGTGTTTCCATAGGAGGCAAAAGGAAAAGCTGGAAATGGAAAAGATCATTGTGAGAGAAATTGGCAAAGGCAGAGTCCCTGAGATTTGTCAATCCAGAGCCATCTAAGATCTTTAATAATGCTTCTAAAATAATATTATTAATCTGCAGTTCTCAAGACCATACCCTGTAAAGTGTTAACATATAAATTATTGGGATTTATTTATACTTTTTCTCCAATCCCACCTCTTTGAAGGTTATTTTCCTTTTTTTTTTTTTTAAATGAGGAAAAGAATTAGAAAAACTACAAGAACTACAAGGCTTTTTCCTTAAAGTATTCTATTGCGCTGAATTCTGTTCTCACATACATGTTTTCCCCTCAGCTCTGAAGAAGTACTTTCCAATATTCAATTCACATCAAGATAAGCCTTCATTGCTGGGCGCAATGGCACATGCCTATAATACCAGCAACTTGGGAGGCTGACACAGGAGGATCAAGAGTTCAAAGCCAGCCTCAGCAAAAGTGAGGCACTAAGCAACTCTGTAAGACCCTGTCTCTCAATAAAATACAAAAATAGGGCTGGGGTGTGGCTCCAATGATCAAGTGCTCCTGAGTTCAATCCCCGGTACCCACCTGCCCCCAAAAAGATAGGCCTTCATTGCCTGAAAAGGTAGAAAATCACCAAGACACAGCTAAAAGAATTCTTTTATAAATTCTTTTAGATTGGTAGCTGGTACCAATCTAATCAAAGTGAGTCCTGAGGTTTGACAACAAATGAAATACATCTGCCTGTTTCCCTAAACATTTTCACAAGCTAACTAAGGTCAGGGGAAGCAGCAGCAAGGAAAAGCCATAAGACAGGAAGCTCTCAAAAGCCTTTCCGGTGACCCTGCAACACTGACATGAGTTGATTTTAATAGGGTAACTCGGACACGATGCAGGTGGGGAGATGGGTAGGGAATCCTGATTAGCCCTGATTGCTCTGGGAGCGTTCCCACTGCCACAGCGACTACACCAGAGGAGTCCATCAAGAGAAAGCCGCCGCCTGCTGTTTCAAGGTTAATGTGCATGAGCATTTCCTTCTCCTCACAGGAAATCAATAGTACCTGGCATTCGGATTTGAACAAACCCACTGCAAGAAGAAATTTATGAGGCAATGGGTACTTGTCAGTAAGGAATTATTGTTAATATTTTAGTTATGTTTTGTGGTTATGTTAAAAATAGAGTTCTGACCTTTCAGAAATACATATTGAAGTGTTTTGGAACAAATGATGTGATATGTGAGATTTTGCCTCGAAGAACTCTAATGAGTTTGGGGGAAAAATTAAGCAAGTACAGGAAACGTAAGACTGGCCATTTGCTGATCATAGCTAAGACTGTTGATAGGTACATGGAGGTTGCATTTTGTTATTTTTTCTAATTTGTTGTACTTTTTAAATTTTATATTGCTTCTAAAGAGTACCTAGTAATCAAGGCATGAGGAAAACAGCAGCTCTCTCTCGGGTCTTTCTGAGAGGGTTATTTTATCCCTCAGCTCCTCACTGCCCAGGTGGTTCAATGTCAGCACCCAGAAGAAAGGATGCATCCACACTATTTTTTTTTTTTAAGACTACAGCCTTGGCCTCTATCTCTGTCAGTCTCAAGACAGAGATTTAGCTTTTGATCATCTCCAAGAAACAACATCCTTTGGGATATTGAAACTGACCAGTGACAGCCTACAAAATCCTATGGTTTACATTCAAAGTCTGAAGGCATCGTGGTGTTCTGGATCTAGGGGTTAACAGTGCATGACGAAGCACACATTCTTGGTAAGAATTTAATTTAGCACGGCAGTGGATGTCTTATGAGACAAACCGGCAGTCATTCCACAGAGTGAGCAGAGAAGTGTGACTATAAAACAGAGGACAATTCCCCAATTCTCTAAGCTGCTCCCTCTCAAAACTGGGATGCCTTAAAATTGTCTAAAACCTTTTACCCAGCAATTCCAAGTCTAGGAATGTATTCTAAGAAAATAACTCAGAAATGTACAAAGAGGTGTGGTGCACTGATGTCAATCAAAGAAAGGGAAAAAAATACAGAAAAACCGAATGCCCTCCTGGGAAACAGTTAACTAAAGTCTTGATTAGACATATAATGAAATTATAAGAAACCTTTTAAAATGTTGTCTGAAATATAAACCTTTAGTAAAATGAACTTTAGAACAGATCTTATAAAATCATATCTGTTTTAAAACAAAGTGCGTGTGGTAAGAATAGAAAAGAGTTATTACTACAATACAATGTTAACAGTGGCATTTTCTGGTTGGTGATATCAAGTAGTTTTTACTTTCTTCTTCTTGGTTTTCTGCCTAGTCTGAATTTTTTTTTTCCAATGAGCTTGCAATATACTAGAACACATCCCTGAACCCACCCAAGAAACACTGTTTTTTAAAGACAATAATAACAAAACCATGAAGACCCTTAAAGTAGAAAAAACAAGTTGCCAGAGCAGACAGAGGTCAAGGTGGAGATGCAAGCAAATAACCCCAGGCTCTGGCAGCCAGAGGGGCAGCACTCTCACTTCTTTCCAAGGTCACCTTGTGCTGAGCAACTACTCCATTCCAGGCACTGCTCCAGGCCTTGGACATGGAATTAATGGGACACAACTTCTTGCCCTCAAAGGGTTTTCAGCCTAATTGAAGGAAAGGACACATTTATCCAAATAAGGGAAATGCATTATTGGGGGAGTACAGAGGAAGGGCTGACTACCCCCTGGCAGGAGTGAGAGAAAAGGACTGGTCAGGAAAAGCCTCCAAGGAGGCACTGAGGGAGGAGATGGATGTGGGTGGATGCCTGCCACGTAGGGGGATTTTGAGGACCATCACCACAGGCACAGGAGCCTGGTATGAGTAGCTGGGGTTAGAGGACAGGCAATGAACATACTAATCTTTGGGGAGAACAGAGCACAGATAAGACATGGAGTAAGGCTAGGGAGGCCCAGAGTACCAAAGACCTAGAAGACCCCACAGAAGCATCTGGGGAATACCAGGAAAATGAGGGTCTGGATCATCCTAAGATGAGTCAGTCTGACAATATGCAGAGGAAATAGCCACAAGTAGGCCTTATATTTTCCGAATGCCTCCTGTGGACCAGTCACTGTGCTCAGCACTCTGTGCAGTTGGCTGTTTAAACATCACAATACCCTAGAAAGAGACTGCTCTTATACCAATTTAACAGATGCAGAAGCTGGAACTTCGTGTGGTTTAGGAATTTTCCCTAGTTCATAGAGCTAAGAAGCAGCTGGGCTAAGTGTTCATCCTGGGCTGACTCATCCCAGGTTTGGTGCTGGGGAGATGCTAGGATGGACTGTATTTTCTCCCTGGCTCTCTGTAATATTTGCAAATTCACAACTCAATTCCTCCTAAAAGGAAGTCGGTTGATATGCATCAAGGGTAGTGCTATCTCTGCCAAAAAAATCAAATAAAATAGGACTTATGACAAAGCCTAGGAGAAATAAGGTAAAGTTGGATCTGCTAAGGGGCTTTTTTTCTTTTTTTTTAATTCAAGAAAAACCATTAGGGAGTAAGTTGTTTTGGTTTTGCTTTTTTAATAAGTAGACACAGGTGAGAAATTTGAGACACGAACCAAAGGAAAATCACAGGTGGGGAGGGATCCAATTTTAAATAGGGCTGAGAACATAAAACATTATCATTAAGTTGGGGAGACATGGGAGATGTGCACAGGTGGAGGCAGAGGGAAATCTCCAGTAATCCCAAGTTACTTAAGAAAATGAAGAAATTAGCATCTATGAAGACTTGATGCCAGGCAACGAAAATAAGAATTGTAAATCAAGACTCATTTACTAAGCGACTACACAACTACAGTAGAGCAGATAAAAACGTTTAAAAAAAAAAAAAAAAAAAAAAAAAACTACTGCCCAAGAAGCTTATCACTGATGTGAGGAACGCACACAATCTTATACATGTTTATTGCAAATCAAAGAAACAGCTAATGCAGTCTATAACCAAATGCAACTAAATGAGCTTTGCCTTCAATGCCACAAAATAAAAATGTGGTTTATTCGAAGCTGAAGAACAGAGCAAATAAAGCCTAAGAAATGTTCAGAATGCGGGAAGGATTTCCAGAGGACAGGCCAGAGTAGGGTTGTAATTTGGGGAGCAAAGCTAATCCTGGAAATGAGGATAATTTAAAATTAATTATTATAACAGGAAACATGGGAGATAATTAACCTTGATTGAGCATTTTCTCTGTGTCAGACATGGCTTGACCACTTCATTTATTTTGTCCTGATGAACCTGTGAGATAGATAATTACCTCCACTATAAATATGACAAAATCGAGACCCAGAAAAATGCACTTGAAAAAAGCCCCACAGCAAGCTAATGGATCCATACTCAGTTTTTGCCTGACTTTTTCACCCGCCTCTATTTTCCTCTTCATTTAGGTAGCTCTGACTGTGTGCTCGTTGTGAATACTACATGGTGGCCAGTGATGTGTGCCTGATTATAGCAACTCTGTTCACTCATTCCAGGATTTGAGGGTATACCTACAGGAAACCACGAATCCATTTTCAGGTTATAGAAACATCTCTGGATTTAGGGCACAGAGGAATGAAAGACTGATATATCTTGACACTACTAAATTAGAATGTATGACAAAGTGACTGACTAAACTATTTAAAACTTTGGCTTAAGATGTTACCGCTTTTAGATGGGAATGCAAAATGGTACCACCACTTTGGAAAACAGATTGGCAATATCTTATAGAATTAAACATATAGTTACCATATGATCCAGCAATCCCACTTCTGGGCATTTACCCAAGAGGAACAAAATTTTATACTCACCAAATCTATACACAAAGATTTATAGCAGCTTTATTCATAATCACCCCACAATGGAAATAACTCAAATGTCCCTCCACAGGGGAATAGGCAAATAAACCATGGTATAGCCGAACGATGGAAAACTACTATGTAAAAATAAATAAATAAATAAACAAATAAATAACACACAAATAAATCTTAAAGAATCATTAAGCAAAAGAACCTAGACTCAAAAAAAAAAAAAAAAAGATACTTAATATGTGATTCCATTTTTTGACAATCTGGAAAAGGCAAAATTATATAGAGAACCAACAGATATGTGGTTGGGAGAGCATGAAGCCTTCTTTTTTGGTGGTGGGGGTGCAGTCAGTGGAACTGTTTTGTATCCCAATTATGATGGTGTGTAAAGAGCAAAATAATGACCCCAAAAGACATCCATGCCCTCTAGTCCCCAGAATTTGTGTGTATGTTAATGGTACATGATAAAAGGGACTTTGCACATGGAATTACAGAAGCAATTCAGATTGCTAATGCTGACCTTAAGACTTATCTCAGATTATTGGGGGGAGGGACTCAGTGTAATCATATGGAACATCAAAAATGGAAGAGGGAGGCAGAAGAGTGAGTGGCCGGAGAAGTTCAACCCACAGTTGCTGGCTTTAAAGATGGAGGAAGGGGGTCAGGAAGCTAGGACCTGAGGGTGGCTTCTGGCTGTTAAGAACAGTCTTTAGCTAATATTCAGCAAGGAAAAGGGACCTCAGACCTACAACTACAAGGAAGTGAATTCCGCCACCAACCTGAATAAGCAAATAACTAGCTTCTTCCTAAACCCTCAGAAAGAACACAGCCCGCCAACACTTGAATTTTGGCCTTCTGAGAGGCAAAATAGAGAAGCCAGCTGCCCTACTGAGTTTCTGACCTATAGAGACTATGAGATAATAAATTTTATTATTTTAAGCCCCTAAATGTGTGGTAATTTGTTAGAGCAACAATAAAGCACTACTACAGGAGAGTTGCCAAACCCTGTGTACAGAGCTGTACTTTAAAAAAAAAAAAAATGATATAACTATACACATTTTAAAATTTAATGTTCTTATTTTGAAAGACCAATAATTACTGTGGGTGAAAAGAAAAGTTCTAGGATGTAGCCATATTTCTTTACTTTTTCAGTCCTTAATCTCCAAAAGGCTAATCAGGCCTGATTTGGTCTCTGTCCCAGCCCCTCCCTTCCCTGTCCATCCTCTGCTGAGAACAAATCTAAGTTTCCTGTGACCAAGGTCACTGTCCTCACCACTGTCCAGCACAGTGGCTAACATTTTGTTGTAGCTCTCAAAACAGGTCAGATCTTACATTGTCTCAGGAGAAAGCGCTGGACGTTTGCAAGACTTGCATTCTCAGGATTGTAAACAAGAGAAAAACCCAACAAGAAAAAGCTGAAATGAGAAAGACTGCTTCAAAGAACTACTGGGAACTCATCAAGTCTGAGATCTTCCATCAACACAGTCACTTCAAAACCACTAGGCAGAGCCCAAAGTAATGGATGACTCTCATAGAGGACTACTCAGAGGAATGCTATAAACCTAATACTTCTCTCTGAAGAATTAATGTGTTACAGAAAGCAGCTCCTTTCCTAATCACTAGCCCACCCTACCCTCCACTTCTAGCTCACAGTCAGTGCCATTAACTCTCCTAATTTATAACAAAGCTGAATGCAGTTCTTTCCCAATTTTCTTACAGCATTTTCAGTATAATGTTATTTTATCAGACCTACTCAGAAGAACAGCATTTCTCTTTAAAACTGTTTTTAACTACTCCTCACAACCTACAATCAAAAGTCCATAAAATAACCTAAGTATGTAGAAGTGAAGATTTCCAGAATCAACAAAGAGATCAATAAATATTTAAGTGCCTTCTATGGACAAGGCCCCAAGAAGTACAAAGAAGCACAACATGAATGATCCTTATCTCTACACTTGGCTTACGATGGCAATAGACATATGATCAAAACTAGTAATAATCTAAAGGAAAAAACTATGAAAGCATATACAAAACAAATGCTTCAGGAGTTAAAAGTGAGTGAGATTGTAGCTGGGAAGGTAAGGGAATAAAAGCTTTTGCATAGGAATGGTGGAGGTGATTCCTCCAAGACAAGCCATTTTCTTAAAAGAGAAATCTAGAAAACTTCACCTACAAAATTTCTCCCTTGGCATACATCTCCATAAGAATTAAACAGGACTTTAAAGAAAAAAAAAAGTGAACTCAGTTTCAAAAATAAAGAATTTCTGTGATTCTGAATTCGGACTAAATAGCTAACTCCACCAAAATTCATTATTAACTGATCTCTACTGAGAGTGAAAATGGCTATATATCTTGATTTCTGAGTTCTTTGGTCCCCACCCAGTGTGACCCCTAGCAGGTCACACCCTCCTGAGGCAGGTTCTAACTGAACCAACTTAAGAGTCTATCTACCTGGAGTATAAAGCAGAATACAAGTTTCCAGAACTGTCTTTAGATCCATGTTACTAATTAGAAACAGGGAAGTTTCTAGCACAAGCCAATCCAAGTCTCCAACACACTTTAGCATTTGGCAATCTTCTGTACTCTAACCCACCCAAAAAAAAAAAAAAAAGTGTAAAAGAACATTTATAGCAGCACCATCCAGACTAGCCCCAAAGTGGAAACTATACAATTATCTATCAATAATTAATGGATAAATAAGTAGATATATTTATATTATGGAATACTACAGAATGAGGATGAATTTGATAAATATAATGCTGGTCACAAGAAACATAAAAGAGAACATACTATATGGTTTTATGTATACAAAGTTTAAAAAGAAGCAAAACTAACATAAGTCAGAATAGTAGTTACCTTAGGGCAAGGGAAATTAGGGACTACAAGGGATAATAGACATTAGGGTCCTGAAATATCTGTCTCTTGGTCTGTAAAGTAGTTTTAGGGAGCATTTATTTGTAAAAAGTCAACAAAGCTGTACACTTAGTGATAACATTTTTCTATGTAAATGCTTTATTTCTGGGGCTAGGATGTAGCTTAATGGTTGAACACTTGCCTAAGCACAAAGGCCTGGGTACCGTACCCACCACCACCACTTCCACTCAAAAAGTGAAGGCTATATTTCAACAAGTTTTCCTTTAAAAAAAGAAAACTGTCCACTTTATTAAAGTATTATACTAGGATGAACAATACTCACTTTCCAATTGAAGAGCAATCTGTGTGTACTTGCATCAGCAATTTTTGTTTATATTTCTTATGTGTGAGTTTGTTTTTATTTATTTAGTCAGTAGCATGTATATTTAGATGGGAAACAAATATATACTCAATGTCACAGTATTAAAGAAAGATAACACTAAAATTAACCATCTCTGCACACGGATCAAAGATGATGCATTACTCTACTTTTTGGTCCTGGTAGAAGAGGAATGGGGGAGTGAGGGGGGAGGGTAAAGAGGGAGGGGAAGAAGCAGCAGTGAGGTGGTGAGAACTTCAGGTTCTTTAAAACCGCTGATGGGGAGGAGACAGGGTCACCAGAGCATACATATTTTGTTTTAAATTTTGTTGTTGTTGTTGTTGTTACAAGTCAAGGGGCAGGAACTAGATGTCCCCAGCAACTCCCACTCGATGTGAAAGAGCAGATCAGACTGGGCAGACCCTGGTTGAAAGCTCTAACTATATCACCAACCCATATATGCCATTAACTGTAGAATTTCCTCTGTTAATAACTGTAGCAAATATATCTTTTTTACAAGTTAACAGCAAAGAGGAAAGCCCCTTTTTCCTGCCCTCAGAGGTCAGGTCTCCGAATGAATTCCCATGCACAAAACATTTGGAGGTCAGGATTTCCAGATGACTTGAAAATGAGGAGGGAAGCAGTGGTCAAGGGGGAACTGCGGTCTCAGGCTAGGTCCAGGTTAAAACCTGGAGGCCAAAGCCTTGCCTGGGTTCCCCTGTCGCAGAGAGTGCTCATCTTCTGGTACAAACCAGCACCTGCTAGTCCGGGGGCCTTTAGCAGGACTGCCAGCAGACAACCTTGCCAAAGATTCTGGGTACAGCCTGAACCGGTAAAAGTAGGCCTCTGGGGATTAAGAAAGGCCAAGAGCTCTTCTGAAGATACCCTCAGAAAATTGTCACCTGTCAATCACTTGACCTAAATACACCAGTCACTAGGGGGGGAAAGGAGGGGGAGGGGGTTAGTTGGAGCATGCTCAGTGATCGGGATGACATCACTTAATCAATGCTAGGGACGGGAAGGCTGCATCAGCAGCCTGGAGCGGGCTGCCAGGAACGTGTCAGCGGGGACCCAGAGGCTCGCATTAACTCGGTCCCTCCCCACGCGGCTTGCATACAAAGGGGGCACCGCCAGCCACACACTCTAGGGATAGACAAACGGGAAGGGGAGAGGAGGCGGGGAAGGTTTATTTCGTTTGACATATTCCTTTAAGAACTAAAAATCACTGGTATTCCAGTGGTATTCCACCACCACCAGCAGCCCGGGCTGCAAAGAGGGAGCGGAGTTGGGGGAGGGGAAATAAGGGAGAAAAGGTGATCAAGAGGGAGGGGACCCTAGCAACACACAGTAACTTCTTCTTTTGGCACAGAGGGGCTTTTTGGCTGAGCTCTGGGTTCCCTTGCCGCACAAATGTGGGCACAGACTCCTCTCCACCCAGCGCGACGCACATCAGAGGGTGTGTGGACACCAGGTGTGTGTGCGGGGGAGGGGGGGGGATCGTCCCTGCAGGGAAGACACACATTCAGGGCAGCCTGGAGTGACAGGAAGCAGGAGGCACTCCAGGCCTCCCGAGGACATCCAGACCACCAGTGTCCCTCTCCACCCTCCACCTTCAGCATGCCGAGCAAGGTGAAACATTGCGGGGAGCTGCGACTACAAGACTGCTGGAGCTCCAAGTCAACCAAGGCTGGGATTTTTTTCTTTCTTTCTTTCTTTCTTTCTTTCTTTCTTTCTTTCTTTCTTTCTTTCTTTTTTTTTTTTTCTTTTTTTCTTTTTTTCTTTTTGCTAAGGTCGTGCAAAGAAACAAAATGTTCGCTAAACGAACTGATGCCTGGAAGCATTTGTGGGTTGCAGAGCTTATACTTTTAAGGAGGGCCTGGACATCGAGCTAGAGGGCAATCCGAACACATTACCCACGCAGTGGCAAGTGTGGGGAACAATAGGCCCACCCGGGCCCCCACCCCGCGAACAATGGCGGATCCGAGCCCTTCCTCGCCCCCCACCCCCACCCCCGCCACTCAGGGCCCGCCCCGCTGTCCCCAGTCGCCCCTCCACCCGCCAAAGAAGGAACCGTAGGGTGGGGCAAGAGGAGTCTCCCGTCGTGTCCACCCGGAGGGCAGCCCCGCGGGATGTCCGAAGGGGCGGCCCGAATATCTCCTCTCTGTTAGGGCGTCTGGGCTCCGGACTACAGCGCGAAGAAGGGGAGGCCAGACGCCCGGGCCACTTACCCCGATGACCACGGTCTCATCGCCTTTGAATTTGGGGATGAATTTGTCACCGCGGAGGATCTCCGCCTCGTTGAGGGGCCGGAACCGGCACATCACTTTGATGCTGCATTCGGCTGGATCCGCCATCTCGGCCGGCGGCAGGGAGGGGGTGCAGGGATGGGTGGGGGGCCGGGGCTGGGCGCCACAAGCGAGGAGGCCACGAACAGCACCGCCCGCAGCTAGGCCGCCTCCTGCAGCCTCCCACGACGCTTCCTCAGCAGGTCATCGCGAACTCGGCCAGCTGGGTAGCTCGGAGACCGGGAAGGTGGGCGACCTATCAGCTTCTCGCCCCGCTGGCTGCAGACCTCCTGCCCTGGCCCTGCCCTGCCGCTGCCCCGCGCCCCGTCCCACCTGCCCGCGACCACGCGGAGGGCGGACAAGGCGATGCGCAGGGAGCGAGCCTCGCCCGGCTCAGACCTCCCGGGCTCCTGCGCGCTCAGCCATCCTGCATCAGCACCAGCGCGCTCCGCCGCCTCCCGGCCCGCCCCTCGGCCCCGCCCTCCCCCTCAGCCCGCCCCAGGAGGGTGACATCAGTGCGGAATTCGCCCGCCCAGCGCCGGGTCCTGAGCGCAGCGCATTCCGGGACTTGTAGTCGCTCACCAGTAGGTCGAAGAGCAAGGATGCTTGGAGCTACTTTGTGGGGACAAGGCGGTGCCTGGCGTGCGACTTCAGAGAACTGCAGGTCTGTTCTGGCTGCCCAAGCCAAGAATAGGATGGAAGTCATATCCAATATTCCAAGTTAAAACCTCCATAAATAACCAGGGCTTTACCATCTCTTCGCAAAGATGATCCCCAAAGAGAATCACTACTTAAGACAGTGTACAGTTGAACAGTTACTGAGCATTTTCTGTGTTGAAGAGTTTTGTAAGAGGTATGAGGAAGGGGAATGAGATTTGCACGGGCATTTGAAAACCAGTTGTACTCGAAAATGCCTGTTATGTAGAGTAGTTCATAATATATTTTGGCTCAGGGTCTCCTTTAATAGCTGATGAAAGGTACAGACCTTTTCCTAGTAAACAAAAATAAATTTAAAAACCTATGCACATCCCACAGATTTAGCAGACTATTTCAAACAGTTCAAGTGCAATTGAAGCCTGCCAATGAGTCCCAAGTTTTAAAAATCTCTCTATTAATTACAGATCAGTTTAGAGAACCTCTGCCTAATAGTTATTTAGAACAGTATGAGCAGAATGGATATAGGATTGTATCTAAATTTCTATTCAGGATATGCCCACACCCCTATGATCAAATGTTTTCCTAATTTATTTAGCTTTATCTCTTGCCACTTCTTGTCTTGATGTTTATACTCTGGCAAATATCAAGCTACTTGTATCTTCCTACATTCACCTCTTTCTCTGCTTGCTTCTGATATTCTGTTTAGGTCATTTGCTCTCCTGGAGTCACCCATTCAGTCCCAATTAGTAAAGTATATTAGGGTTTTTATGGTGGAAAGTGATGGAAACCCAACTGGAGCCACTGAGGCCAAAGGGGAAGCTTGTCAGAAGAATACAAATTGATCTAGCTTATACAAAAAGTGATTAAACTGCAACACCAGAAGGCAGGATACTACCAGGTAGCCTCTTCTCTCCATGAATTGGCCTTACTCTTTCTCACTCAGGACCAGCCCTCTACATATCAGAAAACCCAGTTGCCAAAAGCTTCTCCCCCACTCTTCATACTGGAGATGGAACCCAGGAGCATTCTACCTCTGAGTTCTGTTCACAGCCCTTTTTATTTTATTTCAAGACAGGGCCTTTCTAAATTTCCTCATGTAAAGAGCAGACTCAGACTATGCTCTGCTCTGAGTTACTCCTTGATACATAGAACAGCAGTTTTCAGGTTGTGCCTAAACCTTTATTCCTCCATTTTGTAAAGCAGTAGTTTGTCATAAGTTACTCCATTTTGAACTTAAGTGCTGAGGTAGAATGCCTCTACACTTTGTTTGTATAAGTAAACAACCACCATTTTCCTGGGACATCCATAAAGCATAATCTGGTACTTATGCTAATAAGAATGACCACCTGTAACCTTACCAAGTTAATCAGCAGCATGTGTATGCACAGTGTAACAAACTCATATCAGAAAAACCAGGCCCATGAATTTATCAAACATACCAGACCACCAAATGATACAAACCCATAACTCAAGACTCATAAAAGGAGTAGCATCCCGAGACTGGACATGGTAGCACCCTGACCCTGTCACATGGTCATGGTCACTCCTTACCAGCCTTGCCCAGGAAAATTGTCATAGTGGAAAACTTCCAGATCTCTGTCCTCAGGTTTTAGCAGATTTCAATTTCTCCTGCCCTTGACGACCACATAGTAGAAACTGACCCTGTGAAACTGCCTTCTAGACCTTGGCCTAGAAGAAGTTCCTGCACTTTGACAGCTTAGCACCTAGAAGAAGTTCTTTGGCTGGTTCTTAATATCATCTGACCACCTACAGTGGTGACTCTTTACATTCATATCAGCTCTCTGCCTTTGCTCTCAGTTCAGCCTTCTGAACCCTGTGACTGTCTTAACCGGTTTCTAACCTTTCTGTGTGCGTGTGCGTGTGTGGAGTGTGTGTGTGTTTGTGTTTGTGTACTGTCATGTGTGATTGAGGATAAAAGATATTAGAAATTAAGATAGGAACAAAAGAACCTGTGATTGCCCTGCTTATGACTGCCAGGTGACCCACAAGTATTCAGTGAACTGCTCCTGATGAAAGTGGTGTAGTCCATGAATTTACTGTTATTCAATAAATTCTGACATTGTGGAAAGACAAAAATGTGTTTCATCTATGTTAATGACATAGCACCCTCACCACACACTGGACTGGTCTTGAACTTGCTATCTTCAGTCTCCTGAGGAGCTGGGATTACTGGCAGGTATTACTGAACCAGGCCCTGGGTATTGTTATTCAACATCTACCACTAGATATGGTTAGATGTTGATTCTGCATTTTGGTTTGAAGAATTCTAGGAAAAGTCTATGATTGACTTAGGCCCCTAGACCACTCAACTAGAGTCAGGGACTTCATAAGATAATAGAGGAATCCCATAGTGGGAAGGTTCCTGAAAGAGAATGGATGATATTTCCAGAAGAGGGTGGGGGCCCAGCTGGCAGAGCAATTGGATGTCCACCCTACCTTTCTAGCACTCCTTCCCCTCCAAGATTCAGCTCAACCCTCCTTTCTCAGGAATACTTCCCTGACTATCTAAACACCCACATAAGATTTACAGTCCTCACTTACATCCTCCTAATTTCCTATATCTATCTCCATCACTATACAATCTGCCTCGGTTTGTGTCTCTAGTATTAAGCAGGAAGCATGCTGAATAAAGAACCCATCCTAGAAGGAGGTATATCTTAGGTGAATCCCAGATTTGCCACTTATAAGATGCATCCCATGGCAAGGGATTCAATTTCCTTAGGACACAGTTTCCTCATCTCAGTCACTGAAATAGCAATAACATCATAATATGGGAGTAAATTCAAAGGAATAATGCTTCAAAAGTGGCTAGCATGGTGTGTGAATATACTTGATAAAACCTCTTACATTTTAGATACTATTATCGTTATTACCAGGTGCTGAATGATTATAAAACAACTGATTATTTAGTTATTTTTTGGAATACATCTGTTGCTTAACAAATACTCTGCCTCGCTGAGAAAATAAGTCCAACAGATCCACTAAAGTGAGCTTTTATGAACCATTATAAGTAGTACCAATTTGACTTCCTCTTCTCAGATGCAGAAGTAGTTTTTAAAAAGGCCCAAGGGCCAGGGGGTACTGTGTTGCATGCCCATTATTCCGGAGGCTGGATCTCAAGTTCAAGGCCAACCTCAGCATCCAAGCTAAGAAACTTAGTGAGACCCTGTCTCAAATACAAAAACAAAAAGGGCTGGAAATGCAGTTCATTGGTAAAGTGCTCTGGGTTTAATCCCCAGTACCAAAACAAACAAAAATAAAAAATACCTAGTGCCACTTTCCTGTCTGTTTTCACAGTAAGTAGTTCTTAGGCTCTGACTCAGAGCCCTGCATCTGCAATGGTTATCCTCTGCTATGATGTGGATGTTGTTTGTACTCTCAAAATTCATGTTGCAAATTTGGTCCCCAGTATAACAGTGTTCAGAGACTGGGGCACTTAAGAGGTGATTCGGTCATTAAGAGGGATTAATGCTGTTTTAGTTTGGATCTGAAATATCTTTCAAAGACATGTGTTGAAGGGTTGGTCCCCAATGCAGGAAAGTTCAGAGGTTGGGTTTGGGGGAAGTGATTTGTTTACGAGGGTTTGGATCTCACCAATGGATTACTCCATTGATGGATTTATGGCTGAATGGATGACTGGGAGGTCATGGAAATGTAGGAAGTAAGACCAAGTTGAAAGAAGTGGGTCTTTGGCATGCTCTTGGGATCTATATCTCTCTCTCTCTCTCTCACCCTAGGAGTGAGCAGCTTTTCTCTGTCACATCCTTCTACCATGATGATCTGCCTCACCAAAGGTCCAGAAACAATGGAACCAACAGAACAAGGACTGAAACCTCTGAAACCATGAGCCAAAATATATCCTTGCCCCTTTAAGTTACTTTTCCCAGGGATTTTGTCACAGTAATGACTAGTGTAAATGCCTCTGTCCAAGAATAAGTTCTTACTCTAGTGGGACTGGATTAGTTACCACAAAAGTGGTTTATTATAAAGCAAGTTTGGCTTCTTCAACTCTCTTTCTTGCTTCCTCTCTTGTGTGTGATCTCATTCACAGGTGCCCACTTACTTCTGCTTTTGCCACCATGTTTGAAGCAGCAAGTTGCCCTCGCCAGAAGCCAAACAGATGCCAGTACCATGCCTTCAGACTCCCAGAACTATAAGCCAAAAAAGTCTGTTTTTTTTTTTTTTTTTTCGGTATGAATTATCCAATTTCAGGTATTTTGCTATAGCTAAA
The DNA here is from genome assembly GCF_902686455.1 of Sciurus vulgaris. NCBI lineage: Eukaryota > Metazoa > Chordata > Mammalia > Rodentia > Sciuridae > Sciurus > Sciurus vulgaris. The sequence continues at coordinate 104,006,694 of NC_136463.1, read as the reverse complement.
TAGAAAATAACTTCATTATATACTGGAGAGGATAGTTCAATAGCAGTTTTCCTGGGCCTACCAGAGGATGCCCATACACTGGTTTAGCTGAGATCAGAATCCAGGTTGACTTGGGGTAGACGGAGACCTGTCTGGGTTCTCTGTGTGTCACTGGACTCACTCTTCATTCATTCATTTGTTCATCTCTCCATTGTCAACTATAAACTATTAACTGCACAAACAACATTTGCTACCACTCTGTAAACTTAGATTTATTAAGTGAACCATTTTCAAGGGGGTTATAACACAGGACTCCCATTTAAGGGGAGATTGCAAGTCACTGCCCTCAGACAACTTAGAAATAAGTCAGATTATAGAGGATGAAGTGTCCAGTGGTGTCCAAGAAAGCTGAATAGAGGAACAGGCTAAGTAGAATTTAAAAAAAAAAGTTTGAAGGGCTGCCCAATACAAGAAACAAGCCAGGAATGGTGGCAAACATCTGTAAATCCCAGCAGCTCAGGAGGCTGAGGCAGGAGGATCCCAAGTTCAAAGCCAACCTCACCAACTTAGGCCCTAAGCAACTTAGCAAGACCCTGTCTCAAAATTAAAAAAAAATAAAATACAAAAATAGGACTGGGAATGTGGCTCAGTGGTTAAAGGTCTCTGGTTCAATCCCTGGTACCAAAAACAAACAACAAACAAAAAACATGAGAAAATTTTATCAATTTAACTACATCAAAATTTAAAACCTTTAGCCAGGTACAGTGGCTCACACTTACAATCCCAGTGACTCAGGAGGCTAAACCAGGAAAATCATAAATTCAAGGCCAACTTCAGCAACTTAGTTGGACAATGAATCGAAACTAAAAAATAAAAACTGCTGGGGGTATAGCTCAGTGGTAGAGTGCCTCTGTACTACAAAAAACTAAAATAAGAAAGTTAAAATTTTTGCACATCAAAGAACACTATCACATCAGGCATGGTGGTTCATGCCTGTAATCCAGTGGCTCGGAGGCTGAGGCAGGAGGATTGAGAGTTGAAAGCCAGCCTCAGCAAAAGCAAGGTACCAAGCAACTCAGTGAGACCCTGTCTCTAAATAAAACACAAAATAGGGCTTGAGATGTAGCTCAGTGGTTGAGTGCCCCCAAGTGCAATCCCCAGTACCCCCCCCAAAAAAGAACATTATAAACAGATCAACAGAATGAAAAGACAACTCATGCATTGGGAGAAAATCTTTGCAAATCATATATCTGATAGGAGGTTATGATAAGCAATGTATAAGGAAAACTGGCAACCAAAAAATAATCAATTCAATTTTTAAAATGAGCAAAGAGGACTGAGGGTGTAGCTTAGTGCTATATTGTTTTCCTACCATGCCTTAAGCACCGGGTTCAATCTCCAGCATCAAAAAATTAAAAAATAAAATAAAAATAAAGAAGAGCAAAGAAATTGAATAGACATTTCTCCAAAGAGGATGAACAAATGGTTCAATCCCCAGTGTTGCAAAAAAGAAAAAAAAAAAAAAAATATATATATATATATATAACCAATAAGAACATGAAAAGATGCTCAAGCTGGGAGTTAGCCTCAGTGCAGAGTGTTTACCCAGCATGCAGAAGACCCTGGGTTCAGGTCCAGCACCACAAAAAAGAAAAGATGCTCAATATCACCAGTCATTAGGGAAATGCAAATCAAAAACACAGTGAAATTAGAATTATCACTTCGTGTCCATTAGGATGGCTACTATCAACACAGCTTCACACACACACACACACACACACACACACACACACACACACACGTGTCAAGAAGAATGTGAATAAATTGAAACCCTTTGCACTGTTGTGGAAAAATAAAATGGTGCACTGCTATGGAAACATTCTGTCAGTTCCTCAAAAAGTAAACATAAAATTACCGTATGATCCTGGAATTCCACTTCTAGGTATAGACCCCCGAAGAGTTAAAATCAGGCACTCAAACAGGTTCATCCATACTATTATTCCTAACCATCAAAAGGTGAAAGCAACCCAGAGTCCATCAACTGATGAATGAATGAACATAATGGAGTACGTGCATGCAATGGAAAATTATTCAACCTTAAAAGGGAAGGAAATTCTGACACACGCTATAACATGGGCGAATATGGAGGACCTTATGTTAAGTAAAACAGGTCACTTACAAAAGAACAGTTATGTTTGCCCCTTGGTATCTGGGAGTGATTGATTCTAGGACCCCCACAGATCAACAAAATCCAAGTTTACACAAGACCCTCATATAAAATGTTTAGTATTTGTATATAATCTACACACGTCTTCCCGTATACTTTAAATAACCTCTATATGATTTATAATACCTAATACAATGTAAAGGTTATATAAGTAGTTGTTATACTGTATCATTTAGGGGATAATGACAAGAAAAATGTCTGTACAAGTTCAGTATACACACAATACTTTTTTACAAATATCTTCCATCTGCCATTGGTTGAATCTACAGATGGGGAATCTATGGATGCAGAGAGCCAACAGTAGCAGGGCTGGGGGGATGGCACATGCCTTTAATGCCAGAGACAGACGAGGCTGAGGCAGAATAATCACAAGGTGGAGGCCAGCCTCAGCTACTTAGCAAGATCCTGCCTCAAAATAAAAAGGTCTGGTGATGTAACTCAGTGGTAAATCCCTGGGTTCAATCTCTGGGTTCAATCCCTGGTACTACTACTAATACTATTACTACTACTACTATTAATAAAAATCTACAGTATTATATGATTCCTTATGATTCCTGTGTTTATAGACCCAGGAAATAGAATATGGTTGCCAGGGGGTTGGGGAGAAATGGGCAGTTATTATTTAATAGACACATATGATATTATGCTATATATTCTTTTATTTTTGTTCACAATTCCTGGCTTGTCCCTCCTATAACCCTTGTTATTTCCTCCTGACCTTGGCTCCTAAAGCAGCTTCAGAACAACTTCAGAGCAACAAAGGTGAAAGACAGTCTTTTATTCTAATGTCGGGGCACATTATGCCTCAGAAGAAGTCTTCAGAAAATAAAATCTATCTTGCTGACCTCCTGTCTTCCTTCTACCTCTTCCTATTTCTCCTAAGGTAGACCATAAGCTATTATTTCTCTTCCCAAGGCAGGTCCTAGAAACCAAAAGTATACTCTAATCTTCTGCCATTCTCTCACGAAGCTGATCATAAAGAAGTTCTGTGCTGATAAGACTCCTATTTCAGAACATGTTCTGTCTCATACCCTGGAGGAAGAATTGCTGCACAGAGAGGCCAAGAAGAATTCGAACAGAAAGGCCTTGCTGGGTTCCCTCTCTGGCTCTACTAACATTAGATCATACCCTTTTTGTACAGTCACATTTCAGCATGGTTGTCCATGCTTCAACCATGCCTAAGTGAAGAAACACAAAGGACAAGCCAGGCAGCTGGTACACACCTGTATCCCAGCAACCTGGGAGGCTGAGGCAGGAGAATCAGAAGTTCCAGGCAGGCCAGCCTCAGCAACTTAGCTAAGCCCTAAGGAACTTAGCAAGACCCTGTCTCAAAACAAAATATAAAAGGGCTGGGGATGTATCTCAGTGGTAGAGCACCCTGGGTTCAATCGTCAGTACAAAACAAAACAAAACAAAAACTCCAAAGAACAAGGTTCAGGCAGCTTCAGGACAGCAGAGCACGTGGAGGCTCAGAGGAAGGTGAACAGGAAACTCATTCATGTGTCAGGAGGGTGGAACACCTTGATTCCATGGGAAATTCCTCCACAGAGCCTTTGCCCCTTTAATTCCTTCATCTGTTTGCATCCTTTCAAATAACTGGGAAACCTGGCTCCCTGCTTGCCATGAGCTGCTCTCCCCCTTCTCAAGTTATTTGTCCCTCTGAGCTGGCACCTGATTGCTGCCTTATAAGAACATTCATATGGATGTCTATTTCTGTTTTCCCACTTTGCAGTAGTTTTTTTTTTTTTTTTCATTTTAAATGTTTTGTGTGAATTATGCTCCTTTTTCTATATTGTGGAAATCATGTGTTATTTACATGCTTGATACATATTTTCTCAATGATCAAGCCATGTCCATCATAATCATGATAATAACAAGAACAAACGAATGGATATATAAACCTGAAAATAACGAAAATATAGATAAAGCCTTAGGTTCAGTATCCTTCATTTTTTCATTCCAGATTAGTTGCTAACAAATTCTCTGACCCTAGAAAAGGTATTAAACTTCCCTGAATATTTTTTATCCCATCTGTTGAAACTATGCTAAAAATATTATCTATTCTGGATATATGAGGAGTGAAAAAGAAATACTTGAGAAAATGCTTTGGAAATAAGCTCTGGAAAAGGATGTGAAGAAGTTAGAGGAATTATGCCTCAAGAAAACATGAGAAAAAGGAAAAAAACATCTACATTAATGTAAAGTTACATTAGTATTCCAAGGGGGCTTGTATAATACTAGGCACAAAGTAGTAACTCAATAAATGGCTTTCAAGCATTCATTCATCATTTCATTCTTTCAACAAGTGTAGATTTTTCACTTTCAGAAAGGAATCCCTGGGGTCCCTAGTAAATAAAACATTTGCATCAGGAAATGACAACATCCCACTTTCTTGATTTTTGCTCATGGTTAAATTAGCAGGTGTGATGTACCCTACCAGGAAAGCAACTACTCACTCCACTTCCTGACCCAGCAAACCCTCCTGGCAGCAAGGATTTGCAGGTCCCCAGTGAGGGGTTGACAAACTGAGGAACTCACCAGCTAGCACAGGGGAAGGGCCTCCAGCACACTTAAAGTTCCCCAGCTCAAATTCCTTCTGTCATCTCCACCTGTAACACTTGCATGGCTCTAAAGCTTCATTGTTGAGATGAAACAGAAAAATGAAGAATTATCTGGATCACTCAGGCAACAATGCAGTCTCACTTTGACTTGCTTGAGGGTGGCAGAAATCAAGGCTAAAAGCATGGGAGTCTCTTCCACCCTTTTCTCCCCTGAGTTATCAGTCATTTTCCAAGCACTCTGCTTCCTTTTATTCAGCCCACTCCCAGAGAATAGTTTCTGTCCAGGTCTCTACTGCCAGTAAGAAGTGTAAATTGAAGCAATTATCTGGATTGTTCAAGGAAAAAAAAAAAAATGCTTCAGAAATTCTTCTGCCTGAGTGATCTAGGTAATTGCTTCAATTTTCACATCAGCTCCCCGTCTTCAGCAGCCCCTAGGATAGCCATTTAACTCAAACCACGGGGTCTGCAGGTTATTGAGCAGGTCTAATCATTTCTGATTGCCCAGGCCCTGTTCCATTCTTGTAAGTGAAAAAAAAAAAAAAAAATCTGACCACAGTGAAGATTAAAAACCAAACGAGCAGATGAAATGTTTTTAAAGATGTTGAACGATTCCTTTAAAACTTTCAAAAATAATCTGTTGCCATGGAATAGAAAATCTGGATGTCTTTTAAAATTTATCACCTCAGCTCAAGATGTTCAGATAACCCAGCTCAGGGAGGAAGAAGTAAAGACCATCACAGCTCTTTAGCATGACATTAGCTGATCTGAAGGAGAAAGCCCTTCCTCCTTCCAGAGAGCTGATACATTGACTGGGATTCATTTTCCTGGATTAGATCTTAGTATTAATTCTTGTGGGGGATGAGGGAGTCAGGGCTCTGGAAAAATAAGATGGGGGAACAATTGAATCTTAAAAGGGAGAGGAAAAGAAATGTGGGAGGTCAAACCTTTGTGACCTGCCGGTAGGGCAGGGATACCTGTGAATGAGCACTAGCAATCACACAGTCAGCCAGGGGTCAGCGGCAGGTCCATTAGGAGCTGAGATGCAGGAGGTGAGGAGCATCAACGACCCTTGTCAGGGCTGACTCTGCACAATCCCAGGTGACCTGCCTAGCAGCTATTCCCTCATCTTCCAGAATTCATTCAGGCCACATTTGAATACAAAACTCCGTATGGGTAGTTCTTTTAAAACTCCACTCAGAGGAAAGCACTAGGAAGGACATAATCTTTCCTAACATGAGCCAGGAAACAGAGATGAGGAACTTCTATTGCACATCCACAGTGAGCTACCTAAAATTCACCAAGGAGACTTCATGTCTCCCAAGTCCTGTCTCCACTGTACAGTCATACAGGGTCCCTTTCTCTTCTGACACTTCACATGGCTCCTTTCTCAAAGCCAGTTCATGGTGGTCCAGCTTTGTCCCAGGCTTGCAGCTCCAAACCCATCACTGCGCTCAGCAAAACAGAACCAGGCCCCTCTCCCAGGGCTCCATCCTCCAAGGAGACTGCAGAAAGGAAGAATGAATATGAACACATTTCTTCTGTTACCCATATGGAGATAGACAGCGGCACCCTCAGCAAATCAGTTTCTTGTAAATATGTTAAAGACATTAGAGAACTTGAGGGATGAAGGGGTCTCCCCACTGAGAGTCTCCTCTACTTTTGAAGTAGTAAATGAAATGGAGTTTTCATAGAGGTCAAGTAAAAATACCCAAAATTGAGATGCCTTTGTTCAACACTTGTATCTGTTATCTATTGCTGTGTAACAAATTACACTGACACTTAAAACAGCACTTGTTATTTTTACAGTGGTTCAGGAAACTGGGTTCCCTGTAGCTGGGCCCAGTGGCTCTGGTTCTCTCATTCAGGGCTGTGGTTGTCATAAGGCTCGACCAGGGAGAGAACCACTTCCAAACTCAGTCGTATGATTGTTGACTAGACGCTGTCCTCAATTCTGGGTCATGGTGGGTATTGTCAGATAAGGGAGAGAGATGGAGCAAGACAGAAACCACAGTTGTTTATAGGTTAATCTTATCCATCACTGTTGCCAGATTCCATTGATCAGAAATAAGCCACTAGTTCAGTACACATTCAAAGGGAGAAGCTTACACAAAGGTGTGGACACTAGGAGGTCTGGAACATTGGGGGCCATTTGGCAAGCTGCCTACCACAACAACCAGAGGCCTACTGACCATTTATACTGAAATGGGGCAGAGAATAGAGAAGGAATACAACTTTATTTTTTGTGTTGTTGGTGCTGGGATCAAACCCAGGCCTTTGGGCACAATAGGCAAATGCTCTATCACTGAGCCCCAGCCTCAGCCCAAGGAATACAACTTTGAAACCAAAGGAGATCTCTCCCTCAAAAAACTCCAATCTAACTGGGCAATAAACTACAGGGAAATTAAGAGAGATAACATTCTAAGCAAAAACCCAAGACAGCAGACATCAAAGAAAAAAGTAATATATTATCCCTCATAAAAATATAGTCTTCTACATCAAAACCCTTACACAATAATAAATAAAACAATCACCTAAGGAAGGCTTTTGTAACATATATGACAAAGAGTCGATATCTTTAATAAAGAATTCTCACAAATCAATATGATAGTTGTAAACGCACAGTAGAAAAACCAGCCAAGAGCATTAAAACGCAATACACAAAAGAATTACAAATTATCCTGAAATGCATGAAAAACTCTTCGGCTTCATTGGTAACCACGGAAATGCCTATTAAATTGACAAAGATGACAGAGAATAATAGCACTCCATGTTGTAAAGTGTACCAGGAAGGCAGCCTTTCTTTATCCTACTGCTGAGAGGGTAGATTTATAACATTTTTCTGGGAGGGCAACATAAATCTAACTCTGAAAGGTGTACAGGTACAGACTTCCTGCCCAAAGAGGCAGAGGTTCGAAAGCACACCTAACTTCAGGGGATAGAAAATGCAGAGTCGTGTGGAGACTCTGCAAAATAAAATTGGAAAATCTGCCAAGTCATTCAGAGCCTCTAACAGCAGGCTGGAGTGTCTGGGTGGCTTTCAACTGGCAGTGGGAAGCCCTAGAGGTTTGCAATTCAGGGAGTCAGATAAAAGAAGAGCCCTGAGCACACTTAGAGGCACCAGTGAGAAATTGAGAGAGCCAGGGTAGAATTGGGGAGATGCATCACTCTTTCCTTGGGGCTCTGACTCTTTCTCTCTCTCTCTCTCTTTTTTTTTTTTTTTTTTTTTTTTTTTTTTGCGGTGCTGGGGATCAAACCCAGGGCCTTGTGCTTGCAAGGCAAGCACTCTATTGACAGCTATCTCCCCAGCCCATGACTCTTTCTCTTTGACCTCACTATCTGGCAGAGGCAAAAATAGCCCTCTTCTTGGTGGAGACCAGGACAAATAGCTCCAGCCTTTTGGGCTCCTTCGGTCTGGGCACGTGAGGTCTACAGGCTAGTGAGCCAGATATCATCTCCCACAGGGCAAGGAATGAGTTACTGGATGGCAGCAACAGAGGTGCACGATCCAGGGCAGTTAGTTAGGATTCTTTGGGTTCCAAACAACAGAAATCAGCCTCCATAGCTAAAACGAAAAGCAGGAAAGGAGAGAGTTAATTTTAATTCTTGAAGGAATAAGGCTTGGCTGCAGCTGAGCTGAGAAATGAACTGGAATCAGGATGGAACACTGTGAAGTTTCTCTTTTGGTCTTGCCTTTGCTGCTCGCTGGGCTCACCTCCTCTTCTTGCATGTTGTCTTTCTAGGCTGACACAGAATTTTCACCCAGCCAAGTCAAAAGAGTGTGTATGCCTAACCACGGGAAGAACTAGGAAGCCTCTCCCACTCCCTGTCTTTGCTTCCGCGGAAGGACTCACAGGCTCAGGACAGGTGGCCTCTGTTGGATAAATTAAGTCTACCAAGGGCCACCATCATGGTTGTCAGAAGTAACCCTTGAACCAAGTGGACGGGATGGGAAAGAGTGGACAGGCAGGGCCCAGGAAAGAGGAAGCCCTGAGAAAACAACTATGACTTTGATAGCAGTGAGACCTGGGGAGTGAGCAGGCTGTGAGAGACCTCATCCTTTCCCTGTGTTGTTCTCCCTCAGACAGAGGGATGCCACCACTCCGTGTTCTCCACAGTACCACTTGCTCCACATTCAGTCCTACCAGAGGGCAATGCCCACACTTTCCTGCCAACACAGGCACCCTCCCCACCCCTCCCCACCACCATGACAGTAACACCCAGATCTAGTAGGGCCTGATACGGCTGGTGGCCAGGCTGCCGCCAGCTGGCCTCACTTCAGAAACTGGCTGCCTCACTTGGTCCAGCTGCTCAGAATGGCTCAGGACACAATGTGGCTTTATTGTTTCTTTAGAGGAGAGAGAGAGCGCGCGCGCAATTGAATTATGAAAGAATTAACCGGATAAGACACTTTAAATTAACCCAGAAAAAAGATGAATTTGGTATAGCACTTGTAAAAACCAACCCTGTCATCACGAGTGAAGCTTCCAGACTCTGCTAGTAAAAGCACATAGCTGTGGGCAGGATGGCAGCTTGAGTCCATTTGGCAAACAATTCCCAGCCCTATTTGAAGAACTTCTTACTCCTACAATACACATACTGGCAACATTCATCCTCCTGATTCTGATTAATGAAAATTAACGGTTTGTGCTATTATTTGTCCACTTGTACTGGTGTTCATTTGGCCGCCTCAGCAAAATGCTATCTCCAGCCTCAAAAGTTAACTCCTAGGTTCTATTTTCTATTTACCCCATGCCACAAGCACTCAGTGTCTCTGTATTTATGTGAATATATTCATACATGCACACACACATAGAAGACAGAGATCATTGTTCTAGTGTTTGAAAATTGATTGATTGATTCATTCATTCATTCCTTTGTTCCACAGGTATCTACAAAGTGACTGCTAAATGAAAGACACTGTTCCAGGTGCTGGGGATACAGCAGAGATGAGACTGATGTGGTCCAAGCTCTCTCAAGGCTTACTGGAGCAGCTAGACAATAAGCAAATACCCCCATGAAGTGATGTGTCCAAACAGTAATCAGAGCCATGAAGAAAAGCAAAGATATAAAGAAGCATGAAAGGATAGAGAGGGATGGGGATACTGTTCTAGTTCAGGTGATGGGAAATTAAAAATAATTTGGAGATATGCTTCAATTCTTAAAGTCTAACAGAAGAAGAAATGTAGGAAAAAGAAGCAAATACATGCACATGAAAAAAATTTAAAAGAAATAATAGAAGGAGGAGGGGAAGAAGGAAGGACACGAGTTAGGTATTGCCATGTAATAAACCACCCCAAAATTTAATAGTCTAAAATGGCAACTGTTTATTATTTCTCATCCAGCCCCAAGTCAGCTGGGCTGTCCTGAGGGAGTAGGTCAGGCTCTGCCTACCCTGGCTGGGCTCACTCAAATTTCAGAGGATGGCCCAGTTGTTGGCTGGTTCTGAGATAGTCTTGGCTCATCTCTGTATGTGCCTCACTTCACCCCACCAGGATGACCCCAGCACATCCTCAAGGAGAGGTGGAGATGTAAAAATGTGCAAGACCAGCTTGGCAAGAGGTAGGTAGAAATGTGTGCATACCCTGCACACATCTATTTGCCTCACATTTGCTAACACTGGCCAAATCAAGCCACATGACTGAGACCAGAGAGAAAGTCACAGGGGACTACCAACTTACGTGGCAACATGCATTACTATAGGCTGAATGTGTCTCCCCTTCCAATTGGTATGTTTAAGCCTTTACCCTTGCTGTGCTCTATCTGAAGATAGGATCTTGGGTGGTAATTAAGATTAAATGAATTCACAAGGTCAGGGCCCTAATCCAGTAGGACTATGGCCTTATAAGAAGAAAGAACCAGGTCCAGGGGTGGCAACATGGGAGACTGAGGCAAGAGGACTGCAAGTTTGAGGAGAATCTCAGCAACTTAGCAAGATCCTGCCTCGAAATGAAAATTAAAAATGGCTGGGGGTATAGCTCAGTGGTAAAGTACCCTTGAGTTTAATCCCCAATACCAAAAACAGGAGGAGGAGAAGGAGGAGAAGGAGAGTAAGATTCCTTTCTCTCCACCATTTGAGGCCCTTGTGAGAAAGTGGCATTTGTAAGCCAGGAAGAGAGTCCTCACCCAAACCGAACTAAACTTGATGTTGGACATCCAGCCTCCAGAATTCTAAGAAAATAAGATTCTATTGTTTAAGCCACCCAATCCAAGGTACTTTGTTTCAGCAGCCTGAGCAGACTAAGATAAGTATGGATGTATGGAGGCCCTTTACGGGAGGCATTCATGTAACCATCCACCAAAGGAAGGAAGGAATAAAGGAAGGAAAGAGGGAAGGAGAGAGTGAGTCAGGGCAAGTCTACACAATTTTTAAAATGTCAACAGTTGTAAATATGGATAAACTTCACTTTATCTGAAAGTGGGTCTTTTGCTTTGTGACTTATCTACAGTCTCCATCTGTGATCAAAGGCAGTGGTCAGCAGGGGAAGAGCACTGAGATCAAGAAAAGATAAAGCACCTGGAACTGTCTCATTTTATTCCAGAAATAAATAGAGATGACTTGGAGATTTTCCACCCTGGGACCAAATACATTGTGTGAAAAGCTTTAGGTCTGCCTGGAGGACTCTCAGGACAGCTGCTCCCTGTCTATCTCAACGTGTCAGTCAAGCTTTAGGAATAGATGTTTTTCAGAAACAGAGCTTCCTATTTAATAGGATTTGAGGACACCTGTAGGTCTCCCTGCCCTAAAATATAAATATAAATTGGCTATAATGAGCAAACTACCTTTACACACTTTGGCTTAAGTTATTACAAGATCCTATTCAAAAGAAAATATTCGTCCACTCGTTGATCATCAGACTCTCCAAGAAATTACACCACATATCTCTAAGGACTCTCCAACTCAAAAGACAATGTTATATTCTTGCTGCCATGGGAAATACTAAGATAATCGAGACATGGTACCTGCCTTCCTAGAGTTTACCATCTAACAGAGGAACAGAGACGGGGACAAGAATAGCATATTGCATCTCTGACAGGGATTTGGGTTTTCTATATTCATTCAGAGGAGTGAACCCCTGGCAGTCACAGTGTAAAGCCATGCCCTTGCAGGAGACAGAGTCTGTTAGATGGGGAGGGCGGACATGCCCACCATCAGCACCCTGGAAGAGGGAGACAGAAGGTTCCAGTTCTCCCCAGGCCTCTCCAGAAGCCTGGATCAAGGGGTTCAGTGTCAGAGGGATTTAAGGTCATGAAGCCTCACTGATGGATGACTCATTAAGTATGACTCTTATACTCCCCTCTTCTATTTTCAGGAATTAAAAGTAGATGAAGGGAGGCTAGGGAGTGACACCGCCTGTCTTCTCATCAGTGAAGGCGTGCGCCTCCGTGCCTGGGGAAGGTCAGTTGCAGGTTTGCTCAGCCCTGGGAGCTGAGAGTGTGGCTTCCACATATGCCCACTCTGTGGTGCCTCCACAGGCACCGTGTCTCAGCTTGGACTCCTCAACAGCAAAGCCTGAGCTGGGGACTTCTGTGGCAGGGATTTAGTGGTGGGTGGGGGAAGCAGAAAGAACAGGACAGGGGAGGAGATAAGCAAGGGCGTGGGCTCTACAGGACACTGGCTTCAGCCTGAGCCATGAGGAACTCTAGTGCACAAATTGCACCACCTGGAGGCCAACGGTGGTGGCCCTTTGAACCCCAGGGTCGGTCAGTTGGTGGCTGTGTGCTGCCTGCATCTATCTAGAGAGACTCCGGGCTTTGTTCTTTGGAAGGGGGTGATTCTCTAAAGGAAAGAGCAGTGAGTTGCTGTGAGCAGCTGGAGAAGGCATGCACAGACAGGGAGTCCATGGTGGGGGTTGCTCGGCACAGAGAAGGACCTGCATGTGTGAAGGGCAGGGCATGCTCAGAGCCCTCATCCTGGGAACGGGCAGGCACCAAGTAAAACGATGCCGACGAAAACACCGTCCACTGTGAAGTGCCAGCAAATGTTCTGAATGTCTATTTCTCACAGGGTTGATGTGAAGACCAAATGAGGTACAATAGACATCAAATGTGTCTGTGAACTATAAAAATACTCTAAAAGTGTCAGTTATTTAAGATGTGGTTTTGATAGTCATGATTGCTTTGAGCAAGCATTCATAGATTATGTGTGATAGGCCAGGCACCGTGCAAGACAGCAGGAATAAACACAGCCCTCGTGGACCTTACGGTTTAATGAGGGAAACAGACACTGCACAATCACACAAATACCTACTGCACTGCAACCAGGGTGTGCGCTTTGGAAAGAAACGTGCAGGATGCTGTGAGACAGCGTGGAGGAATTGGTCCAAGTGCTCAAGCTGTTGGGAAGGGCTCCCTTGGCAGAAGTCATTAAGCCAAGATGGTTAGAAGAACAGATAACAGAATTCATGAAAGCCCTGCGGGCAGAAGAATACTGGTGGTTTTGAAGTAAAATCTGTGGGTCTGGAGCAGATGGGAATGGGGATGGATAGCTCAAGGATAGAAGATTTAACCATGCAGATTTGATTTTAAAAAGTACATGTTAATGCTGTCATAAATTGAGGCATGCAAATCGTTTACTTTTTTACCTCCTTTGAGATGACCAACCATATGGTTTCAATGGATGCTAACATCTGTTATGAATTGTCACCATCACAGATCACGTGGCCTCAGGTAGGATGCATTTAGTTTATTGCTCACCCACATGGCAAGTAAGTTCCCTATCTAAAGCATCTTTCCCAGGTATCCCTGCCTTTTTATGTCCTTAGCAGTCATCCTAGACTGAGCCCCCATGACATCACTCCTACTTTACTGCAATAGCTCCTTCTCAGCTCACTCTGCCCCTGTGTTCTCTTATCTCATATTTATTCTCCCAATAGCCACAGGAAAACTCAATTTCATTTTTATTATTCCATAAATCAGAGCTGATGTAGTGCGGAAACAAACATTATTGGGAGGCATAGCTACAGGAAAAAAATGGAAACAAAATTATACATAATTGTAGGAAAGATGGTTACTTCTACCCCCACCACAGATCACAAGAGAGTTGGCTAAAAAGCAAATAGAACTAATAGGAGAGCTCAATAATGTGACCGGTTGAAAAAATAACTGAATGAAAATCAGTCACTTTTTTCTTCATCGGAAGTATTCATCTTCACAAGATTGACGGAAAGCCATTGACGAGATCTGTCAATACACTCAGTGCTATGGTCCAAATGTTGAGTCCCCCCAAATTCACATTGCAACCTAATTCCCAATGTGGTGATGTTAGGAGGCTGGGTCACTGGGAGAGAATTAGGTCATGGGGATAGAGTCCTTATTGGAATTATTGCACTTATAAAATAAGCCCAAGAGAGCCCATTTGCTCCTTCCATCAAGTGAAGACACGGGGAGGTGCTATGTGAGGAGGTGGGCCTTCACCACACACCAAGCCTATTGGTGCCTTGATCTTGGACTTTCTAGGCTTTAGGACTGTGAAAAATAAATTTCTGTTGTGTTGTAGTTAGCTTTGCATCCCTGTGACCCAAAGACCTGACAAGAACATAGAGGAGGAAGTTTACTTTGGCTCATGGTTTCAGTGGTTCAGTGGTTGGCTGACTGCATAGCCCTGGGATTGAGGTGAGCCAGTACATCATGGTGAAAGGACATAGTGGAGAAAAGCAGCTCAGGACAAGGCAACCAGGAAGCAGAGAGAGAGAGAGAGAGAGAGAGAGAGAGAGAGAGAGAGAGAGAAAGCGCTCCACTCGCCAAGGACAACTATAAACCCTAAAGGCACAACCCCAATGACTTCACTTTCTCGGGCTACACCCAACCTGCCTGCAGTTACCACCCAGTTAATCCATGTCAGTGAATTAGTCCACTGATTAGGTCATACCCCTCACAATTCAATCATTTCACCTCTGAACCCTCTTATATTGTCTCACACATGAGCTTTTCGGAGACACCTCATCTCTAAACCATAACATGTTGTTTACAAGCAACCCAGTTTGTGGTAGTTTGCTATGGCAACTGGTACCAATCAAAGACTTGAGGTTTCACACAGATGGAGAGAGATGGACACTTGCCTGAAGTGGACAGTAAGGGGAGTAAGAGGCCAATATCTGGAATTGGACTTCATGGGTTTGAAACCCAATTCTACTGCTTTATATCTGAGTAACTTTGGACAAACTACCTAACCTCTCTGTGCCTCAATTTCCTCATCTGCAAAATGGAGATGAATGTACTATCTCAAAGTTCCTATGAGGATTAGTGAGATAACACACATAAAGTGTTAGTCTGGCCTGGCAAAATCTAACCCTATGGAAGTGGTTGCTATTATTATTTAGTATTATTAACTCTCAGCCACATCTTGTCACCTGCCCTGAAAATTTGCCTTAGACTCTGAGTGGGTCATAAATTCTTCAATGAAAGCAGTCTCATTATCTCTTAGCCCCACCCCTTTGATTAATTTACTAGTTCAGTTCAAGTCCAAGGCCCAGGTACTGTGTTAGTTCTACCATCATTATCGGCCCCTACTTAGTTAAGGGTATTGTCTCCAGAAACAATCAATATTTGCAAAGGTTCAACTCAACATCCAGCAAAGATAACATTTTCCTATCTGAAATTCTAATTTTTAACTCCTTGGAACTAGTCAGTTTCACTTAGAAGGGGATCTTTGTTTTATAAATGTTCAACTAAAATTCCCACTTGGATGTAACTCTAGGACCAAAAGATCAACCTCTACAAGACAGATTTTAAATGACAGGAACTGTTTGCTTTATCTTCTGAATCATCAAGTTTTCAAAGATATTAGGATCCAGGATATGCTGGACACAGATGTCCTAATGAACCTTCATTTTCCAAAGGCTTTAGGACAGTGTAATGGTTACATCTAGATAGTTTGCCACTGGAATCTAAAGATGACAAGGGATGAAGAGTATCTGCTATCTGGAGATAGCAAAGAATGTAGCAGGGACCCCTAAGCCAAAGATGATAGTAGATAGATTATCTAATGTTATTTCACTATCTTCCTTTATCTCCTCTGTGTTATCCTGAGTTTTCAATACCCTTTAAAAAAAAAATCTTCCAGCCTGTTCTCAGCTGTGCCAAGTGGAATTAAGTAAAAGGTTGCATATCCTAATGCTTTGGGCTGAACACTTAAAAGTAAAGCAGGGGTCTCCAAGGCCAGCCTGTAGGTGGTAGGAGCAATCAGTGAGAGAGTTTCAGGAGGCAAATGAATCTTAAGAGTGGGAGTTAGGCTTTGAGGTCCAGCCAACACTCCCTACTTGGCGATTCCACCCCCGTAGCTAGCCTTAGAGGATCTGGACTAGATTTTATTAGTCTAACCACCTGGTTCCCTTGCAATGTAAACCCAAAGAGCATTAATATAAGGGAGAATATTATAGTTATGAATCAATACTACAGGGAGTCAGGGGTAAATGTTATGAAAATTCAAAGGAAAGAGAAACCATTTCTAGCTGTCAAGGGATGAGGCAAGACTTCACAGGGGAGGTGACATTTTGAGGAAAAAAAATAGTGTCTTAACACACACAGATTTGTATTCTTTATAAAAAGACAATCCAACACTGATATGGCAACTTCAGGTCACCAAGTAGTCAAGCAAAAAGGTTTTCTATGTTTCTGCCCTCAAGTTTACCTCATTATCCAGGATGACTGCTAGAGCACCAGCCATCAATGCTATTTTCTAGGTGACAAGAAAAGCAAAGGTTTATATTTCTGGCTGAAATTAAGCAGTCTCTTCCAAGCTGCAGCAATACTTTCATTTGCAATGAAAGTGACTAGAACTCATTCATATAACCACACTGAGCTGCTGTAGATCTCAGCTGGGTATATTGCTGCCCCAGATAACACTGAAATTCTGTGTTTGAGGAGGAAGATGAAGGGGGAACTGAGTATAAAATTCAGTATAAAATGTCAATTAGTGGTCACTGGCTAGGAATTCTGAAGGTATCTTTAAAAAAAAAAAAAAAGTAATAATATCAATCAAATGCCCCAAAGAAAACTGTCTCATAATTATGGGACAGAAATAAGGATTGGACGGGTGTTCCACTTCCAGTTTGGTGGCTGCTGGAGCCCTGCATTTCCATTCCCCATCAAAATAAGTAAAACTCGCAGGAATGAGTTGTGTGTGTGTGTGTGGCTTTTTTTTTTTTTTTAATGACCATTTTAAATCTCTGGAAATTGTCTTAATGGCATACAACAAATAAAGAAGCATTTATTCAAGGAAATCTATTAAACTATAAAAACAGCAACCATTTGTGGCATTTGATCCATGACCCACTCCTTCTTTCTCCCATTTCAGGTTGACAAAAGTGACCAAATAAGAGTAGCCAAGAAGATAGAGTTCTCTCTCCCATTCAAAGGTTACCATATTTGACTGGGAAAATCAGGTCACCAGTCCTTCTGATCCTTTCCAACTCCAATACAATTTCTGGTGAGCTTTCTTTCATCCAGTCTTAACCCATAGGATGAAAAGTCTCTCCCAGGCATGGAAAACCAAGAATGCCAGGGCACTCAGTCACCTTTCCTCTAGTTTACTCACTGGTAGGAAAGAGGCAAGCAAGACGACCTGCACTCTCATGCCACCTACCCAGCTGTCAGAGCAGGTGGCTCAGAGATTTTGCTCAGTCAGAAAAGGCAGCCAACAGAGAGGACGCCCAAGCTCTGGCTCTGGCGTCCTAGAAAAAACAGGGGAAAGAGACAAATAGCCCCCAGGGTCAGAATGAACTTCAAAGATTGGGAGGATTCTGGGAAGATGGTGGAGGAAGAAGCACCAGGAATCTGTTTTGGCACGTAGACAATACACTGTCAGAATTTGTCTGGTGTACTATTTTGGAACTCTGGGGTCCACTGAAGGTTTATTACTTCCTGGAGGAGGCCTGAAAGTTAAACTGAAGCTGAGTTTAGCCAATTTCAGCCATCAGCACAGTAGCAGTTACCTATCCCTCACTCCCAGTCCCTTGACAGGCAGCCATGCCTTCTGTGTTCCTGGAATAATTTACAGTCTGCAAGATCCAGGGTGAGCAAAAAGGGTCCTGTGCTCCAAATATCAGGAATCTGTGCTCTGATCACTGGTCACTGCTTCTGATTACAGAGATGCAGACTAAGTTGTACCTTCTCGCTTGTTGCAAGTCCCTCCCACTATGGGTAAAGTGACTTCTAGGAGAAGGAAAGGGTCAGTGCCTACATCCTTCATTTTTTCCCCCTCCTTTGTGAGTTAGATGTTAAGATATTCAAAAGCAGCCAGACATATGAGGGAAGTGAAAAAGTCACCATGCATGCCCACAGGAAGGGGCAGGCTCAGAAAACACTGAGAAGACTTCAGACTGATACTCAGCACAGAGACAGCTCGCAACAACAATAACAACAAAAGAAAAAGAAAGGTAAACAAAAAGAAAGAAGGAAAAAGAAAACAATCTAACCAAGTCAAAACAACAACAAACAAAATAAAACAGAAAACCGTAAATCCTGGAAGAGGAAAAGAATCTGATTTTCAGAATTTCTACTTTACAAAATCTAATGTCTAGCTTTCAACAAAAATATCACAAGAAACAAATAACAACAGAAAAGTGTGACTCATTTCAAGGAAAAATTAAGTCAACAAAACTGTCCCTGAAAAAATAACTGATGGTGGATCTATTTGACAAACACTAAACCAGCTCTCTTAAAGATGCCCAAAGAACTAAAGGAAGACATGGAGATAGTCCAGAAAACTATGTATTAATAATACTAAATATCAATATAAAGAGATAGAAAACCTAAAAAGAAACCAAAAAGTAATTCTGGAGCCCAAAGTTACAGTAACTGAAATGATAGTCACTAAAGGAATCCAAAGGCAGACTGACCAGGCAGAAGGAAAAATCAGTGAATGTGAAGATAGGACAGTAAAAATTATTGAATCAGAGGAACAGAAAGAAAAAAAGTTGGAAGAAAAATAAACAAAGGTAAAGTACCTATGGGATACCCTCAAGAAAACAACTGACATATACTTGTTGGAGTCCCAGAAAAAGAAGACAAGAAAAAATTAACAGAGAGAATATTTGAAGAACTCATAGCCAAGAACTTTCCTAATTTGATGAAAGACATGAATATAAACAACCAAGAAACTCAAAGAACTCCAAATAAGATGGACTCAAAGAGAACCACACAAAGATACAGTATAGTTAAACCACTGAAAGACAAAAAAAGAAACCATCATGAAAGAAGCAACGTCCTGCAAGGAATCTTCAATTAGATCACTAGCAGATTTCTTATCAAAAACTTTGGAGGACAGAAGGCAGCGGGCTGATATATTCAAAGTGCTAAAAATGAATAAACAAACAACCCCAAGCAAAACAAAATCCTGTCAACTAAGAATTCTATGCGACAAATCTATCCTTTAAAAATGAGGGTGAAATGAAAACACTTAGCTAAACAAACCTGGAGGAGTTAATTATTGCTAGACTTTCTTTGCAAGATACTCTAAAGGGAATACTGCAGTTTGAAATACCTCAAAGCTACGTGAAGAAATAAAGATTTTAGTAAGGGTAAGCACATGGATAACAATAAAGGTTAGTATTATTGTAACAAGGCTATGTAACCCCACTTTTATTTTCTACATGACATTAGAGACTAATACGTTTTAAAAGACAATTACCAGTCTAAAAGCTACCTTTGTAACTTTGGTTTGTATCTCCACAGTTTGTTTTCTATATAATTTAAGAGGAAAAAATGAATCAAAAATGTTAGTTCGTTTTTTGGCACACAACATATGAAGACATGTGACACCAACAACTGAAAGGAGTAGAGAAAGATCTGTTAAAAGAGCAGAATTTTCATATGCTATTGAAGTTGAGCTGGTATGAATTCAAATTAGATTGTTATAGCTATGTTGTTTTAGTCCATTAATGCTGCTGTAACAAACTACCACAGACTGAGTAATTTAAAAAGAACAGATATTTAATTCTCATAGTTCTGGAAGTCCAAGATCAAGCTACCAGCAGGTTCGGTGTCTAGTGTGGAACCCAGCTCTCTGATTCTAAGCTGGCATCTTCTTACTGTCTTCACATAGTAGGAGGTGAAAAGGCAAGAGAGGAAAACTCTTTTAGAAGCCTCTTTTATAACTTCATATGCAGTCCTCATAACTTCAACACTTCCTAAAAGGTTCCACCTCTTCCTGCTGCCACAATAGGGATTAAATTTCCACATGAGCTTTGGAAGGGACCCATTCAAACTGTAGTATATTTTGCAATGTAACCATCAAGGTACACACACACACACACACACACATACACACACAATCGTGCAAAAATGTATATTAAAGGAAGTAATTTGAATGTTTCACTACAAAAATTCAGTAACAAACAAAGGAGATAGTAATGCAGGAATGAGGGACAAAAATAAGCTATAAGGCATGTAGAAAACAAATAGCAAAGAGCAAATTACAGAAGTAAATCCTTCCTTATCTGTAAGTACTATTTATATGTTTAATTAGTTATGTTGGGATACCGAGGATTGAGCCCAGGGCCCCATACATGTGAACCACGCACTGCTAGTGAGCTATGTCCTCAGCCCCAATAAGTACTTTATTTTTGTAATTTATTTTTTGCAGTATTAGGGATTGAACTCAGGGGTGCTTTACATCCCCAGCCACTTGTTATCTTGAGACAGTGTCTTGCTAAGTTGCTAAGATTGGTCTGGAACTTCCAATTCTTCTACCTTTGCCTCCCAAGTTTCTGGTATTGTAGGCACACACCACCATGCCTGGCCTCAGTAAGTACTTTAAATGTAAATATGTTAACTTCTCTAATCAAAAAATACAAGTTGATAAGATGGGTTAAAAAAAAAAAAAGCTATCCAACTAATTTCATGCTGTGTACAACAGACTCACTTTAGTTGTAAAGACACAAACAGCATAAAAGTAAAAGGATGGGAAAAGATAATCCATGAAAATTGTAACCAAAAGAAAGCAGGGTTGGCTATACTAATATCAGGCAAAATAGACTTTAAATCAAATGAGGTTACAAGAAACAAAGACATATACTAATACAAATTTTGATACAAGAAGAAATAATAATCAAAAACATTTATCTATTTTAGCAGACCATCAAAATATATGAAGTTAAAACTGACAGAAATGAAAGGGGAAATAGTTCTATAATAATAGTTGGAAAATCCAAAACACTCTCTATAATCTATATAACAAGCAGACAGCAGGTAAGTAAGGCAATAGAGGACTTGAAGGTCACAATAAACCAACTAAATCTAAGACATATACAAAACACTCTACTTAACAACAAAATACACAATTCTTACATGCACATAGGATATTTTCCAGGTTAGACCATATGTTAGGCCTCAATTTTTTTATTTTCAATAGAAGAAAAATATATATATTATACAAATTGTATTCTCTTCAACAAGTTGAAGCTAGAAATTAATAAAAGAAAGAAAATTGGAAATTTTATAAACTCATGGAAATCAAACAATGGACTCTTAAGCAACAAATGGATCAAAAGAAAATAAAAATGGAAATTAGGAGATACTCAGAGATGAATGAAAGTGAAAACAATGCACCAAAACATGTGACATGATGAAAATAGTGCTAAGAGAGAAATTTATAGCTGTAAACATTTACATTAAAAACAAGAAAGGTTGACCATTGAAGGAAGTCTTTCAAAGAAAGAAAGAGACCTCCAATAAGCAGCCTAACTTTATAACTTAAAGAATAAGAAAGAAACAAACTAAATCAACAGCTAGCAGAAGAAAGGAAATAATAGAGATCAGAGCAGAGACAAATAAAATAGAGAATTGCATTTTTAGTAATCTTTTTCATCACTGTGACCAAAAGACCTAACAAGAACAATTTTAGAGGAGGAGGCAAAGATTTCAGAGGTCTCAGTCCATAGATGGTTGACTCTTCTGGGCCTGAGGTGAGGCAGAACATCATGGCAAAAGGGTATGATGACTAGGAGCAGAAAGAGTTCCACTTACCAGGAACAAAATGTATCTTCCAACAGCACAGCACAGTGACATTTCTCCTCCAGTCACACTCTACCTGCCTTCAGTTGCCACCTAGTTAATCCCTATTAGTGAATTAATCCATTGATTGGGTTACAACTCTCATCATCTAATCATTTCAACTTTGAAACTTCTTGCATTGTTACACACATGATGTTTTGGGGCATACCTCATATCTTAACCATAATAAATTGAAAAACAATGGATAAAATAAATGAAATCAAAAGTTGATTATTTTAAAAGTTTAATAAAATTAACAAAATGTAGCTAAATTAAGAAAAAAAGTTTTAAAAGTTTAATAAAATTAACAAAATTTAGCTAAATTAAGAAAAAAGAGAAAGACTTGAATTACTAAAATAAGAAATGAAAGTAAAGACATAAATATCAATTCTACAGAGACATATTTTAACAATGTTCTATAAACAATGTATGTCAACAAACTGAAAACCTAGATGAAATGGACAAATTCCCAGAAACACAAAGCCTATACATACTAAGCCATAAACAAAATAGAAAATCTGAGTATACTTATAATTAGTAAGAAGATTGAATTAGTAATCAAAAGTCTCTTGACAAAGAAAAGCCCTGGCCCTGAAGATTTCACTCGAAAATTCTGTCAAACCTCTAATGAAGAGCTAATACCAATCTTTTCAAAACGTTTACAAAAAATTGAAAGGAGAATTTCCCAATTCTTTTTATGAGGTCATTGTTACCCATATACCAAAGCTACACAAAGATATTATGAGACAACCATAAACCAATATTTCTTGTGAATATAGATACCAAAATCTTCAAGAAAATATTAGCACAAAGAATATAGTAGCCTATTACAAGTTTTAGAGACAATGACCAAGTAGTACTATTTCTGAACTGCAAGGATGGTTGAAAATTGATTAGTGCAATAACAAGAATGACAGAAAAAATTAATAAAATCATATGAACTGATGCAACAAAAGCATCTCATAAAAATCTACACATTCGTGGTTTTAAAAAATTGAACAAATTAGAAATAGAAGGTAATGACCTTTTCATTATTAAAAAACAATATCAAATGCTCATACATCATCATTGAGCAAACATACTCAGTGATGAGACTAGACTCTAACACCAATACCAAGGCAAGGATGCCCACTTTCATTTTGTTCAACATAGGACTGGAACTAGCAGAGGAGAAGATCAGTGAACTTGAAGATAGACTAATAGAGATTACACAGTCAAAAGAACAGAGAGAAAATAAATGAAGAAAAATGAACAGAGCCTCAGAGAAATACAGGGCATATTAAAACACACCAACATAAGTATAATAAAGATACTGAAAGAAGAAAGAGAAGGGAGCAGAGAAAGTATTCAAAGAAATGACTGAAAACTTCCCCAAGTTTGCTGAAAACATTAATCTGTACATTCAAGAATCTCAACAAGGGCGGGGAGATAGCTCAGTTGGTAGAGTGCTTGCCTCGCAAGCACAAGGCTCTGAGTTCAATCCCCAGCACCGCCAAAAAAAAAAAAAAAAAAATCTCAACAAACTCCAAGCAGGATAAATGCAGGGATTGACACTTCATAGTAAAAATGCTGAAAGTCAAAGAGAAAAAGTTTAAAAGTAGCAAAAGAAAAAACAACTCACAAAAATGGAAGCCTAGTAAGACTAACAGCTAACTCCTTTGAAGAAACAATGAAGGCCAAAAGGCAGTAGGATGACATTTTCAACATACTAAGGGGAAGAAGGAAAACAAAACAAAACCATCAACCAAGAATTTATATCAACAAAATTACCTTTACAAAGTGGAGATGAGCCGGGCACGATAGCACACACCTGTAATCCCAGTGGCTCGGGAGGCTGAGGCAGGAAGAGTATGAGTTCAAAGCCAGTCTCAGCAATGGTGACGCACCAAGCAACTCACTGAGACCCTGTCTCTAAATAAAATACAAAATGGAACTGGGAATGTGGCTCAGTAGTTGAATTCAATCCCTAGTACTCCCCCTGCAAAAAAAAATAAAAAGTGGAGATGAAATAAAGACATTCAAAATAAATAAACACTAAAAGACTTTATCACTAGCAGATCTGCCTTATAAGAAATAGTAAATGAACTGCCTCAGGTTTAAAGCAAGCAAATCAAGATGGAAGTTTGACTCCATAAAAAGAGCAAAGAATACCAGTAAAGGTAATTATGTAATTATGTAATCATATTAAAAAGTATAGATTCATATTTTTTTTCTCTTAACTGATTCAAAACCAATTGTACAAGACATGTTTATGATTATTGGAATGATGAAATATAGAAATGGCAATAACAACACAAAGGAGAGAGATGAGAATTGTATCAGAATGAAGAAATGATATACAATGATAACTTAAACACACAGGAAAAAAGAGATCAGAAATAATAATAAAAAAATTTATAAAAACATACTTGTCCTCCTCTCTTGTCTCAGTTTCTTGTCATATATGAGTGCTAGAGAGAAAAAATGGAAAGGGAAGATGTCATGAAAATAGAAAGGAGACTAGTAAAGTGGAGGAAGGGACTGGGGGAGAAAGGAAGGGAAGGGAAGGTACTAGGAAATGAAACTGATCAAATTACACCATGTGCATGTACAGATATATAACTGATCCCACTATTATGAATAATCATGTGAATTATAATGTGTTATAATGTATAATCATAATGCATCAATAAAAAAACTAAAATAAGACCTTTAGGTTAGGCCCTAAACCAATGTGACTTAATGACCTTATAAAAAAAAAAGGGAAAACTGCACACAGACAGACATATAGAGAAAATATCATGTACAGACAGACACAGAGAGAAGTTCATGTGAAGACAGAGGCAGAGACAAGTCAAGGAATGTCAGGGCTACCTGAAGCTGGAGGTGACAAGGAGGGGTCCTCTACTGTAGATTGCAGAGGGAGCTCAGCCCTACTGACTCCTTAATTTTGGACTTATAATTTCCACAACAATGAGATAATAAATGTCTGTTGCTTATGCCTCCCAGCTTGTGGCATTTGGTTATATCGAAATGCAGGGCAACAAGCAAGGTGGCTATTGCCGAGGGCCAAACGAGAAGCAGGTCCTTAGGCAGGGACACAGCAAAATGAGGTCTGGTTCTTGGTGCATTTTAAAAGCAGAAATGACAGGAGTTGCTGATACATTGGGTTGTTGGGGGCACAGAGGCAAAGTTCCTTGCAAGGAACCCCAAGACCAATGAGAAGTCTTTAAATTTGGAATGTTCAAGGGAAGAGATTAATCAAGGGACTCTCTTGAGGTTCTGGGGAAGTAGGGGATGTGCTCAAGAAAAACAAGCAGAGGGAATCTAGGTCACAATATCTTCCCTCTGTTTCTGTGGAGCAGCAGTAAGAGGGTCAGGCTGGAACACATTTAACACAAATTGCCATATTAGTCACAGGTGCATCACTGCAGGAGGCACACCCAAGTCCTGAAGACACTAAGCAGTTACACTGTGAGGTAGTTGGTCAGAGTGTAGTTTAACTGCAGAGGTGGTTGTTATCCAAGGCAGTTGCCATCCCTGAGATTGAGAACCAACACTCATGCGCCCAGGCCCAGCGATTTCTCCTAGGATGCCTGAGAAATTAATTAAGTTAATTGGATTTTTTTTGGGGGGGGAGTGTAGGTCTAGAGGGGTGGAAAGTGGGGACAGGTAGAGTCTGTCGACTCTTGAGTATTTGCTACTTCCCATTTTACCTTTGATAAGAGTACACTCAAAAGTTCAACTGCCTTGTTTTGCAGATGAGGACATTAAAGGCCAGAGAAGATGAGTAAATTTCCAGATATTCCTGACTTGATGCTCCTAAGAAAATCCTGAACCCTCCCTGAGGAACCTGCTAGGGCTGGAAAAGGCAGTCACATGATAGGAGGTGTCAATCAAGAGTGGCATTGAGGGGTTGGGGTGTGGCTCAGTGGTAGAGTGCTTGCCTAGCATGTATAAGGCACTGGATTCGATTCTCAGAACCACATAACAATAAAGATTCATCCACGACTAAAAAAAAAAAAAAAAGAGTGGCATTGAAATTAAAGAAGAAACACTGTACATGTGTCACAAGGCCAACACAGGGACATCAGCAGTGTCCCAGTCCCTCACCCAGTCCTGGCCCAGGCTCCTTTATAATAAGGCTATTGATGCCTCTCCTATTGAGCCACTTGAGGGGCATGGGATGTCATTTCTTTCTTTAAACATTCAGTGCCTGCAGATATGCCTTGCACACAGTAGGCATCAGCCCACCTTTGCTGTCAACACTGATGAGAGTGGATGGGAGAGATTTGCACAAGGAATGAGGCCACAATAAGAAAACCTACACATTGGCTTGGAGCAGACCCATCAGTCCGTACTCTTTAACTCACCATCCCTTAAAATTTATTACAAAGTAGTAATGGCTTTGGCAACTCTTGGGCTTTCCTAATTCTTTATCAGGAGTGCTACAGAGAGTGCCAACACTCCACTTTCTTGCACTGAGTCCATTGCTGCAATAATGTGATTACTGCTAAAGCTACCAGGGCACCTTGGCTCTAAGCTCTGATGGCACTGTGCAGCTGAGCCTCAGAGGATCAGCACAAATGCTTTCTGGAATACAGTTGGGCACCAGCAACCAAACTCTCCACTCTCAACTCCCAGGCTGTTTCTACCTGCTGCATGCACCTGCCAGCTGAGCTCTTGTGAACTTTGCCCACTTCTGACAGAGGCACAGCCAGCGGGCACCCTGGTGAAGTCTCTGTGGAATGAAGGTCAGACCAAGATGGGAGATGAGAACATCAAAGACCTACACAGCCTCTTGCCCAACCCACGTCTTCATTGCTAGAGTGAGGAGTGTCCCCAGAACTCTGCCTCTGGCTGCAGGCATGTGCCTGACATCCTGTTCCTGCCCTGCAAAGCAGACGGTATGAGTGAGCACCTCTGCCCCGGGCCTGAGAGAATAGCCCCATTCCTCTCCGCTGCTCAGGCTTGACTACCTGTGGAGTCTCCTCAATTTTGAATCCAGCTCAGGATGGAACTTTTGAGATTTTCCTGTTGCCTTCTTCTTGCTCTCAGAATCTAAACTCAACCTCTCAGACTTACCCATCTTTTCATAGCTGGCCCTCCATATCAGCAGGCTCTGTATCTGTGGATTCAACCCACTGCAGATCAAAAATACCTGAAAAATATTTGTGCCCATACTGAACAAGTAGAGACTTTTTCCCTGGTCATTAGTAATGCACAGTAATGCATAAATAATATAGTAGAACAAGTATTCACACAGCACTGACATTGTATTAGGTATTATAACTAAAACTAGAGATGATTTAGGTTACTCAGGAGGATGTGTGTACATTATCTGCAAATAGTATGTCATTTTATAAGGGACTTGAGCATCTTCAGATTTTGGTATCTGAGGGGTCCTGGAATCAATCCCTTGTGGATACTGAGGGACCACTGTACTTCATTCTCTGAGTAACCCCTTATTTCTCAGACTATCAGTCTTCTACCTGACCAATTACTGCCTAATCCCAAGCCTAGTGCATGTTATAATCCATCCCTCTTCAAAATCTTGGTCAGCATGTGTGGCAAAGGAGGTTACCACTCTCTCCTCACCCATACATACCCACATCTTCTTATAAGTCACATTTTGGCAGGAAGAAAGAACAAACACATGGTCACTCACCTCAAGCTGCTAATTAGGTAGACACACCTTGAAAAATTTAACCAGACAGAGTCATGAGTACCTAGTCATCTTTGTTGCATGAAAATAGCCCCCTGTATTGCACCTCTGTCCATTGTTATTGGACCCAGCCCAAGGAAACTTGACCCAGCTGTCAGATCAATCTGCAAGATTCTTTTACTGTAACTTTCATGACAGATGCATAAAGATGGTCCATGAGTCCTAGGAGTTTGAGGTCTAAAATAGAAAGGTAAACAAAGACCAAATGATAAAAACCATGAGACAAAAACCACGGAACCAGTGAGGTTTGAAAGCACAGATGGGTGGGGGGCAGGGACAATGTGACCAGGCCATTGACAAGTGAGATCATGAGAGCTCAGTGTGCAGCCTGACCTAGGGGAAGGACACTTGTGAGCTCCTCTTCTTTACCACAAACTCACAGCCCACAAAATGTGTTTTGTCACAATTCCATTGCTGTGACGAATACCTGATAAAAGTCAACATAAAAAGGAGTAATGATTTATTTTGGCTCACAGTTTTAGAGGTTTCAGTCTGTGGTCAGTTGGTTCTGTTGCTTTGGGGCCTATGGTGGTAGAGTAATTTATGGTGAGAGAATGCAGAGAAAACATTCATCTCATGACATCCAGGAGAGAAATAGAGACAGGAAGGGGCTGGGTTCCAATATCCCCTCAAGGCCACACCCCCAGTGACCTAACTTCCTTCCACAAGGCCTCACTTCCTAAAGGCTCCCCCACTTCCTAGCAGGGCCAATGGTTGGGGTTTGAGCTTTAGGGGTGCACTCAAGACCCAACTACAGCACACCCTGATCCAGGCTTACTTCACCCCATGAGTGGGAATATCAGAAATTATTTCCTTGGTAGGAAACAGGACTGGCTCAGGTGGAGTGGGTGGAAAAGGAAAACTTCAGGCCTGCCGTACCACCTTGCAGAGGCTTAAAGGTGTGAGAACTAGAAAGTTCAGTGGTTAATTTTTAAAATATAGTATTTAGCCTTAATTGGGACATAAGATCAATATTAGCCATTTTAACTGTAGCTCTTCCATTTGCCCACCCCAATTTTAAAATTAGCCAATCACCTAGATTGTGACCCTGCACAACTGCAAGAGTACTGCAAGAGTCAGTACTGCATTAGGGATAAAATCAGGAGGACTGCCTGCCCAGGCGTACCTGCTTGCAGGATTTTCTTTGGTAGCACACCTTTCTGCAGAAGTTAATTTTGCCTTGTCAATTACTTCTAAGCACTTATTTGATTCCTTGCAGCACCCCAGAATTTCTAACAAAGGGAAGAGGGAAAGGAGAGGAATGAATCAGGCCTATGCCAAGTAAGAAATGATGGTGGACATAGTAACAGGAGAAAGTGCGTCAAGAGGAAGGTGTTGAATATAATCTGTAAAGCAGCAGCAAGACACCCTGCTGCTCGACGTGCAGCCAGAACAGTGGACGGAAAAGATTGTGGTTTAAAGGAAATAGAATGAATTAAACACACTGCTTATGTGACGATCTTGCCATGCATCTTACTAGCTGAGTGACCTCTCCGAGCCTCAGTTCCCCTGCGTGCAAATGCTGCTGACAGCCATCTGATGCTTTCCCTGCCTGACCACACCAGGCAGCACCTCTGGTTTCAGCTGCAGCTGGTGCAGTCAGTTCTGTTCTGCAGAGTCTCACAGTCCTGCCAACAGCTCTTGCACAGAAAGGGAAGGCCAGCAGCTGCCTCAGCCCTTGTGCTGCTGGCACCTTCTCTCAAGCAGAGATGACTGCTCTGGAAGTGCAGGGGAGTTAATGTCTCATCAGCAGTACAGAACAAAGGCCCTCATAGCTGCTGGGTCAGCTGGGGGACAATTAACCTCCCTGGCTTGGGACAAAATCTGGAGGTGTGCCGTGTCTCCTTAGAGTCCTGAGGAGTCAGGCATCTCTCCCCGCAACAGCAACCTCCCTCGCAGCCTCTGGATTGAGGATTCCTCCTCTCACTCTCTCTGCTCTCTCCTTCCTGTAGCAGGGCTCACTTTCCCACAAAAAGTGCTTCAGACACATCCTTGTCCCAGGGTTTGTGTTCCAGAGAGCGCAAACTAAGAGAAATGTTTTCCTTTTGGGGCAGTTGAAAGAACTGAAGGACAAAATCTATTTAGAGCTTTTGGAAGAGAAGTGAAATCAAGGGACTAAGAAAGAAAGAAGCAGCCCCCAAACCCAGAGCTGGTCTGATGCTCACAGCTGGGCCACATCGTTCTCCCACTGGGCATAAATGACCTCACCGAACACCAATATTAGACACAATCACTTGGATACCACAGCACAGTGAGACAATAACAAGGTCACTATGCAATCCACAAAATACCAAGCCTCTCTTCTCACTGTCTGTTTCTCTCCCACTTCTTTACCAAATGCAGCTCTAGCCTCATTCCAGTCTGTCCTTCCACTGGATAAGAACTTTTAAATTCCCCACGATTGCCTCACTTGCTGACAGCAAAGCCCTCCATCCTTGACCCTTCCCAAATCACACAAGCAAAGCCTGCATCCACTCCAACTCCTTCCTCACCCTGTTGCTGGGATGCCCTGTTCCCTAAACCAGGCCTGTCTTGTCTGCCAAACAATATGCCAATCACTGAAACAAGCAACAAGCTTTGCAAGAGAGTTTATTTGCAAGGTGGCCAAGCTTGGAGGTGGGAGACCCAAATCTCAAATCTGCCTCTCTAAAGATAGGGTTTGGGATGAAGAAGTGGTTTATGGCCTGGGACGGGGAACTGGAGGTAAAGAAATCTGTAGTACATGCATGTGTAAGTTCATCTTCATGGCTTTTCATGCCATGCATGTTCAGAAAATGACAGTGTCTTTATGATCTGAGGGTGAAGTTTTTGGCCTCCTGACATCAAAAGTCACCCATCAGATATCAGCAGGCCCAAGTGAAGAGTCAGTAGTTTCCACAAAAATGGCCTTCAAGTTCCTGAAAAGTAACCTAGGCAACTGTTAACATCATATCCCATGCATGAGAGGTGTTATCTGCAGTAAAGCTAGTGCAAGACTAATAACATGTAGCTGGGTGACCCTGTTTTAGTCAGCTTTTTCACTGCTCTGGTTAAGGGACTTGACCAGAATAACTGTAGAGGAGGAAAACGTTATTTGAGTTTCACAGTTTCAGAGGTCTTAGTCCACAGAAGGCCGGCTCCATTCCTCAGGACTCAAGGTGAGGCAGAACATCATCCAGAAGAGAGTTGCAGAGGGGAGCAGCTCACATGACGATCAAAAGGCAGAGAGACTCTACTCCCCAGATACAAAATATATACCCCAGAGCCATGCCCCCCAATTCCCTGCCTCCTCCAGCCACACCTCACCTGCCTTTAGTTACCACTCAATCCCATCAGGTGATTAAGTCACAGATTGGGTTAAGGCTCTTGTAACCCAATTGTTTCTCCTCTGAACTTTCTTGCATTGTCTCCCACGTGAGCTTTTGGGGGACACCTCACATCCAAACCATAACGGACATCCAGAATTAGTGATTTTTAAAGTCAACTAAAAGCAAGTAATGGGAGGGGCAGAAGGGTTGAGTCAGAAGTAAAAGTACAAAGTGCTGGTCAGTGTAAATGGGACAGGCCAGCTGTGTTTGTTGTCTGATAATTATCAAGTTAGGATTCTGTCCTTCCATGGTGTCTTGGAGACAGAGGTCTTATGATTTCAATGGCTACATTCTTGAGAATGGCTCTCAAGGTTCCTGAGGGATGCTTCTGAGCTACAAAAATTAGACATTTACAATCATAAATCCTTCTTTTGGCAAATGTTCAGCAAATGGTTATGGTCCTTTGCAGGCAGGGGCTCAGTTTTACTCCTGCCTGCAAAGATGTCCCTGACAGCACAGGGAGGAGCATCTAGGAGGAAGCCAGGCCAGGGGACAGACCTTTAGCCAAGCACCTGCTCAGCTATTTCATAAGCACATATTAGCCACCTAAAGTGTTTCAAGTGCTGAGCAGCTTCAGGTTGCTGCTGAGGGGCAGGATAATCAATCCAAGGCATAAGCCCTACCTTAGAGGATTTTATGATCTAATAAAGTTCAGAAGCAGCTGGGGTCAGTCTAGGAGGCTTCAGGGCACAGTTTCTGCCCCGATTACCTTCACTGTTGTAGCCATTGAGTCTTTTTACTGGGCTCTCAGGAGCCACAAAGCATCTGTAACTACATCGGACTTAATGGACTATTTTGTCAAATGTTTTTCTTGTTAAAAGGTTGGGCTGGGTACAGTGGCACACATCTGTATCCCAGCAGCTCAGGAGGCTGAGGCAGGAGGATGACAAGGCACTAGGCAACTCATTGATACCCTGTCTTTTAATAAAATACAAAATAGCCCTGGGGATGTGACTCAGTGGTCCCTGAGTTCAACCCCACGTATCCACCCCACAAAAAAAGTTGGGAACAGTGGCACATGCCTGCTATTCCAACAAATCAGGAGGTCGAGGCAGGAGCATCTCAAATTAGAGACTAGGTCTTAAAAAATGCAAAGGGCTGGGGAGGAAGATCAGTGGTAAAACATCTCTGGGTTCAATCCCCAGATCTCTCTCTTTCTCTCTGTCTCTGTCTCTGTCTCTGTCTCTGTCTCTCTCTCTCTCTCTCTCTCTCTCTTTCTCTCACACACACACACACACAAAATACTACACACTACTAATAAATATATTTAAGAATTCTCTTCTGGAAATGTGGTCTGGGCAATTTTATGTGATACTGAACACTTCCAATAGTCAAGTTCAATGTCATGAGTGATAAGTCATATTGGTTTATACCATTTTTTAAAAATTATTTATTTTTTTAATTAAAAATAATAAATTTACATAGGGCAATATTGTTTGATTCATTGTTATTTTTTTCCATTCCCCCCGCCCCTCCCACCCCTCTTTTCCCTCTATACAGTCCTTCCTTCCTCCATTCTTACCACCCTTCTTATCCCTAACCCTAAACCTAACCCTAACCCTAACGCTAACCCCTCCTACCCCCCCTTATATGTCCTCATCCGCTTATCAGCGAGATCATTCGTCCTTTAGTTTTTTGAGATTGGCTTATCTCACTTAGCATGATATCCTCCAGTTTCATCCATTTGCCTGTAAATGCCATAATTGTATCATTCTTCATGGCGGAGTAATATTCCATTGTATATATATGCCACAGTTTCTTTATCCATTCATCAACTGAAGGGCATCTAGGTTGGTTCCACAATCTGGCTATAGTGAATTGAGCAGCTATGAACATTGATGTGGCTGTATCTCTGTAGTATGCTGATTTTAAGTTCTTTGGGTATAGGCCAAGGAGTGGGATAGCTGGGTTAAATAGTGGTTCCATTCCAAGCTTTCTGAGGAATCTCCATACTGCTTTCCAGAGTGGCTGCACTAATTTGCAACCCCACCAGCAATGTATGAGTGTACCTTTTTCCCCACATCCTCGCCAACACCTATTGTTGCTTGTGTTCTTGATAATCGCCATTCTAATTGGGTTGAGATGAAATCTTAGTGTAGTTTTGATTTGCATTTCTCTTATTACTAGAGATGTTGAACATTTTTTCATATATCTGTTGTTTGCTTGTACATCTTCTTCTGTGAAGTGTCTGTTCATTTCCTTAGCCCATTTGTTGATTGGATTATTTGTATTCTTGGTGTAGAGTTTTTTGAGTTGTTTATAGATTCTGGAAATTAGCGCTCTATCTGAAGTATGAGTGGCAAAGATATTCTCCCACTCTGTAGGCTCTCTTCACATTACTGATAGTTTCCTTTGCTGAGAGAAAGCTTTTTAGTTTGAATCTATCCCAGTTATTGATTCTAGCTTTTATTTCTTGTGCTATGGGAGTCCTGTTAAGGAAGTCTGATCCTAAGCCAACAAGTTGAAGGTTTGGACCTACTTTTTCTTCTATAATCTGCAGGGTCTCTGGTCCGAGGTCCTTGATCCACTTTGAGTTGAGTTTTGTGCAGGGTGAGAGATAGGGATTTAGTTTCATTCTGTTGCATATGGATTTCCAGTTTTCCCAGCACCATTTGTTGAAGAGGCTATCTTTTCTCCACTGCATATTTTTGGCACCTTTGTCTAGTATGAGAAAATTGTATTTATTTGGGTTTGTGTCCATGTCCTCTATTCTGTACCATTGATCTACCTTTCTATTTTGGTACCAATACCATGCCATTTTTGTTACTATTGCTTTGTAGTAGAGTTGAAGATCTGGTATTGCAATACCCCCTGTTTCACTCTTCCTGCTAAGGATTGCTTTAGCTATTTTGGGTTTCTTATTCTTCCAGATGAATTTCATAATTGCTTGCTCTATTTCTGTAAGGTATGTCATTGGGATTTTAATTGGAATTGCATTGAATCTGTATAGCACTTTTGGTAGTATGGCCATTTTGACAATATTAATTCTGCCTATCCAAGAACATGGGAGATCTTTCCATCTTCTAAGGTTTTCTTTAATTTCTTTCTTTAGTGTTCTGTAGTTCTCATTGTAGAGGTCTTTCACCTCTTTTGTGAGATTGATTCCCAAGTATTTTATTTTTTTCAATGCTATTGTGAATGGGGTAGTTTTCCTAATTTCTCTTTCTGAAGATTCATCACTTATGTATAAAAATGCATTAGGTTTATGAGCATTGATCTTGTAACCTGCTACTTTACTGAATTCACTTATGAGTTCTAAGAGTTTTCTGGTGGAATTTCCTGGTTCGTCATATAATAGTGTATTATTTAATCTCCAGGTGTTGGAGGAGTTTGTTTTTTATTCTGTCATTTATTTCTAATTTCAATCCATTATGATCTGATAGAGTGCAAGGTAGTATCTCTATCTTCTTGTATTTGCTAACAGTAGCTTTGTGGCATAAGACATGGTCTATTTTAGAGAAGGATCCATGTGCTGCTGAGAAGAAAGTGTATTCGTTCTTTGTTGGATGGTATATTCTATATAAGTCAGTTAAGTCTAAATTATTGATTGTGTTATTGAGATCTATGCTTTCTTTATTCAATTTTTGTTTGGACGATCTATCCAGCGGTGAGAGAGGTGTGTTAAAATCGCCTGGTATTATTGTGTTGTGGTCTATTTGATTTCTGGAATTGAGAAGGATTTGTTTGACGTACATGGATGAGCCAATGTTCCGGGCATAGATATTTATGATTGTTATGTCTTGCTGATTTATGCTTCCCTTAAGCAGTATGTAATGTCCTTCTTTATCCCTTCTGACTAGTTTTGGCTTGAAGTCCACATTATCTGAAATGAGGATGGATACTCCAGCTTTTTTGCTGTGTCCATGTGCATGGTATGTTTTTTTCCATCCTTTCACCTTTAGTCTATGGGTATCTCTTTGTATAAGATGAGTCTCTTGCAGGCAGCAAATTGTTGGATCTTTCTTTTTAATCCATTCTGCCAGTCAATGTCTTTTGATTGATGAGTTCAGGCCATTAACATTCAGGGTTATTATTGTGATATGATTTGTATTCCCAGTCATTTGACTCATTTTTGTTTTTTGACATGATTTGGTTTCTCCTTTATTTGTCTATTCCTTTAAGCTAATTCCTCCCGTTGCTGATTTGCATCGTTGTTTTTCATCTCTTCCTCATGGAATATTTTGCTGAGAATGTTCTGCAGTGCTGGCTTTCTTTTTGTAAATTCCTTCACCTTTTGTTTATCATGGAAGGATTTTATTTCATCATCAAATCTGAAAGTAAGTTTTGCTGGGTATAAGATTCTTGGTTGGCATCCATTTTCTTTCAGGGCTTGGTAAATGTTGTTCCAGGCCCTTCTAGCTTTTAGGGTCTGGATTGAAAAATCTGCTGATATTCTTATTGGTTTCCCCTTGAATGTAATTTGATTCTTTTCTCTCGCGGCCTTTAAAATTCTGTCTTTATTTTGTATGTTAGGTATTTTCATAATAATATGCCTTGGTGTGGGTCTGTTGTAATTTTGTATATTTGGAGTCCTATAAGCCTCTTGTACTTGGTTTTCCATTTCATTCTTCAGATTTGGGAAATTTTCTGATATTATTTCATTGAATAGATTGTTCATTCCTTTGGTTTGTTTCTCTAAGCCTTCCTCAATCCCAATAATTCTTAAATTTGGCCTTTTCATGATATCCCATAATTCTTGTAGATTCTGTTCATGATTTCTTACCATCTTTTCTGTTTGGTCAACTTTGTTTTCAAGATTAAATATTTTGTCTTCAATATCTGAGGTTCTGTCTTCCAGGTGTTCTATCCTATTGGTTATGCTTTCTTTGGAGTTTTTAACTTGGTTTATTGTTTCCTTCATTTCAAGGATTTCTGTTTGTTTGGTTTTTTTTTTCAATATCTCTAACTCTTTATTGAAATGATCTCTT
This sequence comes from Sciurus vulgaris, assembly GCF_902686455.1. Lineage (NCBI taxonomy): Eukaryota > Metazoa > Chordata > Mammalia > Rodentia > Sciuridae > Sciurus > Sciurus vulgaris. The sequence continues at coordinate 103,970,956 of NC_136463.1, read as the reverse complement.
GCTTCCCATATTTGCTCCTTTAACTGTTGATTGGTGCAATCATTTAATGCCTGCATTTGCTCTTTCATCTCCTCATTTGCTTCCCTGATTGTTTTAATTATGTACATTCTGAACTCCCTTTCTGACATTTCTTCTGCTGTGCTGTCATTGGGTTTTATTGATATAGTATCTAGGTTTGTTTGGGACATTTTCTTCCCTTGTTTTCTCATATTGGTCAGATGTCAGTGGGACTTTGTGATATTGCAGAATTCTTCTATTGGCTTACAGTGTCCCTGTAGATTTCCAGTGTATCAACTTCCTGCCTTTAGTAGCCTGAAGTCTTGGAGTAACTTGATAATGCAGTGCTTCCAAGGAAAGCTGCCCCTAGTCCTCTACTGGTTCCAGGACTTGGAGCTGGCTCTGTGTGGAAAGGCTCTCACTGGGCTGTCTGCTCCGAGAAGCTAGCCTGGAAAAGCGCTTCCCGCCGGAGGGGGCCGGGCTGCGGGCTGCTTGGGGAAGTCCCTGGCTGCCCTGTCCTGGTCCCTGAAGCAACCTGCGGGCAGGAACTCGCCACCCTGGTTCAGGGACTTGAAGCTTGGTTCTGTACAGGAAGGCTGTCACTGGGGGGCCTGCTCCGAGATGCTGGAGAATCTAGCCCTGTGGGAGGAGCCCACCACCGGAGTGCGCAGGGCTGCCTGGGGAAGACTCTAGCTGCCCTGCCCTACTCTAATAAGCCATCTGAATCCGGGCTTGCCGCCCAGGCAGTGCTTCACCGGATAGGGGAGACTTACCCCATGGCTCTATTTTAGTCCGAGTCTCTCAATGCCTCCCCTTCTTGAATCCTGGGTTCTGGAGTGACTGGAGATGCAGTCACCCTCTAGTCCATCATCTTGAATCCCCCCGTGGAAAAAACCTGCCAGGGGGCCGGGGGGGGGGGGGCAGGTCCACCTGGAGAGGTCTCTGGCTGCCTTGCCCTGGTCCCAGAGGCTGCCGGTTTATACCATTGATGGACAGGTGGAGAAAGGCACTTCAGCACTGTGATCTTCTTCTCAGAAACCCAGAATCATGGTCAAAACACAAAGGAAGCATCAAACAAAGCTGAGGGACATTTTACAAAGTATTTTATTAATATTCCTCCAAACTGTCAAAGTCATCCAAAAGAAAGAAAGCCTGAGAAATTGAGAAATGTCACAGCCTAGAAGTCTAAGGAACATGATATGTAGGACAGAAAAAGGACATAAGGTAAACAGTAAGGATATCTGAATACAATATCGACTTTAGTTAATAATATCAATATTGAGCATTGGCTCATTAATTGTTAGTAAGATAAGATACTAGCAATAGGGGAAACTGGATGCTGGGTATATGGGAAATGGGAACTTTGCATATTATATTTGTGGTGGAGGTAAAATGGTGTCACATGGACCCTATTCCAGGAAACAGTGTGAAATTCAAGGCTAACTTATCCGATGAGTAGCTAAAATTTGTCATCTTTTTTGATATTTTAATAAAGTTCCCCAAACTAATATATGTATTTTAAAAATCAGAAAAATATCAATTTTTATTAGTGAGGATTCTCTAGAGAGAACAAATAAGAGAAAGATGATAGATGATAGATAACAGAGAGATAAGTGGATGGATGGATGGATGAATAGATAGGTAGATAGGTAATAGATAGGTGGGTGGATAGAAGGATGGATGGCTAGATAGATAATAGGTGGATGAGTAGAGGACAGATAATAGATATAGACATAGGTGGATGGATGGATAGGTAGGTAGGTAGATAGGTAGATAATTTAGTATCTATCTAAATTTATTAGGGAAATTGGCTCACAAGATTATAAAGACTGAAAGTGGGGGCTTCTGGTGCACCTGGAATTCAAAGGCCAGAGAGCCTAGGGTTCTGATGCTCAAGACCAGGAGAAGGTTGTCCCAGCCCCAGGAAGGACAGTAAACTCACTTTCCTCTATCTTTTTGTTCTGAGCCCACAAGCGACTAGGTGGTGCCTGTCCATGTTGAGTATGGATCTTTCCCACTCAGGCCACTGATTCACCCACCAATCAGCTCTGGAAATAATGACCTAGAAATAATGTGTTACCAGCTATTTAGGTTCACCTAATATTAGACATTAGGTAAGGTGGACAACTAAAATTAGACATTACCCAAGTAAATCAAGTAGATGAGAGAATGCCTTTATTTCTGCTGAGATTCCACTTGTCTCCCTGCAGCTAAGGTCTGGGCTTCCATTTTTCTTCTGTGTATTTATGAACACACAGATGGAATCACTTGGAATTAATGAAGTGAAAGAAAGCTTTCTTACTATGTAGTGCCTAAATTGACCTTTTGCTGGCTTTTAAGTACCTTAGATCTTTTCCCTCCCTGAGTTACTTGAAAATTATGTATTTTATTTCTATTTATATGATGCTATACTTATATTTGACAATGATATTTGAATATTTTTCTATCAATATTGAGAATTAATCATCATTTATAATTTCCATACTCCAACAGGGTAATACTGGTATCAACATTTTATCTATTCCCCCTTTTGAAAATTGTGCATCATGGAAGCTTTAAATACAAACAAGAACTTACCATGGAGTATAAAGAATTCCTCTGTGTTTCTCATCAGCTTAAATATGAAGACTATATACCAACTCACAGCCAGTGTTATTTTATCAATATTTCCATCCATTTTTCTTCCACATCATTTTGAAGCATATCCCAGATACTGAATTACTTTATCTGTAAAATTTTCAATGTCTGTCTCAGAAAGGTATGACTCCCTTTTACATAGAACTACAATATCAGTATCATACCTACGAATCAATAACACCATCTAATATCTAGTAAATATTCAGAATTCCAATTGTCTCATAAATGTCGTTGATGTTTTCCTTTTCCAATAACTCATTTGAATTGGGGTACAAATAATGTTTACACAGTACAATTGGGTGATAGATCTTTAAAATCTCCTTTAACTTCTAGGTATTTTTTCCATGTTTTTTTTTTTTCTTATAATTAGCTTGTTGAAAAAATAAACAGATTTGCACATGGTTTCTCAAAAATGGCTTTGGTGATTTCAGGCATGGATGTCCTCTAACAAGTTTTCTAGTCCTCTGTATTGGTAGTTAGATCTATAGACTTGATCAGACTCCACCTAGGTATGTTTGGCAAGAATACTTGGTAGATGGCAGTGTGAACTTCCATCAGGAGGCGTGGACTGTCTGGTTGCATTTTTGTGATGCAAATATCTCGTTATACTCCATCCCTAGATCCAAGATTGCGATATTCAAAATCCATTATTCTTTCTCCATTTAATAGCTAGAATACTTTGATAAAAGTAAATGTCTTCCCATCTACTATTGTTTTGCCTTGTGGCAGAGTCAGTAAAGATAAGAAAGCATAAACGCTTAATTCTTTCCTTTTCTTTACCAGTTTCCAAAATAATGATATCCTGCCCCAGTTTCCTCAAATGTTGTCCCATTAGATTTATTCTTATTGTCCTTGCTAACTTAGTAATATCATGCACTCCTGCATTTAAACATATTTGATGTGCTTCGATCCTCTGTAGTCATCATCCTCAGTGACATTCAAATTGTCTAACTCTTTTAGCTAGTTGATACCTCTTGTCTTGCTCAGGAATACCAACTATGTCGGGACATCACAACATCACAACATCTGGTTAGTCTCTGGCAAACATATACATGTTGAAAATCTACATGGAATGCTATCATCCTGTCAAAACATTTTATTTGCACGCACCTTGGAGAATAGAAAACTTCTTAACCTGGCAAGAGTAGAGAGGAGCTCGTGCCCTGGTGTGGAGGCACGCATCCTCAACATTATACTCCGTGCCTCTCTCCAATGGTCCTGGCACAACAGCTGGTAGTGAACTTGGCAGCCAAACAACCCCCCATGTTCCCATGTGCATTCTTTGCTCCTGACCCCTGAGAACCTCTGGTGTGAGATTTTATTTTCCTCTAACACTCTTTCTTATTATTGTATAATTTACATATAATAAAATGCACAGGTGTAATTGTACAGGTTGGTGGATTTTGACAAACATGCATCCCTTGTATATCTATTGTCAACACCAAGAAGCAGAACATCTCCATCCACAAAATATGATTCACCATGTCTCTTTCCACTCAGTCCCACCCACCCGCTCAGATCTAGCTGCTGATTTGTTTGTATCACATAGATGAGATTTTGCTTTGGACTTCACATGAATGGAATCATACAGAATAAACTCTTCAGTGTCTGGCATCTTTCTTTCTTTCAATCTGTTTTTGAGATTCATCCATGTTGTATCAGTGGTTCACTACCACTGGGCCACATCTCCAGCTCTTTTGTTTTTTTATTTTGAGACAGAATCTTGTTAAGTTGCTGAGGCTGGCCTGGAACTTGTGATCCTCCTGCCTCAGCCTCCTGACTTGCTGAGATTATTGGTGAGTGCCACAGCACCCACCTGGTTCATTCATTTAAAACTTAATTTGTGATAAAGGAGGCCGTTCAGCACAGCGCTGGGACTCGGAGCAACCACTGGGGCTCCGGCGGCTGCCCAGGGGAAGAGTGGCGAGGAGAGCTGTGTGGACTCAGGACACCGGGGCCTGCCCTGAGGAGGAGGAGGAGGAGCGTGGCCACTTGGATTTGGAGTGACTGCACCAGAGCTACAGGCAGTTGCCAGAGGAGAAGCTGCGCGGCGAGCTGTTTGGACTCAGACCACTTCTGAACCCCGGGGCCTGCCCGGAGGAGTAGGAGGAGGAGGAGGAGGAGTGCGGCGGGTCCTTTGGACTCGCAGTGACTGCATTAGCGCTCCAGGCGGCTGCTCAGAGGAGAAGGCGAGTGGTGAGTTGTTTGGACTTAAAGTGACGGCTCCTGAACACAGGGGGGCTGCCTGGAGGAGAAGCGTGGTGGGTCGCTTGATCTTGAGTGACCGCACCAGAGCTCCGGGCGGTTGCCCAGAGGACCTGTGCTGTGGGTCACGTGGACTCAGAGCCACTCAAAGCGACCACTCCAGAACACTCGGGGGGTTATCTGGAGAAGGAGGAGGAACGGGGAGGGTCACTTCGACTCGGAGTGATTGATTGCCCAGGGCGACAGGTGGTTGGTGGAGGTGGAGGGACGCAGTGAGTTTCTTGGACTCCTAGTGACCCCACCGGAATACTGGGCGGCTGTCTGGAGGAAGAGGCGTGTGGCGGGTCTCTGGGATTCAGAGCGATTGTACAGGGCCCCAGGTGGCTGCTCAGAGGAGGGGCCGCATAGCCAGGCGATTAGGTGCAGAGCAGGGTCCCAGGATCTAGGAGGCTTCTTGGTGGAAGAGCCGCACAGAGACAGGCTTAGGGCGGAGCGAAGGTTCCAGGCCTGTGGGCAGATTCTCTGAGGAAGGGCAGCCTAAGGAGATTCATCTGCAAAGGGTGAGGCTCCCAGACCCGGGAGGTAGGGCCGGGCCCCTGGGAACTTTGCAGAGGAAGGCAGCCCAGCCCAGGCGGTAGCTGTAAATTGAGGGGAACCTCTAGGAGGGAACTGACCAGCGAGACCTCCCCACCGGGTGAGTCTTCCCTGCTGGGTGAGGTTTCCCCACAAGGACGGTAAAACCAGAGACTCAGGCCCAAACAGGCCTTGCCTCAGCCCACAGCCTAGGTCCCCTTTGGATGACCATTGGTCAACAAGTGGAGGCATCTCTGCCCACTAGCAGGGATTATACCCCACCTGAAGGCCACCACTCCTAGAGAGGCAGCTTCCTTGTGGAGCACGGCATTATCAACTTCCTCCAAGACTTCAGCCTACTGAAGGCTAAGGGAGGATATATATAGAAATCTTCAGGGACATTGTAAGTCAATAGAGGAAATCTGCAATATCTCAGCGGTCCTCTGATACCTGAACAATATGAGAAAACAAGGAAAGAAAATGCTGCAAACAAATCTAGATGTTACATCAATAAAACCCAGTGACAGCATGGCAGAAGAAATGACAGAAAAGGAGTTCAGAATGTACATAATTAAAATGATCAGAGAAGCAAACGATGAGATGAAAGAGCAAATGCACGCACTGAATGATGAGATGAAAGAGCAAATGCAAGCATTGATTGATCGCACCAATTGACAGTTAAAAGAGCAAATACAGGAAGCAAAAGATCATTTCAATAAAGAGTTAGAGATATTGAAAAAAAACCAAACAGAAATCCTTGACATGAAGAAAACAATAAACCAAATTAAGAACTCCATAGAAAGCATATCCAATAGGATAGAACACCTGGAAGACAGAACCTCAGACATTGAAGACAAAATATTTAACCTTGAAAACAAAGTTGAACAAACAGAGAAGATGGTAAGAAATCATGAACAGAATCTACAAGAACTATGGGATATCATGAAAAGGCCAAATTTAAGAATTATTGGGATTGAGGAAGGCCTAGAGAAACAAGCCAAAGGAATGAACAACCTATTCAATGAAATAATATCAGAAAATTTCCCAAATCTGAAGAATGAAATGGAAAATCAAGTTCAAGAGGCTTATAGGACTCCAAATACACAAAATTACAACAGACCCACACCAAGGCACATTATAATGAAAATACTGAACATACAAAATAAAGACAGAATTTTAAAGGCTGTGAGAGAAAAGAACCAAATGACATTCAGGGGGAAACCAATACGCATATCAGCAGATTTTTCAATCCAGACCCTAAAAGCTAGAAGGGCCTGGAACAACATTTACCAAGCCCTGAAAGAAAATGGATGCCAACCAAGAATCTTATACCCAGCAAAACTTACCTTCAAATTTGACGAAATAAAATCCTTCCATGATAAACAAAAGCTCAAAGAATTTACAAAAAGAAAGCCAGCATTACAGAACATTCTCAGCAAAATATTCCATGAGGAAGAGATGAAAAACAAAGAAGCAAATCAGCAAAGGGAGGAATTATCCTAAAGGAATTGTCAAATAAAGGAGGAAACAAGTTGTGTCAAACAAATAAATAAATAAAATTTAAAAAATGAACCAAATGACCGGGAAAGTAAATCATATCTCAATAATAACCCTGAATGTTAATGGCCTGAATTCATCAATCAAAAGACATAGACTGGCAGATTGGATTAAAAAGAAAGATCCAACAATATGTTGCCTGCAAGAGACTCACCTCATAGAAAAAGATACCCATAGACTAAAGGTGAAAGGATGGGGAAAAACATACCATGCACATGGACTCAGCAAAAAAGCTGGAGTATCCATCCTCATTTCAGACAATGTGGACTTCAAGCCAAAGTTAGTCAGAAGGGATAAAGAAGGTCATTTCTTTAAGCATAAATCAGCAAGATATAACAATCATAAACATCTATGCCCCAAACAGTGGCTCATCCATGTATGTCAAACAAATCCTTCTCAATTTCAGAAACCAAATAGACCATAACACAATAATACTAGGTGATTTTAACACGCCTCTCTCACCACTGGACAGATCTTCCAGACAAAAATTGAACAAAGAAACCATAGATCTCAATAACACAATCAATAATTTAGACTTAACGGACATTTATAGAATATACCATCCAACCAAGAGCGAATACACTTTCTTCTCAGCAGCACATGGATCCTTCTCTAAAATAGACCATATATTATGCCACAAAGCTAATGTTAGCAAATACAAGAAGATAGAGACACTACCATGTATTCTATCACATCATAATGGATTGAAGTTAGAAATAAATGAAAGAGTAAAACACAGAAACTATTCCAACATCTGGAGATTAAACAATATGCTATTATATGATGAATGGATAACAGAAGATATTAGGAAGGAGATTAAAAAATTCTTAGAGGTAAATGAGAACAAAGAAACATCATATCAAAATCTCTGGGACACTATGAAAGCAGTACTTAGAGGGAAATTTATTTCATGGAGCGCATTTAATAAAAGAAGTAAAACTCAACAAATAAACGACCTAACACTACAGCTCAAAGCCCTAGAAAAAGAAGAACAGAACAGCACCAAAAGGAGTAGAAGACAGGAAATAGTTAAACTCAGAGCTGAAATCAATGAAATTGAAACAAACGAAACAATACAAAAAATTGACAAAATAAATAGTTGGTTCTTCGAAAAAATAAACAAAATTGATAAACCTTTAGCCACACTAACAAAGAGAAGACGAGAGAAAACCCAAATCACTAAAATTCGGAATGAACAAGGAAATATCACAACAGACAGGATGGAAATACAAAACATAATTAGAAGCTATTTTGAAAATCTATACTCCAACAAAATAGAAAATTTTGAAGGCATCAACAGGTTTCTAGAGACATATGAATTGCCTAAACTGAACGAGGAGGACATAAACAATTTAAATAGACCAATTTCAAGTACTGAAATAGAAGAAGTCATCAAAAGCCTACCAACAAAGAAAAGTCCGGGACCAGATGGGTTCTCAGCTGAGTTCTACAAAACCTTTAAAGAAGAGCTCATTCCAATACTTCTCAAAGTATTCCATAAAATAGAAGAGGAGGGAACCCTCCCAAACTCATTCTATGAAGCCAATATCATCCTGATACCTAAACCAGACAGAGACTCATCAAGGAAAGAAAATTTCAGACCAATATCCTTAATGAACATCGATGCAAAAATTCTCAACAAAATTTTAGCAAATCGCATACAAAAACATATTAAAAAGATAGTGCACCATGATCAAGTTGGTTTCATCCCAGGGATGCAAGGTTGGTTCAACATCAGGAAATCAATAAACGTAATTCACCACATTAATAGACTTAAAGTCAAGAATCACATGATTATTTCAATAGATGCAGAAAAAGCATTTGATAAAATACAGCACCCCTTCATGCTCAAAACACTAGAAAAAATAGGGATAGTGGGAACATTCTTTAACATTGTAAAGGCCATTTATGCTAAGCCCATGGCTAATATCATTCTAAATGGTGAAAAACTGAAAGCATTCTCCCTAAAAACTGGAACAAGGCAGGGATGCCCTCTTTCACCACTTCTATTCAACATCGTTCTTGAGACTCTGGCCAGAGCAATTAGACAAACCAAAGAGATTAAAGGGATACGAATTGGGAAAGAACTCAAACTATCCCTGTTCGCTGATGACATGATTATATATTTAGAGGAACCTGGAAATTCCACCAGAAAACTCTTAGAACTCATAAGTGAATTCAGTAAAGTAGCAGGTTACAAGATCAATGCCCATAAATCCAACGCATTTTTATACATAAGTGATGAATCTTCAGAAAGAGAAATTAGGAAAAGTACCCCATTCACAATAGCCTCGAAAAAAATAAAATACTTGGGAATCAATCTCACAAAAGAGGTGAAAGACCTCTACAATGAGAACTATACAACACTAAAGAAAGAAATTAAAGAACACCTTAAAAGATGGAAAGATCTTCCATGTTCTTGGATAGGAAGAATTAATATTGTCAAAATGGCCATACTACCTAAAGTGCTATACAAATTCAATGCAATTCCAATTAAAATCCCAATGACGTACCTTACAGAAATAGAGCAAGCAATTATGAAATTCATCTGGAAGAATAAGAAACCCAGAATAGCTAAAGCAATCCTTAGCAGGAAGAGTGAAACAGGGGGTATTGCAATACCACATCTTCAACTCTACTACAAAGCAATAGTAACAAAAACGGCATGGTATTGGTACCAAAATAGAAAGGTAGATCAATGGTATAGAATAGAGGACACGGACACAAACCCAAATAAATACAATTTTCTAATACTAGACAAAGGTGCCAAAAATATGCAATGGAGTAAAGATAGCCTCTTCAACAAATGGTGCTGGGAGAATTGGAAATCCATATGCAACAGAATGAAACTAAACCCATATCTCTCACCATGCACGAAACTCAACTCAAAATGGATTAAGGACCTCGGAATCAGACCAGAGACCCTGCAGATTATAGAAGAAAAAGTAGGTCCAAATCTTCACCTTGTTGGTCTAGGATCAGACTTCCTTAACAGGACTCCCATAGCACAAGAAATAAAAGCTAGAATCAACCACTGGGATAGATTCAAACTAAAAAGCTTTCTCTCAGCAAAGGAAACTATCAGTAATGCGAAGAAAGAGCCTACAGAATGGGAGAATATCTTTGCCAATCATACTTCAGATAGAGCACTAATCTCCAGAATCTATAAAGAACTCAAAAAACTTTACTCCAAGAATTCAAATAATCCAGTCGACAAATGGGCTAAGGAAATGAATAGACACTTCACAGAAGAAGATCTACAAGCAATCAACAAACATATGGAAAAATGTTCAACATCTCTAGTAATAAGAGAAATGCAAATCAAAACCACCCTAAGATTCCATCTCACCCCAATTAGAATGGCGATTATCAAGAATACGAGCAACAACAGGTGTTGGCGAGGATGTGGGGAGAAAGGTACACTCATACATTGCTGGTGGGGCTGCAAATTAGTGCAGCCACTCTGGAAAGCAGTGTGGAGATTCCTTAGAAAACTTGGAATGGACCCTCCATTTGACCCAGCTATCCCACTCCTTGGCCTATACCTAAAGGACTTAAAATCTGCATACTACAGAGATACAGCCACATCAATGTTCATAGCTGCTCAATTCACAATAGCCAGACTGTGGAACCAACCTAGATGCCCTTCAATTGATGAGTGGATAAAGAAACTGTGGTATATATATACAATGGAATATTACTCAGCCATAAAGAATGATAAAATTATGGCATTTGCAGGCAAATGGATGAAATTGGAGAATATCATGCTAAGTGAGATAAGCCAATCTCAAAAAGCCAAAGGACGAATGATATCGCTAATAAGTGGAGGATGACACATAATGTGGGGGAGGGAAGGGTTAGTGTTAGGGTTAGAGTTAGGGTTAGGGAGGGGGGCAAGTATGGAGGAAGGAAGTACTGTATAGAGGGTAAAGAGGGGTGGGAGGGGTGGGGGGAAGGGAAAAAATAACAGAATGAATCAAACAACATTACTCTATGTAAATTTATGATTACACAAATGGTATGCCTTTACGCCATGTACAGAGAAACAACATGTATCCCATTTGTTTACAATTAAAAAAAAAAACTTAATTTGTGCACTGTACTTCGTTAATCCTTTTATCAATTGATGGACATTAGATTATTTCCAGTTTTTGCCTATAATGAAAAGAAAAAAAAGCTATAAACATTCAAGTACAGGTGTTTTTGTTGACTGTTTTCATTTCTCCTGGGCAGGAGTGGGGTTGTATTACATGCTTATCTCTATGAGAAACTAACTACCAAACAGTTCTAAGAGCTTATTGTGCCATCTTAGACTTCTACCCTCAATGTATTAGTGACCTGATTGCCCCACATCTTCAACAGCACTTGGTATACTCAATCCCTTGAATTCCAGCTGTTTTAATGGATGTGGAGTGATTTTCATTGTGATTTTAATATACCTTTCCTGAATGCCTTATGTTGAAGATCTTTTCATGGACTTACTGGAAGATTTTGCATTTTGTTTTTCGAAATGTCTACATTTTTGACTCTTTGTTCTCATGTTATCTTTTTATCACTGATTTATAGGATTCATCCTAAATATTTGGGACAAATCCTCCATCAGCTATATGTGTATTATGAATACTTTCTCCTAATCCGTGGTTTGCCATTTTATTTTCTTAGTTTGTTTTTGCAGTACTGGGGATTCAACTCAGGGCCTCACACATGTAGTTAGGCAAGCACTCAACCACAGAGCCCTGCTTTGTGATTTTCTCACTTCATCTCTACACTCCAGGCTCTTCCTTCATTGTTAACCCAGATTCAAACAGAATATGCTCTATATTGAGGGTTTATTGTAAATCCTCTACTTGGTAAGCTCTCTATGCTCATTGGCCACCTGTGCTTCGCACCACAATTCTGAGAGGCAAACAACACATTGAATCAATGGGGAAACTGGAGCTGAACAGTCTCCTGGCATCACCCAGCCAGTGAGTGGCAGACAGGCGTTGTGCTGCAGTGCTCAACGCTGGCCACACATTTGAGATGCCCAAGGTGCAGGAGGTGAAAATGACTGATATCCAGACCCAGACTTCAGAAATGTGGACTTAATTGGTCTGGGGAGGAACCTAGACATAGATATTCTTTTAAAAAAGGAAAAAAAAATTCTTTAATTGATTCTGATGAGCAAAACCACCTCTGATTCAAAATAAGCTCTGAGTCGGCCATGGTGGCGCATACCTGTAATCCCAGCAATTCAGGAGGCTGAGGCAAGAAGATCGCAAGTTCAAGGACAGCCTCAGCATTTAAGCAAGGCCCTACGCAATTTAGTGAGACCCTGTCTCAAAGTAAAATATTAAAGAAAAAAAAAGTTGGAGATATGACTCAGTGGTAAAGTGCCTTTGAGTTCAAGCCCAAGTACCAAAAAAGAAAAGAAAAGAAAAAAAAGTGCTCTAAGCCCCCTGATGAGCTGCTGGGGGAGGGAGGTTGGCTCCTAAAGATTGCCCTGCCCAATAGTGCAGAAAGAGTTAAATGACAGGCCATCCGGAGGCCACATCTCTGCATCATTTATGGGCTGTGTCAAGAGAAAGCACGCCTGGCTGACGCAGTTCTCACTGTGCAGTCTGGAGACGCTTTAGGTTTTAATTTAAGGAGCTCTTTAAAATCTACTCTCTCCTCCACCCCCACCTTCCCAGGCGGCAGCTCACGCAACCAGGTCCAATTTTGGAGCTGCAGCAATCTGGGGAAACAGCCAAGGTGTCCTTGCAGACAGGCAGTCACAACTCGGAAATGACGATTGCAGAGGGGGTTCAATGTTGCATGCAAATCGCTCTCTCGCTGACAATTTTCAACTTGCTGTCACTTAATGAGGTTTTCCCTGCTCTCCAAGGAAAGCTGGTGGCTGCTGGGGGAGGGGCCCTGCTTTTCTTTTCCCTATTCCACTTTCAGAAGCTGAGCTGGGTTCCTGAAAAGCCAACATCCTTCTAAGGTGGGAAAAGAGACAGAGTCAGGTGGAAATAAGTTGCCCTAAAATAAGACCTTTCCTGGTTCTTCTCTCTGTGATGTTTGCAGCTCATAGCAATAAGCCCCACTGAGCCTTATTTGTTCTAGAATCAGAACCCTGGTCTCCCCACTTGGAGGTGGAGGAGAAGAGAGATTTAATGAATACTGTGGAGCACTGGAAATTACCATCATCACTGAGTGTCAAAAACACAGAGTGTGCAAAATAACATTGGATATTTGCTCTTGGCCAACAAACTTTGGCAGAGCAATATGTAAGAATTGCTTCAGGGGAACAAAACGATCCACATCAGGACAATCTCTCCTCAGAAGGCTCAGGCACATGGTTTGCAGATCAGAGAAGCTTGAGTTTCAGGAGTGGAGACCAGCCAAGTTCATCTCAGGTGGTGGCAGAGACCTGAGTGATGCACCTAGTAATGGTTCTCAAAGTATGGGTCCAACTGCCTCACGGTCCTTGGGAAAGGACTGACCCCACTGGGACAGAGGCTCTGGTTTTTGTTTCCCTACAGAAAACAGACATGGTAATACACAGAGATAATGAAATAACTTTTGGAAACTCTCCTACTGTTCCACCACAGCAACCCATGCCACCTGTGACTATTGAGCCCTTGAAATGAGACCAGTGTAACTGAGGAGCTGAATTTTATTTCTATTTAGCTTTGCTAAATATAAACTTAAAAACTGAAGCAATTTAAAATGGTCTTCCATTAAACAGATTTCATAATGGTATAAAATATTGTATTTAAGACATATTTGAACTTGGATATATGGAATTTAATAAAACCTAAAATAAATATATTTCACCTGCATCTTTTTACATTTTTAAATATGGCTACTAGAAAATATGTGTGTCTTCCATTATCTCTTCGTTGGACTGTGCTGGACTATATATTGTCAAGTATGTAAGACTGGATGTAAAATCCTAAAATAACAATAAAATAGTGATTTTTTTTTTTTTAATTAAGAAGTTCTTTAAAATCTGCTATGAGATTTAGGTGCTAACAAAGCAAAATAGCTCATACCTCTTTGTTGGAAGTTGCTCCCCCCACCCCTGCTTTGTACTGGGGATTGAACCCAGTAGTTACCCACTGAGCCACATCCTCAGCCATTTTTATGATTTACTTTGAGACAGGGTCTTACCAAGTTGCTTAGGGCCTCACTAAATAGCTGAAACTGGCTTTGAACTCTCCATCCTCCATCCTTAGCCTCCCAAATTGCTGGAAATACAGTCTTGCACCACTATGCCAGACTGAGGGTGACTTTCTTACTGGGAATTGATTGGCACATGGTCATCAGGTTTTAGATTGTGGGAGGGTAGGCAGGAGATGTTCACAAGGCTGAAATGAAAAATCCATGATCCAGCAATTTTAGGGGGAGAGAAATGTACCTCAGTTTCTACAATCCAACAACAGCCATGGGGCCCTGAAGCAATTTACAAGCTTGCCCAAGACCCTTAGCTCCTTTCCCCTGGCCCACACTGCCTGCTCCCTGGAAGAGACAAGGACCAGAAAGCGGCACCCGGTCAGGGGTTTCTGATGGCCTTGTGCCTGCTGCTGGTTCTGTGTGGCTGCCAGTCTGAGGAATGGGGGTGGTTACAGATGTCCTCAAGGTTAGATGTTTGGGGCACTGTGGTTGTAAATTAGTACAAGAGCTTTCTTGGCATGGGATTCAGGAGCCCTGGCCCTGTGTCAGCTGCAGGAAAGCTTCTCAACTAATTGAGGGAGTGGAGAGGAGGTTGCGGGCACGAGGAGCAAGGCTGCTGACCTAAGGACAGAGGCAAAGTGTCACCAGGCTCACTGCTGGAAACCCTGAGTCTGAGGGGACAGCAGCAGGGTGCCAAGTATGGAAGGGAGAAGTGGTGGAACACCCAGAGCTGAGGGGCCACAGCTGACCATCATCTGGACCCACATGCTTTTGTCAGGCGCATGAGAAGCTCTGGCCTCCTTGCTGGGACAACAGGACATCACTTGCAAAAGTATGAAACTGTTCCCCTGACCAACAGCTTATATAAAAACTAACTTAAAATGCATCAGTGACCTAAGTACCATAAACATCTTATCAAATAGGATAGAATCTTCATGACCTTGGATTTGATAATGGATTCTTAGATATGGCATCAAAACCATGAGCATCAACCACAAATAACCAAAACTGATAAATTAAAATAAAATTAAAAACTTTTGTGCACCAGTGTTATCAGGAAAGTGAAAAATAAGCTACAGAAGGAGAGAAAATCTTTACAAATCATGGAACTTATAAGAATCTCATATCCAAAAATGAAGAGAATTCTTACAATTCAACCTAAAAAACAAACAAACCAATTTTAAACATGGGCAAAGGGCTTGAATAAACATTTTTTCTAGAGAAGAAAAACAAATAGGCAATTAGCTATTTAGTATATTTAAAATACACTGAATTTCATTAGTCATGGTTTTCCACTGTGGACAAACCATTTCAGAGAAATGCAAATAAAAACCACAATGACCATAATTTCGTGTATGTTGTGTGTGGTACTGGGGACTGAATCCAGGGGTGTTCTACCACTGAGTTACACCCCCAGCCCTATTACATTTTTTAAAAATTTTGAGAGAGGATCTTGCAAGGTTGCCCAGGCTTGTCTGAAACATGAGATTTTCCTGCCTCAGCCTCCCAAGTCACTGGGATTATAGGCCTGATCATAATTGTTTTAGAAAGTAAAAGTGTCAATAGGATTTGGATAAATTGGTACTCTCATACATTGCTGATGGTTTGTGAAATGATTTGTCCACAGTGGAAAACAGTTTGGTGTCTCCCCCAAAAGTAAAACATAGAATTATCACACGATATAGAAATTTTACTTCTACTCATATACCCCAAAGCATTGAAAAATAGATTCTTAAACAAATACAAGAATATCAATGCTCATGGTAACATTATTTATAACAGCTCAAGGTGGAAACAACCCAAATGTCCATCAATGAATGAATGGATAAATACAAAGGGATGAAGCACTGACTCACAATACAACATGGATAAACCCGAAAGAAGTATGCTAAGTCAAGACAAAGACAAGGACCAAATGTCAAAGAAAAATTGGTGAAGAGACATAAAGGTGATCCTTAAATATGTGAAAAGAGATTCAACCTCTTTCATTATAAAAGAAATTAAACCTCCAAGCATATTTCATCTCTCATATCAACAAAAATCCCCAAGTTAAAAAATATATTCTGATCCATTTTGAGTTGAGTTTTGTGCAGGGTGAGAGATAGGGGTTTAGTTTCATTCTGCTGCATATGGATTTCCAGTTTTCCCAGCACCATTTGTTGAAGATGCTATCTTTTTTCCATTGCATATTTTTGTCACCTTTGTCTAGTATGAGAAAATTGTATTTATTTGAGTTTGTGTCCATATCCTCTATTCAGTACCATTGATATGTCTGTTTTGGTACCAATACCATGCCGTTTTTGTTACTATTGCTTTGTAGTATAGTTGAAGTTCTGGTATTGTGATACCCCCTGCTTCACTTTTCCTGCTAAGGATTGCTTTAGCTATTCTGGGTTTCTTTTTCTTCCAGATGAATTTCATGATTGCTTGCTCCATTTCTGTAAGGTATGTCATTGGGCTTTTAATTGGAATTGCATTGAATTTGTATAGCACTTTTGGTATTATGGCCATTTGACAGTATTAATTCTGCCTATCCAAGAACATGGGAGATCTTTCCATCTTCTAAGGTTTTCTTTAATTTCTTTCTTTAGTGTTCTGTAGTTCTCATTGTAGAGGTCTTTCACCTCTTTTGTGAGATTGATTCCCAAGTATTTTTTTTTTTTTTTTTTTGAGGCTACTGTGAATGGGGTAGTTTTCCTAATTTCTCTTTCAGAGAATTCATCACTTATGTATAAAAATGCATTAGGTTTATGAGCATTGATCTTATATCCTGCTACTTTACTGAATTCACTTATGAGTTCTAAAAGTTTTCTGGTGGAATTTCCTGGTTCCTCTAAATATAGAATCATGTCATCAACAAATAGGGATAGTTTGAGTTCTTCTTTTCCTATTCATATCCCTTTAATTTCTTTGGTCTGTCTGGCTAGAGTTTCAAGGACAATGTTGAATAGAAGTGGTGAAAGAGGGCATCCCTGCCTTGTTCCAGTTTTTAGGGGGAATGCTTTCAGTTTTTCACCATTTAGAATGATATTGGTCATGGGCTTAGCGTAGATGGCCTTTACAATGTTAAAGAATGTTCCCACTATCCCTATTTTTTCTAGTGTTTTGAGAATGAAGGGGTGCTGCATTTTATCAAATGCTTTTTCTGCATCTATTGAAATAATCGTGTGATTCTTGACCTTGGAATCAGACCAGAGACCCTGCATCTTATAGAAGAAAAAGTAGGTCCAGATCTTCAGCTTAGGATCAGACTTCCTTAACATGACTCCCGTAGCACAAGAAATAAAAGCAGGAATCAGTAACTGGGATAGATGCAAACTAAAAAGCTTTCTCTCAGCAAAGGAAACTATCAGCAATGTGAAGAGAGAACCTACAGAGTGGGAGAAAATCTTTGCCACTCATACTTCAGATAGAGCGCTAATTTCCAGAATATATCAAGAACTCAAAAAACTCTACACCAAGAATACAAATAATCCAATCAACAAATGGGCTAAGGATATGAACAGACACTTCACAGAAGAAGATGTACAAGCAATCAACAAACATATGAAAAAATGTTCACCATCTCTAGTAATAAGAGAAATGCAAATCAAAACTACACTAAGATTCCATCTCACCCCAATTAGAATGGCAATGATCAAGAACACAAGCAACAACAGGTGTTGGCGAGGATGTGGGGAAAAAGGTACACTCATACATTGCTGGTGGGGTTGCAAATTAGTGCAGCCACTCTGGAAAGCAGTGTGGAGATTCCTTAGAAAACTTGGGATGGACCTACCATTTGACCTAGCTATCACACTTCTTGGCCTATACCCAAAGGACTTAAAATCAGCATACTACAGTGATGCAGCCACATCAATGTTCATAGCAGCTAGTTCACAATAACCAGATTGTGGAACCAACCTAGATGTCCTTCAATTGATGAATGGATAAAGAAACTGTGGTATATATATATATATATATATATATAATGGAATATTATTCAACCATAAAGAATAAAATTATGGCATTTGCAGGCAAAGGGATGAAATTGGAGAACATCATGCTAAGTGAGACAAGCCAATCTCAAAAAACCAAAGGACAAATGATCTCGCTGATAAGAGGATGATGATACATAATAGGGGATGGGATGGAGGCAAGAATGGAGGAAGGAGGGAGTGTATAGAAGGAAAAGAGGGGTGGAAGGGGTGGGGGGGGGGAGGAAAACATAACAGAATGAATCAAATACCATTACCCTATGTAAATGTATGATTACACAAATGGTATGCCTCTACTTCATGTACAGAGAAACAAGATGTATCCCATTTGTTTACAATAACAAAAATAAATAAATAAATAAATAAAATATTCTGTCGGTGAGTCAGGGCAGGAACAGACACTCATGTATTACAGGCCAAAGTACAAACATGATCCCCATTTTGTTAATTTCTACCAAAATTGCAAGTGCTTGCATCCTCTAACTCATTAACCCCATTTTTGGAAATTTCATACATCTACTTGCATACACATAGGAAGTCCATTAAGATGTTTTTAGCAAACAATGGGTCACAAACAATGGGTCACAAACAATGGGCATACCTGGCTTACGGTCTGTTTTTGAAAGGCTGTAAGTTGAGGTTTAGGAGCCCTGTTAGAGGAATTTAGATGCAACATCTGGCAGAGGCAGAGGTTAAGACCAAGGCTGGGTATGGATGCTGGCTGATGTCTCTGTTCCCATCCACCCCATTACAGGTCTTTCTTCTAGGGAGCCCTACCTCTTGCATTGTTTTGTGTTTGTTTTTGCTTTTTTTTTAGGGTATTGGGATGCTTAATCACTGAGTTACATTCTCAGTTCTTTTTCTTTTTATTTTGAGACAGGGTCTCACTAAGTTGCTTAGGGCTTCACTGAGTTGCTGAGACTGGCTTTGAACTTGTGATCCTCCTGCCTCAGCCTCCTGAGCAGCTGGAATTACCAGTGAGCACCACCAAGTCAGCACCTCTTGCATTCTTACATCTCCCACTGTGCCCCAGGGTGTCTTCAACAGTGAATACTTAACAATTACTAAATACAATGAAAAAAAAATTCTTCTGAAAAATTAGTAAATAAAACAGGAAAAAGATGGTATTTGACCCAGATTTCCATACAATTATTTTGTAAAGATTCGAAGGTCATTAGCAGAAGCTTACGACTCCAGTAATTTACCACTTTCTGGTGGAGTTGCTAATTTGAAACATACATCTAATATGAATACATGTAAGAAAGTATCTTCAATCCAACAAAATTAGTCTGAATTAGTGAATATATGAAAAACTGCTAAATGGTTGGCTTGCAATTTTTGTTAAAAAGATTGTGTAATTTGATGAACTTCTATTTAAATGCAATAATCTTAAATATCATCCCAAATGCAAATGATCATCTAAAATACTGATTTCAAGGCAGGTGATATTTAAGAAGAGTCCTTAACCAATACAATGTGTATAATAAACCTACTAAATGTTCTTCAGTAGTATCACCATCTGACACTTTCAAAATCAGAACTTTAAACCAAAAGTTAAGCAATCATTTGTTGGAGCAGGGTCATGCACAGGAAGCATATGGGAATTGGCATCCTTTTTGGATGAGCCCGAGATTGAGCATCATCCAGTTCTGAGACTCTAGTTGAGCTTCTTCACCTCTCTGGGTCCCAGATGAAAGATGGACTAGGTCATTAGCAGAGGAGTTGTTTAGTTGTAAAAATTGTAGGCAAACGTCTTTGAGGAAAGATTTGTCTCTCACATAAGCAGTAAAGTGTATTTCACCTTCAGTGATGAATGTGGGAGAGAAGAGTTTTCTCCAAAATAGCCAGGGCACAACAGTTTCTAGATGAAAAATTAACCCGGAGTCAAGCCGTATCTGGAAGAGAACTGGTGACAAACGTTCAACAGTTGGCTACAAATGTAATTTACATTTTTTGGCAAATATCTGAGGTGGCTTTTGGTGGTTGTCGGCATCATTCCTACAAAATAGCTAAAGTGGAAAGCTTTGATATCTCATTCAATCCCCAGTAACTGTTGAAATCTGATCTTTCTCAAAAATGACAGCACCATGACAGCTCTATGCGGAAGGAGATGATGATTAGACACAGGCCCAGATGTGTCTTACACAACACTAATGAAAGATTTCTAGCCTACAAACATGATAACAAAACCAGCAGCTCTCCAACTGCTCCTGGATTTTGTTACACTTTAGTACAACTGCTAATTCCATAGAAATGTAAGCAGAAAAATAGCTTTTGGGAATCTTAAAGTCTATTTTCTGCCACTATCCACCCACCACCATCTGCTAGGTGATGGAATGGAAGCTGGATAAAATGAAAGCAACCTCAGAAGAAAGCTTCACAAAGAAAATAAGGATGTGAAGTGATAGGTCAGTCATTTCAAACAAACTATTTTGTTCAACTAATAAGTTCAAGAAAAATGAAGCTCTTTGGTGATCACTGTGTTGAGATTAAAAATACAATAAAAAGCTGATGCACACCTGTACTCCCAACCACTCAGGAGGCTGAGGCAGGAGGATTGGGAGTGGAAAGCCAGCCTCAGCAGCTTAGCGAGGCCCTAAATAACTTTGCAAGAACCTGCCTCTAAATAAAATATTTTTGAAAAGGACTGGGCATGTGACTCACCAAATAAATAAATAAATATATAAAAAATAAAATAAAAAGAATAAAAAATGGAAACTCCTGACATTTACTAGCTCTAATTGTTATTCCTTCATTTATTCAGCAAGGACATAAACATCTACTTGTGGCAGACCCTGTGCCAAGTGCAGGAGATACAACAGGGAACAGGTCCTTAGCACTATCAGACTCATGAGACAGAGGAAAGGACCAGGAAACAGAAAAAATAATTACTTCCTTCATAATTCAAAGATTGGGACTGGAACAGAAAACCAAACTCTAGAAGAGGATGGCCAGAGAGCAACTTCTTTAGATAGGATGACCAGGGAGCAGCTCCCTGAGAGGGGACCCTCAAAGACTAAGAGATAAGGAGGTAGAGAGAGGGGTGTTTAGCAGAAGGACGTCCAGGTTCAAAGGCATCAAGGCAGGAAATGGTTAAAATCAAGGACCAGATGCAGTGGGCCCAAGGGTAGTGAGTAGGCAGGGGAGTAAGATAGGATGTCTGGAGAGGAAGGCAGGGCAAGCCCATGGAGGAGCTCACAGCCTTGGTAGGAATGGCAGTTTCAAATGGGATTTAGGAGAGGTTGATAGAATCTCATTGTTAAAGGCTATTTGCTACCATTGGATTGCCCGAGAACCAGCAATGATGGGAGCGGGGCAAGTGCCATGAGGCTGCTGCCGTGGGGAAGTGGCAGTGGTCTGGACAAGGAGAAAAATGGGTGGCTTCTCTATGTATTTTGAAACACACATCAAGATAGAGATTTGTCAGTGGGGCGTAAGAGGGGGGTGTTGGTGAGGAAAGGGAAGAATGGAGAGGATGTCTAGGTGCATGGTGGTGCCATTTCTTGAGATGGGCAATCCTGGATGGTGGTGGGATGGAGAGGTGGTGGAAATGGTTAGGGAGATTGTAGGGGGGAAAATTTCCATTTTACACATAGTAAGTTTGGGTATGTCTGTGAAACTTCCAAGTGGAGGTGTCAAATAAAGCATTAGATATAGGAGAATAGAAGTTAGAACAGAGTTCTGGGCTAAAGATAAATAATTTGAAGTCGTCAGGATAAAGATGGCACGGAGAGGCAAAAAGTTACTAAGAAAAACTCCAAGAAGTTCCAGTAGGCTGTGTAAATATTAGTTGAACAAAATTCCCCTAAAACAGCTTTTTAAGGACAGTTATTTTGTCCTTGTAGTCAACTACAACAGTCCCCTTATTGGCAATTTTGCTGAGGTCTCAATTACCTGCCACAGCACAGTCAACCTGTCTCAAAATATTAAATGAAAATTTCAGAAATAAACAATTCACAACTTTTAAATTACACACTGTTCTGAGTAGCATAATGGAATCTCACACCATACCACTTCATCTGACCAGGATGTAATCGTTCCTTTTGTCCAGTGTATCCACGCTATATATCCTACCCTCTTTTTTGTCCTAATAAACATTGTTGTTATCAGATCAACAGTCATAATGTCACAATGTTTGTTTTCAAATAACTCTGATTTTACTTAATAGTGACCCCAGTAATTGTTCTATTTTATTATTTGTTAATTTCTTATTGTGCCTATTTTATGAATTAAACTTTATCATAGCTGTGTATGTATTTATGTATGTATGTATGTATATAGTTGGGCCTCCATATCCATGGGCTTTACATACTTCAGTTCAACCAAACCCAAATAAAAAATATTTTTTAAACAATCACATCATTACTGAATATGTACAGATATTTTCTTGTCTCTATTCCCTAGCAATACAGTATAACAATTTACATTGCATTCAAATGGTATTAGGTATTATGAGTAACATAGAGATGATTTGAAGAATATGTGAAGACATGCATAGATTATATACAAATACTATGCCACTTTATACAAGGGACATGAGCATCTGTGGATTTTGGTATCCACAGAGGTCCTGGAACCAATTCCCTATGGACACTGAGGGATGACCTGTATTTAGAATTCCATACTATCCTTGACTTCAGGCATCTGCTGGGGATCTTGGGCTGTATTTCTCAAGGATATGGGGAGACTACTATGCTATAGTGATAAATACATGCTTGAAAAGGGGTGTATTGACAGGTGTTGGTCTAGAGAGGCTGGGAAGTGCTGGGCCTGAAAAGTGCAGATTAAACCCTGTGAGGATAAGGTCTTTGAGCATGATATTCTGTGAGTGATATGGGAACTTAGAGCACTAAAGATGGGAAGGTATGAGGTATATTTAGGAATTGCTGTAGATGATTTAAGTAATCACATTTTTAATCTACAATGAATTGCTGAAATAGAACTAATTTTTTAAAGCCTACACTTGCAAAAGCTGAAAGGGTGGGAGAAAACATTTGTAACAAGGAATTTTTCATAATTCACATGGGGTGTGTGGTAGCAGCTTGGAGTTATCCCATTACCAAGATGTGGCAGACATCCCCTACAGTGGCCCTGTTTCCTAATGTCTGCTCCTCTAATCCCTTTCCCCAAGTGCATACAAGGCTGGTGACCTTCTTCTAACCAATACACTATGGCAAAGATGAAGACATTGGCAGATAAATTCATGTCCCTAATCATTCAGTTGAGTTAATCAGACTATGCAGCAAGGATGTGATCTAATCAGGTGAGCCCTTTCAGAGGGGGCCTAGCCCTTCCCTAAAGTAGGTGTTAAGCAGTAGGAACACTCTTCATTGCTGGCTTCAAAGCAAATGGCTATGACTTTGACAACCAGAAGGAAAAGAATTCTGCACAACCTGAGGAGCTTGGAAATGAATCCTTCCCAGGATCCACCAGATGAGAATGTGGTCCATGCATCACTTTGATTTCAGCCTGTGTTAAGATTCCTTATGTACTAAGATAATGTGGTTTTTATTCAGCAATATGGCACAAAGATGTCCTATACTGAAGGCTGATATCATACATATTGGCAAACTCTAACCTAGGCACACTCAAGGATCTAAACCTATTGCAGTGAAAGCAACTGAAATGGATGTTATAAGATAGCCAGAAGTGCTGGGTAAGACTTAGAAACTCTGGTGGCCCTGGGACTAAGCAGAGGAAAAACAGTGTTCTATACACCAATGGTTAAATATTTTCAACACTGGTAAATGGAAAACGTTTTTGCTCTAGAATGTGCTGTTCATGAAACCAAGTTTGTCTGGAGATTAAATTGATTTTTTTTTTTTTTTTTCTGCTATGACATAAAAGACTAGGTGGGCCGAAGGCCGCATGCCTGTAATCTGCAACTTGGGATGCTGAGGTAGAAGGCTTTTTAAGTTTGAGGCTAATCTCTGCAATTTACTGAGAGCTTATCCCAAAATTTAAAAAAAAAAAATTTTTTTTTTGAAGGACTTGGGGGTGTAGCTCAGTGGTAGAATGCCCCTGGGCTCAATCTCCAGTCCTGAGGGTGGCGGGTGCGGGAGATGTGAAAGATAGCATATTCTAATAAATTGTTGCCGGAGGAATGTGTCTTAGGGTTACCTTACCTTTAACTATAATAAAAATTTTCAAGCTGTGTGGGAAGTCACAGCAGAAACACCCCTGTATGTATGAAATAAATAGCTCTCCCTTTAGACAACAGGAAAAGGAAAAGGAGTTGTAGGAGGCACACAGGGTCTGACTTTTGAAGGTGCTAGTAGGCCAGTGGATACTTACGGAGACTTGGGGAGGTGGCAAGGCAGGTGTATGTATTTGGGGGAAATTAAATTCCTGTGGCATTGGGGCTAGCAGAGAGTTAAAAGTTATACCCACTCATTGTTGATACATTTAGGGGCGAGATTAGATAAGGGAGTAACCACACTGTATTCTCCTTCAATTGTCTCTCCATTGTCCTTGCTTCTAAAAATATATACATCTAATTCTTATGCCCTTTTGAAACTTGTAGTCATTGAGGTTGGTTAGAATTAGTTTCATCCAAGTTCAACTGCTACAATAATGTAATACAATTATCTAGACTCAATCTTGATGATAATAGATTTAAAAAAAAAAAAGAAAGAAAAAGGAAAAAAAGGAAGAGTTCTAGACTAATTGTGACCAGCCTTAGATCTGACATTTGCTTCCTTGGTAAAGCAACCAGTGAGGACACATGGGCCACGTGCATGCCTCCACCAAGCTTCTGGGTGTGACCTCCTTCATAGAGTTTCAGAAACTTGCTCATGTTACAGATGGGGCAGCTAAGGTCCAGAAAGGGCTCATCTCAGCCAAGATTCTGGCCCCAGCCCTGCTCAGTTGCCTTGTGCTGCACTTACTGGTTAGATCTGGCAGACAAAGGAAGATAAACTGGTTTGGATTTGCTTGGTGGATGGCCAGAAGCCACAGTGGCATCTAATGTACTCAGCCTGGTGCTGTAAGAGTGGGGGAGACTTTTATTTTAATATATATATACACACAAACACACACACATATTTTTTTTTAGTTGTAGATGGGCAATTTTATTTTTGTGATGATGAGGATCGAACCCAGTGCCTCCCATGTGCTAGGTGAGCACTCTAAAATATCACTGAGCCATGACCCTAGCCCCTGGGTTGTCTTCTAAGTGAAATTAAAAACTGCTTCGGATGTTGCCATGAAGTGGACTAAGCAGCACAGTAAGTACTTCTTGGAAGGGTGCTTCCTTCGTGTTACAGATGGGAGACACTGGTCAGAAGTGTGATGACTACAAGTTTAATTCCTAGCTCAGTAACGTACACAGGAAAGCTATTTATCTCTAAACACTTTTTCTCTGATCTGTTACAAAATTATTAAGACTAAAGAAATCACTGAGAGAACCCTCCAAGCTCCATGAGCTAGCCATTATGTTGCTGTTAGTGATGAAAATCACCCAGTCTTATAGGATATAATATTCAGAATCATTTGAGTTATCCTTACCTTTTAACTGAGTAGTTTGCAAAGTCAGTTAAGGGACAAGAAACACTTCAGTAATAAATGTACTAATGATCAACAAAATTTGTTGAAAAGTATAGCATTATACTCCAAATCAGAAAATCAAATTTTTTGAAATGTCATTCCTCCTTATTATTTCCCCACCTCTGCACCCCCTAAATCAGCTGAGAACTAATTTAAAAAAACTATTAAGCACAGTTGCGAATACTGTATTTCCTGTTTTTATATTAGCCAGAATATGTTACTTTTTTTTCTAAGTGGCCTCCAAATATTATTTTTCTTTGGTCTTTTGCAAAAGAAACATATGCAACACCTCCTTAAAGACACTTAAGAGCTACATCATAATGATGACTTTGAATTACTGAGAAAGGAAGCAGGGTACTCTCTTTAGGAAGGTAGAAAAATGCAGTTTACAAATACTTTTCTCTTTACTGAATTAAACAATATCCTAGCACATGAGAATTACAACTTTAATTTAAAAAAACAAAACACCTTTGATCCCCGCGCCACCCTCCATAGAAACATTCTCCCAGTATTCTAAAAGCTCCAGGTACCAAAACTAGTTTCCTCAGAAAACAGATGGTGGTACTATCCAGAGTATGGCCAGTGCAGAAATAAACTATCCTCCAATTTAATAAAATGAAAACAAGTACTGTTACTTCAGTTTTTGAAAAGCACTGGAAAAATGTGTATGCAAGTAACTGAAATGCCATCCACGAAACAGTTACAACCACCAAAATAAGGAAGGCTTATTTTTTCTATTTTACTTCAAAAGGAACAAATAAATTGGTCATCAGTCTTCAGTAAGTTCTGGATTTGCCACCACCTCCAGAAACTGTACAGATAGTTCTTTTGTTTTACTTATTTATAACATATATATCACATAAGGCAAATTGACTTCATGCTTTACTTCAGTAAAATGGGGGAAAAAAAGCTTTCTCTGAAATTGGCACTAAAGTTGTTTTAAATTCTTAATAGCAAGAAGATACATCCAACTATAAGCAGAATGAACACAGTCGTAATACATATCAAAATTATTTCCTTTATATAATCAGCAATGAATAACTCCAGAGGTAGTATGGCAGAAACGATAATGGATCCTATCAGGCCACAACCAATGAAGAAATTAAATTTATTTTTTTTTCTATGGTTCTGACCATAAATTGCTTTACACATTTAGGACCTGAATAAAAACCACTCTCAGAAATCTTAGCCCATTAATTCAACTGACATATCAATTTACAACTTTCAGGACTGCAGATATAAAAAAATGTAAAGTATAAAATTATGTTAAGTTTGAAATGGTTTTAATTGTATTCATTAAAAATATTTACATTTCCCAGTACTTACTTGACAAAACTCCCTTGCAATATAATTCTACTCTAAACTTTTCTTTATAAAATGAGGCTCATTTATGAGATTTCAATGACTGCTACACTGAAAATTACTTACATTCTGTAAAATATTTTAAGAACTTTTCATATCAAAGGTAGTTTATATTGGATTATCTGAAACCCAATAGTGCCCACAGATGAGCTTCTTAAAATTCTTTTTATTAATGCTTGGAAAGCACTGTGACAATGGAAAGTGCTGTTAAGTGCTATTATCTCCCTTAAATTTTATTTTATACTGTGTGCACATTGTGAAATAAACACATATGCAGCATGTCCATGTTTTGATATGTATTTTTTATTTCCCTGCAGTTTTCACTTATCAAGAACAAGTAACAGGGAAAGTTGTCTGAACTAGTGCATAAACAAACATTCTGAAACACCACTACACGTATCTAATTTACAAGAACCGTATAAAAAAAGTCACTAAAACACTACACTATGAAGGTGTCCAACGCTTACAGTCAGACTTTTTCCAACCCGTTACTTGCCTTGTAGCCACAGGAAAACTCTCCAAAATTGAAAAGACAATCTTGCCACAACCCTCCCCCCCCTCCCAACACCTGGGATGGCTCGATATCTAGACTTCCAATATTTATTGCAATGATATAATGCAATACATACCTGGTAAATATCTTTTATGTGGTGTGTTACAGTTTTAAAGCCAGTTAAAATATGCAGTCTTCAGATAAAATGTAATCCTTGAAAAATTTTCATGTTTGCACAGTTTAAATGTGCTAGATGCATAATTTTTCCTAGTCCGTTTTTTCTGTGTAATTATTTTTTATAAACTGGTATTATAAATAGAAATATACATTCAAAATATATGGAAAAGTGAGTTACTACATTAAATTTGCATGTATCGATCCATCCCTTTCCCCTGCACAGTAATAGAAAATACTATTTTGCCTTGAACTTCATATTTGACAGTGAAATGCCACTAAAGTATTTACCAAAAAGTCCATCTAGTCAAATTGTGAAACAAAATGAACCAAGTGAAAACTTTACAGTTCCTTTAGAAAAAAATTACAAGAATTTCATTTCCTAGCTATGAATCTTTAACTTTTTAGACACAAAGTTGGATTTATTTTTACAAGATACAAAATGTAAACATGGCAAAATAAATAGTTAAAACAAGTGATGCAGGATCCCATTTCATGCTCATGATCCCATTAAAGAATTATTTTTAAAATCCATTCAGTTGCAAATTCAAGTGCAAAAGCATGATGATGAATATCTACTATTCAAGTAACAGAAATAATATTGATGATACAAATAAACTATTTTACAAGGTAGTGATTTTCCCAATTTTACAAAATATACATCATATATCGATTTAACATCCGATATACTGTAGTCCATTTAGGTCCATTGTTACGCTCTGTGATCCACAGAGTGTCGCCTTTTGCATTCAGCTGGAATACGAATGACTGCACACCATCCACACAGGAAAAGCCACATGTTTTAGGTTATGTCACTTCCATAGCTACTGTTGTCTCTGCTATTCCATTTAAACCCAATCTTTCTGGTTCATGGTTCTCTCTATAATGAGGCAAAAAGTAAAATAAACATTAATATTCTAGAATCTGTTAATACTCAGCATTTACAGATTGCATTTTTATGTGACTACAATTAAACATGACTTCCCAAGAACCTTCTCCACTTTCATCAATTCCAGTAAGGAATGAAGAAGGTTCCCTTCAATTCAGAAATTCCAATAATTTCTAATTACTTTATTATAAATATTTTTTTAAGGAAAGACAACAATTTAACAGTTTTTTAGTAGAAGCTGATGATAAATTACTGTTGAAATATATAACATAGGACAATCCCAGTTTATTGCAATAGATGTAATATATGATGCCCAAAGAGAATCATTAGGAGTACAATATTATTTAAATCACCTCCCACTAGAGTTTAATTTTGTAGCCTTAAGGTCATGTACTTATTAATTCATGCAAATCAATATTTTTCTGATTTACTGTTCTGGTTCTGCATTAGTGTGATTGAAAAAAATGTAAAAACTTACTCTGAAATACAGTATTACAGATCTAACTACTCCTAGAATATTCTCAATTTTAATATATACATTGAATTTCAAATCACACATAAATTATGATTTGAAACCTAAATTCTGGTATGGAATAACAACTCTAATCTTCCAGACTGTCAAAACAATAACAAAATAACTGAAGTTTCTAAAAAGGACTGAAGTATTTGCCCATTTGACATTTTCTCCTTTTTTTTTTTTTTTTTCTTTTACAATTCTGGTTGGCATTTAAGCATCCTAATAGAAACCTCAAACAAATAACTTAAGTCACAGAGTTTTATGCTAAGCCAATCTTCAAGAGCTAATGAAAAGCAAGTCTGTCAGACACCCACTGCTTGAGTGGGTTTAAAAAAAAAAAAAAAAAAAAAGTCTTTCTCCTCCCAGAATAGCCAGCCCAGAGAGAATACTTGAAACACACACCTTGCTATGCTGCTGATGGCACTACTGGGAGTAACCTTTGGCACTCTGTCCATACTGGCAGCAACTGTGGCAAGTTTTAAGGCTGTTGGCGATGGTGCTGAAGTCCGTGTATTGATATGCACATTGACTGGAGAAACAACACTGACATTATTGAGGTGCACTGCATTTGTCAGGCAGGAATTGTTCATGGGAAGTGTTTGAGGGCTGCTTGTGCACAATGCTGGGATTAAGTGGTTTGTAGTAGTGTGGCCAACTGTCCTTACAAGTTGTACAGCTGAAATCCCTGGGCTGGATGATAAAGCCATATTGGTGGAGTATAATGTTTTAGAGGTTCCTGAAAGATAAAAAGAAAAATTACTCAGTTAGTTTAATGCGACATTAAAAAAACACTTTAAAAATTAGGAGTGTAATAGTAAAAATAAACACAAACATTCATATTCTAATAAAATACTAAGTTAAGCTGCTGATCAGTTAAGTACAATATACTCATCTGATATAACCCTAAGCACACCCTCTTGCTAATGGTCTGCATAAAAATGCTTTGCATTCTGCTCCCTCTATATGTGGTAACCTTGAAGGTAACTACTATAAGACAAATGGTCAATCAGGATCATGGGTATATGTAATACAAATGGAAAATCAGAAGGTCTAAGAAAGAGGTGAAGGTTGTTTCTGAGGACTCAGGGTAGTAAGAAGCACACAGGGTTTCACAGTACTGCATCTCAGGAGGAAGTGCCAAAGAAAATATCCTATGAGTACACTGGATGGGAAGGTAGATCTGCTTTCAAGTTTATTTAACAGACTGTCCTTGATTATATTTCACTTTTTTAATATACACATGGATAACTCAATGGTGATGGTTAGTAATTAGCTCAATGGATATACTAAAATGTGAGGCAACTGACAGTCTATGAATGATACCAGGAAAGGTAGTGTCCACAGTTAGGTATCCAGCACATAGGAGGAAACAGGGAGTGACACTATGTGAATTCTAGAAAATACCCAGTATTTATTCCACATATCTTTTCACAGATTTTCTGAAAAGTACTGATTGATTTCTTACACACATTTTCCCTTTGGAGACAAGAAATAAAACCAAACTCAAGTCAGTGAGCTACAACTTCAAGTGAAACTCCAGCTGTACCTGAAGGCTGGACGACACCATTTATGTTGCTGTGGCCTGTGTTCTGTTCCTTGACTACTTCACTGCGACCTGGAACAGGTGCACTGACCACTGCAGATGCAGCAAAGTGGGCGCTGGCTGAGTCGAGTGTTTTAGACATGCAGTCAGAGGTGCTTGAGCCCTATGAAATGGACAAAGTCAAACTCTCAGTTTCTTAGATGTCATTTCATTAACATTAAGGATAGGGCGAACTCTAGAGACTTGCCTTTCTAATCTTCAATAGTCACAAGTGTTTAGATTAGGAGATCTAGGACTTTGCAGATGAAGGGCAGTTAAATGGCTACTCCTCCTTGATTCTGTATAAAACGTATTAACTGTTACTAAAGCCAATAGCATTAGTCTGTAAAGCCAGGTCCAGATCTACTTGGATGTCACAGGAGTGTTGATGGACCCCAGGGACACTGAGATTCCCATGGTGTTGGACTTGGGATCTCTAGTCAATGTACTGACTGTTTGAGAATCAGCTGAACCACTATGGGCAGATGCTGGCCTGAGAGCTTGAAGCATACAACCAAACTGAGTTAGTTATTCCTTTAGGAGTACTTGTAGAATTATGGAGCAACACAATTTAAGACCTAAAAAGATGAAAGGTTTTTTCTTTTCAGGAGGCTCAACTTTCAAATATAAATATAGCTGGCTGCATGGTGCAAGCCTATAATTCCAGCAGCTCAGAAGGCTGAGGCAGGAGGATCAAGAATTGAAAGCCAGCCTCAGCAACAGTAAGGCACTAAGCAACTCAATGAGACACTTTTTTTTTGGATAGCATCCTTGGATGTTTTACAACTGAGCCATACTCCTAGTCCATTTAATTGATTTATTGAGACAGGGTCTTGCTAAGTTGCTGAGGCTGGTCTAGAACTTAGGATCCTCCTGCCTGCAGCTTCCACAGTAGCTGGGATTGCAGGTACACACTGCTATACCTGGCTTGGTTTTGTTTTTAAAAGCTCAAAAAGAGAGGCACTTATTTCCACATAGCCCTGGAGGCGAGAAGTCCACAGTAAATCTCACAGGGCTCATATATCAAGGCATTGGCAGGATTGGTTCCTACAGTATTTTTATTTTATCCCTAATGTCTTTATTTAATGGTGTCTATGAACAACTTCCCCTAGTAGCAACTTTTTTCCTACAGAGAAACATGATTCATAGAGGCAAGGGGCTATGCTGCTTAGATTTACTGCACATTTCAAGAGAATTACCTCTAGCTTCATGGGGCACAACCACACCACACTTCAACATATAGTTTAGGAAGGGTCAAAATGTTATAAAATCAAGAATGGTGGATGATGGTTTTAAGAATATGTAATTACTTTTTATAATTTCTCAATAACCCTTCCAGTAACAATACTTATTTCTTTCCTAAATTAAAAATACTATATTTGAAAAAAAATACCATATTTGGGCTCTAGTACTCTTCTCAAAACATTCAGACATTTGCTTTTAACTAGTCACTTAATATTATTTAAATTAACTAAAAAAAAAAATTCTCAAAATCAAATCAAGAGTGGCAAAATAAGCTTTTTCCTGTGACCTGACTAACAAAAATTATAAAATCACAAAAGGAAGGAAGAGACAACAGTGATTTAAAAGACAGGCTTACCTGTGCTTTTGGATGTGTCTGTTGTGAGGAATGCTGAGATTGCTGTTTCTGCTGAAGCTGAGCAAGTTGCTGTCTTTGCATTTGAACTAACTGCTGTTGATGTGTCTGAAACTGCTCTTCTGTGATGCCCCCTGTTACTGATAAAGGATAAATAGGTATGTTTTAAAGTATTTACTTAATACATGTAGAATTCAATGTAAACTTATTCCACAGTTAAGATGAAAAGGAAATACAAAACATAATATCTATAAGCCAAGGAACCCAATAAAAATGATGAATCTTTTATCAAGTGTGGTATATGCTTATATCCATAAGCATCTAATAATATCACACATGCTAAAAAAGATTCCTAGGCATAGTTTTTACTCTATAAAAGTTCTAACATGAGAATTTTACCATTTATTCAGACTTAGGGCATTTACTATTACTTTTTTGTTTACTATTATGGTGACCATGTAATGAGAAAAATTTCAATGTTAATGTAAATAATGATGACTAAATTACAGCCTTTTAGTAAGAAAGCGAGACCATCTGCAAGACTAATTTTTACTTCAATGTCATATGACACTGTAGTGAAATTATTTTTCTCTGATGACAAATTATAGAACATAGACATTCATCTAACATAATCATTAGCCATAGTTTAAGCCAATAGTTCAATGCTTAAGATAAATCCTACCTATAAAAATAAGGACTAGAAGTAAAAATTTTTTCAGAAAACTAAAGATACAATTCTCAGATGTAATCAAGTATACTGCAGCCAGGTGTGTTAAAATAAGGTCTAAAATAAAAATGAAACACCTTATTTTCTTAGCTGATTAAAAGATTAACTAAACTGGGCACAGTGGCACATACCTATAATCCCAGCAGCTCAGGAGGCTGAGGCAGGAGGATTGCAAGTTCAAAGCCAGCCTTAGCAACTTAGCGAGGCCCTCAGTGACTTATTGAGATGCTGTCTCTAAATAAAAAATTTAAAAGGTCTGGGGATGTGGCTCAGTGGTTAAGTGGTCCTGGGCTCAATCCCTGGTACCAAAATAGTAAATGAATAAATGAATAAATAAATAATCAACTAAGTTAAATCAGGAATCATTTTCCTCAAAGAAATGTACACAAAATTTCATTCACTGATATTTAAGTAGATCACTGATAAATTGATTTAGAGGACACAAAGCTACTTCCATAGAGGTTAATACATTTTTAGAGTCATGAAATATTAAATTGCATCAGAATATATATACTCTAGAGACAATTTTTGTTCTTTTTTTGAGGGCAATATTGGAGATTGAACCCAGGAATGTTCTATCACTGAGCTACATCCTGATCCATTTTATTTTTTGAGACAGGGTCTCACTAAATCTCTCAGGTTGGCCTCAAACCTGTGATCCTTATGCTTAGACTCTTGAGAAACTGGAATTAAAGGCACACTCTACTTTTATTTATTGCTTGCTTTCTGCTCTCCTATTTCACTGAATCATCAAGTATTTCCTATCTATTATGATGGAGAAAGCGGCACTATGAGTTACAGTGAATACAGGGCAAAACAAATTAAGAAGAGGGTAATTGCTAGAAAGTTCTATAGTGTAGTTGAGAAGAAAAGAAATATATAAAGATATATATAAAGAAATGCCAACTGTATGAGGCATCTTTTGTGCTACTGATCAATATGACTGTACGAGTTTAAACAGTCTACCCTAAGCCCGGGTTACCTCACTCCACCACTACAATGTTTCTGTTAAGGAGCATCACAAGTGATAAATTCAAAGTCTACTCCCTATAAAAGCCCCAGAGATGTGCAAAGCTTTAGATACACTTTCATTAAAATTTGTATTAAATCATATGAGAGGAAAAAATAGAAAGCAATTTTATTTTCAGAAAATTCAAAAATCTGGGGCTACTATACTGCTTACTCTAAAATCTTAATATTACCTGTAATTTTGAAGTACATATTAATTTTTTTACTGAATTACCAATAAAATCAAATGTCTTTGCATATGTTAAATTCACTGCAAGTGTACTATTTTTAAATGAAAAAAATTTAATTCTAAAGTTACATTCTTCAAAATCAAATGAAAATATGAAGTATTCATGAATTTCCAGTTGTTTGAAAACCTTGGGGAAAAAGATGAAAAACAGCTTATTAGATAAGGAAAATCTTAAACCCAAATAAATCTGTAAGTCTTATATGGATAATAAAAGTGGACCATTTCAAAAAAAGTGGACTTGTAATCTGGTATTAGCACATTCCTTAAATCCGGTATTGACTGTCAGGAGCTCAGCTTTTATATTGTGGTGAAAAGGTGAGATTCAAAATGGTTAACTCTGAGGAATAAACCAAATAAGGAGAACATACTTTTAGGGGCTATTTCAAAATAGAAATGTGAATAAGACTTTCTTTTCTTTTCAAAAATCTTATAAAAGACACAAAGTCTTGTAAGGGAGTTAGTAAAATCTTAACTAATTCAGAATAAAGTACAGGCTTGACTATTCCTAATCTAAAATGCTGCCCAGTCCAAAATTCTACTATGCTTTACTATAAAACTGTAATAAAAAAATACTTCAAAAAAGTATTACTTTTGGTTTGGCAGTTCATAGCTAATAAAGAATTGCTAACTAGAGATGTTCTACTTGCAAAGTAAACAGATGATTATTATGTATATATATTAAAAAGGGATGCTGATAAAACTACCTATTTTTTTGGATGTCTACATTTATTGTCCTGTATTGTTAAGACTATTAATTTGCTCACAAACTCCATTCTTTTCTATTCATAGGAACTCATACAATTTCAACCACGTCTCAGTCCAAATTATTCAAATTAATGGTGTTTCTCAACCTTTTTAAATTTTGGTTGACTTTGATACCAAAAATCTTATCCCTGATCCCATTTTTAACTTGAGAATCACTGATAAAGACAATATCATTGTATAATATGGATATGCTTTAAGAATTATACTCATTTTTTCCCCTTCTTCCTTACCCCCAAATCAGTATATTATATCCACTCTAGACATCTACTTTGTTCTTTACCATTAAGGTATTTTGTGTTTGAAACAAACTCATGGTCTTCATCCAAAATTTTAATATTACTTCAAAAGTTTAGTATTTAAACAAAGTAATACTTAGAAAAATAGTGAAAATAGCAAATAATAATCATGATACAAAACTGGAACACTTATAAAACATCCTTTCTAACTCCTTTGTCATTTTGGGGGTAAAGGGAGATAGATAAGAAACATGGTTTTAATGGCACAGATACAATATTGAATAGTGGTTCTCAAGGTTGATTTACTGAGAGGTAAATAGTAAAAACTGGAAGTCATTTTCTCTATTCATTATTTTTCCCTTCATAAGTTACTGAAACACTTCCCTATCAGACTTAATTCTTTTACTGACTTTTGAGTCATCAAGAGGCACACATTAAAATATATCAAGAAGAGGTCACAGTTAGTGACCAAATCTGTTTAAGACTAAGATACAGGGCAGGGTAGAGGTGGTATAAAGTGGAAGTAGGAAATTTTTTTTTTTTTTTCTTTTTTCAGTTCTGAGGATTGAACCTAGGGGTGGTTCTACCATTGAACTACATCCCCAGCCCTTTTAAAAAATTGTGAGATAGGGTCTTGCTAAATTGCCTAAGCTGACCTTGAACTTGAGGTCCTTCTGCCTTAATTGCCCAAATGACTGGGATTACTGGCATGGGCCAAGGTGCCTTGTCTCACTAGTTCATCTTAAAAGTTGCAAGCTTATGGTGAGGTTGTGGGGAAAAAGGATACACTTGTACATTGTTGGTGAGACTACAGACTAGTAAAACCATTCTGCAAAGCAATATAGAGGGTCTTCAAAAAACTAGGAATGAAACTTCCATATGACCCAGCTATTCTACTCCTTGGCATTTTCCCCCAAGATCTAAAATTGGCATACTACAGTGATACAGTCACCTTAATGTTTACAGCAGCACAATCCACAATATCTAAATTAGGGAATCAACCCAGATGCTCTTTAATAGATGAATGAATTAAGAAATTATGACACACTCTCTCTCTCTCTCTCTCTCTCTCTCTCACACACACACACACACACACACACACACACA
The DNA here is from genome assembly GCF_902686455.1 of Sciurus vulgaris. NCBI lineage: Eukaryota > Metazoa > Chordata > Mammalia > Rodentia > Sciuridae > Sciurus > Sciurus vulgaris. The sequence goes on along the minus strand of NC_136463.1, from coordinate 103,934,618 downwards.
CACACACACACACACACACTTTTCTACTCAGCCATAAAAAAGAATGAAATTATGGCATTTACCAGTAAATGGATGGAAATGGGAGATTATCATGCTAAGTGAAATTAGCAAAACTCAGAAACCCAAAGGTTGAATGTTTTCTCTTATGTGGAAGCTAAGTAAAATAAAGGAAAAGGGAAGAATAAGGTAACAATCAAATATAAATTAACAGACTTGTGAAAGGAAGTCTAGTAGAGGAGAGGGAGGATGGGAAGGAAAAGAGAGGAGTGATGAACTGAAATAGATTTCCATGCATGTGTGAGTTTGTTGGGATGAACCAACTACTACAAATAACTATAAAGCTCTAATAAAAAAAAGTTGCTAGTTGAAATTCACTTCATACTTCAAGTCCTATCAATTTAAAAGTAACCATAAACCTGACATTTTGTGAATGTGACAATTATCTCACAACTCCAGACAGATAGGAAGTATTGTTTTCCTTAAGTAGGAAGTTTTACAAATCTTCTTGGGTAACACATTCTGGCAGCTCTGTATACCTATTACAGAACTTCCCCCTTTATATATACAAATATGTCATCTAATACATAAATAATATACTTGCAGGTCTAGATACCATGTATATATAACCCATAGTCTATATTCCATGAAAGTCCTTAACCTTTCTGGCTATCTTCTATATATCTGAACCATTGCCCATCTTGAATTTAAGTCTGTTTTTATTCCTCAAATGAAACCTTGTACCTTTTCTTGGAATATCTGTCACTATTCTTGAAATGTTTATTGTTCTCAAATGTCCCAGGAATTTTTTGTTTTATCCTTTACCTTTTAGGTTTGCAGTTCTTATATGGTGCTTGGCTTAGACTGATCTCTAATCACCCTCCCATTTTATGACAGTGATCCATGAAAAACATACTGAGTACCTTCACAGATTTTATACTAACATGATTACAAAGTTTTAGATTGTTATTTCTTAAGCTGAGGACCCCAGAAGTATTCTTGAGTATATGTGAAATCTTCACAAGTTGTTAACTTTGTATTATTGTTTCACTGATAAACTAAAAAGAAAAACGGAATAGAAACACATTCTGGATCTGGATGATCATTTCATCAGAGTATGAATATGTGATTTTTGTGTTTCCCAAGAACGTATGCCGGCCTTTGTTTTTCATAACTCTTTTACTTTCAACACAGTGTTTCTCAAACTGAGGTAAGATGATATATTCTTGGGAAGCTATAAATTTTTCAGATACTGGTTTTGATCAAGTTTTCACATCTTAATAAAGAACACCTAGTATGGTAGTAAAAATTATTTAGAAGTCAAAATGAATATGTTATTCAGCATTTTTTCATATACTAGGTAGGCCTTTGCTATATGTTTTAACACATGCTTTATTAAGGCAATGTTAATTACATGTAAGTTTTTTTTGTTTTGTTTTGTTTTAAAGGACAGATCTGGGACTGCATGGGGGTTGGGGGGAGAAGGAGATCCTATTTCAAAACTTCCAGGTCACATTGGGGAGTCAGGTGACAGTTCACACAAACTACTACTCCAAGGACAAACCTAATCCAGGAGAGTTGACATCACCTTTCTGGGGCTATATACATTCTATAAACAACTCTTTTAGTTATAAGTGAAAACGTAAGGGAGGTGGGGAATGAGGAACAAATGGGTGTGAGGATAATGAAAATAGATTAAAGATTCATTTGAACTGCTGACACCCAAGCTAAATAGTTACAGTTAAAATATCATTATTTACTTAATGATCTAACTCTTTAATCCTTTGTGTTTAAATCCTTTCTCACCTTCAGAAGCAACCTTAATACAAAATAATAAATCCTTCTGAGTATCTTGGTTAGTTGTTCAAGTAATCTTACTTATCCTAAAACTTTTACACTTGTAAACATTTCATGGCAATTTAAGAAAAAAAAAATGGGAAGAAAAATGGAATTAAATTAAATATCAGGAATTTCTCTTGGAAATGTACAAACTATTAATGATTTTACAAACTTGCAATATTAAGGTATCAGAAACTAGTCAAAAGGGTTATTATGTTAACACAGGTGAGAAGAGAAAAAGATATGGTAACTTGCAACTGCATTTATGACAACCACAGTTAAATGTGAATTAAGATGGCCCTTCAAGTCTGAACAAGGAAAACACTTTTAGTTAGGAAATAAATTTTCTTCAGTCTTCAATTGAAGAATACCACCTCAACTAGTGCTTCATTTTCAATTGACAAAAAATGTTATCCTGTATTTATATAAAGAATATATTATTTACCATGTGCTATGAGTTCCTTGACAGTAAAGAGTACTGGTTTTTAAAACTCTGCAACTTTAAAAAACACTGGGCTTTGTATACAAAAGATCCTAAATAATTATGTAAGAAATAATTTTCCTTGGTTATTTACTTGCTATATTAAGCACAAAATGCTTCTCTATTCTATTTTTATTTTCACTTTTTGTACCAGGAGTTGAACCTAGGGATGCTAAATCATTGAGCCCTAACTCATGTACATGTGTGTGTGTGTATTTTCATTTTTGTACCCATGGATTGAACCCAGAATCACTAAACCATGGAGCCACATCCCCACATCTTTATGCTTTATTTTGAGACATGGTTTCAATGAGTTGCTAAGGGCCTCACTAAATTGCTGATGCTAGTCTTGAACTTGTGATACTACTGTCTCAGCCGGAGCCACTGGGATTATAGGTGTGTGCCACCATACCCGGCTATTCTATTTTTAATAAGAAGAGTTTTTCAATTAAGAAAATGTACCTTTATTTTACTTAATACTTAGCAAAACACACACTTTTGATGTGAAATGAAGTCTTTGGTTTTAGTTCTTTTAATCCCTAGAATACGCATTTAATTCTCTTTTAAGAATTTAAAAATAATAAACAACGTATTCTGAACACTGGGATTACAAGTGAACACACATTAGCCATGGTCATTAACAACACAAACTCTTTGCCACTAGCCCTCTGGTTCATGTAAGACACAGTTTTCTTTCTTTTTCTGTTTTTCTTTAAGAATTGAAGAACTTGTGATATAAATGAACACTATTTCCAAGGGCATTAGATTTTTATATCTGATTAAGTTCTTTAGTTGCTGAGATTTCCCAGCTGTGAAAGAAAATTTAATACTAATAATTTGTCCATATTCTGCCAAGGTAAAAATACGGTCCCATGTCAGTCTTACTATTCTTAAAAAATGTTCTCATAACCAAGCTCACTAAGAATGAGCAAAAGACATACAGAGTAAAAGAAACCAAAATTCATGAAGAGTTCATTCTTTTGTGCATGTCCATCAAAGTAAAAATGTAACTTTCCTCAAACTCTCTCCTTACTGTCTACCTAAGTAGATGAGGGTATTTATATCACTCTTCACTGAACTGCAGTTGAATTCATTTATGACTATCTAACCAAGAAAAAACTATGTAATGAATATAACTGGTACTAATGGGAACTTAAAATTACTACAGGTTTCCAAATGTTTACAAAATTCATTTAGAGACTTTTTTGCATTAGGTATTTACACTCCCACACTTAATTGCCTCACACACTGAGTTCCAATCCAAGTCCCCATACATAATATTTTAATATTAAACAAAAGAAATTCATTAAAAACAAAATGCCTACTGGCCTCAAGGACTAATGGGTCATAGTCAGTAGATAGGCAAACACTCAAACAAATTCTTTGCTCTACTAACAAATGTGTAAAAATATGAAAGATCTGATTTTAAAATATTGACTTCTAATGTACCTAAATTGTTGCTTAAGCCTTCAAGTCTTTTAAGGGAGTAAGAAATGGTACTATGGTAGGGGTATTAAAATTTACAGGAAAAATGACAGAATAAAAAGACTACCCCTCCCCCCCATGGTAAGGGAAAGGCGGAAAATACAAAACAAAAAACCAAAAAAGATAATCCAAAAAAACCAGACCAAACAAACAAACCCCTTTATTGATTATGATGTTAATACTGTACACTTGTGATTTACATTCCCTGAGACATGCATGCATGGTTAAGATAGTATTTTAAATGTTTTTATTTATGTTGATGTATGATAGTGTCATAGAATTATAGAGCTGATTATTTGGGACCATTTAAGTTACATTAAGTTATATTTTAGATCAATACATATTTAGTATTGATGATACAATAACACATACAACATATATACATTTTCTACAAAAAAGCTAAATCCAGAGTTTATCTGGAAAGTATAGTAGTAGAAAGCTGCTTAGCTGGAGAAAAAACACATAGAAATAATTTTTTAAAATATGGTATAATCATGACACCCCAAGACACTCCAGGCCCACCTTGTGTTTATCTTGCTACAATCCTTTATCCAAGATACCCCATTCCTTTGATTCCATGAGAATGCTTGTAGAAACCAAGAGCTGGCTCTGGATTCCTTGGGCTCTTTGCTATGTGTTATTACTTCTAAACCCGTCTCCTGATAAAGCAAGGCAGTGTACAGGTGTGCTCTAACCCCAAGAGCGCACGTGCAGCCATCTAGTCAGAATGAAGCAGAATTGACATTCATGCTGACCTCTCCCTCTCTAGTCAAATTTTAAGTTCTAATGTACATTTTAGATGCAAGTCCTTTGTCAGAGTGAAAATATTTTCTCTCCTGTGATTTTTGTTCTGATTCTCTTAATGTATTTCACAAAGAAGTTTTAATTTTAAAAATTCCAACATGCCTCTTGAATTAATTTTTGTGAAGAGTGCCATTTCTCTCTACAAAATGGTAATGACAAAAGGGAGGAGAGTTATGTGAGAATGTGTAACCTTTCAGAACCACTTGTTGGAAAGAATGTCCCACTGTTTGCCTTGCCCTGTGGTCAAAGGCTACTGCCTGTGGTTGAGACCATCCCATGACAGCCATTGTGGATTCACTTGATTAGTATGTGCAGTGTGGCAACTTTCTTATTTAAAGCTTTTATTCTTGAATTTCTTTTCCCTCTCATTTTGTTTTCTGTATTAAGCAACATCAATTTACTTCCTCTTAAAATATTTATTCTTTTATTAATAAAAAAATAAAATATGATATAAATTGGCAAAGAAAAAATTCAGTCTATGATCAAATGTAATGCCTATACCTGCTTTTTAATTCCCTTTTTGGCAAAAAATATTCTGAATAATGTTGAATACAGGCATTTCTGTTTTAGTTAAATAATTTGAACTATGACTTGGTAGTTGGCTAAAAAAAAAAAGATTTGACCTAATAATTTGTCAGTTTCTTATTATCTTTAGATTTTTAAGACTCCTGTGACCCCAAATCATATTAGGTATTTATCCATTTCAGTTTCAAAAGCTCATGAAAGTTCACAGACTCATGAACTTTATATTATGGGATGCCATTTTCCTTACATAAGTTCATTTAGGAGAAAAGTAACCAACAAATTTGGAAAATTATGCACCAATTTCTAGTCATTCAAAAGCATTCAATTTTCCATTACAACCTTGAAACAAATAAATGTCTACATCAACTTGAAAAATAAGTAGTTCAGTAATTAAAAAGACTGATTACTACAGAGACCAAATTTTAAGCTAAAATGATTTTAAATCACCTTAAAGAAGTTTAATATAATAATTTTGAATCCTAAAAAGCACCATACAGGAAACAATTTAGAAATACATATGTTTTACAGAAAGAAAGGCTATCCAAAGTATAAGTCAAATCACATCTATGTTTTTTCCTCTGGATACCATGTATTATTTACAATGGACACGTTATAAGGATATTTATAAATTAAACACATTTGTATAAATGTGATAAGGACTAGCCATAGAACAAATCAAAATTACATCTTAGATTTTTCTACTAATTTTACAATGTGAATATGATAAGGATACTAAATTGATTTTATTAGCACAATGTCTTTTAAAATGAAAAAACCTTTCTGATATCAACAGGAGAGGTGAGTTATCATACAAAAATTAAAACTATTCATAGGAAATGTCCTAAAAACATCATTTTTCAGAAAGAAAAATTTCAATGGTACTCTCAAGAAGCAATGCTTTCATTTCAGCAAAGAATACACAAAAATGAAATTTTTTGTAACATAAGAAAGCAGAGAATATTGTACTATGATGATCTGGTGAGAGATGGTAAGCAGTCTGCCCATGCCCTTAGGGAACTCTATATATTCTATCTACACTTTTACTACATCAGACGCTAACATTCCAAATACATGTCATTGGTTTTATAGATACTAGTTAGGACATTTTGGTTAAAATGTGAACCACCTGAAGTAGAGTTTTGATACTTAGGTTGGGAAAAAAAAATGTAGTAGGTTAAGATAAAACTCCTTTCCTGAGTGGGATTAGGAAAGTACACCTCCAAAAAGTACTCAGTCTGTTTAGTGGATAATGAAAATTAAGGAGAAAGAGCATCAGGATATACTCTGAACACAGTGACAGCTTACCTGATATGCCATTCTTGCTGGTGTTCAATAAAGCTACAGATGTTGCAGAAACTCTTTTATTGTTCACAGTCTGCCCTGGTTTTCTTGAGGTACATTCTTCACTATCACTGTCCTGTAAATTTAGTAGCCTTGGCTGGAAACACTGTAGTCGACAAGATCTGATATTGCTTAATATTTCAGAAAGGGACAGTCTATTTTCACAAGGTTTACTGGAAGCATTGGTCCGAGAGAAATTAGAAGAAAAGTCTATAGTTTGGGAAGAGCTTGAAAAACTATTCAGCATTTCAGGGTCTATCTGTTTCAGGACTGGGTCATGTTCTGTGGATATTCGGTCCATTATGACTCTGAAAAGCAACATAAAGCCGAGTATTAACTGGAAGAGCTTAACAGTTTCTTTATACCTTCCCTTCTAGCTTGTAAACGAAAGCCAAGTCAAAACAAACAGTTTACCTTCCACCTCTGCCAATTCGCCTCCTTGCAAATCCTATACATCTTCTTGGGACTGTAAGTGTTGTAAGGCAATGCCTATACCTCAACTTATCCAAATCTGCCAATTCTGAATTCTCACATGTATGGTCAGCTTGGTCCAAACGAGGCTGCAAAAAAAAAAAAAAAAAAAAGGGGTAACTCATGGAGTAATTACAAAAAGAAGAAAAGTTAAATCATGACAAAATGATAAAGGTAAAGTGAACTGTAGTATAACCAGAACAATTAAAAGCTAGATGAAAAACTATAATATTGGGTATTAGCCAGGTTTAAATTTATAAAACTGAAATTAGTTATTTATAGGCTTTCTATTCTGATAAGCCAGAATGATGTGGGGGGTGGGTATTAAAATTTGTATTTCAAGCATTCATGGGTCAAGCTTAAGCTTTCTCTTTGAAGAAACATACAGACAGAAATGTCTTTGACTTCCCATTACCTTTATCATTTTATTTTTCTGTGTCTGACCACTTTTGTTCCCTTTCATAATGTTTCTTTTTCTCATCAGCATAACTTGTAAATAAATCTTCACCCTCCTACATTAAATACACATAACCTGAAAAAGTTGTTGGTGTATGTTTACCATAATGCAATTAGATACATGGTCTCTACAAGCCACATAAGAAAGCCAAAGCCATTCTCTGAACTCTATAGTTATACTTCATGAGAAAACCTTAGTACTAAGGAGTGAGGGCTGCTCTTTGATGTAATGCTGCACCAAAACTTTACAATGGCACAAAGAGAATTCCAAGTGTATGTATGCACAAGACAGACTTGCAGGACAATAAATTTCAATAAACATTCATCAGTCATCAAAGGTTCCAGAGCCAACTTAAGAGATTCCAGGGCTAATAACTGTTAAAGGTATAGTTACAGCCCAGAGTGACACTAGATCTCTAAAATATGAGGAATTTTCCATTTCCAAGTAAAGGATTCTGAAACCCTTTGAAAGAACTCAGTATCTCTTAACATCTTTTACTGGTGTTCACACAGGGGATGTTAAATAAAAACCACTAATGCACTTCCCATTTTTAGATCAAGCCTAAGTCACCTTGACATGAGTTATCTGTTAATTTCAGTCTGTAAAAATATCACAAAAAATAAAGTTCTTACAGCATAATACTGGCATCCTGCCCTCCTTCTGAAAGCACAGGGACCATCAGGATCATTTTCTTCTTCAGGTTCTGATACTGGGGATGGTACCTGGACAAAAGAGGTGTCCATTTACGAGTTACTCAAAGTCAATGAATCAATGATTGCAATAACCTAAAATTAAATTCTGATCACCAACAGTAAATCACTCCTATATTACATCTAATGGGCAGTAAATTCCCCAAAACATTTAACGATTAGCAAATATTTTCTATGATTATTCTCTGATTAAAAATCATTAATTTTAATGGGTTAGTTCTTGTGGTAAGTATATATGATACTGTTGAACTGCTTTTGAGCATAAAGTGTTATGTGGCAATAAATAATGATGACAGTTATGCTTCACATATAGGTAGTATTTTTTTTTTTTAATCCATTAACTTCTTTCTGTAAATAAAGCCAAAAACTAGAAACACTTATTAACAGGCAAAAACAAAACCAAAAACCCAATAAAGGAGACAGATATTGCTCAAAGGGATTTTTTTTTTTAATATCCCCCCTCATTTAATTTTTTAAATTACTTTTTAAGCTCAATAGTATAGAAACAGAAAATTAAAAGAAGAAAGATTTGCTAACGATAAGCAGATTGGTTGTAGAGAAGTGGTCAATCTTATGGGAAAATAATAGTCTTTCAAAAGGTTGTCACATTAAAAAGCATTCTGCCTGAACCACGTGGTATCAGGCCAGTGGGATCCATAGGGCAGTACTGATATATTACAGCACACTTTATGTCACAAAAACAGATTAAATGATATAAAAAAATATACTCAAACACATCAAAGAAAATTGTTTTAGATAAATTTCCCCCATAATGGTTAAACAACAATAACAACAACAATAACAAAGTTTTGGTACTTAAGTTTCAGTTGACACAATTTCACTTGGCAGTGTACCTCTTTTTCTAATAAATGCTAGCTCAACCATATTTACTTGCACATTTTGAACCTCACAAATCCCTCTCTCTCTATTTTGAGAAGAAAAATACTCTTTCCACACTATTTCCAAACTGTGGTAATTACTACTTAGTAGCGTCATCCAGGGGAGAAAGGCGTTTGTTTGAGGTACCAATATGCCTCCAACAACCCAAAGGAGGAGACACAGAAACAGTGAGCTGGGGCTGATCCTTTTTCCTGGGGAACCAAGTCCCAAATGTGAAATTTGAAAGGAAGTTCAAAATGTAAATTTTACACTTTGCTTCCTTTGCAAATCATGGATCTCTTCTAAGATACACCCAGGAAGTTCTGCAATTAAAATCTCAGAAATTCTTTGCCTAAAATATATTATCCCCTTTTTCTCCCAACTATCATTCTCCAGGGTAGATTCCAGGTTACATGGGAAATCTATGATATAGGAAGAAAGAGCTGATGTTAAAAGAATTAGAAGCATAATCAAGAAGAGACTGGGTTTTTTAGTTCTGCCCTCCTACAAATCAGTTGGTTAACTCTGGTTAAAATGTTTGTTTTCTTCAAGTTCCATATTCCCTTTTCCTTGTTTACTGTACAAAGATCACCTTAACAATCTTTTTAGCAATAAAAGTTCTGAATTTAAAATAGCTATATTCTAAATACCCATCTCAGTGAATGATATCTAACTATGTTAAATACTCTTTAGAAATGTAGGAATACCAATAAAAACCAGAAAGTTGTCAAAGGCTCAGAAAATTCAAAATGCTTCAAAACGCAATCTTCTTTGGGAGTTATATGAATAAACATTAAAAAAAAAAAACTGAGCTGAAATGAAAATCCTTAAGGGATTTATAACAAGGAATTTATGACCACCATTCTGAGTAAGTCCACCTCTTAGGCTGGATGGACTGAGTCTACCAACAGGGAAAAAAAAAATTCTATAGGTCACACTACCCAATGGCATCCTTTTTAACAGGCTGGGAATGTGAAGCACATCTAGGCTCTCATTTGTACTATCAATATAACACTATTCTACATGTATTTATCAAACTGTGTCATTTTCGTAAATTTTTAAATACTCTGAATGTATGAAGTTGATAGAGGCCATCTGCCATTTGGCTACTACTGCAGGCGTTTCTCCTTTTATTCCTATCCTCCTCTTCTGTTGTTTTGTGCTCCAGTAATGTCAAACTTCTAGCAGTTCTCTTTTACAACTGTTTTCTCTGCCTAGAGCCTTTCTCTATACTCTCAATCTGGGAAAAACTATTTATTAGGGTACTGTATCCTTCATTCCTTCAAAATAGTCATATAATCAATGTCCCATGGTTATTCAAACTTTTGCCTAAATCTAACTGTACTATCCTCTGACAAGTAATGACTCATTTCACTAAGTGGTTCTGAAGAACATACAAAATTAAACTCATCTATGTGCATCTGTTACTAGCACATGAAATATGAACTATGCAGTGACAAGGAATAAAAATAATAGTCAAAAGGAGCATATTGGGCTAGGGATAGCTCAGTTAGTAGAATGCTTGCCTGTCGAGTACAAGGCCCTGGGTTCAATCCCCAGCACCACCAAAAAAAAAAAAAAAAAAAAAAAAAAAAAAAAAAAAGGCATATTTTTCATTGCATGTAAACTTCTGAATTTTAAATAGTTGCAATAAAGGGTTTTATAAAGAGTCTTGCTTCCAAACATATTTACAATGTTACAAAACTGCCTTTAAAGCAAATAAGTAAAAATATTAAAACATGATAAACCTGATAATGAATTCAAGGTATTTGTTATAGAACTCTAAGTTTTTTATACCACAAAAGAAAAAAAAGGAAAAGAAAGAATATTGCTAAATTAGGTGCTAAACAAATTCACTTTCTGAAAAAAACAATCCTTTAATATGTAAACTAAAATGTTTTGTTTAAAGAATAGGACTTGTGAAAATAAAGTTTAAAACTGTAATTGCATTTTGCTTTAAAGTTGTTGCAATATTCACCAAAGAAATATTTTCACAAGTTACAACTTTAATCAGTTCTTCTAAATCTTTAGAATCAAACAGCTACTACCTAGCAAATTAGCAAAATTTATATTAAATATTATAAAATATAATGCTAGTAGAATATGGTACAAAGGAAATTATTATAGGTGAATATTTACAATCATGTTTATTTGATTTTGTGATACTGGGGATGAAACTCATGGCCTGGCCTCACACATGCCAGTCAAGTGCTCTATCACTAGCTATATCTCCAGTTCATAATTATGTTCAAATGTCTTAAAATACTGATACTCTTTATCTCAATAATTCTATTTTTAAAAATTCATTTTAAACACAAAAGATATAGATGCTAATTTTTATAAATGAAAAAAACTGAAAACCACCTAGATGTTCAACAACAGAAATCCTATTGAACTTACAGAAAATAACAGTAAGTAAGTACTATTTTAGTGGCCACACAAACACACAATGAAGAAAATGTTTATGCTGTAACAGGTGAACAAAGCAAGCATCAAAAATCTTAAAATGTCAGTTGTTTTAAATATAAAGAGTTATATATAAAGATATAAAAGATTGGAGGAAATGTCTTTAAAATAGTTTTAAAACAAGCACCTGTGGAAATTCATCTTCATCTGAGCTGTGAAAGTCATATTGCTTAATGTCACTCTTATTGATCACAGGCAATGTCTCAGGAGTGGGCTGCTGAGACGTTATCAAAGCCTCTGCTTTAGGCTTCTTTGGGTACTTCTTCTTTTGACGAACAACATCAGAAGCCTCTTCTTTCAAAGACAAATGATGAGGGTGCTGTTTACATGACGATTTACCCCCAAAAGGAAGAAATGAAAATCATTTTAGAAATCATGAGAAACTATATTGCTCTTTGAAAAAGATACATTTTTATCCATGAGGTAATTTTATTTCTTGTTTTTAGTATGCAAAAATTACTTTGTCATCACAAATTGAAATATGATTTACTTTCTGCAAGTTATAATGAAAATTAAATATTTATTTGCTTTTTACATTAATAAAGCTATTAGTAATTTTATATTTCTATTATGCAATTCAATGTTTAAAAGGTATTTAAATGCAATTCTTACATAAATCTATATTAAAGAAAATAACATTTTAAAAAATAATTTGAATTAGATCATGAATTCATTAATTTATTTATGCAATTATTTCTAAATTTAAAAGTGTCTTTAGATGATAATCTTTTGAGAAAAACAAGCTTATTAACTAGGAAAAAAAAAACCTTCACTTTTTAGAATGCATAATTATTGCTTCAACTGAATAATAATCAAATGGTTCTCAAGCACCCCAGGGTCCTGTGGAGGTACCTAAGAGGGCATCTGGCAAAGGGACTGACTGATGGGGGTAGGTTTCTAGCCCCCACTTCCCTTCCACAGAGCAACTCTGCTTCTAATCTGTTTTAACATAGTGGCATTTCTTTTAATAAAAATAATCTACGTTAACACTTTTAAAAAGCTGGAAATGACTATCAGAAACGGAAGCATAAACAATAACGAAGTGTAAAATTATTTAAAAAGCTGTGTTTCCTCACGTAGTCCAAATGTCAAAACTACTTTAGGGTTAAAAACAGTGCACACAATGAAAATGATTCTTGAGTGGTAGATTATATTTAGTGAGATATAAACTATTTCGTATAAAGGGTGTAACTATTTCAACAAAAAGTAAACACCAACTTCTTAGGAACTCTTGATATTTTAAGATGGGATGTGTGACAAAGTAAATAGTTAACTATGTGTAATGGGGTAAGAAAATTATGGAGGCAACCATATCTCTAAAATCAGTATTTAAACAGTTTGAGTATTCTTAGAGAATATATAAAATAAGATTCAACATACAATAAAGGCTGATTCTGTCAGTAATTATGGGGTAAAGTTTTCATGTTTTAATGCTTAACAGTTGCACACCTAGGAAAAGCACTGATTGATATAAGATGGATTTTAAAAAATAACTTACAAAATGACATTTGTGGTATTGACAACTTTTTTGGCTAGCAAGACAAGCATGATTTAAAGGGAACTGGAGGAGGGCTAGATGCCTGTGATTAATAAGAAACTGGTATATGAATCGACATCAGTTGAATAAAGGAGGAAATCTTCCTGCTCCACATTCTTCCTTGACCTTTAAGAATGAACCCATGAAAAACAAGGACTGTGTACATTTGTTAAAGATGAATTTTCCACAAACACTCTAAGTCACTTTTAACATCTTGCTAGAATAAGGTCAAGTCAATCTATCTATCTTAAATCTAAACTCCTTAAAATTAAAGGTTTTATTAGTTTTTACATAACCCAGTTAAATAGTGTACCAATAAGCACTACATAAATATATTTATTTATTTTAAGAATAAAATAATCACTGAGTTAGGTTTCTTATTAGGAGGAAATCTGGATCCAGATGTTAGAGAATTTTTTCAAGTCATTCAAGGCAGGTAAAACTAATAATTGCTAATTCTGGCAATGATGACAACAAGAATAACTTTCAATAATCTCAATGAAGAATGCTTTCAATTTTAGATTTTAATGCCTGCCACTATCATGCAGAACTTGGTAGGGCTAGTGACAATAGTAGACTAAGATCACCCTTATTTTCCAGGGAAACGACAGTATTTTGGAAAGGAATGTACTTGGTAAACCTGAACTCAGACCTTGAATATTCCACTTCATAACTATGATCCAGAAGAGGTAAACCCTATTTCAAAGGATTGTTGTGAGGGTTAATGGGTCCATATATATGTAAAAACTCCTAGTAAAGTGCTGGGCGAAGAGTAAAAACTAAATTCATGTTAATGACTTTCTTCCTTAACCATCCAATATTAAGACACCTATAGACACGAATAATTATTTGATCATTATTTCCGTACACAACTTTTCCCCAGAGAATATTCACCTTAGTTTTACATTCTTGGACTTTGTGATGATTTCCATTATGAAGAGTTGCTGGAGTGGCATACAACTCTTTTTCTGATCTACTGATTTTCACTTCATTAAGGATTTCACCTCCATAGTCTCCCAAATGGTATCTTGAAAAGGAAACAAAATATGAGAAAATGTTCCACAGTTGAATGATAAAGACAAAATGATAAAGACAAAACCATGATATTTCAGTTAACTGAAATAAGAAAATAGAGCTAACAATAGAATTCTTTTTTAAAAATAAAATTTATAGAAACAAAGGAGCTCATATTAGGGTTCAATAAAAACACAAGCAGCCAAAAAAACAAACAAACAAAAAATGCCTAAAGTACACATGTAATTAATTTCTCATACACTCTGTATTATCAAAGGACCGGGAAATGTTTAGAATGCTTACTTTAGCAATCACACAAAATTTTGCTAAGTTTAGTTTAATCTACTTATTTACACAGGAAAATACATCAGAGAACACATTTCCAAAAGAGATGAAACAAAAAATTTTGATGTCCTCGTTAGAAAATCAAATCAAATATTAATTTCCTATAAATTTTAATAGAAACTTTAACATAGAGAACTGAACAAAATGATCTCTAAATTCTTTTCTAAATAAAATTCAATGATTCTTCCAAAAAATTAAGCTTATCAGAGATTCTATTTTTGTATACCAAAATCCCACAAATCTGCAAGTCAAATTTCTAATAACCTAATAAAAAAATAAACTACAGGTAGTCATAAATCTTTTAAAAAAATAATAAGGAAATTAGGAAATTTGGAAATTAAGGAAATAAGGAAATTTGGTAAGAAAATCAATATGAATTATCATAAAGCTTAGCATTTCCCATTTTTTGTTTACACTTTTTGCCCATCATTTGGCTAAAAGTACCACTAGTGTTTCACAGTCCCAAAGGTTACCTTTTTTCCACAACTTCTAAGGTTAAGTGCAATAATTCTCGTTTTGTTTTCTCTCTTCTCTTAATCATTTCCAAAATTGTTATGGCTCTACTAAACTCTCGTCTCAGTTTCAACATCTTTTCATAAGAGGCTTCATCATTCTTACGATTCTATTAAAAATAACAATTTTAGAAGAATAATTAACCCAATTATTCACATTTCCAGATTCATTCAACAAAATCTTATCAGATCCAAATTTATCTTATAAAGGCAAATGTGTAAAAATGTTTAAAAATCATCCGAAGAACAACTATGTAAGACAACCCAACTATTTAACTCTGAAAATATAAGCAATTTTTATCAGGTAATAAATATTTAGGGGAAAAATGCTGCGAGTCATTGAAAATATAGAACGCCATAGAAGCAATAAATCCTATGTAAAAAAAAAATTCAAAAATCATCCACCTGAGACAAAAGTGAGTTTTATCCAAAAATACAAATTCTTCATATTGTAGCAAGGTATTTTCCAATGAGAGAAATAGTTCTGCCAAGATCAGGATACCTAAAAATAGGTAAAACGACTATCTACCCAACTCTGTAAGGTGGGCTGGAAGGTTCACTATACTACAATGTAAACATGAGCAATTCTCAACAAAGTTTCACTTTAGAAATACAGAGAACTCAAAGTACAGAGGATATTATGCATCTCAAGAAAGGGAATTATCATGTTTCAACACAGTAACACATTTATAGAAAAAGAGACAGCAAAAATTCTGACTATAGAATATTGTTAATTATTGTTAACATCAAACGTGTTAACTTCAAATAATTACAAAATGAGAGCCTTGTTTAATAACTAGAGAAGGCTCAGTTGTAATTAGCACCATCCATTTGCATATCAAGTTACTATTAATGTAAACTATTTTGTTAAATCAAACATTCACAGAGTATTTACTTCATATCGGGCATGCAACTGTTAAAAACAGATCACTACCCCCCTTCAATCTATGTGTCCAGACAGAACTGTACTTATGCAATCATTTTATCATTGAGTTAGTAATTTAATATGAATGACATTAGAAAGAACCTAAAGATCGCCAGAAGTTTCGAAATGGGATTATAAATGAAAAAAATAAGAATTGAGAAAAACTCGTTTTACTTTTTCTTTTGTATAGTTTCTTGCATTTAAAAAATAATTATCATGTACGGAAAATAATCTAAACTAGGTCAATAATATATTCCGATTAAAAAATTAAAATTAACATTATCAACAGCAAATATTATTTAATTATTTTGATTCACTGTAGACAAATGGGGTACGACTGTTTCTGATTGTACATGAAATAGAGTCCCACCATTTGTGTAATCATACATGTACATGGGGTAATGTTTGTCTCATTCTATTTCCTTTCCCCCATCTACTCTCATCCCTCTTTTTCCTCTATACAATCCACCCTTCCTCCATTCTTGCCTCCCTTCCACCCCCCATTATATATCATCATTTGCTAATCAGAGAGATCATTTGGCCTTTGGTATTTTGGGATTGGCTTATCTCACTTAGCATGATATTCTCCAACTATCCATTTACCTACAAATGTCATAATTTTATTTTTTTTTTATGGCTGAGTAATACACCACAGTTTCTTTATCCATTCGTCAATTGAAGGACATCTAGGTTGGTTCCACAATCTGGCTATAGTGAAATGAGCAGCTATGAACATTGATGTGGCTGCATCACTGTAGTATGCTGATTTTAAGTCCTTTGGGTATAGACCAAGGAATGGGATAGTTGGGTCAAATGATGGTTCCATTTCAAGTTTTCTAAGGAATCTCCACACTGCTTTCCAGAGTGGCTGCACTAATTTGCAATCCCACCAGCAATGTACATGTGTGCCTCTTTCCCCACATTCTCACCGACACCTATTGTTGCTTGTATTCTTGATAATTGCCATTCTAATTGGAGTGAGATGGAATCTTAGTGTAGTTTTGATTTGCATTTCTCTTATTAACAAAGATGTTGAACATTTTTTCATATATCTGTTGACTGCTTGTAGATCTTCTTCTGTGAAGTGTCCGCTCCTTTCTTTAGCTTGTTTATTGATTGGGTTATTTGTATTCTTAGTGTAAAGTTTTTTGAGTTCTTAACAGAGTCTGGAGATTAGTGCTCTATCTAAGGTGTGTATGGCAAAGATTTTCTCCCACTCTGTAGGATCTCCCTTCACATTGTTGACAGTTTCCTTTGCTGAGAAAAAGCTTTTTAGTTTGAATCTATACAATTATTGATTCCTGGTTTTATTTCTTGTGCTTTTGGGAGTCATGTTAAAGAAGTCTGATTCTAAGCTGAAACAATGAAGATTTGGACCTACTTTTTCTTCTATAAGGTGCAGAGTCTCTGGTCTGATTCCGAGGCTCTAGATCCATTTGAGTTGAGTTTTGTGCAGAGTGAGAGATAGGGGTTTAGTTTCATTCTGCTGCATATGAATGAATTAGGCAGTTTTCCCAGCACCATTTGTTGAAGAAGCTATCTTTTCTCCATTGTATGTTTTTTGAACCTTTGTCTAGTATGAGATGACTGTATTTATGTGGGTTTGTCTCTGTGTCCTCTATTCCATACCACTGAACTACCTGTCTGTTTTGGTGCCAATACCATGCCGTTTTTGTTACTATTGATCTGTAGTATAGCTGAAGTTCTGGTATTGCAATACCGCCTGCTTCACTCTTCCTGTTAAGGATTGCTTTAGCTATTCTCGGTCCCTTACTCTTCCAAATGAATTTCATAATTGCTTGCTCTACTTCTATGAGATACGTCATTGGGATTTTAATTGGAATTGCACTGAATTTGTACAGCACTTTTGATAGTATGGCCATTTTGACAATATTAATTCTGCCTATCCAAGAACATGGGAGATCTTTCCATCTTCTAAGGTTTTCTTTAATTTCTTTCTTTAGTGTTCTGTAGTTCTCATTGTAGAGGTCTTTCACCTCTTTTGTTAGATTGATTCCCAAGTATTTTATTTTATTTTTTGAGGCTATTGTGAATGGGGTAGTTTTCCTAATTTCTCTTTGAGAGGATTCATCACTTATGAATAAAAATGCATTAGGTTTATGAGCATTGATTTTGTATCCTGCTACTTTACTCTATAAGTTCTAAAAGTTTTCTGGTGGAATTTCCTGGTTCCTCTAAATAAAGAATCATGTCATCAGCAAATAGGGATAGTTTAAGTTCTTCTTTTCCTATTCATATCCCTTTAATTTTTTTAGTTTGTCTAATTTCTCTGGCTAGAGTTTCAAGGACAATGTTGAATAGAAGTGGTGAAAGAGGGCATCCCTGCCTTGTTCCAGTTTTTAGGGGGAATGCTTTCAGTTTTTCTCCATTTAGAAAGATGTTGGTCGTGAGCTTAGCATAGATAGCTTTTACAAAATTGAGGAATATTCTTACTATCCCTATTTTTCCTAGTGTTTTGAGCATGAAGGGGGTATGCTTCAACAGCAAATATTAAAGTGCCTACTCTGTGCAGGGTATGGCAAATGCCCGATACCCTCAAAAAGTTTATGGTCTAGTAAGAATGACAAACATACAAAATCAGAAGATGAATAACAGTGTGAGGCTACATGCCACCAGCAACTCAGTAACATTCAAAAGTGCATCAGAACCTTTAAAGACTGCCCTCCTCTTCAACAAGTGTTCTTAGGACTCTAGGCTTACTCATTTCCTGTTGTCTTTAGGCCTACGCTTCCTACCTTTCTTTTTCCCAGTCCTGTCCTTTCTACTCCTTAAAAACAAAGCAACTTTTATTTTGAAATAATTTCAGACTTACAAAAACAACAAATAATTCCCATATATCTTCAGATTCTCCAAGTTAATGTTTTACATTTATCTCTCTTTAAATGCATACGTGTAAACATGAACATATATAAACACAAACATATAATTAACGGTGCATTTGAAATTTTCAAGGAAAGTTGAACATATAATGCCCCCATTCATATGTCTTTTCTAAAAACAAAGATATACTCATATGTAACACAGCATGATTATCAAAATCTGAAAATTAACTGATAAAATCCTAATTTCTAGACTTTATTCATATTTTGTTAATAGTCCCAGTATTGTCCTTTATAGCAATAAGTATAGCTGCTATACCTGTTACAGTATATCTGTAAAGACTCAGGGTTTACTTAGTCTAAGTATTACAATCTGTTACTCATTATTTTGATGCTCAAACTTTCTCAGCTCTGATCAGTACAGTCCCTCTTCAATCTGGTTCCTGTGTCCTTCTGATGAGGTTCCAGAATTCTTCAATCACATTTTGATTTTCTGGTATAGCATCATGTTTCTTTCAGGCTTATCTTTTTATTTTCCCAGTACCAGATATGGGATCAACCATTTTTCTAAGGAGCCTAGTTCCTTTCAAGGGAGAACAATATTAAAAATTAAATCCTACATGCTAGGTACACCCATTTTTCTACTGGGTTTCAGTCTCTCAGTGAACAGAGCTAGGAAATAAATGTACTAATATATGTATGTGTATCCAATCATGTATCTGTTTCTAGTTTTACCAATATTAAAAATCATGAATTCATAATGATATCTTTTCTATTCTCTTAAAATGGCCCTTTTCTCTGTATTTGAACCTTTAACCTCTTCTCACAACTGTCTCTGCTTTGAGTCAACTCTTTTCTTTCTATGCCAGTTAACAGTTCTGTACCTAGTGTACAATCTCCAGAGAAGCGATTCTCAAACTACTGTACTTCAGAATTAACCACAAGGGATGCTTCACAGGTGATTGTTATGTGGCCACAAGTAAGAACCACTGCACTGGAGTTTCTTCCTAACTGTTTATCTTCTTCTTCTGGGCCAGAGAGGGAGGAGAGAAGGCAGACACTAAAAGTTACAGCTATGTAGTTAAAACATATTAAATATATATGCTGATTCAGGACTTATCAGTGCCTTAAGACACTGTGGTACCTTAATATCTCATTAAAAATGCCTATGTACTCCCAAATTAAATCTATATGAGTGCTTTAAAGTTTATGAAATAAAATAAAATTGGATCCTTGGTTAGCAGTATTCATTCACTGCATACTCCAATGCCTGCCCATTTTCTGAGCAGGAAGAGCATATGCATTATTTGTTAAGTGCTTTCCCCACTTTTTAATTTTGAAACACATAAATATTTCCAACTAGTAATACTGTAGGACAAGGAATAGTCTTTGGTCCTAAAAGTGAAAGCAGATATAAAAAGCAAAGAGCACTAAAAAGAAACTGTATCACTCTGCAGAGGAATATGAAAATGAAAAACAAAAAAACAAGAAAATGAGAAAGGGTAGGATTTAGAGTCAGTAGAAATTTGTGATCACACAATGCATAAGAAACAGCTACTAGTAATTTCTGATTAGAAAGAACAAACCATATTTTAACATTCAAAATACTATTTAAATGCCAATAAATATTGCTAATTTACAGTATTTCATCCTCTCTCACTAAACAAAATCCAACAGTACATTTTCTTCAAGACACTGCTAACAGCTCATGTTTACAATGCATCTAAATCAATTATACTGCTTTTAAAAAGCAACTGGTAGCTCAGATAAATCTTTCCCTCCTTGCATCCAAAAGTCCACATTTGTATAGTTTTATATAGTTTTACTATATTTACAAACATAACACATTTTATTCTTTTCTAAGCAAAGTGTAACATCTTCATAAATATCCTAGATTCCCTTACTAGAACTAGAATGCCAAATTGGAAATGGCCTGGGTTAGCAAATGTCATCTATGCTTGGGAAATTCATTCTGTTATGTTTAAGAAAATCACACCCATAAGAAAGAGTTATGAAAGTTGTGGTAATTAACCAGTAGTATAATTTCTCCTAAATATACCATCTCTGGCAGCTGTTATGCTTCACAGCTGTTAGGTTAACAGCTGACAAAGACAAGCTTTCAATGTTAGGAGTAACAAGAATCTACTGAACATGCCCTGCCTCCAATTATAATTCTTCATTGTTTTACATTTACATGTTCTTAATTCTTTGGGATGTTAAGAGAATGTAATATTTACTGTTAATTATATGAAATGTAAGGCAGTGAACACCACTCTGAAATGATGTTTTCTTCTATATCATTTCAGTCCATAGTGTGAGATCCTATTTCCTTTAGAATTTTGGCTCACACTGCTTCTGAAAGCTAGATGGGACAAGTTCATCAATTTGAAACATGACACAACTGTCAACTAAGAAAAGAAGAAAAAGATCCCACTGTTACTTCAGACTATTGCCAAGACTGGCTTGAAAATGAACATTTCCCTACTTCCCATGACCCCACAGTAGCTAGAGGAACCAAGGGTCTTTTTTACTTGCAAGAACTAGAATTTCATTTCAAAGGAACTGTAAGCTCTTAAGTGACCAACAAGGAAAAGTAGTATTTCAAATTCTCAGCTTCCCAAACAGAACAGATAATGACAAAATACATAATTATTGAAGCAACTCAAAATTTCTAAGATACATAAGGACACAAAATTCTTCAAATTACTTCAACGATAAGCCTAAAATACTATCAGATTTATAAAATATAAACACTGTAAACAAATGGTCAACAGACAAGATTAAAGAGTAGAATTTCTAAAATAAAGTTCATCAACATCATTAGCTCTCATGTTCAAATTACTCAGTTATTCAAATTAGAAAAAAACTATTGGTCTTAAATTATTATTGATCTACAGTCAATCAAATATAATTTGCACATTACCTTTCGAGTTTGCATTTTCTCTGTTCTTCTCCGAAAGGCAACATAAGGGTCATTGTTGGTAGAGCCATCTCTTTTCTCTTGTTTTATTTGAGGAATGAGGGATGGCCCCCTGCAGTTTTTACGTTTTCTCACCCAGTAGTCATATACAGCTTTAATAAGATAATCATCTTCGTTTAGCAGCAGTTTTGCTTCTTGAAGTGTTACAAGCTAAATGAAAAATATAAGATATCATTGAATACAACGTTTGAAAAAAGAAATCAAAATTGAACTAAAGCTATTGGAAAAATGTGTGATCCAGTTTAACAATTATGACCAGATACTATGATGGCAGGTAACGACATGATTCAATTTAATCTAACAAAGGTCTCAACAGTTATAGGAGATTTATCTAAAATGAATTATTTTGTCGTGAGAGGTAGTAGTTGCACAATTTAAGAAAAATGTGTAAGTAACAGTTGGAAAGACTATAATAGATCTTATGCCTCAGGAAGTCTTGGTCTAGAAGACATCTGGGGTCTTTCAAAATTTTGATAATCTATGATTCTACATATTTTAAGGTCTACTAGTTTTCAAGTCTACTAGCTTCTATTTGATTTTCAATAGCAAACGGAAGATACAGAAGGTTTCTTTTTACCTGATGCCAAAACAACACATATGATATTACTATACATATGATATATGCCTATTTTGGAACTGAAAAAAGGAAAAACAGCACACTTCTGTAAGTTTCAACATTATGCAATTCTGTATTTCTTGAACCAATTACATATAAAAGCAATTCTGTCATTCAAGCTGGTTAAGTAGAGAATCCCTTGTTTTATATCTGAGAGGCCGAGGAACTTGGACTTTAAAGTGGTGGGTCAGAGTCTAAAACATGAATAGGAAGGAAGAGTAAGGACTCTTACCAAACCAAAAGAACCAATATTTCCAAACATGACCTTTAAATGGATGCCCTTCTACTGTTTAAGTTCTCTGAAACTGTGATAAACACCCTTCATGTCTACAAGGGCAGGAGTAGAATCAGAATTGAGCTTTTTGTAGAATTTCTTTGTAGCCCTGAGGATTGAACTGAAGGTCTCATGCATACTAGGTAGGCAAGCCACTAGTCCAGAGTTGAGCATTCTGGATCTAATACAATTCTACCTCCTGCTGACAGCATCACAGTATCACTGGCAGCTGTCCTGTGCTCTGGAGGCCAAGGGAAACAACGCTAAGATATGCTGCATGTGCTTCAGCTGTTTGGTCATGATGCTTCTGATAAAATCTTGCCACCAATCAGAGAACAGTAGTGAGCTTCTTATGTAACAGTATTACCGAACTGCCACTACTTCCTATGTTCCTGCGTAGCATGTCAGGATTAAAACACCTGCTCAGTTTTCCTTCTCTGGTGGTCCTTAATCCAGCTGGCAATGTCTTTTTGCCTTCTTGTTAAGTACCCTCTTTACTTCACAACTAGTAAGAATTTAAGACATAGTTTGCAGTTAAACATCCTACTGTTTCTGTCTAGTGTTAACCATATTTTCTCAGTAAACTGATGGTTTTATGCTGTTGTACAGTAACTTTCTACTCTATGGGAAAATCTGGTTTTAAACAATCTATAAAATTTGTCTTTAGCAATTCTAAGGCAACCAGCTAGTATCACTGCACCTCTATCATGATGACAGCATTACTATGAGTGGGTAAGAACTATTTGCAGATAAAGCAATCACATTATTATGTCACATGATCAAAAAATCCACAAAATCAGAACCCTATTAAAAATTATATAAAAAATTTGTCACTTAACATGCAGTTTAACCACTAGAAAGCAGTGGAAACCATCTAACTTGCAAAAGGGTCTGTAGTGAATTTACTATTTCTAAAGTAGTCTGTGTTGATTATTTAGGAGGGCTTAGAAATAGGGTGATAAAACTAATTTACCATTTGGGCTTTTCATTCTAAACTGCTAACTAACTCCATGAAGACAAGGACCATTTAGTTTGCTAACAGATATAACCCTTGGCCTAGTAATTTCAATAAATACATTTTTAATACACAAATTAATAAATCACAGGCGAAAATTGTTTTTTAGTTTATAAAATAAGACAACAACATAAGAACTTCAGAACTGAGTATTAGTGCAATAAGCAAAGGGGAGAGGGAAAGAGAACAACTAGGAGTGCATGCATTTGTTTTTGGTGTTGGAAAATGACTGCCTCTCTGCCATATGCCTTTTTACCATTTTCTTTCTTTCAAATCTGATGGCTTATTATTTATGCAATGGCCTAAATAGTACTACCAAGGGCAAGTTTCTAAATAAGGATTTACATTATATTAAAAAAGGGTTCAATAGTCACTTTTCCTATTATGTTCTCCAAGAGTAGTAAATGACTACAGTTCAAAATTGACAAAGTGAAGTTGTGATGTGACTCTACAAAGTAATACTGGAAATATTCCTTACTTATCAAGTGACATTTATACAGAGCCACAAAATTATCATCTAAGGAGAAAACATCAGCATTCAATGAAAAATATATATTTTTATACATTTTGAATACTCAAGAAGAAAGGACCTTTACCAAAGTTCCAGCAAATGGAAAAGGTGTTTAACTATAACAACAAAAATTTGGTAGATTTATGAAGTCCTCTTGTCTTTGGGAAAGAACTTGAACGTAAATCATGCCCTATTTTTAAAGGTACATATGCCCAAATCAAAAAAGGGAAACACCTGTTTAAATTCTAAGATAAAAGCCACAATTAAATAAAATAATCCTTTTCCTGCCAGGCGTGGTGGTGCACGCCCATACTCCCAGCAATTCAGGAGACTGAGACAGGAGGATCACAAATTCATGACCAGTCTCAGCAACTTAGTGAGACCCTGTCTCAAAATAAAAAAAATAATAAAGGCGGGTGCGGTGGAGCATGCCTATAATCCTAGTGGCTCTGGAGGCAGAGACCAGAAGATTGAGAGTTCAAAGCCAGTCTCAGCAAAAGCAAGGTGCTAAACAACTCAGTGAGACCCTGTCTCTAAATAAAATATAAAACAGGGCTGGGGCTGGGGCTCAGTGGTTGAGTGCCCATGAGTTCAATCCCCACTACCAAAAATAAATAAATTGATTAAAATAAAAAATAAAAAGGGTTCAGTGGTAAAGTGCCTCTGGGTTAAATCCCTAGTACCAAAAAACAAAAACAAACCAAAAAAACCACCAAAACAACAAAAAACCTTTTCTTTTTCATAGAGAAGTAACACTAAACCATTAAAATTCATTACTATTTCACTTATCACCAAGTGTGAGATAACTACTTTAGAAGGATCTGTTTATTAATTCATTTTTTTCCTTCAAAGGTTCCACTATATTTTTCTGATTCTTAATATTGCCAACCCATGGAAGAGAGATCATGGAATAATAAAATCATAATGATAAGATGGTTAGGATAAAGTTTCTCCAATTCTATGAATAATTTTCTAAGATATAAGAAATTTCCAAGAGTTCTATTAGTCTTCCATTTAGGAGAAAACTTTTTTCTAACTACATTATCGACAGACTGCTGACTTGCTTTCACCAATTTCTACAGTCACAGGAATGAACCTCTGATATTTTAATACAAAATTTAAAACAAGTCTGGATAAGGCAATAACATTTAAGCAAGTTGAAATGGAAAATATAAATATGAAATTCAAATTATTTTTCAAATCAGACTAGACTTCATTAACTTTACATAGCACAATTATGTTAACATGTACACACATTCAGAAATTTTATATGTAGGTTTGAAAACTGTATTAAGTGGCAGGATTCATTGTGAATGCTTCAGAAGGTCTAGACCAAATATCATTTTAAAAATATAAATATTTGCTGAGCATGGTGGTGCACACCTGTAATCCCAGCAGCTCTAAAAGCTGAGGCAGGAGGATCACAAGTTCAAAGCCAGCCTCAGGAACTTAGGGAGGTTCTGAACAACTCATTAAGACCCTGTCTCAAAATAAAATACAAAAAGGGCTGGGGATGTGCTTCAGTGGTTAAGTATCCCTCTGGGGTCCCCCCTCCAAAAATATACCCGCAAAATATAAATACTTAAAAATTGTAGTAAAGAACACATCTCTTTAAAGACACTGTTATTCCAAACTAAAACACACACACATATATATACACCACAAGAGAGAGATTCTCCCATATAAAAAAGTATGCATAGTCCTACAGTACACAAAAACCATATTCTCTTAACTGCCACACTGGGTATATCTGCTTAGGGTCTGACTCAGCGAGCATAATTAATAATGCAATTTCAAGTAAACATTTAAGGTGCTGTATGATTTAAAAAAAAAAAAAACCTGACTGATTATTATATTGCATTTTGGATATTTTTTACTCTTTTAAAGGTACAATGAAAGTTGGAAACATATTAGCCACAGTTTCTATTTTTAATTAAGAGTAAGGAATCTATTAATAAGATACTAAATATTTCAACATCTTTGAAAGTGTTGCAAAATCAGGTTTAGAATCTGCAGTACCTAAAATCAAAACCATGGGGCTGATTCAATGGTGAAATCCATTGCTGCTTTTGCACCAACAGTATGGGGATTTACTAAGACAGCTGCTACTGCTGCCTTGGTAATGCCACTCTTGCTGCCATCTTAACCCTACCAGAGACTTCTCCATTGTCCTTGCTTTTTGTAATAGAGGCTCTCAATTCAAATTCAGTGATTTTAACTGGCAAAGCCTAGGTCATGTAATAGTACCTTTAATCAAGACAAGGCAATAGTGCCCTGGATGCACAAAGGGCCAGGAAAGAGCAATTAACACTTTCACCTTGTTTTGTTGTTTTCTTTCTTTCTTTTTTTGAAACCAAGTCTCACTAAATTGCCTGGGCTAGCCTTGAACTCAAGGATCCTCCTGCCTCACCCTCCTAGGATCTGGGATTACAGGCATGGATCACTGTGCCTAGCTCCTGCATTTTCAGTTCTTATGGGCTGGAGAGCAGGCTCTGCCTTGCACCAAGATTCATCAACTGGAGAATTCTCCAAATGCAGACTGAACTCTTAGCCTGTAAAGGAGTATTTAACTCAATAGTTAAAAAAAAAAAAAAAAAGATTAACATATCTTTTTTTTTCTGAAAGAAACTAACTACTCAGCATGCTTCAGGAGTCAGTCTTTCTAGGAAAAATCCATCTGTAACTCCAGCTTCCCTTCTACTTCCAGTCATGAATCTGACACCAATGCTATAAGCCACAGGCCCTAAAATAAAGAACTTGGCTTACTCTAAGAAGTAGCATAGAAGGTAGAATGAAATTCCTCTTTCAGGCTGCCAAGATGGAGCTTGTCAAATGACTGTAAATAATTAGTAAAATGATCATCGTGAGATGTAAATTCCTTGTTTACTAAGACCACATATTAAAAATGTAGGCTCTGAGCTGAGTGCAATGGCACACATCCTTAATTCTCAGCTACTCAGGAGATTGAGGCAAGAGGATTGCAAAGCTGAGGCCAGTCTTGGCAACGTAGCAAGACCCTCTCTCAAAATACATGAATTTTAAAAGGCTGGGAATGAGACTAAGTGGTAAAGTGCCCCTGAGTTTAATTCCCATGTAGGAAAAAGAAAAGTAGGACCTGGCTTTCTAGGCAGAGGGAACAATAAAAGAGCATGGTACATTAATTATCAGTGAGAAGTTCAGTGTGCTTGGAGTCAGGTGAAATATGGACTTTATAGATAGTGGAAACAATTAAAGATTTTTTTGTTTTTTTAAAAATCTTTTAATAGAATAGCTGGTGGCAGAATAGCAATGGTCCAGGTTAAGAGATAATAAAAATGGAGGAAAAGGACTGACAACAAAAATGTTATTTTGGAACAAAAAACTGGTTTTAGTTTTATTTCTATATGGATCATCATGAAAAAGTCAATCATTAAAGTGCAAGGTTGGTCAACTGTACAGAAGATGATGATGCCATTAAGAAAGAGAAAGTAAACCTGAGGGAGGGGCAGGAGGGTATGGGAATGTGAATTTGAAATACCTGCTAAGGCTGAAAGTTTCCATAAGAAACAGTATGGAGTTTAGGAGGAAGAGACAAATCTCAGGAACCAGTAACAAATTATTGGTAGCTTATGATAAAAGAATAAAAACTGAAGTCAGATACCAAAGGCAATAATAACATATAAGATAGAGAGGGGCAATAGTGGAAGAGATAAAGAAAGAAAAGAATCAGGAAAATATGGTGAT
The DNA here is from genome assembly GCF_902686455.1 of Sciurus vulgaris. Taxonomy (NCBI): domain Eukaryota; kingdom Metazoa; phylum Chordata; class Mammalia; order Rodentia; family Sciuridae; genus Sciurus; species Sciurus vulgaris. Next base: position 103,906,871 of record NC_136463.1, on the reverse strand, counting down.
CAACGACAGGATCATAATTAGAATACAGGTTGAAAACAGGCTCCTGAATGACAATTAGGAGGTCTCCAGTATCCTTAAAGAGTGCAATTCAGTAAACTGAAATGGCTTGTGATGTAAATAAAAGGAGGACAAAGGAAGCACCAAGTATGGCTCATCTGAGAGAAATGAGATTAAGTGAAAGGTTCTCTTGGAAATAGAGATCCTTGAGCACATTTCTGGGTAGAGACAAAGACTGATGAAATGAGAGAAGAGAAAATTAAAAGTGAAACATTCAAGGAACATACAGGTACACAAAGAAGAGTTGGAAAATGGTTAGGATTATGCCTCTATAAAAGGAGAAAGGTGGTATGAAGGTAGAAGGGAAGGAAACAATGGAACTCATGGCTGATGGTCTATTAGAAGCAGCATTCTGTTTTGGGCAGCAGGGATGGAAGGTAGGGAGTTTAAAGACTAAGTCTTTCTAAGGAAATGTGTAATAAGTAGAGGGCAGTAGAAAATGTCTGAAAAATAGGGCTTTCCATAGTTTAGAAAGGTGATAGCAAGGATTTATAAATTAAAATATCAAGGGTTTTAGAAAGAAACCCTTTAAAAACATCCAGTGCTTGGACAGTGTTTTAAGAAGAAATTTTATGAGAGAATGACATTTAAAGGGGCTTGTGGTTTTAAAAAAGTAACCCTCTTATTTATAAATTATTTCAAATACATAGCAAGTCTGCAATAACACTTCAAGGTACACCTGTATACTCACTCTTTTGACCCAGGCTCATTTAGCTTTGTTAGATTTCTCTTTTGTTTTTTTCCTCAGTACTGGGATTGAACCCAGGGGTGTACTACCACTGAACTACATTCATAGCCCCACAGGGTTTTGCTAAATTGCCCAGGCTGGCCTCAATCTTGTGATCCTCCTGCCTCAGCCTCCTGAGTTACTGAGAATACAGAGGTGCTCCATTACTCCCACTCACTGATAGCTTTTATATCCATTTGCTTTACTACTAGTGTGTGTGCAAGCTTGCTCCTTCTTTCATGTACTCATTCTCCATAAACACAGTATTTTTTCTGATACATTTCTTTAAATAATGAAGTATGTACTTAAGGATAGAGACATTCATTTTTAATCATAGTAATCAACTTTTGTAAATTTAACATTGATAATTTTATCTATTTTTATCTACCATCCATTTGCCAATTTTATCAAACTGACTCAAACATTACCTATGCACCATTTACCTCTGATTCAGTTTAAGGTCAGGCATTGCAATGAGTTATCATGACTGAAAGATGATTTTTTTTTTAAAGATAATATTAAAAAGAATCTGATAATTATTTAAATTTAGGGACTGGGAAGGAAAGGGGTAAAAAGACTCCTAAAGATGATTAGGAGTTTGGGGAGTCATTGGAGAGCTAAGAAATATAGGACCATCTAGGATAAGACAGTAAATTCAGTTTTGGAAAGGTTGAACTTGAAAGGACTGTGGACCACCCAAGTGGAGAAAAATCCCAGAGCTTGAGAAAGAAGTCAAGGACAAGGGTATATGGGTTATTCTAGCCACAAAAATCCTCAGAGGTGATTTACCCCAAAACTCATGATAAAAACAATCAGAACAAAATTTCAAGCTTTAATGTTTAAAGGAGTTAAATGAAAAGGAGCCAGCAAGTGAGAAAGTATGGTCATGATAAATAAGATAACCATTCAAATTTAAATTATAAAAATAACCATCCAGTGCTTTTCCTGTCTTAAAAAAAAAAAAAAAAAAAAGGAAAGAAATAAGAAAACTAGAAGGGACTAAATCATAAAAAGAACAAACAAAAACAAAAACAGAGGCAAACCCAAAACAAAGGTGCAGTTTCAAGATAAAGGTGGACCCAGCAGAGCATTTGGCTTAGTATGCTTACAAGCACTGCAAATGACAGAATGAAAGAAAGAAAAAGAAAGAAGGAATGAAGGAAAGAAGGAAGGGGGGAGGGAGGGAGAAATCTCACAAGTAAAATATTTAGATGGGGACTGAATTTGGCACAGAATCACAAAATCTGGCCACAGGAGTTTTTGATAAGGACTTAATTCAATTAGTCTCTCAGAATGATGGAGGTAGAAGGTTTGCCTCAGTCTGTCTTTGATGCTTTCTTTGTCTAGCAACCTAATAAATGTTAGTTTAACCATAAACTTGATTCCTTGCCCTGAGATCTGGTACTAGGACAGCCCCACAAAAAGGAAAAAATGTGATCCATGAATTCATACAGCAGGAATATAGAATGAAGACAGACAGCCCATTGGTGTCTTTAATCCTTGGTTCTAATAAAAGGATTATTACACCTTGTTCCTCTGACAAAACATTCACCTTTATTTCTCCTTGCCTTAAACAAATGCTTCATGCTTTGCACCTACCCAGATGTTTGATTCAAGACCTAGAAACTTGTACTTGCACAAAGAAAACTAAAATAAAATGGTGCTGATTATATATACAGTTAACTGTATTGTTTACATTTTTGTTTATCCTTCCCCAACTTAGATAATAATAAGCTCTACAGGCAGGTCTTTTGTTACCTTCTTATTCAATGCCATTACTTGTCTTGTTCACCTAGGCACTATGAAAGCAAATTATAAAACAGAGATTTGAAGGCTTTTGATGATACAATCTTAAGTCATCATGAATTAGTTCTGAGTAATCATGAGTAATTTTTTAGCAAATATAGAAATACCAAAAGACTGCTGTAGCCTAACCTGCTAAGAAAACTCCTCCCATCTAGAACAAGCAGAAACTATCATTTGATGGCAGTGACCAAATCCCAGGAAAATCATGACCACTACTTAAAATAAGTATCAATTTGAAAATTTTAAAAAGTTCCCAATTAAAAACAAACAAGTTAGAACATCCTGAAAATCAATTGAATTTTACGAACTTAGTTTTCAAAGTGTATTTCTTTGAAGAGTACAATGCATATTACTTTCCATCAAAACCAGGATCCAGGAGAAGCCTGGCAGAAAGGATAAATATGCAGCCAAGTAATTTTCCAATGGATGTGTTTGGGAAATGCTTCTGAAGGGTTGGTAACTCCTTAGGGATTTAAAGAACTTAAGTTGTAGGACAAGGAGAATTTGATAACTAAACTTATGAAAAGTTCTAATAGTCTGTTGTAAAAAGCTTATTTGCAAGTTTGTTGTATTCATAACTTAACATATGAATAACAATTAGCATACCAATATACCACACAGGTACACCAAAAGATTACACAGATAAACCAAAGATTATTTTTAAAACGTTTATTTAAAAAATCTAATTACAATATCAATACATGTTTATCATAGTAAATTTGGAAAAAACAGAATAAACATAAAAATCACCAAAATTTTCAGCACCTAAAATAACCACAGTTGACATTTTATTGTACTTTCTTGCTCTTTTTTTCTTAGACTTTTTTTCCCCCCAGGGCTGAGAACCGAACTTAGGACCTTGTGCATGCAAGGCAAGCACTCTGCCACTGAGCTAAATCCCCGACCCCTCTTTTTTTCTTAAATGTATAAATATAAATGCTTTAAACAAACCTCAGTGTTTTCCACATAAACAAATTATATCCTGTTTTTGAAATAACAGTATTATATTATGGACCATTCCCTACAGCTTTATTCACCTTTCAAAATCATCATTTTTTAATGGCTGCATCATATATTTTATCCTAGAGTCAACTTAAAATTTATTCTGAACTTCTTATTCAAAAATGTGTCACATCTTTTTCTTTTTTTGCAGTGCTAGGAACTGAACGCAGGTCCTCATGGCAGGCAAGTGCTCACCACTGAGCTATATCCTCAGCCCTCTGATTATACTTGAGAATGATTCCCAGAGATGGCATTACTAAACCAAAGGGTGTAAACATTTTAAGGTTCCTGATATATGCTTGGTTGTTTTCCAGAAAGACAATATCACTTTAATTTCCCTATACCATAAATGGAACATCTCAGTAATAAAAATTTTCTTATTTGTGAATAATTTTTCCTAATTTAAATACTTAATATATAAGTAATTAAAACTAAAATCCATTTAAGGTAATACCTTAATGAATATCCTAATATAAATCTAAGTAAACAAGATTTGATATAAGATGCTTGCCTTAGAGACCCAACCAAGCAAATTCAGTTACTGAAGCATCAAAAATAGTCTTATTTTGATCAAGAAGATACTATAACATTGTAACAGAATAATTTTTATCCATATTGAGAAAAGTTACAACACTACTCTTCATGCTCCTATTCAAGAAAATTATGCTTAAATATTTTGTTCAAGGAATACTGTAAATAAAAATTCTAGGATGTTCAGAAAAGAGATTCAAGAGACGATGAAATTTAAAACACTTAGGTCTAAATAAAATGTAAAATACAGATGCTAACTGAAATATATGAAGGAAAGATATTTTTACATAGTACAATACCTGATTAGAACTGGCTTTTTCAAGTCTGTCAATCATAATTTCAAATTGCAAAGGCTTAATTTCCATCTTTCTGTTAAGTCTATTTAATAAGGTCTCATCTTCTGAATCCATATCATAATCTGGTTGCTCGTTGTCTAGATTAAAAGCTAGAAAAGAAAAGAAGAATTCTTCAAACTCAGGAGAAATAATTAAATTATATGGCATTTTATCACATTTGACCATAGACTACTTCTAAATTTATATGCACTGACCAAAGAGTTCATGAGCAGATATCTAAAAATTAGTTTCAGAGGCTAACTGCACAGTGGGAGAAAAACATAAGTTTGTTTTACATATAATTAAATATTTAAGAATAAAAACATTAAGAAATTAATTATTTAAAAAATGATCACATGAGAAAATTTATAATAGCAATTACAAAAAAGATAACGGTAGTTTTGGTAGCATAATGAGAAGCTATGAAACAAAATTAAGAATCTAGAAATAAACTTGCATACATAGCTAATGTTTTGAACTACTGAAGATAAAAGGCAAAGTATTATTTTAAAAAGAGGAAGAAAGAAAAGATGCTGGGTATGGTGGTAGTCCCAATGACATAGAAGGCTGAGTAGGATGCTGAGGCAGGAGGATCAGAAGTTCGAGGCCAGACTGGGCAATTTAGTGAGACCCTGTCTCAAAATAAAAAAATTAAGGACTGAGGATGTAGTTCAGTGGAAGAGCAATCCTGGGTTCAATCCCTAGTACCGTCAAAGAAAACAAAAAACAAAACAAAACAACAACAACAAAAAATCCAAAAAACCCAAGGTGTTGGTATAGGCAGACTAGTTATTAAGAAAAATTAAGCTGAATTCCTGCCCCACTTCTAATATCAATAAACAACACAGTCAACATGATTTTATAGCAAAAAATAAAATATGTAAAAATACTACAAGGAAATGGGGGGAAAATGTATGAACAGGTACAAATTCAGAAACCATAGAACTGAGAAGAAATGATTGAAGTTACTATAAAATTAAAAACTTCTACATACAAGATTTAATAAATAAAATCTAAGGTCAAAGAACAAACTGAAAAAAAAGTAACACATAAGAGGGTTGATTTTCTTAAAGATTTCTTACAAATTACTAAGAAAAAACCCCAAAAACTTAACAAAAATAGGCAAAAGATTTTTAGTGGAGACTAAGTACCAATGACTTTTAAACATGAAAAACACCTTAACCTTTTTCATAATTAAACAGATGCAAAAACAATAAGGAGACATCTTTCATCAGACAAGACTAAGAACTAACCCTTGATAATATGCTGTTTTGGAATGTGAGCAGGAAATTATAAACTGATATTTAGTTCAATTAAAAATACATCCTCTTGGACTTGGCAATTCTAATTCTAGGAATTTATCCTATAAACTTAGGAACAAACAGGGCATTAATCGTGATAATGGAATAAGCAAAAACTAGAAAACAAGCAATTTTTTGCAGGATTAGATCAATGACAGTACATATATACTGAAGTACAGACTGAAACCCTGAGAAAATAATGAGTGATCCATGTACAAGGAGATGAAATAAAGCTGACTTTATAACCATCAGGTGAAAAAAAACTAAGGTATAGAATAGTGTATACCATGTACTGTTTTAGAGAGGATAAGAATGGACACATGTGCCAGTGTTTGTAAATGCACAAAATATTTTTGAAAAGATACAAAAGAAACCAGTAAGAGTTCTCTACTTCTGGGTAAGGGGACACTGAGCATAGGAGTTAAAGGATGGTAGAGGAAAATAAATTTTCTGTTTCTTTTTGTATTCTTTGACATTTAAGCATGTATGTGCACTAATTATTCAAATGTAAAAGGGGAAAAATTAAAGTGCCACAAATTATGTACTGAAATTACATAAGATTTAAAGCAGGGCAATAGAGATAGATACCAATCACCAATAGGTTGCCTGCATATCAAGGTGTAGGTGAATATTTGACATTTATATCATGTGAAATGTCCTGGCCTTCTCAGATTTAGCATGATGTTCTTAATGGTAATTCTCAACAGAGAAAGTGAAATAGTGCATATATTTATAAAATTTTAGTAAAACCAGCCTATTATTATGGTCAATATTGAGGAACTCAAATATTTAAAGGCATCTGCTTTATAATCAGTGACATCTCATAAATCTGAATTCTAGGTTCATTTGTTTAAAAAAAATTCACCACTATATAATAAGAAAAATAAAAGTTAGCTAATACTTATTAATTATATTGTACTTACTATGTTCAACATGCTTTATGCATACTAATTAAACTGTCATAACCTCCCTGTGTAGCAGGTAGTATTTTATCTCATATTCTACAAATGTTAAATGTTACTATATTTAACTGGTATTACAGTACAAAATGAAGTTTCTAAATCAGAGAAATTACAGTTACTGGTAAACTAATGACAGATTATTTTTTAAGTATGATTTTCAAATATTCCTGAAAACAAAATGTACTTTTCTTATCTTTTTACTACATGATTATCAATGATTCAAAAGTACATTTTTAAAAAGTCAATCCAATTCATGTCAAACTCTGTGATAAATGATGTAGATCCTCTAATCTAAACATATTACTAAAATTCACTCTTCCTTCCACAAAGGGATGTTGTATTTGTAAACACACAATAAAGGTTCAATGATCTGCCTTTAGTCCATAGACAAACAACAAGTTAATAAAATCAGGTAGTTGGTAAAACTGGAAGACGTTTTAGAGAAAAATTTTAGAAAGTACTGAGCAGAGTTAACCCAACATATTAATTTCTAAGGTAAACGGAAATTTTCAAATGTTCAAGGGCAAGGCTATATATACAATTTTTGCATGATCATCTTTTACAACACCTACCTAATCTTACTCACCTCTTGTTCCTCCACCTCCTATCTGCTCTATCTTCTTATTCTATTCTTATAAAAGCCAGCACCCCAGCTTGTGAGGCAAGGGAAGGGACAAGAAAAGCTGGGAAATAGTTTAGAAAAATTAATAGTGAGAATTGATAGGAGATCTGACAATGTGTTAAATCAGAACCAGGGCAAAGATTTGCACTAGCCCTGTAAGTATTCTAGTACTAGCATATCTTTTTATTAAAAAACTACACAAAGATCATTATAGATTTAGGCATTCCATAGCTTAAAAACCAAGCATTGGTGTTTCATTTATACCTCTTTTTTTTTTTTTCCTACCTCAGATTATACTGAATATCTTCTCTACCAGACAACAAGAAATTCTTTAAAAGCAATAATTACTTTAGTCATATTTGCATACCCTCTCCACTATACTTAAGGAGAAAAAAGTGAGTACTAAAAGCTGATGATTTAAAAATAGCATTTCTTAAATATAAGAGATTCTTTTAAACTACAAGCAGCATGTTTTCTGTAAGTTTAGTGCCACCTCATTTATGAAACCCAGAAAACTTTTTCCTGATAAAAAAACAAATCTTAAAAATAGAGGGTTAGTTTCACTGGTCAACCAACCAATCAAAACACTCCCTTACCAAAAAAAAAAAAAAAAAAAAAAGTGGGTGGAGGGGAGGCAGATGGAAGATTAGAAATTTCTTGATGTATACTGACAGAATTAATACATGAACAAGGTTAATACCAGCATGTGTCTGTGTATACTGTGTATATACAGAAGACTTCCTATGGTAACATTAACTAAGCAATAAACAATTAAGAAACATGAGGGTATTTAGGGTATGCATAATCACTATGAAGGAAAAAAGAAGTGGGAAGGAAAGCAGATCAAAAAGTTCCCTGCAATAGCTGTCAGGAAAGTTTGTGTGCTCTCCAGCAGGAGGTCAACAACTTCTGTGTAAGTAAGGCAGTGGATATAACCTGGTATTAGAATATGTAAAGCATCCACAAGATGACTGGTAGTAGCTTAGAGAATACACTGTTAGTCTAAAATTAGCTGGTAAAACAAATATTACTTCTAGTTAAAAGTGTCTTTTTAAGTCCTTTAGTACTTGGCTATATTCACATGCAAATATGTAATAAGCAGAGCTGTTTAATGGAATGAAAAGAGAGAATACAGAAAAAGAAATAACAAGAAAACTTCCCAGAGCCAAAATATGGCAAGACGTTTTCAGATTAAACAACGCTTACTAAACATAGTACAAAATGAGTAATGTGCAATACAATGAAAAACATAATGATAAGCTAGTTATTGTCCATGACTTCATAATATTATTAAGAATATGAATTACTATTACTACCTAGTATTATGCCTTTACATACAGTATGTTAAGAGAAAGCACTTATTCTTTACTTTTCAACTCAAGTCTTCAGTATAGAAGGATACTTTAAGTTTCTCTGTACTCCTTCATTCTTTCCTGATTGGTGAACTTGAAAGGAGGACCTTATCAGCTCACTTCCTTCTGGATGAATGTTCTTTTGTCCTTCACAGAGGCTGCATTTCCAGTCAGTCTTCCCCGCAGAGAGGGGGTGGAGGGAGTTGGTGAGGATGGAGGTTTGAGGTGGGAGGTATGTTCTGATGTCAGTAACCAACTATGGGTAGTACGGCAGACCACACTCAGTATTTTACAAGTGATTATACTTCCTTTTTGACTCCAGAATATTCTATTATTTTTTCCTACTTTGGTCTTCATTACATGACCTTTAGACAATATATAGTCCACATCCAGAGTTTATTTACTCACCCTCTTTTCTTTGGAAGCAATAGCATATGTAATATAAGTACTCTCTTACACACCAAACATTAAGCCAATCAAAAGTGCTTTAAATTGCTGGGCAAGGTGGCGAAAGCCTGAAATCCCAGTAGCTTGGAAGGCTGAGGCAGGAGGATCCGGAGTTCAAAGCCAGCCTCAATACTCAGTGAGGCCCTAAGCAACTCAGAGAACCCTGTCCCTAAATAAAATACAAAATAAGGTAGGGGTTTGGCTCAATGGTCGAGTGTCCCTGAATTCAATCCACTGTTACCTGCCCCCCCCCCAAAAAAAAAGTGCATTAAATTCAAGGCTTTATAATAACAATAAAACCCACATTGACTTCCCTAACTTAATTTTGTGAATTCAGAACTCTTGTGTGTCTGCCTCACCCAGGACCCTCCTCAGTCATGTCAGATACTATGCCACAGGGAACTAACTGTACAACAGATGAGCAACTCATCTTCAAACAGCAGACCTGGGTCACACTTTCTTTAATAGAAATGTGAACATAGAAATGTTTTCTGTTAAATAAGTCAGACAGATGACACACTTATCTCAAAATTCCATTCAAACAAAAGAAAAGGGATTTTTCTTTTCCAAATGGCATATTCAGAAGTAATGAGAATGAGATAAAAAATTATCAACCTAATTTTCAAAATTATAAAGTATATAAATTAGCAGGTAAAAGAACACTAAAATATAAAATAGCTGGGAGAGAGGGAAACATAGATTATTAAAGCAGAAAACCTCCCCCTTTCCTATCTGGGACCAGGCTGAAGTTACTCTCTGAAAGAAGATTAGGGTACTTTTGAAAATAGAAAGAATAGTTGAAAATCTTTATATAATTGGACCTTCCCCTCCTTCAGTGTAGCTACGTAACTACTTTTCCTCTCATTTGTTAGTCTGAAGATTAATCTACAAGGCTGCTCAAGAAAGCCTGTCAATGGTGGAGCACTACTATACTAAATACAAGATTATGACTCCATACCAAAGAAGAGTAAGTCAAAGTTCTCATGTTGAATCATGAAATACCCCACCAGTCCATCCCACTCTTCTATGTACATGCCCCAACTCAGCTATAAAATCAGAAACACTGCCAGCCACCCAAGAATAGGATGGAAGCCCATTCCTCTACAGGTAAGTGAACTGATCTGGGAGCAGAGGGGGTGAACCATCAGATAAGTGATGGACAGTCAAGTAATTCAGATATTTAAGAAAAGAGAGAAAACATCAAGGATTTCACAGGAAAAACAGAAGATGCAAAAAGAAAAAATATATCCTGAAAGAACAAGAACAGGATACTATATAAAAGAAATAGGGAACAAAAAAATACTGGGCTGGGTGCTGTGGCACATCCTGTAGTACCAGCTACTTTCAGAGGCTGAGGCTAGGAGGTCACTTAAGGCCAAAAGTTCAGGACCAGTCTCAGGAACACAGAAGTTCCATCTCAAAACAAAAACAAAAAACAATTGAAACAATGCTCAAAATTCTGAAGGATACCTGTTTTTAGCCTAAAACTTTTCACCTAGTTAAGTATGAGGCTAGAATAAAAGTAATTTCAGAGATGTAAGGTCTCAAAAAAAAAAAAAAAAAAAAAAAAAAAAAAAATCACCTTCTAAGTACCCTTTCTTAGGATGCCACAGGAAGATTACGCCATTAGAATGAAGTAAATCTTAAAGGGAGAAAGCATGGAATCCAAGAATGGAAAACTAATGGACGCCACCAAGGAAATTCCCAAGATGATGGATGATAACAATACAGCAAGCCCCAGAGCATCCTGTCTAAAATAAAGCAGCAAAATGAATAAATGGCTCCAGAAAAAAATGTCCACAGAAGAAATAAAACTAAGAGACTATCTCATTGTTTGAAACATGAGTTATACTTCTGTTGAAGAGTTTGGGACAAATTTAAGGAAAGGCACATAGAAAAAGCAGACACAAAGATAAGAAACCTATCTCCTTTGAGAATACAACTTACACAAGAAAGGAAATATAATTAGTCTTAATTATCTCTCAGCTATTAATATGTGAATAATGACAATATTGTAAACTTTGAATTATGGTTCAATCATAAACTATAGCCAAAAATTGGGGAAAGTGTGCTATAAAAAAAAAAGAGAGAAGTGAAAGAACTAAATTCTTGCCTTAAATGGAATGAAATCAAAAGATTATATTTTAAAACGTAGTCTAAAAAGATAGAAATATAAAACCATTATTTAGAATTTTGAAGATAAGCATCTAAAGAAAAAGGTAGTTGCACCAAAGATGGAAGACTGGCTTTGTAGAAAAAATGTTTTTTAAAAATTAAGTCTAATGATATATGTATTGCTTTGATAAGAAAATCAAATGTAAATTTAAAAGTACACTCTAAAAAAAACCCACAGTGACAATATGATAGTTAATGAGAAGAACAAAGATCTTCCATGGGCCATGGAAGATCGCTGCTGTGAAGCAGTAAGATGTTAATTCTAGTTTCAGTCACAGACTTTAAGAATCCTTACAATAATTTTACCTTGTTTTCTGCTTTAATTATTTGAGTGGTTCACAACCTTGTGACCAAAAACACCTATTTAAAATACTTCACTCTTTGAAAAATAACCATGTTTCAAGCTTAAAAATGTATTTTAAGGTTCTAAGGCAGAACTTACTCTTGGGCTATGTTTATAACCCTACCTCCAGTTAGTTTTAAGTAGCTTAATACAACCTTAATTCAGTTGTTAAATTACAATTATTCATAATGAAGTTTACCATTGATGCAACTCTTTTATTTCTAGATGTATACTTTTACATAAGTTTTCTCTACTCCTCACAAACCCTGAAAAGCATCTGTACCTTTGTTTTGTATACACTGACATCAAGACTTTAGAAGTGTTTTAATTAGTTTGCACCAAATCACTCAGAAATTGAACCTAAGTCTGCTAGATTGTGAAGTCCATGCTGTTTTCCCTCCACTCGCCCTTGCCCAGGACTACATTCATTTATATCTTCTTCTAGTCTGCGATTTTTGTTTATGATGTCTTTTGCTATACAGACATCTTATCTGTCCTTGTCTTTATAGTTTCTGTTCTTTGCCTTAAGAATTCTTTCCTTATCGTCAAGTCATAAAGGTATCCCTATACATTTTCTTCTGGAAAGTCGTCAGTTTTGCTTTATATTCCTTTGTATATTTTTCCACATGGAAAAATCAACTGTCCTAGCACTATTCGCCAAACATATCCTTTCTCCATTGATCTGTAATGCCTCTTGATTATTATTTATGATACATCAAATTTGTTTGGTTGTATTTTTAACTTTTTTTTAACATCCACTGGTCTATATATCAATCATTGAATATAAGATTAATATCTCATACTATAAAATTTTAAGAAAAAGTTAATTATAGGAGGGAGGAATAGAATGGAAGGGGAGGGTTTTTAAACTAACATTGCATTTGACTATACCTGTTTTATAGATTTTACTTTTAGAACCACACAGATATTTTACATGATAAAATAAAATCTTGAGGAAAATCCCTAAAATTAAAAAATTAAGTGGGCAAGTAAACCAGGCTCTTTAAGATAAAGTATCTTTAAGATAAAAAAAAAAAAAAAAAAAACCCCCCAAAAAAAAAAAACAACAAACAAAAAACTCTGAAACTGTGTTTTCAGTGATTATATTATTTAGTTCAAGTATTGGCATTATTATTCTGAGACTCTAGTGGTGTGAAGAATAAAACATGGGGATTTTGTGGATGTTCTTTAGAACTGATATATAAGATGGAAATAAAACCTATAGTTTCATTTTCTTTATACAGTGATGATGACTGAATCCAGGGTCTAGGTCTAGGGCATGCTGGGCAAACACTGCCACTGGGCAATACATTCAGCCCAACTGTGTACTCTCAAGAGTAAGAAATAGTAGCATAAACACATGATGCATTTTATCTTAAATTCTTTTAAAATGTGTATTTCCCAGGTGAGTTCTGTTAAAAACAACAATAACAAAAAACACCAAAACCACCTTAGAGAAAATGGCCAACCCAGCAGCAATGAACATACCTTGCAGTCTCCAAATACAATTTCCCACTACAGAATAAGACCATCCTGCAGAAATGAGTGTTTTTAAATCTAAACTAGGAAAGAAGCAAGGTGAGCCTGGCACTTTCTACTTTTCTTGCATTTCGGGATGCCAGAGTCATATTGAAAAGACTTAGGAGCTCACCTGAATAGGTTCCTACTAACCCAGAAACAGGTGACTATGAGTATAGATGAGGATAATCAATGTAATCAAATGAAACATAATATATATAAATCCATACTCCATACCATCATAATTCTAAAACAAAAGAAACACTCTTAACACCTTTTGGGGGTTCCTAAGAAACAAATTTCCATCAGGAAACACATTAATTTTTGGTTGTTTCTCCTTATATGATGTCCACAACCATTAATGGCTATTACCTTGCTCCATTAATTCATCTAGAAGTTGCAAAATAGTAACATTCTATCATTCTTTCTTGATCTGCTTTCATTGTAATACTTCCATGTAAAGGAATTTTTGCCCTTCTTAACTCTTTATAGATGCCAAGATATCATTTATAGAAAAGTTGGGATAAATGTTCAGTTCCTGATTAAAAGCCTGAAGAGACTAACCAATTACCACACATGGAAGTGTCCTGTATCCTAGTTCAGAAAAATTATAATTTTTTTAGATGCCCAATTTTCTAGATCACAATTCAAACAAAGACTGATCATAACTTACAACAGTTGAAAAATGTGTACACTGACTCAGTGATATTAAGAAAATACTGTTTTTCTCTTAAGAGGTAGTATAATAAAATTATTTTAATAATGTCATTACATGTTAAAAGCAATACAATTAGAGAATAGTATTGTGATTATGTTTCAATAGTCCTAGGTGAAATAATGTTAGAATGGCTATCAAATCATTGGGGAGTAGAGAAGATATGAGTATAAAGGACCACTACTGGCCAGCTGAGTGATAAGTACATAGCAGTTCATTACTATATTCTTTCTACTTTTCAATATGTTAAAAAATTTCCATAATGGAAGTCTAAAAATATTTCGAGAATAAAGAATTCCTTAAAATACAGTAAGAAAATGTCTTAGAGAAAAGTGGACCAAAAAATTTGAAGAGCAATTGATATAAAAAGATGTTAAACCTCACCTATAATTGGTGAAAGGACTATTTTTAAATCAATACCACTTCATCAAACTGACAAAAAAGAAGTTTGATAATTACAAGTACTGGTAAAAAAATAAGTAAATTCTCATATACAACTGGTAAAAATATAAACTGGTATAACCGACTGGTTTGGATAGTAATTCTATAATATCTGGAGTAAAATTAAATGTGCATTTTCTGTAAGACCCAGAAATTTCACTTTTAAGCCTATATCCTAGAGAGCTTTCATAAATGGAGACTTGGAGAAGGTGACATGTACAAGGTCAATCATTACATCATTACTCGTGAAAGCAAAACAGCAGGGGGGAAAAACTAAATGTTCATCAATAGGAACAGATAAAGACATATTTATACAAATTCATAGTTATGAAAACATGTTCACATAAAAACATGCACACAAAGTTCCTATCAACTTACTCATAATTGCCCCATTTTAGAAATGACTGAAATGTCCTTCAGTGGTGAAGGGTTAAACAAACTGGAGCACATGGAATTATACTGAGTATAAAATATGTGCAGATACATACAACACAAAAATTTGGCTGTTCTCAAGGGAAGTATGCCAAGTAAAAAAAAAAAAAAAAAAACCAAAGGTTACAAACTACAGATTTCCTTTATATAACATTCTTGAGAGGACTAGAGCAATGGGTAGGATATTAATAGCTATAAAGCAAGGCCAATAAAATGTACCTATCTCATAAGATTCTTATAAGGATTAAATGAAATAATTTGTGCCTATCATAGAGCCCAGCATTAAGTAAAAAGCATTCAATAATGGTAGGATGCCGTTATTACTCAAAACTACTCCATTAGCAAACGGGAGTATACTCAAATTCTGTGGAAGTGAAAAAGTAAAGTATGATATAATTTTATTTTTTTAGCATTAATGCTCCTAATAAAAGGGATACACAGAAATCATGGTTTTTAGTTTAAGTATTTTAAAGATGTCTGAACTGCAAATAAATAGAAACTATAATACTTTATAAATTACAAAAATCATACTTTCTCCTGTCTCTCCCCTGACTAAACAGCTACATTCTCTGATTTATTAAGACTAACCTGTACCCAATGTGCTGCCCCCCACCTTTTGGTAAACTGGGGGCTGAACCCAGGGGTGCCTTACCATTAAGGAACATCCCCAGCCCTTTTTTATTTTGAGACAGGCTCTCCCTAAGTTTCTTGGGGCCTCAACCTTAAGATCTTCCTGCCTCAGCCTCCTGAGCCACTGGTATACATGTGTGTGTCACAGTGTTGGGCCCCCAATGTGCTTCATTAGGGAAACATTTCAAAGTCATGAAAAAAGGTGGGAAGTAAACATTTATTCAGTCATGGTTACATTTAGGAACAAATCAGTTACATGGCTTTGACTTAAGCTACTGCAGATTCTAAACCCGATTTTGCAACAATTCCAAAGATGTTGAAATACTTAGTATCTTCTTATTAGATTCCTTTCTCTTGATTACAAATAGAAACCTTGGCTGATACATTTCCAACTTTAAGTGTAACTTTCACTGTACTCATAAAATTCAAAGTAAAGATATCCAAAATGCAATAATCAGGTTTTTTTTTTTTAAATCATAAAGCACCTTAAGTGTTTGCTTGAAATTGCAATTATTAACTATGCTCACTTTGAGGTAGACCCCAAGCAGATGCACCTAATCAGCGTGGCAATTAAGAGAATATGGTTTCAGTGTACTGTAAGAATGTGTATACTTTTTTATATGGGAGAGGCTCTCTTGTGGTGTGTGTGTGTTTTAGTTTGGGATATAGTGTTCTTCACTACAATTTTAAAGTGTATTTTGGGGCTTTTTTGTTATTGTTTGTTTGTTGGGTATTTTTGGTGTGGGGGTGTGGTGTTGAGCACAAGGGACTGGATCCAGGGGCACTGAACCACATCCCTAGCCCTTTTTGTATTTTATTTTGAGACAGGGTCTTGCTGAGTTGTTCAGAACCTCCCTAAGTTCCGGAGGCTTACTTTGAACTTGTGATCCTCCTGCCTCAAACTCTAGAGCTGCTGGGATTACAGGTACACACCACCACACCCAGAAAATATCTACATTTTTAAAATGAAATTTCATCTAGATGTTTTGAAGCATTCACAATGAATCCTGTCACTTAAAAGTTTTAAAACCTACACACTAAATTTTAATATGTGTGTACATGTATTATGCCATGTAAATGAAAAGTCTAGTCTGATTTTAAAAACAATTTGAATTTAATGTTTATATTTTCCAATTCAGCTCACTTAAATGTTACTGTCTTATCCAGGCTTGTTTTAAAATTTTTATTATTAAAATATCAGGGTCATTCCTGTGACTTCAAAAATTGGTGAAAGCATGTCAGCAATCTATCAATATGTAGTTAGAAAAAAGTTTTCATACTCCCAGTTTTCCAGAAATAATTCATTGTTCTTCATTAACCTAAACCAGAAGTTAGCAATTGTTTTTTCTTTAAAGGGGCCAGATAGTGGATGTTTTAGGTCAAGGGTGGGGGTTGGGGACACTTGTTCTCTACATGTTGTTCTTTCTCTTCTTCCTCTTTATTATTGTTTTTCAATCACCTTTTAAAAATGTGAAAAAGTGTTTACATTTTCATAGTGTTACCAAAAAAATAAAAATAAAAAAATAAATAAAAGCCAGAGGTCATAGTTTGCCATTCCTTGATGGCAATTCTAATTAGAATCCATCCTTGAACTTACTTAACAAACTCTTTACCACCGCTGGCCATTTATTACATCTTTTTACTTTAATAAAAATATATGTATATAAAATGTGTGTATAGATATGTATGTGCAGAATGAGTGTCCCCAACGCCCACCCTGGGAGTATGAAAGATAAGCAAAGGTTGCTAAGGAAGTACAATTTTCAAAATTCATTTCTTGAGTTATTTCATTCTCCGAGTTACCTCTTAGGCGTCATTATCCACTAACAAACAAAAAATCTTATGGCACTTCATCAAAAGATACTGTCTAAAATACTCTTAGGGATATGAGCCAATATCAAAAAATCTATTGTTTAAAAACAAAACTATCCTTAAGGATTGTCTAGGTTGAAAAGTTCAGGTTTGAATTTTGGCCAGAAAGTTATTTCTGGATCTCTTAAGTTACCTTCTTGTTTTCATGCATCAATGAGTTATTTATTGATATTTAAAACTGAACACAATTTGATTTACATTAATAATATGAATACAGATGTTTATAACATGATACAAGTTCCTTAAAAAAACTTGATATCCAAAATTTTGTACACAAAAATTACTAGAGTTCTGAAAAAACCACACAATTTTGCTAACGGAGTTCAATAAACTGAAAATGTTGTATCAAATACCATGAGGATTCAAGAGTGCCTTCTAACTACGAGAAATACTAAAAATTCGTGTGTGTGACACACACACACGCACGCGCGCGCGAATGATAAAATGGACTGTGGATGCTGAGACAGAACAGATTGTAAAGGAGTGCTATGCTGGGTAAAATGCAACCTACCACTAGCTAAGTGCTATGTGAGACTAAGGAGGCACCCCTCTGGAAAAAGAACCCTTCATATAGGAATTTGATTTTAACTTTCTTGTTTTTGTCCCAGTATTCCAGATATCATATTTGTACAATGTTATATTTATAGGATGGTTTATATATGAAAAAGATACTATACTGTTCCAGCATCCTACTTATAGGACCTGTATTTCTGTTCTGATAATGAAGGATGTATAAGCTATAGATTATGATTTTTTAACTGATTTTAATGCACCTGTGTCAATTTCATTGAAATATCTGAAGAATTGAAAACTTGGAACTTGATGTTGAAAGGGTTCTTAAGTGTGGAGCAGTTAAGTTAAAGCACTGGCCCCTCCCTTCTAAAGATTTTAATTCTCTTCCTGCTATTCCAGCTCCCCTAGGTGAAAAAGAGTAATAAAAGAACTGAGACAACTTCCATATATTATCAATCGCCATTTTTCCTTTTATCAATTGTTGCTGAACTAACTGGTATTACAGAAATATGTGCAACATGAAAGGGTATACATCAAACTTTATTACTTAGGACAAAAGGAATAATTTTATCCGGATCACCTGTTCTGATATTTTTCTTATAAGATTTTAAATGACAGATTTTGCTATAGCTCCTTTTATAGAGGTGCCATCATAAAATTTTACCAACAAGTGAAATAATAAAGCAACAGCAATATATATAAAATATGTCATCATCATCTACATAATTACATAACATTCAAATTATTATTCACATTCAATTTGCCTCCAAAGGGTATTTTTATTTTACATTTATTATTGTGATAAAATACATATAACAAAACTTACCATCTCAACCATTTAAAAAAATTATTTTGCTGTTTTTAAATTTACATGACAACCGGGTGTATTTTGACATATTACAAACATGGAGTACAACCCAATAGAGTTTTGATCTCGTTCTTGTGGTTGAACATGACATGGAGTTACACTGGTTGGGTATTCATATCTGAGTATAGGAAAGTTGTGTCCAATTCATTCTACTGTCTTTTCTATTCCCATCCCCCTTCCTTCCCTGCATTCCCTTTGTCTAATTCAATGAACTTCTATACTTCCCCTCTGTACCCTCCCTTGTTATGGATCAGCATCTACACATCAGAGAGAACATTCAACCTTTGAATTTTGGGAACTGGCTTATTACACTTAGCATGATATTCTCCAGTTCCATCCATTTACCAGCAAGTGCCAAATTTTCATTTTTTTAATAGTTGAATAATATTCCATTGTGTATATATGCCATATTTTCTTTATCCTTCCGCTTACTAAATGGCACCTAGGTTGGTTCTATAGCTTGGCTACTGTGAACTGAGCTGCTGTAAACATTGATGTGGCTACATCACTCTAGTATGCTGATTTTTTAAGTCCTCTGGGTATAAGCCAAGGAGTGGGACACTGGGTCAAATGGTGGTTCCATTCCAAGTTTTCTAAGGAATCTCCATATTGCTTTCCAGAACCGTTGCACCAATTTGCAGTCCCACTAACATCCTTGCCAATATTTATCATCACTTCGTTACTTGTATTCTTGATAATTGCAATTCTGTCTACAGTGAGATGAAATCTTAGAGAAATGCAAATCAAAACTACTCCAATTGCTAGAGATGTTGAACATTTTTTCATATATTTTTTGACCATTCATATTTCTTCTTCTGTGAAGGGCCAATTCAGTTCCTTTGCCCATTTATTCATTAGGATATTGTTTTGTTTTGCTGAGTTTTTTGAGTTCTTTGTATATACTGGGGATTAATACTCTAAGGTGCAGGTGGCAAAGATTTTCTACCATTCTGTAGGCTCTCTGTTCATGTTCTAGATCGTTTCCTTTGCTGAGAAGCAGCTTTTTAGTTTGATACCACCCCATTTATAATAAGTAAAATCGAGAATCAATAAATGGGATAGTGTCCCAATCATTTTTAACTATATGATTCAGTGGTACTAAGTACACTCACAATGCTGTGCAATCATCACCACCATCTATCTCCAGAAGCACCTAAGGGTTTTTATTCTATCATTTCCTTCTACCATTTCTTATTATGATGAAAAATATATGGAGATATTTAGTATTGTCTACAAATACCTATCTTCTCCATGAATCACAGGAACAGTTGACAGAGAGTTGAAAGATGTTTGCAAAACATTATCAAATGCCTGGTTTCAAGGCAATTCAATTTCTTAAGTGCTTATTTAACAAATTGGGTACAGAAAGAGCTAGATACAGTAGATGGAAAGATGAATCTTTGTCCTAGAAGTTAAGTTTCACAGGTTTTCATTTTGAGGACTGACTGCTTTGAGTAAAAATATTGACTTTTACTTAAAAAACACATCTGAACAGGAAATTATCTTTGTGTCCATCAAGGTTTTCCTCAAAGACACTCACATCTTGTGGTTATTGGACTTAAGAGTATCTTCTGTCCATTTGACCACAAAATGAATGACCTGATCATACCCAGCGTAGGTTTTTCTTGTCCCCCGAACTACAGAAGCAGTCTGCCATAAGTCATCTTCATTTTGGTTACTTGGTTTAAAAAAAAAAAAAAAAAAAATTACCTTGAGTACATACATCTGAGCTTGTGTTCTCTGCAAGGAATTTACACCATTGCTGGGAATTATATGGTACTGATGAGTATCAATTCCCCTTCTAAAGGAAAAAGCCCTCCCCCTACGTCACCACTGCCTTTCACATTTTTTTCTTTTCTTTTTTCTTAGCACTGGGGATTTAGCCCAGGGATGTTCTACCACTGGAGATATACTCCCAGTTCTTTTTTATTTATTTTGAGAGGGGTCTCATTAGATTGCTGAGGCTGGCTCAAACTTGTGATTCTTCTGCTTCAGCTTCCTGAGTTGCTTGGATTACAGGGATGTACCACTATGCCTGGCAGGAGCGAGTCCTTTAAAAAATCTAGTAATAATCCCTCATGTTCTTCCTTTACTATTAGGTCTCAGGAAGAACAGTTACAACAAAGAAAATGAGGAAAAGATCATAACTAAAGAATACACCAACAACGTTCACAAACACATTCATAGAACACAACCTCGCATATCAAGAGATGAAAAATTCATCACAAAGAAGAAACACGCATGTATTAAAAAGCTTTCTGAACTAAAGGAAAAGGAATATACAAAACCATTTCTGAGTATGTCTGTTCAGAAAAATATAATTTTAGTATAAAGATAAATTCTCCCTTTTACAATCAAAGACCAAGAATGGAGTTTTGTATTTCATCTTCCACCCACTGCAGAGAGATGGGCATCTTTCAAAACAATGGATAAAACTAGGGTGATAAGAGTGCATCTACTAATAGGGCATTCTGTAAAGAGAAACTGCACCGTGCTCCTTAGTAGCACAGGACAGCCAGCAATGATAAAACAGCACTATGCACTTTCCCTGAGTCGCAAGGGCAAAGCTGACTCCTGGGGAAGAAAAAATTTTAAACAAAAGAGCAGTAATAAAACAAAACAAAACACACAAAAACTTAAAAAGAAACATGATAAAGAATAAAAATTACTACCATACGGATAATCAGTAACATTTTTAATTTTTGTTTAAAAGACTCACAATTATGAGACAATTATGAGTAGGGTTAGGTTACGTTCTGAGTTACAGTTTTGGTTTAAGGAACAAGTTACCTTTGGAACATATATATCAATATATATGAACATAAATATGAATACAGAGGTGATATATAACAAAACATATATATATATACACTTTTATGGATTTTTAAGGTAAACTATTGTTACATGTGAAATCTGGGTAATACCTATGGAAATGAGTATATATATATAAAATATCTTTGGGGTTTTATGTGAATTTATGAACTTATATCCCCAAATACATAGGTACATTCATGTAAAATGTTATGGTTTATATGTACAGAGGTTTCTCTGAGGTGTACTGGTAGGTATAGAACTAATGTAGAAAAAGTACTTAGGGTTAGTTTAGGGATTGAGCATTTTTATCCATATATAGGAATAGAAATATGAATGTATATGTAAAAATATACATGAAAATATTTAAATTGTTATACATTTGTATATAGTTATTTTTCTTTCAAGATGGATGTTTACAATTTGTTTTATAGTATATGATTATGTAACTGAATATATATGAAAATGTATGAGCAGGGGACTTGGCTGCTGTTAGGGTATATTCATATAGATACGGATGTATATAAACATATACAGGAATATGTATGTAAAAATATATATGGATATTCAAACTAAAAAATAAAATAAAAATCAAAGGGAGATCAGATGAAAGGAACCATGGGTTGAGGAGCAGAAAGGAAGGGGGAAGTGCTAGAAGTGATATTGGCCAAATTACAGTCTTCTATTGTGTGTATGTACTAATATGTAAAAACAAATCCCTAGGGGGCACGGGTAAGGAAAGATAATAGAATGAGACAAACATCATTACCCTATGTACATATATATGGTGTGACTCTACTTTGTGTACAACCAGAGAAATGAAACGTGTACCCCATTTGCGTATAATGAATCAAAAAAATAAATAAAAAATCCCATCATTATGTTCAACTCTAACACACCAATAAAAAATGCTGAAAGCAAAAAAATGGCTGTCTCTGAAAAAATAAATAAATAAAAGAAAAAAAATTCTGAAAAAAATGTGGAAAAAAGAATAAAAATGTATGGAGCAGGAGTTCCTCTTCCAGAGCACAGAAAGCTTAAGGGCATCACTTCAAGGTTTGGTCAATGTGACCAAGTAACCAAGCAGATGTGCTAGATAGAGAACAAGAAGCTCAAGTTCCATTTAAAGAACACCAAGGTCCAGAAAGACAGTCCTGCCCACCTCCCATCTTAGTGCATGTAAAAAGTTGTCAAAACAAAAACCCAATAAACAGTCAACATGATAAAAACTGTTTAAAGTTGATTAAAGCTTTTAGAGTTTTAATAGTTATAAAACAAGGAGGAAAAAAGACTGGCAAATCTAGTTTGAATATTTCTAGTAAGGAGGGCAGAGAGATGTTACTGTTCGACAGTTTAATTACAATGAGTCAAAATGTGCTATATATATTGTTGTTCCTTGATAATCATGGAGGGTTGGTCCCAGGACCTCCCAAGGATACCAACATCTGTGGATGCTCAAGTCCCTTATATATTAGGATGGCATAGTATTTGCACATAACTTACACATACCGTCCTGCACATCTTCCCATGCATTAAATCATTTCTCTATTACTTATAACACCTAATACAATGTAAATGAACAGAAAGAGTTGTTATACCAAATTAGGATATAAGGAAAAACATCTGTATATGTTCGGTTCAGATGTATTCTTTTTCCTGAAGATTTCCGAACTATGGTTAATTAAACCCATAGATGCAGAATATATGAGTATGAAGGGCCAATTTTACTCTCTCTTAAATCTCTACCAAATGGATGAAATGACATAAATAAGAAAAGAGCAACCCTGGTTTTTTAAAAATTTAATTACCAATATTTGTATTTTACCTAAAGCTGTATGTCTTCTGGACAGGAAAATAAATAGGCAGGCCACAGATACTATAGACAGGAAGAACAGAGGCAGTATTTACTATTGCACTTTCAGAGCCCTTTCCTCATGTGCTTTTTTCCTGAAGAAAATTTCTGAGGGTCTGTAATGTACTAGATACACTAAAAGAAGGAAGGAGGATGCCAGGAAAAAAATGGTTTTGGGGTCTTAAGTTTTTTTAAAAAACTATTTGTAACTTCCGAAAAGGAACTAGAATAAACAAAGATATAGTGGGGGAGATCCAGGTTCCAATTAGTTTTACCCAAATCACATAGTAGTCTTCTCTAGTAAATGAGGTGGGGGGAAGAAGGAGGAGGTTTTAAAAAAAATCTTAAAAATTAATAGTTCCTAAGGGTAATAACAGATGAGAACCCAGATGTTCAATTAATCATATAATTCCCTCTCCTTGTGTGATGGAAAAACACCAGGTGTGGGGGGAAACTACATAATTAAAAATGGTTGCTCATGCAATATTTATTAATATGGTAAAAATCTCAGTGTCATAAAATAAAATTTGGACAGTTCTCACTTTTAGTTTTTGTTTTTTTGTTTTTTTTTTTTTTTAATTCCTGGAATTCACTTTGCATTTTCTCCCTCTTTCAAATCCTCTCTCCTCCCTCCCACCTTTTTCTCTTTCTAATATACGGAAGAATAAGAGAATGTCACCACAAAATATACCATTCTGGCATATATATTATTTTGAGCTAAAGACACTTGGAAAACAGCAGGTGCAGGAAGGGCACTATGACCTCCCCCTCTTTTTCTGAAAGCAGATGAAACTCTTACATGAAAGATGCCCTCCACATACAAGGAGTAAAGAAACATTCTTCTCACCAGAGGTGGAAAATCAAGGCCATGAGAAATTGAAATAGCTTTTATCGTTCTTTAGTGTCCCCATGTATTTTAATTACTTTCCCATTATTACCATAATTTGTTCAATCTAGTATATCGACAATGTGGCCCATTCACTTTTGGGGTCTTTGTTTTCTTATGGGGCTCCCCCATGTAGATATAGAATATGTATGATTTTCTCCTATTAATCCATTTTATGCAGATTTAATCCTAAACCCAGCTAGAGATCTTAAGAGAGTACAGTTTTGCTACAACACTACTACTGGGATCTTATTTAAAAACAAAACAAAAAAAGCAAATTAAAGTGAAGATTGGCCACATTATGTTAATACAAATAGTCAAAATTACATAATTCAAAGTTGGAAATACCTCATCTCACAGATCAGAAAATGGAGAGATTAAAAATTAAGCACAGAGGGCTGGGGATATAGCTCAGTTGATAGCATGCTTGCCTCATAAGCACAAGGCCCTGGGTTCAATCCCCAGCACCACGATGAAAAAAAAAAAAAAAAAAAAAACACAGGTGAATTGATCAATTAAGCATAGGTTTCAGGGGTTTGACTCATAAAACTCAGTACTTTACCTACTATACCACTTTGAAACTGAATTAAACCCTTCTAAACATAGCAGCAGTAATGAAAAATTCTTTAGCCTATCAAAGAAAGCAAAGATAACAATAAATCAAGATTTTTTTGACTTTTGGATTTAACTGTTTAAGCTTACAAACTATATTTAGAAGCAAAAGATAATAAAACATTAATATAGGAATAAAAGAATTATGAATTGAATGCACATATAAAACAAACTACTATCTACTTGATGTATGAGAAACTCAAAGATTTGTTAAAAAAAAAAAACAACACTAAAAATTGAAATGAAAACAAAAGGATCTCCAATGCCTCTCCAACCTATTTCAAGTTAAAAAAAATGAATTCCTACA
This sequence comes from Sciurus vulgaris, assembly GCF_902686455.1. NCBI lineage: Eukaryota > Metazoa > Chordata > Mammalia > Rodentia > Sciuridae > Sciurus > Sciurus vulgaris. Next base: position 103,881,754 of record NC_136463.1, on the reverse strand, counting down.
TTTACCTATGAATTTTTATGGTAGTTATTTAAACATAAGAGCAGCAACACACATATTTATATAAAATCCCTACATTCATGCATTTTTAATTTATTAAACATTCACTTTTATAAACTATTTGTCAATATGTAATCCCTCTGAAGGAAACAAAATAAAACAGAAGTACCGGTACACCTCGTTTCTAAAGGCTCTTCTTTGAATATTAATAATTAACACTTTCAAATTAAGCTATCCAATATCATAAAGCATAGAGAAAGTGAATGCAAAGCCCTCTTAGAGCAGCAGGAGTAAAGACAAAAAAGTAGAAGGGCTATGCTTAAACCATAGGAAATAAAGCATAAAAAAAAAATGAGACTAGATAGAAGTCTATATAATTCAAATCCACCTCCAAAGTAAAACAAATATTCAGAACCATATGTCCAAAAAAGTATGCACATATATAAAATACTATTTTTAAAAGGCAAAGTCAAATAGTCTTACAAGTCTAGCACCAATAAATGCTATTGCATATCTAAATTTCAGTTCATTGGAAACCAGTATACACTAAAGTAGGCTCTGTAAACTATGAACCAGGAAACAGTTTGAATAAAATAACATATTCCTAAGATCCTACACACTTCTTAACCTTAAAAAAATCAACAGCAGGACTCAAAGTCCCTCCTTGGCATAAGCATCAAAAAAAGTCTATTTAGTATTCATCAGAATCATTTACTGGGCATTACTGGGCCTGATCACCAGTTTGTGATCTAGCAGATCTGGGGTGGGTTTTATATAATTTGTATTTCTAACAAGTTAGCGATGTTTGGAAAATCATTGCTCCAGTCTTCCAAATCATTATTTTATTGGTGCCTAATGTGAAATGCATTAAACTTGAAGAATCTGCAAATCTTTAAGGTCCTCAGGTTTCAAATAACTTTCAAAGTGGCTGGGATTGTGGCTCAGTGGTATAGCGCTTGCCTTGCACATATGAGGCACTGGGTTTGATCCTCAGCACCATATAAAATAAGTAAGGATAATAAAGGTATTGTGTTCATCTATAACTATTTTTTTTTAAAGAAAGACAATCTTTAAAAAAAAAACTTTCAAAGCTGTTGAAAAGCTAGTACATCTTAAAACTCAGAAGCCAAAAAAGCACCACCATCTCCTCCTCTGGTTGGAGCTCTCCAAGGTTCTGATTCAGTCTCCAAGTTCAGGTTAGATGTACAGAGACTCTGAATGTTAGTAGCCACGACTATTCACTTCCAAATTTCCTAGAATTGCAAGACTCACAATCTCTCCTCCACCGATTTATAAATAAAGAAGATGAACTGCAGAAAAGTTCTAAGTTGTTTTCTACAATGTCATGTAATGTCACCCAACAACCTCTATGAATGATTTTTAAAAAGTTCTAGGTTTGTACCATAATCAGAATTATTTGTGGTCTTTTTGATTAGCCAGGTATGTACACTCCTTTTCCACTTTGAAAAATTCGCATTTTGTGTAAATAACACTGCCCAAAATGAGTGGCAATGATGGCAATTATGAGAACCATGAGAATGCCTAAATAGATACTTTTAATCTTTTAGGTAAGGGATTTTCATCATTACAGAGGGGACAGAGTCTAATGATATTTGTCAGGACCCACAGGATATATCAGTATTAATAATAGTAATAATAATAGTACTAGTAAGAATAATAGTAGTAGTATGTAAGAATAATAACCCATTTATTTTCCCTCTTTGCTTTTTTCTCATTTCTTTCCTTTTCTCTTTTAGATTTTCCCTCATTGCTTTCTAACTGCCTAATAGAAAATTCAGTGAAGGACAGTTAACAGTTCAGAAGCTAAAAATACAAATGGCTCCTTAACACTTGAAAAGACACTCAAACTCATTCAAAACTGAAATCCAAATTATAATGATACTGAAAGAAATTGGGAGTAAAAGGTGGAATTTAGTTAATAACAATGTATAACATGGTTTCTTAGTTTTGACACAGGTACCACAGTAATGCTAGATGATAACACTAGAGGAAACTGAATGAGAGATATTTAGGAACTGTCTGTATTACCTGTGTAACTTTTCTATAAATCTGAAATTTTCCAAAATAAAAAGCTTATTTAAAAAATACAGTGCCAAAAATACTCAGGCAGCACATACACTTAGAAACAAAAAACCATAAACTTAAAATCAAAAAACAAAAAACCACTCCTATCACACTGCAAAATTCCAAACCTGAAATCAATCAGTGTATGGGGAAACAAATATTCTCTCTCATATACTGCTAGTAGAAGCCCCAAATGGCAAGAACTCAGAGTGTGATTTGGCAACTTCTGTAACAGATATAAGTATTCCTTTATGCAATTTCACATGCTCACAGTTATTAACTGAAGCACTACATAAAATAACAAAAGATTGGAAGCAACCCAAGTTTGCTTTTACAGGAAACTCTATAATAAACTGACATATACAAACAATGGCCTATTATGTATGAGTAAAAAAACTGAGAACACACTGTACATGCTAATAAGATAATTTCCAGACCATATTCCTAAGAATGAAAGAAAAAAGAAGTGCAGAAAAGTACAAATAGTATGCTAAGTTTTGAGTAGCAGTGGGTATAAAAATATAACTTTCTATGTGCTTAAATTTAGATAAGGAAATTCTAAGGGAATATATGAACTGATAAAAATGGCTACTTATAACTGTGGGCCAGAATGTAGGCTGGCAGGATTAGGTCTGTTTTCATATATTTTTTTTTAGGAATCAGTTGAATACATTACCTATTTTTAAATAAAATTATGTTTATTCTGTGAATCTAAAAACTATTTTGTGCTTAAAAAAATATTCTGGGTCAGTTACCCCTATTTCACACCTGACATTTTCCTGCATATTCTGTTCAAACTTTATGTCCCATTCATTCTCAACCCATCATTCACCAACTATAGAATGAGGGCAAGAAGTCTTACTTAGACATCTAGGTTTAGGCAGTAATTTAGCTTAACTAGTATACTAATTTTAAAATAATATATGTATAAGAACAGAAATTCTATTAAGAATATCTAATAGTATAAATAATAAATATCATACAAAGAGAATGCATCTACAAAAGCCACTAAATGATCAGGAACATAAGTTAAATACATATTCTTTTCTGACAGGTTTGTTATTTTAAGGTTAGCAAAATAATGAATGGACAATGATATAAATTCAATATATAGACAACATCAGAACTGAAATAGGAGTCTTAACAGATCTAAAAAACCAAGCTTGTAAAACAAAATTTGGAGGGAAATTAATAATTTTCTTTACTAATAATGCTCTTTGCTAAGGATTTCACCAAATGTTCTTTTTAAAAAACCAGCTCCAGCTGGGTTTGGTGGCGCACACCTATAATTCCACCGGTTTGGGAGGCCAACTGTGGCAGGAGGATCACAAGTTCAAAGCCAGCCTCACCAACTTAGCGAGGCCCTGAGTGACTCAGCAAGATCCTTTCTCAAAATAAAAAAATAAAAAATGAGCCGGGGATGTGGTTCAGTGGTTAAGTGCCCCTGGGTTCAATCCCTGGTACAAAAAAAGTCTCAGCTGTGAATATAAGGTATCTAATTTAAAAACACATTTTAAAATGCAAAACATATTATGAAACCACAGTGAAAAAACAGTATGGTGTTAACATAAAGACATACATATAGACCAATGAAACAGAACAAATTATCCAGAAATAAACCCCCGTGTATATGGTCAATGGCTAATAAGGGTGCCATGGCTAGGTAGTGGGGAAAAGATCATCTCTGACAAATGCTGTTGGAAAACTGACCATTCACATGCAAAAGAATTACTTTATACTATATAAAAATACTAACAAAATGAATCAAAGACCTAAACATAAGGATCAAAACTATAAAACTCCTGGAAGAAAACACAGGAAGGAAGAAAGTGTTGACACTGGACTTGACAAAGATTTCCTAGCTATGACATCAAAAGCACAGGTAACAAAAAAAAAAAAAAAAAAAAAAAAAAAAAAAAAAAAAAAGACATATGTCACTGCAACAGACTTTAAGCAATGGAAATAATCAAGAAAGTGAAAAGAAAGGAAAAAAACACAAACTATATCTGCAGTAAGGAGTTAATATTTAGAATATATAAAAAAAGCCACATCTCACAAAAACCAAATAACTCAATTTACAAATGGACATAGGTCTCAAACAGGCATTTCTCTAAAGAATATATACAAACGGGCAACAAATATACAAAAAGATGCTCAAAATCAAAATCACAATGAGATTTCACCTCCCACCCTTTAGGATAGCCACTACCAAGAAACCTAGAAAATTAGACATTAGCAAACTGTTGGTAGGAATGTAATATGATGCAGCTGCTATAGAAAACAGGATAGCAGTTCCTTAAAAAATTAAAAACAGCACTACCATATGATCCAGCAATCCCACTTCCAGGTAAGGATCTTAAAGAGATGTGTGCATCCATGTTCACTATAGCATTATTCACAATAACAAAGAGGTAGAAGAAACCCAAATGTCCACAGACCCATAAATGGATCCAAAAAACACAGTGTATACACACAACAGAATATCATTGGCTGTCAAAAAGGAAAAAAATCCTGTCACGTTATACTACAGACAAACCTTTCTTGTTAAGAAAAATAAGCCAACCACAAAAGATCAATATTGTATCATTCCATCTATGAGCCGTCTACAAATAACTCACGGAACAAAACAGAATGGTGGCTGTCAGGAGATGAGGGTAAGGGAGGATGGGCAACTGATATTCAATGGATTAGAGTTTCAATTTTACAAGATAAAGTTTTAGAGAGCTGGTGTATAACAATATCCATATAGCTAACAATATTGCAATGTACACTTCAAATTGTTTAGTAAAAAAAAAAAAAGTAAACAATCCCACGCATATTTTAAACTGAATCATGCATATCATGAGGAAACAGGTAAACCCAAATTAAGGAATTTACTACAAAATAATTGAAGAAAAATAACAAATGAATGCGAAGAATTATTTGGGATTTTCCTTTGCTATAAATGATATTACTGCAACAATTATTATTATTATTATTACAATTATTTGGCTATTATTATGCTGAAGACAACTTACTGATTTTGATAACTGTATGGTGGTTATATGAAAAATTGTGTTTTAAAAAAACACTGAAGTACTCAAGTAAAGGAGCACGACGTCTACAACCTACTCTAAAAGGGTTCAGAATGGAAAATATATGGGGGACGAAAGAGAATTAGAGAGAGAGAAAGGGGAAGTAAAGGGAGAAAGCAAATATTGTTAAATGTTAACATTTAGTGAAGCATGGAGAGGGATCTATAGAATTCTTTAAACTATTCAGACAACTTTTCCATAAACTGGAAATAAGACCAAATTTTAAAAACTTGAGCACTGAGGGTGCAGCTCATCATTAAGAGAACTTGCCTAACATGCACAATACCCTTGATTCAATCCCCAGTACTGGAAAAAATAAATAAAATTATGTTCAAAGGTTTTTTTAAAAAAATATGTTTAAGCACAACTTTCTCAGAACTCATCTCTTTAATTCTTATAAAAACTCAAGCCAGTTCTAACACACAGCTAACTAATATAGGTATTCTCAAAGATTAAATTCTGTATTCCAGAAAATTAGAAAATTCATGAATATTTCAATTAATTTAACACCAAATACCAAGTACTGCTAGTACTAGACTAAAATGGCCAAAGTAATCAAAGAGATGAAAAATACTTCCTGCTCCCAAATGTCTAATAAAGTAATATTACTAATTATGAGAGTGATAAGGTGCCCTAGGAAGAAGAGGAAAATTTGCAGCTAGGGTCCCATTGATTCACTATGATGTTCTTATTCCCCCAGTGCCATACAAGTTCTCTTCAAAACAACGTATCTGAAGTCATAATTCTAAAATCCTTCAGAAATAGTTCTCGTAATCAATAACAAGATTCCTACAATCCCAATATAATATCTTGGCCAAGAGTTCCTGCAGAAAGTTCCTTAAAAAAAGCAGCCAAAAAATTGCCAACTACTACATAGAAAGTTAAATTCTTGACTGAGTTATGAATAGAAGACTTATTTTCTTTGAATCATCAAAACTGAGCCTATACAAAATGGGCCAACTAACACTAAATGAACTGAAATAATATATCTCCAAACTATTGCCTTAAAATTTTATATTTCAGAGCATAATATAAAACCTACTCAGATCATTTTGCTTTCAGGTGAAGTTAAAAATGAGCCTTTTTTTAAAAACCAAAAATAAATTTAATAAATAAGCTATGACCAAAATCCTCACGAACCATTTATATTCTAGTAAGAATTAAAGGGGGGGGGGGGCACTTGAGGACCCTTTCTCTAAAACTGTTCTCTAAAATAAATTATAACATATATAAGAGAACACTGTAACATTATATAGTCAAAAATTTCTTCAAAATCAAATAATATCTAAGTGATTGGCCATACTTGGCTCTGAATGGGTTTTTCAAAATTGAGTAATTTAGCCCATTCCACCAAAAGGCAAATATTTATTCCTACTGAAAATATATTTAAAAAGACACTAAAAAACTCCACAATAGATTTTTTAAAGTTTTCTTTATGTAAGTAAAGACTAACATAGAGACTTAGGTATAATTAAAATGAAAAAGTCACAAATGCAAGCAACGTTATCAATGATAGTAAATCCTTAAAAAATCAAAATCTTGTATTAATTAGAATCTAAAAAAAAAAAAAAAACCAAAGTCAATAAAACATTATAAAGAAGACATGGGAAAAAAAGCTACATAGCAAATTATACGTAGGATTACCAGTTTCCAGGTAACTTAGAAACTGACACTCATTCTTAAAAATGTAAAAACTGAACAAAAATTAACAACTTTTAGATCTGTAAGAGAAGTGAGGTCAAAGAAAGTGAGGTCAAACCACTGTCCCCCAAACTGAAGAGATAAGTGAATACAAAGAAATACAGAAAATCAAAATATACTGGAGCAAAAACCTCTATATGAACCAATGGGGAAGGGTATGTGTGGAAAACCTACCCAGTAACTACGGAATTACTGGAAACACAGTATGGACAAGACCAAGAGAGAAAAACTCCAGGCATCACTGGAAGGGAGCCAGGTAGAGGCTCACACTTTTGTTTTACCTTCAGGAACTTGACCAGGTCCTCACAGTGAATATTAGGGGGTGGGGGAATCCCCTTGGACTTCTGGCAGGAGAGGAAAGTAAAGAATTTTGACATATGCCAGAGCTTTCTGATCTTAACAAAGCCTGTGCTCAAAAGAAAGTATTTTACCAGAGCTAATCTGCTGGTGTTTTATCAGAGCCTACCTTACCTGGGGAAGGGGTAGAGGGAACCAACTTGAGGCCCACTAGCTGTCCTATACCACCAAAGTAGTGGGGCACTGAGAAGTACTGTAAAAGTTCACAGCCCAGAGACTCAGGCTCACCAAAAGACACAATTATAGGACTAAACAATGTGTCTCCCTCCCACACATCCTTACCACTACATCATCAAAGTCTAATTTGTAGCAATTCCTTTTATGCAATAAATCATGTGTACTTTTCAAGAAAAAATTATAAGGCACAGTAAAAGAAAAAAAAAAACTCTAAAGAGTAACTAAACAAACATCGAATATCAGATCTGATACAATAGGAATGCTATACTTTCCTGACCAGGGAATACAAAAAACTAATATGCCTACAGCTTTCATGGAAAAAGCAGGTAATATGCAAGAACAGACAGAGCTGAAAGACAGTGATGCTAGAGAAAAATTTTTAAGAAACAACAAGAGATCAAAGTTACTAGAAAAGAAGAGTGCCTTTGACGCACTCATTAGTAGACTGGACAGTTAGTTAAGAAAAGAACCTCTAAATTTGGGATCTGACAATAGGGAACTTCCAAAATTGAAAAGCAAAGAGGAAAAGTCCAGAAAAACCAGAACAGAATAACCAAGAACTGTGGAACAACTACAAAATGCATAATGGGAAAACTAAAAGTAATACTTCACCAGAAGGAGAAGTAAAGTAATATGTAAAGTAATAATGACTGAGAATTTCCCCAAAATGAGTACCAGGCACCAAACCACAGATCCAGGAAGCTCAAAAATAAAACAAGATAAAGGTACAAAATCGTATACCCAGGAATAACATACTCAAAGATATGATAAAAGAGCTGGAAATACAGCTCAGTGGTAGAGCACTTGCTTATTATCATGCGTGAGGCCCTGGGTTCAATCCTCAGCATATCAAAAACAAGATAATGATAAAAATAATCAAAGATTAAACCTTAAAAGATAAAAATAAATCTTAAAAGGAAAAAAAAAATTACCTACAGAGGACCGAAGATAAGAATTACAACCAATTTTCTTTAATAATAATCATGCAAGCAAGAAGGGAGTTGAATGAAGTATTTCAAGTGTTAAGAAAACTATCAATATAAAATTCTTCACCTTAAACTGAAACTATCCTTCCAAAGTAAAGAAGAAACAAGAACTTTCTCAGACAAATGAAAACTGAGGTAATTTACTACCAGCAGGTCTTCCTTACATGAAATTTTAAAAGAAGTTCTTTGAGAAGGAAAATGACATGGGTCAGAAATGCAGATATACATAAAGAAAGAAAGAGCTTTGGCAAAGAATAAGTGGGGGCAAAATAAAACTCATGTTTCTCAATTATCTGAGAGATAACAATTTGTTCAAAATAACAAGTGACAATGGATTTAATTATGTATGCTTACATATATGAGCATTTCACTTATGCATATGCACACATGCACACACAAATGCACACAGGCATGTCTTGCAAAATGTTTCAGCTAGTATCACTGCATATCCAACAGTGGTCCCATAAAATTAATAACAGAGCTTTTTAAAAAAAGTCATCACAATGAGCTGTAGTCATCACAATGTGATGTCATCACAATGACTATGATGCCATTAACATCATAGTGCAATACATGAGTCTGTAGTGATGTTGGTATAAACAAATACACTGTGCTGATAGACACATATAAGGATAGCACATATAATTATATACAGCACATAAATACTTAATAATGGTAATAAATGTTATTGGTTTATATATTCAATATACTATATTTTTTATTCTTAAAAATGTATTCCTCCTACTTATAAAAAGAAACTGTGGGGTCTGTGTGTTGGGGGGGTGGGGGTGGGGTGGCTGTGAACTGAACCCAGGGCCACAATAACACAGAGCTACATCACTAGTGCCCCCTCCCCACCCCGACTTGTTTTTGTTTGTGTTTTTTAACTTTGAGACAGGATCTCACTAAGTTGCTGGGGCTGGCTTCTATTTGTGATTCTCCTGCCTCAGCCTCTACAGTAGCTGGGATTGCAGGTGCCCACCACACATGGCCAAAAAAGGTTTACTATAAAACAATATGCTGTGCAAGGCCTGCAGCAACTTTCACACATTTCATGTTTACTATGTCTCTTGATTACATGAAGAGGGCACAATAAGCAATTGATCTATACCACATAGGTATGTGTAAATATACTCAATATATGTAAATATACTTTAGGATGTTTGCAAAATGACAAAATTACCTAATAGTGCATTTCTCAGAAAAGTACCCGTCAACTGATAGATGATACTATGTGTATACACACACACACACACACACACACACGCACACAAACACACACACATATAAAATGAATGATAGCAATGATAGAAAGGACAGGAAGAAAGAACTGAGAATATTTTGTTATTAGAAGGTACTATACAACCTGTTAAGTGGTATAGTGTTATTTTTAAGTGAACTTGAACTAATTATAAAGGTACAGTGAGTACTCTAGGGCAACCACTAAAAAATGTAATAAAGAAGTACAACTGATATGCTAAGAAAGAAAAGAAAATGGAATCATAAAATTCTTAAAACCACAAAAAACAGAAAAAGTGTAAGACAAAAATAGGAACCATGAGCAACACACAGAAAACAGTAACAGCTATGGTAAATATTAACAAACTATCACAGTAATCACTTTACAGATCAATGGTCAAAATATATCAATTAAAAGAGATGAGTCAAAAACAAGACCCAACTTTTTGTCTGCAAGAATTACTTTTTAAATATAAAAACATATAACTCAAAGGGATAGTGAAAGACATACCATATAACATCAATCAAAACAAAACTAGAATTAGCTATCATCATTTCAGATACAGCAAACTTATTTTCCTCTTATTTTGCTGTGAACCTGAAACTGTTCCAAAAAGTAAAATTTACTAATGAAAAATTATAGATGCAGATTAATGATAACTACAAATAAACATGTATCTGGGCCAAAATGTGGAACTTTTTTCTATTCAGAGGACAAAAGTCCTTTTTCAAGCCTCTAACCTACCTTTTAAATTAAAAATAATATGATGAAAACTAGAAGGAAAAAATTTTTACAGACCCTACTTTTACAATGCCATTCAGTTGAGGAGCCCAATGATACTTTTTATGAAGTTTCACTCCTAACCTTTATAACAAAAACTTCATATAATATTAATAGAGCCCAATATAATAAGAGTTAAAGAGCTTTTTAAAAACTGATTTCTAGTTGAAGGTATTTTCAGGGGCCAAAATGGGTGTAGTTCAGTTAAATATTCACAAGATGAACTCTTATTAATGATCAATCACCTTAGCTACATGACTACCTGAAAAGAAATCTGTGTATACTGGACTCTAAAACTTATCAACACTAATTTATTGTTAGAAGGAAAAGTTCTTTAAGAGTTTGTTTGTTTGTTTGTTTGTTTGTTTGTTTTAAATGATAACTGTGCAGTGGTAAATACATAGAGTAAAAAATCTGATCTGAGGGTTAAAACTAAAGACAGTCAGTCCCTAAGGCTGGAAATTCTATTTGGCTAAAAGTTCCTTCTAACATAGATGACATCAAAGAATAATTCTACTATCATAAAGGTACTGTGGCTATGCTCAGATGAGTCATTATCTCTGAGAGACAATTTTTGCTTAAAAAATACACGGGCCAAAAAAAAAAAAAAAAAAAAAAGAGGAATAAATACAATAGGAGTTGTTGGACAGTTTTGAGGCTAGGTGATGGGGACGAGGGGTTCCTTGTACTATTCTTTTTCCTTAAAAAAAATGAAACTAAATACAAGAACAAGGAGAAAAAAAAAAATCACTAAAAATCCCTAAGATCACCAAGACAGTTCAGAAGCCTAAGGCTTGAACCCAGAACTTCAGTTACATACACAATCACTCTAACATGAGCATATCCATTGCCCAAGCCTAAGGCTTTCACTAACCACAAAGAGAAGGCCAATTACCCTTTAAATTTACCCTATAAATCACCCCAAGTCTGGGCTTATTTTATAGCATTGCTGTTGTTTCAATTTCTGAAAGGGGCATTCATTAAGAGATACAGAGAAGGGGGAAGGATTCAGAGGGTAAATAAATAAGTGAAAATGTTTGAGAGTATCAATGAATTTGGGAACCCTTTTGCATGACAACTGCACTGTCCAACTGCTGTGACTAATTAGGAACACAGATTTTCACATTTGAGTTTATTCTTTCAATGCATTTTTTTTTCATATTCTTTATTGTGTTAAAATACACATAAAATTTACCCTCTTAACTATTTTTAAGTGTCTAGTTTACTGGTATTAAATAAACATAATGTTGGACAACCATTACACCATCTACCTCAGTAATTATAAAACAAGAACTCTATACCCATTAGACCAATACTCCCCATTTTTCTGTTGGTAGTCCCTGGCAATCACCATTCTCCTATTTTCTTTTTTTCTCCTTATAATTCTGACTACTCCTAATAGCTCATATAATTGAAATTAAACCATATTTGTCTTTTTTGTGAATGACTTATTTCACTTAACAAATGTCCTCAAGGATTATTCGTATTAAAGCTGCCTTCCTTTCTACGACCCAATAACATTTCCACTGGAACTATGTGCTGCATTCTGCCTATCCAATATTCAATCTATCAATGAACACCTGGGTTGCTTCCATGTTTTACCAACTGTAAATAATGCCACTAAGAACATGAGTACACAAATAACTATTCAAGACCATACTCTTGGGTATATACATAGAAGTGGAATTATTGGATCACATGGGAATTCTATTTTTAATTTTTCAAGGAACTGTTTTCCACAGCAGCTATTCCCCACTTTACATTCCCAACAGTGCACATGGATTCCAATTCTCCCCATCCTTACCAACATTTGTTGTTTTGTTTTTCTGAAAGCTAGCCTAATGGATATGAGTTGATACAATTCATGTTTTTAAATTGATTTTTCAGGCCCTACCCCAAAGACAAGGGTGCTGGAATCTGTTCCCCCTTCCCCATGTTTCTTTCCTTTAAACAAACAAACAAACAAACAAACAAAATAGGATAGAAGGTTTTTAAGGAATAATGTTCTTAAAACTGGGAGTCACTGAGGGACCACATTTAATAGACCTTTCAGAAATATTCTAAAATGGTAACAAAAAGGGGAAAAAATACACCAAACATATGCAATTCATTCTGGGGTACTTTTGGCTCCCATAAGATGAAAACGAACATGTACAACACCTTACGTAATTAACTGTTTAAAGTCACAGAAAGCGTGAGATAGTGGATAGACTTAAAGGACTTGAGGCTTGTCTTACCACTTTCACCCTACAGATGGTTCCCTGTACAAGTCATTTAATCATCTACTAATTTGTAAAGTCAACATATTGGGCCTTCTTTATAGGGTTCTCCACTGCAGGAGACTAGCTTATTTAAGCACTGAGTTCAATCCTCAGCACCACATAAAAATAAACAGATATTGTGTCCACCTACAACTAAAAGAAATTAAAAAAAAAAAAAAAAGATTTACTATGAATCTCTAGTAATCAAGACAGCATGATATCGATAAAAGAGACAGAAGATGAATAAAACAGAATAGAAAACCCAGAAAGAGATCCATATAAATGCAGCTAACTGAATATTTTGGGGGGATTGGGTGGTACTGAGAATGACTGATAAAAAAATAAAAATGGCCTAAAGAACTCATTAAAAATTCAGATTCCTAGGTCCCAGTTCTAGAGGTGCTCACTTATTGGCCCTCAGATGAGCTGGGGAGGCCCTGCAAGGTCCCTTAATTCTGCTAGACTAGGTTTCTATCAGCTTTGAAATTCCCTTAGTCTGTAAGTATTTGGGAGGGAAAAGGAAACAGGAAAAGAACTGCAAATTTTCATCTTCTAATCCCAAAAAAAAGTCATTTTTACATTAGGTAAATTTAATAACACAAAATTTTTAATCTCTACTTTGTTGGTGGAATGACAAAAGTTAACCTAGTTAATATTAAAAAAATTTAACACTCCAAAAGTGAAGCAATTTTTGAAATGTGCTGAATATGTTCATTCTATTACTCAAACACAAATCCTTCACAGTTTCCTTATCTCCAAAGAAAACAGATAACAAAAATCAGCCATCTAGCTCTCTGAAAAGATCAACACTATTGATAAAGCTCTAACTGAGCTAAACAAGAAAAGACAAGATATATTACTACTACAAAAATGAAACAGGGGGTCATCATTTTTGGTTCTATGAACATTAAAATTATAAAAGTATTATAACAATTCTACATCCACAAATTAATAACTTACATGAAATAACAAAACATAAACTAACAAAACTGACTCAAGAAGAAATAGAAAATCTTTGCAAACTAATAACAAATAAAGAGATTAAAAGATTTAAGAAAAATTTTGCAGAACATACAGACTTCCCATATGTCTCCTCTTCTGTATCTCCTTCTCTCAAATTATTAACAGCTTTCACTGGCTGGCACATTTGTTTGCATCTATGAACCATGCTGATACACTGTTATTAACTAAATCAATCACTGGTTACATCACATTTTTAAATAAAAAACCTATTGTTGAGTTAAAAAAAAAAAATTAAGGAAAAAGTTTTAACAACATCTCTAAATTGCTCCCAGAAAGTAGAAGCAAAGAGAACAGTTCCTCACTCATTCTATGGGAACAGCATTACCCTAATACCAAAGCAAGAGTAGACTTTATAAGAAAGGAAAACCACAGAATACCACCTCTTATGAACACAGATGCAAAAATCCTCAACAAATTGGTAGCAACATATAAAAATTATACACCAAAATCAAATGAGGTTTATTCCAGGGATGCAAAGTGTGTTCAACATTTGAAAATCAATGTAATCCATTGCTGAGGCTCAAGAAGAAAAAAAATCACATGATCATATCAGTCCTATAGTTAAGGTTTAATTTTAAAAAAAATACATACATATGTTTCCCCACTAAGATCAGGAACAATGCAAAGTTCCCTCTCATCACTTCTATTAAACCCTATCCTGAAAGTCCTAGCTAATGCAATAAGACAAAAAAAGGAAATAAAAAGTATATGGGCTGGTAAAGAAGAAATGAAACTACTGTGTTCACAGATTACAAAACACTGTAGAAAATTCCAAAGAACTGACAAAAAAAAAATTCTGGAATTAATAATTAAAGAGTTTGATTAGACAGACAATGAACACCAGAATTTGAAATTAAAAACAATACCATTTACATTAGCAACAAGGAAAGAAACTTTATTACAAATCCAATAAAATTTGTACCCGATATATAAGGAAAACTGCAAAAGTGATTAAAAAAAAAAAAAGATCTAAAAAGAGAGAGAGATTTCATTCTCATGAATAGAAGACTTAATACCATTAAGATGTCAATTCTTTCCAAAGTGATCTATAGATACAACAAAATACCAATAAAAATCCTGGCAAGTTTATTTTGTAGATATTGATGAACTGATTATAAATTTTATATGGAAAGAAACTCAGAAAAGGCAACGTAAGTGAAGAAGAACAAAGGCAAAAGATGTATTATTCAACTTTAAGATTTACTATGAGGCCTGGGGTTATAGCTCGGTGGTAGAGCACTTGCCTAGCATGTGTGAGGCACTGGGTTCAATCCTTAGCACACATAAAAACAAACAGATATTGTGTCCACCTACAACTAAAAAAAAAAAATAAATAAAAAAAGATTTACTATGAATCTCTAGTAATCAAGACAGCATAATATTGATAAAAGAGACAGACGATGAATGGAACAGAATAGAAAACCCAGAAAGAGATCCGTATAAATGTAGCTAACTGAGTATTTTGGGGGGATTGGGTGGTACTGAGAATTGAATTCAGGGCCTCATGCATGGCAGGCAAGTGCATGACCACTGAGTTATATCCCCAATCCAACCAACTGATCTTTGACAAAGGAACAAAGGAAATTCAATGAAACACAAAATAGTCTCTGCAATAATGGGTGCTAGAATACTTGGACATCCAGTTACATGAAAAAAATTAAAATCTATAGATCTTACACGGTCCATAAAAACTGACAAAAATGGATCAAAGACAAGCTATGGGGCACACCTGTAATCCCAGCAATTTGGGAGGCTGAGGCAGAAGAATCATGAGTTCAAAATCAACCTCAGCAAAAATGAGGCGCTAAGCAACTCAGGGAGACTCTAATAATAAAAATACAAAATAGGGTTGGGAATGTGGTTCAGTGGTTGAGTGCCCCTGAGTTCAATCTCTAGTACCCTCCCCCTAAAAAAAGTAAAATGCAATTTATAAAACTTCTAGAACATAGGAGAAAATCTCAGTAATCTTGGGTTTATGAGGAGTTTTAAAAATAATACCAAAAGCATAATTCAAAAAACTGAGAAACTACACTTCATTAAAATTAAAAACTACTCTGTATAAAACAGAGACTTAAAAGACAAGCCTAAAAGAGGCAGAAAAAATGCAAAACACTTATCTATAAAGGACCTGTATCTAAAACAGAAAAAACACAATTCTAGGAAAACAATCCAATTAAGAAATGGACAAAAGATTTAAATTGATGCTTCACTAAAGAAGATAAAAGCTGATCATATGAAAAGGTGCTCAACATCCTAAGTCATTAGGGAATGGCAAATTAAAACAATGAGATAACACATATATTAGAATGGCTAAAACCTAAAAACTGACAATGCCAAGTGCCATAAGAATGCAGAGCAAAAGTACTTCTTTGTCAGTGGGAATACAAAATAGTACAGCCACTTTGGAACACAGCTGTCCTAGGTACGAGTTGAAAATTCAGGTTCATATAAAACCTGTCCATAAATATTTGAAGTTTTATTCATAATTTTGTAAAACTGGAAGAACCAAGATATTATTCAATAGATGAAGGGATAAACAAGTTGTAGTACATCCATACAATGGAAAACTATTCAATGATAAAAAGAAATGAGCTATTAAATGATAAAACAATACAGAACAACCTTAGATACATATTGACAAAGAAGTCAAAATGATATGTACTCTATGATTCCAACTATAAAATACTCTGGAAAAGGAAAAATTAAAGAGAGCAACAATTTTAGTAGTTGCAAAGATTCAGAAGGATAAATTAGTGAAGTGTAGGATAAAAGTTTTCAGCACAGTAAAAACTGTTATGTAGGATACTGTAGTAGTGGTTCTATGATGGTATGTGCTTTTCAAAATCCATAAAACTTACAAAAAGCACACTGTAAACTATGGGCTTTAATTAATGATAAGGTATCAGTATCATTAACTGTAACAAATGTATCAACTAAGGCAAGATATTAATTAATAGTAGGGAAAATGTGTGTGAGTAGTGGGTAGCATATGGAAACTATACTGTCTTTTTTCTTTGTAAATCTAAAATTATTGTAAAAAAATAAAGTCTATTAATATTTTTAAAGAATTAAAATCTTATTTTCCCTTGAAAGACAAATTCACATTTTACTAATGCAAATCACTAATAGTTAAATTATTTGCATATTTGTAATATGCAAATTCATGTTTACTAAGATTAAAAAAGAAACACAAACTTGTTAATTAAGAGGAACAAAAACCTTCAGTATTGGCCTTGCTACAGATTCATGCTGAGTAATGAAGGACATGAAACTAATTCCTTGCAATATTTTATAGCTTTGAAAAATTATTATTTAAACACCTAGAAAAATGCTTTTTTTTAAAACTATCAAAAGAAATCACACACACACATACACTCTTACAACTGTATACACAATATAATATGTATTTGTAAAGAAGGGAAAAACAAACTACTTTTATCTGTTGGCCATCTTTGGGAGATGGGATTATTAAGAGCTTTTTTTGTAATTAACAATTCATTTTCATTATAATCAGAGTATAACATCACTTTCAAAATACAAACATGTTTCTATCAGAAACAAATAAGATTCTTAAGTCAGTCATAAAAAAATCAACTCTTTGAGGGCTAGGGGGATGTAGCTCAGTGGTAGAATTTGCTTAGCAGGTGCAACATCCTGGATTCAATCCACAGTACCCAGAACCCTGCACCCCACCCCTACAAAAACCCAAACCCCAAAAACTATTTGGGAGCAAGTTCCCCTTTCTTAAAGTTTTTCAACTCCATGGAGATTATTTTACTGACTGATCATTTTAATGACAAGAAGAATATCAGTGAGAAAAGTTATTTTAATCACTAAAATATTACCTCTGAGTTTAAAAAGCATCATCATCATGGAGAGTTCCTTTTTAATCTCTCATCCTTACATGACTCATTTCTATTATCCATTAGTCTAGAACCATGAGAGGTACATTAACTGGCATTTTTTTTTTTCTTAGAGAGATGGATAAAAATTAAAGCCACCCAAACAATGTTCTATGCAGTCCAATTCATTTATTCAAAGCAAACCTTATTTTTTGCCATGCATACAGCTTAGCTGGAGATTTAGAAATCACTAATTGTCACACAGTCCTTTCCCAATTTGAGCCTCTTCATTAGGGTTGTAAGATTATCTTCAAAGACAGGTTGAATTTGGAACAAGCCTAAAGGCACTAAAAGATACTTTCTAGTTCTGCTCTGTTAGTTCCTGGAGCCCAAATGTCCTGTCTGATCCTCTTACTTTATGTGGTGTATGGGTGTGTGTGTGTGTCTTGGAATGGAAACAATTTTCCTTCAAAGGCTCAGTCTAAATGTTGTTGCCATAGTGGCTTTCCCTCCATTGTTTTTGATTTGCAAAATTTAAAAGACTCTGTTAAAAGCTAGAATTTGTGCTTTCCCAAGCCTCAATACACCACCTTTCAATAAAGCACCTCAATACTCTTAAGTAATATAGTAAAATGTAAAATGCTTGTTTTATTGCTTTCATGGTTCCCTTTTCTTCAAGTATTTCCCTCTGCCTGTCACCTCCTCTTCTGCTCATACATAGTGCTCTTCCGTTCATTAATCTCCTGCCAGACTGAATGAGAAGAGTGTTCTAACAGTTGTGTGCATTCGACTTTTCTATCAATCAATAGGCAATCATCTATTCTGCAACTTTTTTACCCCCCTAATAAAAAACCCACCCCCACCCATTGTTGATTGTAGTATCAACCCCTTTGGAATGGTAATGGATTTCTATATTTAATATATATCAATGAGTATTTGTAACTTATGATGATGGGCCAAGACTGGGAAGCAGTAGATCATAAAAGAGGCACAATGTGGAACCAGATGACCTAGATTTGAATCTTAACTTTCCCACTTGCTTAACTGCATTATCTCAGACTCTTTGTGTAATTTTAAGTTCGAAAAGGGGATTAAAGTATTAGTTGCCTCATAAGATTCCTTTGAGCACTATCTGCCTAGTATATGTAAAATCTGTATAAAACACTGACAGAAACTGTACATAGAAGTCAAGTAAATAGCTGTTTCACTATGTTTTACCCATAACTATAGCAGGAAAAATTTAGTCCTCTATTAACATTTTCAGGAAGTAAGCATATGAAAGAACATTTTTATGGGGTAGGCAACCCACAGAATTATATTACCAGGGTAAGATGGGAAGACAAATATCCTTTAGTTTTTTTTTTTGTTTTTTTTTAATGGAAGACAGACAAGATATTGAAAGGTATTAATATTCTCAGGCCAGTGTGGTGTCACTGGAGAATCTGAGTAATACCACAGTATTTTCTTTGGAAGTCCCTGGAACAAGGGGCTAAGTGCTTCTTTCCATGTCAAGAAACATGCTTTAGGACCAATCATACTTTTGTGCTTTGTCTATTAATTCTACCACCTTTAAGATATATATCATTATGCATCAAATTTACCTATTTATCTTTGCTTTCTCCCTGATTTCTCTGACTATGGTCTTTCATCTATTATGCTGCATTTTATTCAAAGTCACTGCAAATATCTTTTTTTAAAATTTTAGATATACAAAACTGCACACCAGGTTGAAGGGGCACTCTGCTTGAACTCAGACTTTTCTTTCATCTCTCTACCCCAGTCTACACCAAATGATTATTTTGTTTTTCCCTCAAGTGCTAGACATTGTTTTACTATGCAATATCACTTGTGGCTGGAGGCCCCTCCTTCTTTATAGATTATCAGCTACCCAGATCCTACTTTACTACTTCAGCCTCAGTGCCATAACTCACAGTTTTGTCTAAAAATAGGGGGTGGTGATAGCTTTTATCCCGGAAGACAGGAATATCCTTAGGGCCAGATGATCTGCAAGTGGGTTGCCCTCACAGTCTGGCCTTGCTCACTGTACTTCTAGTTAATCTTCTAACCATCTCAACCTGCAATCCAGCATCACCTGGAATTGTTTTCTATAAATCTGATATAATCTGCTTCTATATTCATGGCATTGTTTATCCAGTATTGAATGTCTAAAATCATTTCATGGGATTTGTGCTCAGTGATTTCTTTTTCTGGAGTGGTGGGGGCAGATACAGGGACTGAACTCAGAGGCACTTGACCACTGAGCCACATCCCCAGCCCTATTATGTATTTCATTTAGAGACAGGGTCTCACTGAGTTGCTAATTGCCTCACTTTGGCTGAGGCTGGCTTTGAACTTGAGATCCTACTGCCTCAGCCTCCTAAGTCACTGCCCCCCAGCTCAAAGTGATTTCTTAATACACATACAGTGAGATTTTTAAAAGAAAATGATGTTCCTGGAATACATTCTTTTCACCAATACGTTTTACTGTATAAACAAAACAATGCTCATCTTTTTTATCTCTTTTTAATTAAAACATTTGGATTTTTCCACATTCTTTCTAATCAAACCATATTTGCCCCTGGTCCATGGTAAAGAATCTATGAATTTGGTGGTGGTGGGGGGCGGTGGATAAAAGGACATTCCAAGGACAGTGACAATAAAGTCAGGTGTGAGGCTAACATATACTGCACTCTTGCTGAAAACAGTGGAATATACAGATTCACTTTACACTAAATAAGTGCAATTTTTCCTCTTTTTCCACTGTACACTTGATAATGATCAGCTTCGTCTGATTGAAAAAGGAGCCAAACTCAAGTACACTGGGTGTCAAGTAATGTTCGTTTTCTTCCTGACAGGATGACAGAAAGAAACTATACAACCCATTCCTTCTCCTGAACTTTACTTTCTTTCAGTCCAGCAGGTGAGGTGAAATACTCATCTATATTTGTAAACAGAATGCAATGAGAAGAGGAAAGGAAGCATCGTTTTAAAAAAGAAACGAGTCCTGCTACCAAGAACCACATAATTGATTTCAAGTTGGACAGATGATCTGCAAACAATATCTCAAATAGCCTCATATTCTAAAATTCTAATACTTAATGTCAACTATAAGATACTGAAACATTTTTAAAGGGGTTAAAAGGTTAAATAATTTACTGAAAGTCAGGTCATTTTCCTCAAGGAGAAAAGGTTGGATACTGAATTTAATGAATTTACTAAACTCCAAAAGAACTGAAAGAATTGTAACATTTAGGTTGAGGTACCAGAGTAAATGTGTTTAATGATATATAAAACACATGTGGTACACAATTGACCACATACAGATCAGCCTAAGTGTGGAAAAGTATGAGTATCTTGGGATATCAGAGACTATGTGCCTTCAAAATGTTTCCAATCTGGTTAAGAATAATCCAGAGTTTTGTGATTAAATAAATTCCCCAGAATACCAGTATGGAGATTATGAGAAACTTGTACTGAAAAGAAGAGGAAGAAACAAAAATGTTTATCTCATAAACACACCAGACTGAAGTCATTTCACTCCCAACTCTTTTGCTCTGAAATGAGTGTTGATGAATAAGAGAATTCACCTCTTAATTTCTAACTTGGATGCAACACAACAGGTCCCTCAATTTCACTGTATGCACTAATAATTTTAGCCTTATTTTTGATGGTATAATTTTAAGTTTTATAAGATTTATATCCAAAAAATGCCATTACGTGTATGTTTTTACCCTTAATTCATTAATTCATTTATTTAGTAAATAAAATTAAATGCATATATAAGCACATGTACTAGACAGTAAAATGAAAAGATTGTTTTCAAAAAAAGTCTTGGTAAGTTTTGCAGCCTTATGAGGCAACAGAGAGCCATCACAACTGAAGACAGTCAGTGCCACAATGACATGTGTAAATGACACAGAAGACCCTGAGGCAAACAGTGCTAAGAATTCTGCTTAAAGGAGTCAAGAAAAGGTTTCTAAAGGTTATCCTGGAAGCAGGTTCCATTTTAACAAGTGCAGAAGTAAAGGGCTTATGAAGAAATGAAAAACTAAGGTGTTTTAAGTCAAAGAGTTGCAAAAAGTTCATTATTGTAGCTTAAAGCAGGAAGGAATAGAGAAATCAGGGGGAAAAAGTGTATTGAGAATATAGTCTGAGACTGTACTTAGTAATAAAAATACTAACCGAATAAAAGCTCCTGCTCCTCAGGAGCTTAAAATCTAGAGATGGAAAAGAACTAAAATGATTCATTTCAATTTGGTTAGTATCTTAATGGAAGATCACACAGGGAAACATGGTTGGAAAGACACAAAGGAGGGTTTCATATATCACACAAAGATGCTAAAATCTATCCTCTAGGCAAGAGTCGTTGAAAAATTCTGAAATGGGTAGTTACAACAGTGTCCCCATAAA
This sequence comes from Sciurus vulgaris, assembly GCF_902686455.1. Taxonomy (NCBI): domain Eukaryota; kingdom Metazoa; phylum Chordata; class Mammalia; order Rodentia; family Sciuridae; genus Sciurus; species Sciurus vulgaris. The sequence continues at coordinate 103,859,821 of NC_136463.1, read as the reverse complement.
TGATGGATTGAAAATATCAAAACTAAATAAGGAGGTTTCTGCTAAAGCCCAAGTGAGCAATGTGAAAAACATAAACAAGACCACCCTACTGTGGCAATTTTTAATTTTTTTCTAGCCAGACAAATGGGGAGTCTTTCAAATCTTTCATTAAAAGAAAAAAGGAAAAATCCAAGGTGATATTTTCTAAAATTCCTCATATTAAGGGAACTGGCAAGAATTTATGTCAAAAAATTTTTTTAAACTTTCATTTAAAAAACTCAATAAAAATGTGAGTTTAAAATTTAGTACGCATAACCTTAAGTCCAATAATAGGTACAAAAGGAGCAAATTGTGAAATATCAGTTTGATGGAAATGTATACTCACACTTAAAATGACAGTGTACACATAAAAACCTGAGAAACTTGAAATATAAAGTTGAAAAGGCAGAATAAAAAACCATATATACAGTATTATATTATATACACAATATTTGGTACATGCTGACAAACTTTGAAAAATAAAATAGTTAAGAATTTTCTATTATTTTTATTCCATTTTTTATAATAGAATGAAATAAAAAAACAAACAAACAAGATTAATGTTTATTATATCCAATGGGCCTGACCAGATGAGATAAACCTAATTTTTGATTCTTGATTTCCTAGAATGGGTTTTTATAAATGATCCTGCTATCTAGCTTCTCTGCTAGTAAAATACAAAACAACTAATACTTTGGCTTAAGACAATTCCTTAAAATTCCCCTTATGAACAACCTGTCTCCTTCTTAATTGATACAAAGATAAAGGCAATTCAATAAGCCAAAGGGACACAAAGTCAGAGAACACACAGGAAAAAAAAAAAAAAAATCACATAAATGTTTTGCATTTGAGTTTTTCTTGAATCCTTAGAAGTCTCTGAGAAATGGTCTATAACCAAAAGTTTTTTTAACACAAATCAGTTAACAAACATACCCTTTATTGAGCATCTATAAGCCAAGCACTTTAAAGATAAAAGAGAAAATAATATAATTCCTCCCCTCAAGAGCTTACAATCTAAAAGAAAGAATGGTTACAAAGAATTACAATGAAGTGTGATGAATCCTATAACAGAGGGATGTTTAACAACCATAATAAGCAATGAGTGGTAGAATCAGAAAACTCAGGGAAAGCTTCATAAGGGAGTTGAATCTTAAATGAGCTATATGAAGGAAAGGAAGACTTGAATAGCACATACAAGAAAGTATGAAATTTGAAATAAAGCAAATGTAATTTTCAGTAACTACAGGACAGAGGGAAGGGAAAAGTAATAGGAGATGAAATTAAAGGAGAAGGTGGGAAACAAATCAAAAAGGACCTTATACTTGAGAATCTGACTATTACTGAATTCTATCAAATCTAAATTGCCATCAATTTCAAGAATGCACCATTATTATATGTATCAGAAGGGAGGGGGAAAAAAAGCTTTATGCTTGGATCTTAATATTAAGATGCGCTTAATAGAATGAAAAATTCCTGCATAAAGCTATACCCTCTTTGTAAGATAAAATAATAAACCAGACATGCAAAATGGGATAGTGAAGAACTTTTTATTTCCCAACTTGTTCTTAGGTAGAAGGAGAGAGAAATAAAATCTCCCCCTGAGAAATGAACTCCAAACACATCTGTTGCCTGAATTAAAGTCAACACTGTGGTTCAAAAACAAATAAATGAATGACACAAAGTAAGCAAAAACTTTCAAGTGGTCTCAGGTTGGTAATGTCCCTAAATTCCTGGCAGAAACAATACAAATTCTCTTTAGAAGAATAAGACTTCAATCCTGGACAACGGTTATTCAAGATATAATCACATTTTTTATCTTTGAAAAATAAAAAGTATGCACCTTAGAAATAATGAAAAACAGTCAATCTTGGGGCTGGGATTGTGGCTCAGTGGTAGAGCGCCTGCCTGGCATGTGTGAGGCACTGGGTTCGATCCTCGATACCACATAAAAATAAATAAAAATAAAATAAAGATATTGTGTCCATGTACAACTAAAAATAAAAATTAAAAAAAAAAAAAAACAAAAAACCACAGTTAATGTTAAAATCAGAATCTGGTAGTGTTTTAGAATTACCCAGAAACTTAAAAATACACATCACCAGTGTATACACCCAGGGATTTTCAAAGAGCTAAGTACTTAAGATAGGCATATAGTAGAAACCTAGAATTTCTACTTTAGCTACTCAAGAATTTTTTTTTTTAATCTGACAAGATACCAAGACACTAGCAACTGCACGCACAATCAACTGAACACTCCTCCATAGACAATAAAGAACGGTAGGATTTTAATAAAGAGCATAATTTGCTCAGATTGAAAATTTAGGAAGACCACTCTGGTGTAAGCAGGCTTTGTGGAGAAGATAAATTAGAAGAGAATAAAGAAGGGAGAAAAGGAATAGTAAATCTTAAAGTTAGGAGATTGCTGAAATGGCTTTAAAGCTAGAGATAGTGATCATTTTAGTCATCATTTTAGGAAAACAGAATATTAAGGAGGCAGAATTAAAATTTAAAAAAACTAGATTAAAGTAGAGATACGGAATCTAATTCTGAAAATTTTCAGAAGAGTCAGCCCTAACCCTTGTAAATTATGGTCATGGGGACTTTTAAAAATAAATCTCATTTGAGTACGGTAACCCACTACCTTTTAACTGTTTAATAAAGAGTAAGTTCAATATAAAATCCTATGTTGCATAAACATCAAATGTTCCAAATGCTACTAAAACTCAAAATGATCTCCAAGTTCAAATGTAAGCAGAGGGATTTTAATGTCTAATATTTAACATTTCTAAGAGTAATTGTTTATAACCTAAAAAATTAAAATCTCTGGGCAAAAGAAGACTTTAACTGGTTGTTTAATTTAAATTACAAACAGAAAACAATGAATTAACAAAACTTACGCTGAATATGAATGAACTGTTTGGGCTGTTTAAACTCTCCTTTGTACAAGCGATTGTAATAGTTGACGTTGCTCTCTGCCTCAGGAACGGGAATGACCATGCTCTCTTTTTTCTCTCTAAACACTTGCTGTGCTGAAATAGCTCGCTGTAAATGATGTTCCTGGAAAATGTAAAGTAGGCAACATAAGTTATTTTGATAATACTAATTCAAAACATTTCAACATTTCTATTTAAAAGTTGTTTAATAAGTGCAAGAATCAATTTATAAGTAGTTCCTTCACTCAATTACAGTTTCTTTACTGCAGACCTATAGAAAACACTGCCATCACTCTCTCTTAACACCTGTGGCTTACAATGGTATCATAAACGTTAGACTATTAAAACTGTAATAAGAATTCTTCAAAAATTAAATACATGCGTACTTACAAATTAAGAGTTTAAAATTTCAGTTATCAGAAGATAGATACTTGTTTGCTAAATTAAAGGTACTTTTCACCACTGATGGACTAAGGAAAAATATGTGAGTCACAGGAAATGACTTTGTATTACAGATTTTTAGTATCTTCTATACTTAAACAACACTTGAAACTTTGGTAGCATAAAATTTTTAATAATGCAAAGAAAGGTAAAATTTTGCATGTTCAATAGCTTGTATTGCAATCAAGGCAGAAAACTTTTTTTAACTGAAAGTTCCTATAAAATACATCTGGGTTCTAATCACTTTTCATCACTTGCATAACTTATTGCAATAGTCTCCTAAATGCTTTTGCTACTTCCTCCGTGGCCCCAATATGGCCCATTCCCCATAAAGCAGCTTTATGAAGGTAAATCAGGTAATGTCATTCCCCAAAGAAGTCCCACCATATTCAGTATAAGGGTTAAAAGCTACTCTATGACCTATAATAATCTATATTTCTCTGGCATTTCCTCCCTCTTCTCCCATCCTTTTTCTCTAGTGACACTGCTTCTCCTTGCAGTTTCTGAATGTCCAAATGGACTACTTTAGAAATTCCTTAAAGTCTCATCTATCAGAGATGTCTTCCAGAATTTGGTTATTCAGCACTCCTTTCCTGTTTTATTTTTCCCATGCCAATTTAGCTATATCTGACATATTCAAGATCTCATTCAATGTCCATTTCCTCCTCCCAAGCATTAAGTAACCTCCAGGAGGTTCATGATTTTTGCTTATTTTGTTTACTTTCATATCCCTAGTGCCAAGGATAGTTACAACACATAGAACTTGCCCAATATATATTAAATGAACAAATAAATAAAATCTTTACTGGATTCCTATTATGTATTAGGCCATGCAAAGCACTTTACACATACAGAAACTAAGGAATAAAGATGTTTAGTAACTTAACTTGTTCAAGGTAACACAACCCTATGTGACAAAACAGATATAAACCCAGGTTATCCATATGCAAAGTAAAGATATCAATTCTATCACATATTGATAAAAATTTTGAAGTCCTATAGAGTCTAAGAAATTAAGATACTTTACCTTCATTCAAGTCATTAGGCTATATAAAAAGTTATTATTTTAAAAGGATCAGCATAATGATTCAAAAATGATTCTATCATGGAAGAAGATATAAATAAAATTACAAGGAAGGACCATTATATGCAAAACACCCCACACAGATTATATTTTATAAAGTACATTAAAAGGAAGGTGGGATGATGGAGGAGGATAGGTATCAAATAATGATGACATAAGAATTATATTAATTTCATGATCTTCTACCACTTGCTATTAATAAAGTGAGCAGAGAAGCAAAGGCTACAAAAACAAAAAAGAGAAAGAACAGAAATACAACATGAGTAAGTGGAGGAATCAAGTTTCTTATGCTATAAACAAATGAACAATAAAAGCCAGGACGGCTTACTCCCAAATAATCACCTGTGCTATGATAGTCGACATCTCTTTGGCATTTTGTAAGACTAATTTAAATGTAGAAAAACATGCAAATTCAAGAAGAATATTCTGAAATTTAAACCTAAAAACATAAGTTCTGGAATAGCTAAGTCAATTTTTAAAAGGAAACTTATAAATGTGCAATGTACAAGAGAAGGACTGGCCGCTCATAAATTATAAAATATGCATAAAGGCATAGTAATAAAAAAAATCATAAGACCAAATAGTTTACATTTATGTATACAATGTATATATGTAGCAATAAAAATGTATCAAAAAGTTTAATAGATGTATTTAACTATGTAACAAATACTGTTGGGTAATAAGCACTTTAAAAATCTTTATTTAATTCCACTTTGGGGAATAGGTAGCATTATTTCCATTATGTAGATTAGGAAATGAGGTAGAGAGTGGTTAAGAGACTTGCCCAAGACCACTTGGCTAATAAGTAGCAGAGTTGATATTCTTAATAACCACTAATTATGCTTCCTCTCATATGAATCAAATAACAAAAAAGTTCCCAGACAGATGAGACCCACTATAAAAAGGAGGTTGGGATAAAGACAACACCACATAACTAAAGGGCAACAGCCAAACTGCTTAATATACAAAGAAATACCAAAGGAAATACCTACCCAAATTACATATTAAAATGTGTAAGGTAAAACCATAAACCTAACAAAACAGGAAAATTTGCTTCTGCTACAGGAGCAGAAAGAAAATTCTTTGAATTTCATAAGCATCAACAATAAGGCAAACAAATCTAATGAAAGTATTACATCAATATTAAAATTTTCTGTTAAACAGATACTATAGATGTAGTTAATTTATGACAAAATGGCAGAAGTTATTTTTGATGTCTAAAACCTAAAAGGTTTAATAACTCAGATGTGGGGCTGGGGTTGTAAATGGTAAAGCACTTGCCTTGCATATATGAGGTACTGGATTCAATCCTTAGCACCACATAAAAAATAAAGGTATTGTGTCCATATACAACTATACAAATAAATAAATAACTAGAATGTGTGAGAACCTCCTGCAAATCCACAAGAAAATGACAACAGTCCCAAAAGAAAATTGGACAGAAGATACAAACAGCAATGTACATGTAAGAAAACCCCAAAGGCTAGCAAGCTTCAAGAGGATGCTCAAATTCATTTGTGATTGAAGAAATGCAAATTAAACAGATAATTTATAACTACCAGCATGGCAAAATCCAAAATTAAGATAATGCCAGGTGTTAGCAAGTATGTGAAAATACAAATGCCTGCAGGAATGACTGTGGTAACAGACTTGCTACCACTCTAGAGAGTAGTGGCAATACTTGGTCAAATTAAATCTGCCTTCCCTATGATTTGGCACTTTTGGTCTTGAACACATAACCCTAAGAAAATCTCACACAGTTTTACAAGTAGACCTATACTCTGAAACATTATCTGTTGTAGAGGGCAATTTGGGGTAATGTGGGAATCTATGATTAGGAAAATAAAATGCGGTAGATGCTCACTATGAATACTATACAGCAGTTGATACCAACAGCTCATATGTACATATAATATGGCAGATCTTAAAAAAAATGTTGAGTGAAAATTCTTAAGAAACAGAATCAGTTATAACGTGATTTATATAAATTAAGAATAAATACACATAAAATTACATTAAATTTGCCAAAATAGATACATTAAACATGGGGGGGGGGCAGGAAGATGAAAAGCAGGGAGAGGGATAGAACGGAATAAATAAATGGAGCCAAAGAGGGGCCTTGCAATTTCCTCTAAAATTCAGACTGTGTGTGATTAGTGTCAGAGTTGAAAACAAGATTGGCCATGTATTAGGGGACTCATTATACTGGGATTTTTTTCCTGCTCTTGTGTACTTGACAATTTCCATAATAAAAATTACAATACAGAATAAGAGAAGGGAAGGAGAGGAAGAGAGAGGCCCTAAATAAAGACTAATGATAATGCACCATAGTCTAAGGCATATCAATAATTTAACTTTCTGCAACTGACTTTCCTCCGTAAATAACAAAAGCATCTCTATATGATAACACTATGTACTACAGAATTTTCAAAACATATTCAGCTTTAAACAAAGATGTTTACTCGTGCACTCAATGCATTTTAATAATCACAGATTAATCAATCAGTAAGCAAAAAGAAAGGTAGTGAATACTGGTAGTTAATTTACAAACAGAATGACAAGGTAGAAAGTAATCTAATGAGGTCATTTAATCTCATGTTTTTTCAAATTACAGATCACTACACACTAATAAATCAGTCAGTAATCTTTTAAAACAAAAAAAGAGGTACTAAATGTGAAAAGGATAAATGTTCTACATTTATTTCAATCGTATATAAGAATAATATATTTTTATTGTCAGTCACAATCAAAACTTAAAAGAATTATGATACATTTAAACTACCTATTTAGTAGGTTTTGATAAGGTCTTATGTTCTACAACAAAAATAAATAAATGTAGCCCTCAAAAAGAATTGTAAACTCTGAAATAGTAATACGAACTGCTATTCCTCCTGTCATTCTCCACACTTCCCTAAATAACCATTTCTCTACTTATAGATAATAAAGCCTTCAGATCCATGTTAAAAATGTCACATCTACAGAGAACCCAACTTTCATTAAGTCTTTATAAAACTTCCTTTTATTAGGGAGTTTCATCAGTTCTCTGATCTATATACCTTTCCCATATAAGGATTTTCAGATTGGTAGATTTATATATTTTTTTTGTAATCATGTAATCGATGCTTTCTTTCTCTGCTGCAATATGGGCCATTAACTCTTCTAGAGTTCTAGTTCGTCATACTAGAGTAAAGGAAGGCAGGTTGCCAACCATGCACAGGGCAAAAATCTCATTTTTTGAGTTGGACAAACATGTCTCCTTTTAATTAGTCAAACCTATCAATCTAGCACCATAACTATCTCAAGAATCCTTCTCTAGAATTACAACAAATTTCTTGCTATTCTCTAGCAATAGCATATTTTCTCCTACTTTTGACTCTTGAAATATTGGTCCTCTCCTGACTTTAACTTCTATTTCCTATTGCTGTATTCTGACACATCTTCAATCTGCTTCCAACAATTATTCTTTAACCTCATGGAAAAGTCCAACCTTTCCCATTTCATTATCAAACTCCCTCACCAACCAAAATAAAACTTAAATAGAGACTGGGAATGTATCTCAGTAGGGGAGTGCTTGCCTAGCATCTGTGAGACCTTAGCTTAAATTTCCTAGTACAGTCCCTCCCCTACACCCCCAACAAACCTGGACACACATAATTCCAGAGATATAGGGACTCTGAAAGACTAGCTAGAAAGAGCTTGAATGGACAACTTGTCCTCAAAAGCAGGTCACATTCTACACACACAGAAGAGGGCACCACTATAAGGATACTGTAAACCACCCTACATCTACAAAAATGAAAAGAAGAAAATTTAACTAAATCTATTTAATTATTTAAAAATCAGAAGACAACAATTAGCTCTACCTCTATTGATAAATTCTCAGTCTTAGGGGTGGGGGAGAAAAGAATAATACTTTAAGAAAAATGCTCCAAATTTAAATACTATCACACACCACATAAAGACATTTTGATCTCAACAATGGAGATATAGCATGTAAGACTTTATCACCAAATAACATCATAGCCTTCATCTTGGTTTGTGAGAACACACTCTACAATGTTCACATACAAAATCTCCAAATAGTGTACTTCTCAGAAGATCTTAGGATTAAACGGTGCATGACTATATAGTGTAAAGAAGCATATGGGGAAAAGTCACTTTGAATCAGAAATTTAAAAATAAGATCAGAGAAAGAAGCAAAGAACAAAAGGAAATGTGAAGAGTTGACTTTGAACTCAACAAAGAAAAAGAAAAAATTATCTCAGAGATTAAGGATAAAATTATTACAAGCCCAATGACACATATCCTTAAAAACAAAAACCCATATGTGTTCTGCATAAGACTGGTGAAATACCAAGAGAATGAAAGTAAGGTAAAGACAGAAATAAAATGGGGTAAGAAAGATGGTTGGGAGAATGTAAATTGCACAAGGAAGAAATGACATTCACATAATTGGCATCTTTAAAGAACGAAACAATGCAAGAGAACTAGTATTTAGAATCACATTCCAAGAAAACCTTAGAGAAAACAATTATGAAATTACCAACCAAAAATGATACAAAGAAGCAATATGGACAAATAATAGGCCCCAGACCTTGTTTTCCCAAAGACACACTGACTTCATGACACATAGTCCTAAAAGTCTTAAATCCAAAAACCAGCTCAGAAGTTATAGTACCATAGGCAAGCTCAAAGTCAAGAATAGCTATGTTGAGGGGCTGGAGTTCCGGCTCAGTAGTAGAGCACTTGCCTAGCATGCGTGAGGCATTGGGTTCAATTCTCAGCACCACATATAAATAAATGAATAAAATAAAGGTGTATCAACATCTAAAAAATATATTTTAAAAAATAGCTAGGTTGAAATGGTTTCTGCAAGAAAAGCCATTTCAATCATGACAGCCCTTCCTTCAAGTTAGCACAGATGAGTATGAATTAGAAGAAAAAGCCCAGCTCACAGATTCTCTCTTGAGAAAGGTAAACAGAACACCTGTCCAACATTCAGCACCAGAGAGCCTGTGCCACTGCAAAAAGCAGCTAGCACAACTTGGTGCAATCAGGAGGAAGAACTCAGTTCACAAGTTCTCCCTCAAAAGAGTTCAGCAGCTTGTTGTGACAGAGAATCAGCAGTAGTGCAGACAAACATCAGAGTGCAACAGATTACCAGCAACTTTAAGAGACCTAATTGAGAAGTTATACACATAAGCCAAAGAAGATGCATCTCCAGACAAGGTCTGAGAGGCCTTCATAATCTACAGCTGGGCTGATTTGTCAAGGTTTTCCCTCATACAATATTGGTTTTTAAAGGTTAGGAGAGGTGGCTGTTTTTTCAAATGTATAAATCAGAGCAATAAATAAATAAATAAATAAATAAATAAATAAATAACAAGGCACACAAATAAGTCAGAAAAGATGCCCAATAACTGAAGAAAATAAATATATTTTTAAAAAAGGCCTGAAGAAACAAATTTATGAATTACCAAAAAGAATTCAAAATAACTCTTAAATATCAATGTACTACAAGAGAACATCAAGACAAGTAAAAGACAAGTAAATAAAATCAGCAAAGTGATGCATGTACAAAATGACAATATCAACAGAGATTAAAAATTATTTAAAAAAAAAACAAAACTGCAGTTAAAGAAAAAAATAACTGAGTTGGAAACTTCACTAGAAGGGTTCAATAGCAGACTTGATCAAACTTAACAAAATATCAGTGGTCACAGATAACAAAAACAAAAAAGAATGAAGATATTTGAATGCAAAGGACTTACGGAACACTATCAAGTGGACCAATGCACATGAATGGGAGTTTAGGGAGGAGGAGGGAGAGGGAAAGGAGTCAAGACCTTATGTGAAGACATAATGGCCAAAAAACTTCCCAAATCTGATGAAGGAAATGAACACCAAATTAAAGAAGTTCAAAGTACCACAAGTAGGACAACCCAAAGACATCCACACTGAGATACGTTATAATCGAACTGTCCAAAGTCAGAGAGAAGGGCTGGGGTTATGGCTCAGTGGTAGAGCACTTGTTTCAAGTGTGTGAGGTACTGGGTTCAATTCTCAGCACATATAAATATATGAATAAAATAAAAATAAAAGTTTTTTGTTTTTATGAATAAAAACTTTTATGAGTAAAAGTTTTTTATGAATAAAAGTTGTCCATCAACAACTAAAAAACAAAAAAAAAAATTTTAAAGGGTCCTAAGAAAATTACTTATGGGATCTACAATAAGATTAACAGGGGAAGCTGGGCACCTATAATCCCAATGGCTTGGAAGGCTGAGGCAAGAGGATCGAGGGTTCAAAGACAGTCTCAGCAACTTAGAGAGGCTCTAAGCAACTTGGCAAGACGCTGTCTCAAAATAAAAACAAAAAAGGGCTGGGAATGTGGCTCAGTGGTGAAGCACCTCTGCATTAAACCTTCAGTAAAAGGGGGAGAAAAAGATTTAATAGTGGATATTTCAGCAGAAATACCAGAGACCAAAAGACAGATAATACATCCAAGGCACTGACAGAAAAAAATGCCAAACTAGAATAAAATATCCAGTAAACTACCCTTCAAAAATGGGCAAATAAAGACCTTCTCTGATAAAGAGTTTGTCACTATTAGAGCTGTTTACCAAAAATGTTAAAGGAGTACTTCAAGTCGAAACAAAAAGTATTCAAAAATATGAAGCCGACATACAGAATTCTGTAATACTATAATGGTGGCATGCACATCACTTTTAATTTTGCTGTGCAATTTAAAAGACAAAATTATAAAATGTAACTGTAATTATAAAACTATGGCAATGCGTACTTTTTCTTTTTTTAAAAGAAGCAATATGTGCATCCAAAACATAAAATAATGGTGGGGAGAGGTGTTATATAGTTTTTCTATATGACTAAAAGTAAGTCATCCATTTTCAGACTATTAAAACTCTAAGAGAGTTTTATGTAATCCCCATAGTATTCACAAACAAAAATATCTCAAAGATGCAGAAAAGAAAATTAGAACAGAATAAAAATGTCACTAAAAAGAAAAATCAATGAAAACACAAAAGGAGGCACAGGGATAAAACAACAAAATATGTAGAAAATAACTAACAAAATGACAATACTAAATCTTTCCCTATCAATAATTACTTGAAATGTACATGGAGTAAACTTCCTAATCAAAAGAGTAAATGAATGGATTTAAAAAAATTCACACTACATGCTGTCTATAAAAATTCACTTTAGATATAAGAACATACAAAGGAGGAAAGTAAAAAGGATGTAAGAGTAATTCCACGCAAATAGTAACCAAAAGAAAACAGGGAAGGCCAAACTTTTATCAGACAAAATAGACTTTCATCAAAAGAGTAAAGAAAGACATTACAAGTAAATTCACCATCAAAATGACAATTATAAATATGTTTGAACAATAGCAGAATACACAATTATATGAAGCAAATATGGAGAGAACTGAAGAGGAGACCTACATACATAAGTAAAAGATCTCAATACCCCAGGATACATAATGACCAATCAGACAGAACATCACTAAGAAGACAAGGAACTTGAATAACACTGTAGACCAACTGGACCTGAGATACATACAGAACTCTTCAACAAATGACAGCAGAATAATATTTTCTTCCCAACTACACGTGGAACATTCTCTAGAACAGATTACATATTAAGACACAAGATAAGTCAACAAATTTAAGAAGACCAAAGTCATACTATGTATCTAAAATGAATAATGGAATAAAATTAGAAATCAATAAAAGAAAACTGGAAAATTCACAAATATGTGAAAATTAAACAACATACTCTTAAAACAACCAATGGGTTAAAGAAGAAGAGCAAGGAAAACTATAAAATATCTTGAGACAAATGAAAATGAAAACAAAACACACCAAAATTTATGAATACAAGAAATATATAATACAAAGAGGAAAGTTTACAGTGGTAAATACCTACATAAAAAGGGAATCTCAAGTCAACAACCTAACTACACATGTCAAGGAGCTAGAAAAACACCAAACCAAACCCGAAGACAGAACACCAAGAGTTGTGTTATTTTTGAAGATCAATGAAACTGACAAACTCTAGCAAGATTGTTTAAAAAAAAAAGATCAGAAAAGAAAGAAGAGACATTATCAATGAAATCATGATATAAAAAGGACAAAAGACTACCATGGATTATACACCAACAAATTAAGGTAACTAGAAGTGGGCAAATTTCAAGAAACAATTGAACAAAACTGAATCATGAAGAAATTTTAAAAAACGAACAGAATTTTAACTAGTAAGGGAATTATACCAATAACCAAAACTTCCCAAGACAGTCCAGGACTACATGACTTCAATGGAATATTGTACCCAACGTTGAAAGAATAAACAACCATCCTTCTCAAATACTTGCAAAACATTGAAGGAATACTTTCAACCTTATTTTATGAGGCCAATCTTACATCAAAACCAGAATGAGATACTATAAGAAAACTATAGACCAATATCCCTGGTAACAGTGACACAAAAATTCTCAAGAAAATATCCAAAACAAAATTCAACAACACATTAAAAAGACACAAGGTTGGTTCAACATATGAAAATCAATCACTGTAATATACCAGAATGAAAGACAAAAATCACAATAATTTCAACTGATAGAGATAAAGCAACTGACAAGTTTACATTGCAGCATTGTTCATTATTAGCCCAGAAGTGGAAGCACCCCAAAATTCCTGAATGGATTTTTCAAATGTGGTATTTACAGACAATGGAATATTATTAAGCCCTAAAAATGAAGAATAATTGTCATATACCACAACACTATGAAATGGGTGAATCTTCAGGGCATTATGTAACTAAGTCAGCCATAAAACAAAAATATTGCATGGTTCCATTTATGAGGCAACCGAAGTAAATTTACAGGAACATAAAGTAGATCGGTGGTTGCTAGGAGCTGGGGTAGGGTACGACATGCAGTTGTTCTTCATTGGGTTGAGTTTCAGTCTTATAAGATGAAAAAGTTCTAGGCATTGTTAGCCTAACAATGTTATACAGTTAATATTTCTATACTATATACTTTAAAAGGTTATGATGGTAAATTTTGTTATATATTTTAAACAAACACATATTCTCCCCTTCTCTCTTTCTTTCTCTCTCTTTCTCTCTCTCTCTCTCACACACACACACACACACACACACACACACAGAGTTCACTAGATATCTGGCAAAATTACCAAGAATTGATTCTAGGACATATCTAGATAAAACTATGTCAAAAATAATGTAACTTGTAAGTCCTGATGACCTATACTTCAAAACAATTACAAAGCAAAAAACTATCAATGAAGCAGCACTTCCAGGAACTTCAAAGAGAGCAATATGCCCAGGACTCAATCTCTAGTACCAAAAAGAAACAAAGGGAAAAAAAAAAAAAAAAAAAAAAAACCTAATGAAAGAGAAAACTAAAGGCAAATAATAATAATGATAAACACAAATATAATAAAAGTTAAAACCTTCCCAAATAATGACTAAAGAGTAACATATAAAACAATCAGTAAATGACATAATATACAATATAAACTATGAAAGCTGATTGCAAATATATTCAATCACATTGATAAATGTGAATGGACTTAACTCACTTACTTTAAAAAGAAAAATGTTCAAGGCTTAGAATTCAAGACTCAACAATATGCAGCATGTAAGAAATACACCCCACCCTACAAAAATGATCCAGAGATGAGGAAAATAATGAATAAAAGTTTACTGGGTAAGTGAAAACAGTAAGAAGTACAAGCAGATACTAATAACGAACAAGTAGAATACAAAAAAGCATTAAACAAAAAAAGAACACTTTTAAATGCTAATAGCCACAATCCATATGAAGTAACATAACACCATTTTATGAGCAAAGGCTAATGTATATGCAAGGACCAAAATAGGTAAAGGCATACCAATAAGAGGAAAATTTAATATACCACTTTAAGCATAAAACAAATCAGATGAACAAAAAAAAGAGACCTAAGCAACATAATTGATATGGCATTTCTGACAGCTACATATCAAACTTCACACTCAATGTCCCTTTTGTTAGAGTTTAAGTATGAGATGTCCCCTGGAAAACTCACAAGACAGCAGGAATGTCCAAAGGTGAACCAATTAGATTATGATGACTATAACCTATCAGTGGATTAATTCATCTGATGGCTTAATAACCTGAATGGGTTACTGGGGCGTAACTGTGTGGGGGCATGACCTTGAGGATTATGTTTTATCACTGGTTCTTCACTCAGTTTCCTGGCTACTGTGTGCTGAATAGTTTTCCTCCTCCATGCCTTCTGCCATGATGTTCTGCCTCACCTTAGGTCCAGAGCAATGGAATCTGCTGACCATGAATTGAACCTCTGAAACCATGAGTCAAAATAAACCTCCTTCTTTATGTTGTTCTTGTCAGGAACTTTAGTCATAGCAACAAAAAACTAACAATCTGTCCTTCTCAAGTACTCATGGGACATTCATAAAAACTGTTCACATATTATTTAGGAATTAGAATAATACTGAGAATCAAGTAGAAAGATACAAATGAAAATTTTCTAAGGTCACAGTACCCCTGGGAGAGTTCTAAAGATGCTCAAAAAAAAAAAAAAAAAAAAAAAAAAAAAATTAAAATGAACAGAAATACTGGGAGAAATCAACATGAAATATAAAGAGAAATGACAAACTCTACATTTTAGAAATCAATATTCATGTAACCATAATGAAAGCTTATATGTCAACCAGAATACTAATGTATACTTAAAAGGATTTTTTATTATATAATAAAAAAGGGTTCAGAATGGTCTACCGTACAATGTAAGGATAAATGTTCATTATTTTTATTAAGAAGGTAATCAAAATAGTAAAATTGTAAGAAAAAAAAGACTACACAAATTTAGAAATTTTCAGTATCAAAAGCAAACATTCTTTTAATACCCATTCGTAATAAATTCCCAGAAAGACAGAGCTTCCTGAACTTGATAAAGAATAACAACTGTGGAAAACCTACAGCTACTATCATAGTGGTCAAAGAGAGAATACTTTCCTCCTAAAATCAAGAACAAACCAAAAATGTCTGCTCTTGTCATTTCTAATCACAATTTTACTTGATGTTCTAACCACTGTAGTAATTAAACTAAAAAGAAATGAAGGCATGAAGATTTAAAAAGTAGTAGTAAAACTATCTTTTGCAAGTGACATGATCATGTATGGTGTAATTCCTAAGGAATCTCAACAGAGCTATTTAAAGCTAAAGTGAATTGAACAAGATGGGAGACCAATTTTCAAAATTCAGTTTTATTTCTATATTTCTATTTCTAGCAACTAGAAAATGAAAAAGCAGTATTATTCAAAACAGCATCAAAAACCACTAAAAACTTAGGGATAGGTTTCAGAAAATACACATCAAAACCTGTACAGAGTTACATAAATGGAGAAAAACAACATATTCATGGATTAGTTAATACAGTGTATTACTGGCATAAAGATAAACATAAAAGGGCAATGGAAAAGTAGCCTAAAAATAAATTCACACACCAGGCAATGAATTTTAGACCAAGGTGCTAATTAACAAAGAGAAGGATGGTGTTTTCAACAAATGGTTCCAGAACAACAGGTTTTGAGTTTGGAGAAAAGTAAGCCTAAACTCCTGCCTCATACACAAAAAGTAACTCCAAACAGATCACAGATATAAATGTTTAAACTAAGTTCATAAAACATCTTTAAGAAAATATAGGACCAAGTTTTAGTTTTAGTTTTTTGGCAATAAAAGCACTAATAAATTAAAATGTATTAAAATTTGTGCTTTTCAAAATACCCTGTAGAAGAAAATGAAAAGATAAAATAGACTGAGAAGAAATATTCACAATAGCTATATGAGAGGTGTTATATGCAGAATTTTTTTAAAATTATTCTAACTCAATAAAAAGAGAACACACCATTTTTTTTTTAGAAAGCAGGCCAATGATTTGAACAGACACTTCAAAAAAGAAGATACAAGATTAACAAGCACAGAAAAAAGGCATAACACCTTTATTACAAAGAAAAGCAAAATAAAACCACAAAACATTTTTACAACAAACCCATGATAATGATTAAATTTAAAAACAGGTAACACCAACTGATGGCATGTCAAATGATATGACCACTATGGAAAATTCAAGCAATTTCTTATAAAATAAATATACACATATTAGCCAGTGATCCTACTATACTAAGTGTTTACCACAGAGAAGTAAAATACATGCCCACAAACTGGTGTATGAATGTTAATTGCAATTTTACTCAACAGACCCAAACCTAAACAATCTATAAGTAAAGACATATATCAACAAAGTGTAATTCACTCAATGGACTCCTACTCAGCAAAAAGGGTGTGGCTGGAAGACAAACTACTGATACATACAAAATGGATGAATTTCAGAGTAGGTTGAGCAACAACCAGACACATGGTTACGTACTATATGGTTCTATTTATATGAAGATTTAGGACACACAAAACTAATCAATAGTGATTAAAATCAGATCAGTGATTGCCTGAAATGGAGGTCAAATTTACCACTGCAAAAGTGCTGAAGGGAACATCTGTAGGAAAGAAAGTGTTCTATACCTTGACTGGTATGACCAATTAATTACAGTGGTGTATTTATTACTAAAACACAGATCTGTACAAAATAAGTACATTTATTGTATGTAAATTATACTTCTAAAAGGTTTATTGTAAGATCTAGAAAAAATAATCTGATAAAAAACATAAGCAAACATGTCAGTTAGGTGATATTATAAAGATGGTGAAATTGTGATGAATGAAACAGACACTTTCAAGAATCAACAGTAGTGAGCCTGTTAAAGAGTAAACTGGTATGTTCTGGAGAATATTTTGGTAAGAATATTTCTACCCTTTACAAACTTTCTAACAGTTAACTTCTTATTTATGCAAATATTATAACTGAAAATAACCTATCTCCAATACGGAAGGAATTATAATTGAGTATATCCACAAGATGAACCTGAACACTGCCATTTAACACTTCTTGAAAAGTAGTTTAATGACCTTCGAAAATGCTTATATATTAATTAGAAAAATTAGGAAACAAATCACTTATCCCAGATAATCTCTAATATAGTAAAGGGAATGATAGCTGATAGCAATCATATACGGACAGTTAAAAAAAGAAAAAAAGCTAGAAGGAATCATGGCAAACTTTAGGTAGTGAAATCACTGGTGGTTTCTATTGTTTCCTCTATGTGTTTCAATATTTTCTATAATTTACTTAAAGTGTATTACAAAAAGCGATTAGCACCAAACTTTAAAACCAGTTAACTTGATCTAATGGTTCCATTTAGAATCAAGGAAAGGAAGAGATAGATAAAGGGGGAAATAAAACAAAACAAAACAAACAGGATAAGTTCTTTCTTAATCTGATTAAACCTGCAATTCTTCTAATGAACTTTCTAAATCTGATTCTCAGGCCAGAAGTATACTACAATCACTGGCAAAGGTAAAATATGGACTACATGGGAAGAAAAATGGCAGCAGCAACTATTAAAAGGCTTTAGTGGCTGACTTAAGCTCCAACCAAGATGAAGTACACATAACAGAATAGAATTCAGTCATAAAAAGGGTTGAAGAGTTGAAGTACTGATCAAAGTTACAGCATGGATGAACCTGGGATGAATCTTGAAAACAGTACGCTAAGTGAATAAATCAGACACAAAAGCCCACATATTGTGATGTTCCATTTATATGAAAATGTCCAGAAGAGACAAATCCATAGAAAGCATATTAGTGATTACTAGGGACCACTGAGGCCTTGAAGAAGGGTAAGAATTTAGAGGGGTTTTTGGAAGGTGGAAATATTTTGGAAAAAGATTGGTGATGGTTGGGCAACACCATGAATATATTAAAAACCACTGAATTGTGCATTTTTTAAATGGTGACGTTCATGTTACATGAATTTAATTTCGCTTTAAAAACTGGGGGAAAAAAGATGAAGTAACAGGGACCCAATCCACCTTTACTTGCACATACGCACACGCACACGTGTGCAATTGAAAAAAGAGATGAAACAATGGTTTTAAAGATAGTGGGCATCAGGCAGTAAAGGACAAAGAATCTTTGAGAAAAGGAAAACAGAGACAAGTCCTACTCAGTTTACTACCTTGAAAGTTTCCAGACTATGGAGCAGAGTGAACTGAGGCAAAAGACTCCACATGTTCAGATATAAATGACAGTACAGGAAGACCAATGTAACTAAAGTTCACAGATAGGACAGAATACCAAAGAAGAAAGAACTTTACAGATCAAGAACACAGGAGATCTAAAGAGGGTTGCCTTGAATTTTCAGCAGTGTGAAGAAACTCCCTAAAGCTGAAGAAACATTCGATTAGAGGAAACAGTGCCTTGCAGCACCTATTCCCAACAAGACTAGAAAAAAACAAAATCCAAAGGACACGGGATATAGTCAAAATCTTGACTCGGTATTGGAGAATAATTTGTCCAGGAATGATCACTACTTCAGAATTCCTAACAAATTAAAAAATCAAAATCTGAAGCTATTTGACTGTTTATAAGGAACTTAACTGCAGCCCAGAACAAAGCTCCAGGACATTTATACTCATCGCTAAACAAAAGTAAAGTTCAACAAAGAGAAGACAGAATCTTATGACAAAGAATCTTTATTTTGTCATAAAATAATACAGAAAAACTGGGGAAGGAATATAAAGAATAGAATAGTAAGATGTTAAGAGTTAAACATAATATCAACAATCTTATTAACTGTAAATGGCCTAAACATACAATTTAGAGGCAAAGATTGTCAAACTGGATTAAAGATACAAGACCCAAATATAAGCTCCTATAAGAAATACAGTTTAAATAATAAATGCCAGAGGTGCTGTGGAGAAAAAGAAAACACTTTTACACTGTTGGTAGGATGTTAAATTAGTAAAACCACTTGGAAATCAGTATGGAGGTTCCTCAAAAGACTAGGTTGGAAACACCATATGACCCTGACCCAGTTATACTACTCCTCCAGTATTTAGCCTAAAGAATTAAAGTCATCATACTACAGTGATACATGCATACTCATGTTTACAGCAGCACAATTCACCAAGTCAAACTGTAGAACGAGCCTAGATGTCCATCAATAGATAAAAGGGTTTTTAAAAATGTGGTGTACATAAATGGAGTTTATTCAGCCATAAAGAAAAATGAACTTATGTCATCTGCAGGAAAATGGATAGAACTTGAGACCATTATGTTAAGCAAAAAAAAAAAGCCAAACTCAGAAAGTCAAGGGTTCTGTTTTCTCTCTTATGTGGAAGCTAGAGAAAAACAGGAAAAGAAAGGTATAAGGGAATCTCATGAAAATCAAAGGGAGATCAGTAGAAGAAAGGGACAAGGGGGTGGGAAAAGTGGATGAAAGGGTAAAGTGCTGGGGAGTTATACTGGCAAATTATATTATTATATGTGTGTATGTATATGCAACAATATTCCATCATTATGTAAAACTAATGTACCAATAAAAAATAGAAAATATAATTAAATATAAAAACATAAGTAAAAGAAAAATATATCATGTTAATAACACTATTCAAAAGAGAGAAATAGAATAACAAGAGTTAACAGTGACCATATTAACATCAAACATAGATTTCAGGGCAAAGATTATCACCAGGGATAAAAACAAAAAAAGTGTATTTTATAATACTTAAAGGGGTGAATTAATCAAGAGGACATAACAATCCAAAACATTTATGCACCTAATAAAAAGAACTCTCAAAATACATGAAGCAAAAAACTTTAAGTTAAAGAAAGATAATCAAAAGATAGCCAAAGGTTTTAATGCTATACTTTCAATACTCAATAAATAGAATAAGTAGACAGAAAATACACAATATTGTACTTTAACACTATCAATTAATTTGACCTAACTTTTATAGAATGTCCCCTAACCAAAGGCAACATATTTCATGTGCACACAGAGCACTACCAAGACAGAATTTTGAACCATACTACAAATTTAAATAAGGACTTACAAAGCTTAAGTCATATAAAATGTATGCTCTCAGACACCATGGAATTAAATTAGAAATTGATACCAGATATCTGTAAAAAAATCACTAAATACTTGTAAACCATATAACTCACTTTGACCTATGAATCAAAGAAAAAGATCAAAAGGGAAATTGACAACTATTGAATAAAAATGAAAAAAAAAAATTTAAAAAAACAGGTTCTAAATTACCAACAAAGCAGCACTTTGAAGGAAATTTACAACACTACATACCTATATCAAAATAAAAAAAAAAAAAAATCTCAAATCAGTGACCTTAGAATCTACCTTAAGAAATCAGAAAAAAAGGGCCTGGAATTGTGGCTCAGTGGTAGAGTACTTGCCTGGCATGTGTCAGGCCCTGGATTCAATACTCCGCACCACATATAAATAAATAAAAGATCCACTGACCAAAAAAAAAAAAAAAATCAGAAAAACAACAAAATAGACCCAAAGTAAGCAGAGGAAAGGAAATGGTCAAGATCAGCGTGGAAATCAATGAAATAGAAAGCAAAATCAACAGGGGGGAAAAAAAAAACCTGTTTAAGAAAATTCATAGGAGATCCAAGATGGCAGACTAGAGGGTGCTGCATTCCTTGTTGCTCAGTAATTCTGGTTTCAAGCAGAGGAAATCTGTTTCTCCATGAGGCAGTCTGTGCTACTCAGGGATCCCCTACTGTTTACCCCATTTGTCCACCTGGATCACCTGCAGTCTGCCAGCATATCGACTAATATTCTAGTGTAGATCGCTCACTGACTACGGCCTATCATCCAACATTTGCCTGTTTGTCTGCCTCTTGCCTGTCCATCCCCATTGAACGCCTTTCACCTACCCATCACCCACCACCAGGGGTCTACCTGCTGATCATCAACAGGTAGCCTGCAGACCGCCCGCAGATCACCAACAGGTCGTCAGCTGCCTGCTGTTGCCTGGAAGTCCACTGTCACAGTACCCACAGGATTGGTTACATGTGGCTGCTGCCATTTTTGGACAACAGTCAGGACCTGCAGGACCCCTCAGTCTAACCAGATGGCACCCCGTCTCCAGGACCCCTGGCTTGAACGACCGCACCCCACACAACTTGGCACCCACACCCCGTGCTGCAGCTCCCCATTTGCCAAGTTTGGAAGGCAGTGGAACCAGCTTGGATTATCCTGGAAATGGAAGCTGCCATTTTTAGGTGGGGCAAATTCCATTATGAGATGTCTGCTGGAGACTGGAAGCTCATTTTTCAGGTACCTCACATGCATCAGGCTACTGAAGACCGAGAGGTTTGAATACTATATGACTGTTATAGTGTAGATTTTTTTTTCTCCTCTTTGAAAATGTCTTTTTTATTTTTTTCTCACTCTCTAGTTTACTTTTGTTTACCAGTTTCCTCAGAGTATCTTTCTCCCCTTCTTCATGCTAACAACCAACTTCTTTTGATTCCGCTTTCATACTTCTGACGATCTACTACTTCTATATACTCTTTTCTTATCGCATTAAGTTACATTCTACATCCCTCCCATCCTCTTTGTCCACCATTAGAAATTACAGATCTCATTGCAAATATATTTGTTATACTGAAGTTAATAATTGGACTCATTCTGTTTATTATGACAATATTGCTAATGTCTTCATAGGGGCTATTTGGTTTAGGGATGCATATTGTCTGTACTGGGTGCTGCTAAAATTGATCTCCACCTTAAAGAAGAGGTTTTGGAAACCTACAGGGTCACTATAAGCCTACTGGGGGGAGGGGGGGACTGCAACACCCCAGATCTGCACTGCTAGAGGGGAAGATACATGAACAACATGAAAAAAACAAGGGAAGAAAGTGTTCCAAGCAAACGAAGAATCTACATTAACAGAATCCAATGACAGCAGGGTGGAAGAAATGTCAGAAAAGGAGTTCAGAATATACTTAATTAAAATGATTCACCAAGCAAAGGCAGGCAATGAACAATCACTCCAATAAACAGTTGAAAAAACAACTGCAGGAAGCTAAAGATCATTTCAACAAAGAGATAGAGATCTTGAAAAAAAAAAATCAGAAATCTTTGAAATGAAGGAAACAATAAACCAAATAAAAAGCTCAATGGAAAGCATCACCAACTGTCTAGATCACTTGGAAGACAGAACCTGAGACAATGAAGACAAAATATTTAATCTTGAAAATAAAGTTGACCACACAGAGAAGATGGTAAATCATGAATGGAATCTCCAAGAACTATGGGATATCATGAAAAAGCCAAATTTAAGAATTATTGAGATTGAAGAAGGCACAGAGATACAAACCAAAGGAATGAACAACCTATTCAATTAAATAATATCAGAAAATTTCCCAAACTGAAGAATGAAATGAAAAATCAACTATAAGAGGCTTACAGAATACCAAACGCACAAAATTACAACAGATCCACACCAAGGCACATTATGATGAAAATGCTTAACATACGAAATAAAGATACAATTTTAAAGGCTGTGAGAGAAAAGCATGGGATTAGATATAGGAGGAAACCAATACGGATATCAGCAGATTTCTCTGCCCGAACTCTAAGAGCTAGAAGGGCCTGGAACGACATATTTCAAGCTCTGAAAGAACATGGCTGCCAACCAAGAATCGTATACCCAGCAAAACGAACCTTCGGATTTGAAGACGAAATAAAATCCTTCCATGATAAACAAAAGTTAAAAGAATTTACAAATAGAAAGCCTGAGCTACAGATCATTCTCAGCCAAATATTCCATGAGGAGGAAATGAAAAACAACAATGTAGGTCAGCAAAGGGAGGAACTACCCTAAAGGAAAAGCCAATCAAAGGAGAAACCAAGTCAAGTTAAAAACCAAAAATAAGCCAAAATGACTGGGAATACAAATCACATCTCAATATTAACCCTGAATGTTAATGGTCTAAACTCGTCAATCAAAATACACAGACTGGCAGATTGGATTAAAAAGAAAGACCCAACAATATGCCGCCTTCAAGAGACTCATCTCATAGAAAAAGACATCCACAGACTAAATGTGAAAGGACGGGAAAAAACATACAAGGACTCAGTAAAAAAGCGGGGGTTTCTATCCTTATATCACATAAAGTGGACTTTAAGCCAAAGTTAGTTGGAAGCGATAAAGAAGGACATTTCATACTGCTTAAGGGAAGCATAAATCAGGAAGACATAAGGATCATAAATATTTATGCCCCAAACAATGGCACATCCATGTACATCAAAACAATCCTTCTCAATTCCAGGAATCAAATAGACCACAACACAATAATTCTGGGTGAATTTAACACACGGCTGTTAGAATGCATGAGAAAATGCTTTCCCCTCCAGAGTCCTATCAACAGAGTATGTTAGCTAACTTTGGATTTTTGCCAATGGAAAGAGAAAAAACAGTCTTTCATCCAGTTTTAATTTACATTTCTCTTTTTTAATGAGTGAAGTTAATTATCTTGTTTATTAATAGCAAATTTTATTTCCTTTTTCTATTTTGAAAGGGTTATGATTTTGTCAAGTTACATGTTAGGAAGGATAGCTCTTTGTGATGAGAGCTGTAAATATCTCCCTTACTTGTCTTTTTTTAAAGTTTGTTTGTGATGCTTCTTTCAATAAAATAAATTGATTTTTACATAACAAAAAGTACCAGTGAAATAATTTATGACTTGGGGAGTTTGAGTCATGAAAGGTTAGATAGTTCTTGCTAACTACAGATTTGTAAAGAAAAAAATTTCAAGTATTCTTCTTATTATTTAATGGTTATGTTACTTTAAAAATATCTTTGGTACATATGGAATTTATCATGGTATATGAGGTAAAGCAGGGATACCACTTTAATTATTCCTATAACATTTACTGACTACTACTTTTTCCCAGTGATTTGAGATGATGTCATCATTATACATTCAATTTCTATATGTATGTCAGTGTACTTACTTCTGGGCATTCTGTTGTGCTAATGACCAGTGTAATACCCCTTAAATTATTTAGGCTTTTAAAAATGCCCTAATGTTTTAGAGCTGGTCCCACTTCTATGTTTGTTTGTTTTCACTAAATTCAGCATCAGGTGATACAGCTTGAAACTGTTAAGTTTTCATTGAGATTTTGTTAAATTTGCAAATTAGTTTACACAATAATGTCATTCTATTTGTAGAAAGGCTTTTTTTTTTGCCGTCGGTGATATTTTAATTTTTATTTTTAATAGGTCTCATCATTTTTATTGACAAACATATTAATATATTTTTTGTTACTGTTATATGTGAAATCTTCTTACATTAAATATTCCAAAAGATCGTTTGAATATATGTAAACTACTGATTTTTGTATGTTCAATTTGTACTTGGTAATCCAGTGGAGCTATCTTACTGTTTGTAGAAGCTATCAATATCTTGAATCTTAAAAAAAAAAAAGGAAAGAAAAAGAAAAAGAAAATCCATAAAAGTGACAAACCTCCAGTAAGATGAATCAAGGGGGAAAAGAGAGAAGATACAAATTACAAGTATCATGAACATGTGAAGTAACATCACCCCAGAGAACATTATAAATAACTTCAGGCTCATAATCTCTTGAAAGAAACTACCAAAGTGCACTCAGAAAGAAACAGATGACCTGAATAACCTTATATGTATTAATTAAAGAAACTGAACTGCAGATTAAAACCTCATGCACACAACATTAAAAACAAAACAAGAATCTCATTGGTAAATTTCACAAAATACTTACAGAGGCAACAATATCAATCCTACACAAATTTTTCCAAAATAGGGAAGAGAGAACTTGCCAACTCATTCTGAGGCCAGTATTACTCTGAAACAAAACCTGAAAAATGCACGAGGCAGGGAAGGTGGTACTCCAAATAAAAATTCACTGTGAACACAGGTTCAATCAATGTCCTAAACAAAAATTTAGTAAACAGAATTCAACAATGCACTGCAAAGGGGATTTATCTCAGGAATGCAGGGTTGGCTTACAATCAAAACCAATGTACTTCATTCAGCACACTAAAATACTTTTTTAAACTACATGATCATCCCTACATACAAACATACAAATAAAAAGCATTTGACCAAAGCTAATACCTATTCCAAAAATTCTAGAAAACTACAAATAGAAGGCAATATTTTCAATATAAGGGGCATGGGGCATCTAAAAGAAAACCACAACCAACGTCACATGTAAATGAAATATTGAATATTTTTATCCTAAAATTAGGAACAAGTCAGGGATACCTACCCATCATCAATACTTCCATTCAATAGCATACTAGAAGTTCTTACTGTTGTAATCAGCATACAAAACAGCGGGAAGGAGTGGGGGCAGGCAAAGAAAGTGAATAAGCAGAAGAAAATAATAACCCAGAAGAATCTCTAAAAAGATCCCATTTCAATTTCCAGTGGTTTGAGACATAACAGTGAAACTAGTTCCTTATAATATGTACTGAAACAACCCGCCATTCAACTTAATGTTAGTTGATTCAATTGTAAGGCAGCCCAGAGGTCTTATAACAATGAAGAATTTGTGGCAGCAGTCTTCATTCACCTCAGCAAAGTCAGGCTTCTCAATTCTATCAAATGATTTTTAATTATGTGACCCATGCACCTGGCATCTAGAACACCAGAATAGTATTTTCATTTAGCACATATTTTCAGCTAGCTCAATCTTGAATTACATATTATCTTCCATGTAAGAATCTATGACAGATTAAACTTCATAACCAATCATGTCTTTCAGTCTTTTACTTATATAACTGGCATAGTTCAGACTCTGAAGAGTGCTGTCTGTCCTGTTCTGACTAAAAAAGCTCTAATAATAAGCATTTTAGAATAAAAATTCAACAGTGGCTCTCAACATTAGTGTGCTTCAGAATCATCTCCAGGTCCTATTTTAGCACACTGCTGAGACAAACCACCAATTTCTGATTCAGCAGCTCTCAGATGGAACCAGACAATTTGTATTTCTAAAAGTTCCCATGTGAGGCTGCTGTGGGTTTGGAACTACACTTTGAGAACCACTAGCTTAACAAATCATTAGCTTAAGGCAGTGTGACTCACACTGTGGTCTTCTAGAATTACGAAAATTTAGAGTAAGCATTTAGAAAATTTCAAAGCAGTTTGACATTAATCTTGTCCATTGAAAGTGGTGATTTAAAAAGTTGTGGTCTTGTATTTAATACATTTTTTATTTAATTTTCTGGAAATGTATTTTTATTATACTTGACAAAAATATTAGTGAGCAGCAAGTTAAATGTGTTTTTAAAACTGATCTTTTAATACAGTTTGAGGAACATTTACTTGCCTACAAGAAGGTGCTTTTCATTAATTTCTCTAGTATTTTATTTATTTTTTATTATTCCTACAACTACTATTACTATTGTTATTATTTGGTACTGGGAACTGAATTCACGGGCTCTCTATTACTAAGCTACATCCCCTACTCTTTTGATTTTTGAGACAGGTTCTTGCTACGTTGCTCAGGCTGACCTTAAACTTGTGATCCTCCTGCCTCAGACTCTCAAGACACTGGAATTATAGGTATATACCACAACCATAGCTGACTTTTTCTAATATTTTAAATGCATACTACCTTTATAGTAACATTACGTATGTTTCATTAACTTTGCCTACCAAAGAAACACAGGCTTTTGCTAAAAAAAATCAATAAAATAAGCTGTCACAACATTATTTTCTGTTTTTCCTGTAAAGCTATATTTAAAGACATTTATCATCTAAAGAATTAAATGCCTATTTGCAATAAATTCCCTTTAGAATTTAATAACAAGGTAAAGATTTTTCTCTCCTGAAGAGAGTTGTGCTAAATTTTAAATGAGCTAGAACTAAATCTTTCATAGTTTCTCTGTCTTAAATGCCTATATGAAAAAAGAGGTATATGAAAAAGAGGTGGGGATGAAGGACTTTAAGGCACTAACATCTTAAACAGAAATGTAAAAGTGAAAGCAACTTCATTGTGCAGAAGTAGGCTGCCATAGCATTATAATTCTGAAATATTTGACTTACAAATCAACTTTTGGAAAGCTCAAATTATAAACTGCCCAACTCTAACTTGTTTCACTTGATAAAGTAACAAATGTTTACTCTTTGTTCCCTTATGCTACGTGATTAGAACCCCGATTGAAAGTGAGAATTTCCTAATGCTGATTAATAACATAATCTTTAATGCCACCAATTTAGAAAGGTGACACCAACAACAATGAAGCTTGATCTTAAATATCATTCAATAATAAAAATGAACACAGGAAATTCAAAACAATGAGCAAGTAATTGATATTTGTTTTCTTGTTTTGTTTTGTTTTGTTTTGTTTTGGCGGTGCTGGGGATTGAACCCAGAGCCTTGTGCTTACATGGCAAGCACTCTGATATTTGATTTTTAAAAGCATCACTTGACAGTCAATTTGCCTACTGGTTTGTAGAGTCATTTTTTAAATTATTTTTGCATTCCTTAAATACTAAAAACCCACACAGACCTATATATGAAAATAATCAAGAATTAGAACATTGGTTGTGAAAGAGACAGGTTAAGAACTTTAAAAAGAAAGGAAAAGGAGGTGGGGCATGGCTAGCAAATAAACTCATTCACCAGGGAAATTACATAGACAACAGGCAACTCTTACCCACAAGAAATTGTCTTGTCAGGTCAGAGAGCTCTACACTTCAGAAGCAATCCTCTTGAACTACCAAACCTCAAATAGGCAATAGTCAAAACACTTTAGTGCCTTAAGTAAATCACTATGAAGAGTGGATGGGGAAGACACACCACATTTGTCAGTATTATCTGTCATACTTCTAAAAACTATCCAGCAACTCCCAAATCCCATTTGAAATTTTCCACAGTAAACAGGTCAAAGCCCTCAGGTGTACTATAGCAGGAAAAAAAAAATTGAGAACTTCATCTCTCAACCAAGGTTCTTAAATTCCAATGATCATCTGAACAATCTAGGAATCTTTTTTGTTTTTAAAGGTACGTTTTGATTGGGATGGGATCTCAAGTTCAGCATTTTTTGAGGGGTGGAGGGACTATGGATTGAACCCAGGGGTGCTTAACCACTGAGCCACATTCCCAGGCCTTTTTATTTTGAGAGACAGTCTTAGTAAGTTGCTGAGGCTGGCTTTAAACTTGCAATCCTCCTTCCTCAGCCCCCTAAACTGCTGGGATTATAGGTATGTGCCACTGCGCCTGGCAAGGGTCAGCATTTTTATTAAGCTCCCAGGTGAACCCAATTCTGCAGACCAAATTTTGAACAGAATGGTCCTAAAACTATATAAACACCTTTTAAAAAGATATCTTTATGATACATCACTGTAGAAAATAGTCTGACAGTTTCTTAAAAAGTTAAACCTCTTTAATTGAGCTATCATATGATCAAGTCATTTCACCATCAGGAATTTATTTACCAAAAACGAATAAATGCAGATCTGATCAAAAAAATGCTCACAATAGAGCTGAGTGCAGTGGCGCACACCTGTAATCCCAGCAGCTCGAGAGGCTAAAACAAGAGGATCATGAATTCAAAGTCAGCCTCAGCAACTCACCAGGATCCTAAGCAACTCAGCGAGACCCTGTCTCTAAATAAAAGAAAAGAAAAGGGTTGGGGATATAATTCTATGGTTCATTAGCTTGATTGTGGTAAGGGTTTCATACATGTACTCATATGTCAATACTTAGCTAAATGAATATTTTAATGTGTATACTTTATGTGTTGGGTATATCTCAAATTTACTTTTAAACATATCTTTCAAATACCAAATTCTGACTAAAATAATGTCACTATGCATAATACAGAAGAGGTATAATTCTTTAAAAATTCTACATCTAATGGACCAGATAAGTTCTGATTCTTAAAAAATTCCATGTCTAATAAAGCAGATATGGTCTAATTTAGCCGAAAAGATGTCAAAGCTTAGAAGTCATTCCGCATGAAAGCAAATAAAACTGAAGACATTTTTTAAAAAGAATACCAAATAGGGTTTTCCAGGAAAGCTGAGATGGTTTAATATTATTATATTTATCAACAATGATTAGATCTAAGGGGGAAAATCATACAGCAAACATCCAGAGAACAAAAAGAGCATCTGAGATAATTCAACACTCATTCATGACAGATACACTAGACACTTTTTACTATGCATTTTATTACATGTAATACATATATGCATATGGAAAATATACTTTATAAATATGTATATTACTTGTTTTCTATATCTATAAATAATACAAAGTAATCTACATGTTATGTAATAAAAGGCATTCACATTAAATGTCTATTATCTCCAATACTTTTTAACATGGAATTCCAAGAATTAAAAAGGGAAACACACTTAAGAGCTGTTTTAGAGGTATTTAGAAAAGCAAAAGTAAACTATCTCTATTTGCAGATGATCTGGTGGCTAACAAACCTAAGAAAATCAATGCAAAAACAGTAAATTAGATAATTTAGTAAAGCTATAAGACAAAATTAACATAGAACTCAATAGCTTTCTTAAATATAAGCAATAACAACTTATAAAGAATGAGAGATGTCACTTACAAGAGCAACCAAATAGGTGAAACTTCTGAAATAAGCTTAACATAAAACACACAATCAATATAAGAAAAACACTCCTGAAAGATAAGTACACTTCAAATGAACAGACAAACCATGTTCTTGGATAGGAAATCAACATCATAAAGATGCCAACTCTCTACAAGTTAACTGATATATGTATAGTGAATCCCAATAAAAATATCAAATTATCTTGTGAAGTTAGACAAAATAATTATAAAGTTTATATGGAAAAAATATGTAAAAGCTGGGTACAGTGGTATACATTTATAATCCCAGCTACTTAGGAAGCTGAGGAAGAAGGATTGCCAAATTCAAGGCCAGCCTGGACAACTTGGTGAGACCCTGTTTCAAATTTTAAATAAATAAAAAGTGCTGGAGATGGAGTTCAGTGGCAGAGTATCTGCCTACCATGTCCAAGTCTCTAGGTTCAATCCCCAACACCCGCCCCCAAAAAAGAAAAAAAAAACAAAAACAAAAACCAAAAACAAAACAAAACAAACAAAAAAAAAACAGCACTTATTACTAGGGACTAAAAATTCTTTAGTATACATCAACATCCATTAATATAGAACTGATTATATTATACAGTAAGTTTGTATGCCTAATACTACTACTAATAGTAACAAATTAGAATCAATGCCTAGTTCACAAAAAAATTTTTTTGATGTCCACATCTATGCTTCAAATTCCCTTCTTTTCAAAAGCCACTATTTCTTCTTCCCTAGCTCCCTTCAAACTAATGATCCAAATGCAAGCTGCCATTCTCCTACACTTACCCACATCCCAGGCTACAGTGACATGGGCTAATCCAATAATTGATAAGATGACACAAACTGAGTCAGAGATTCTTTCCTCAAATTTTCCAATCTAAATAAACAGGTTAAAAACAATGTTCGTATATCTTTCTCTCTATCTCTCACCTATTCATGTAAGTACGTAGAAAAAAAAAGTCAAGGATATCCTGGCATGGGAGGGAATAGGAGAATCTATGCTTCTTCATATTTTTCCTGCATATTCTGATTCAACAATGTGCACATCAATCAATGTGATATATATAAAAATCAACAGAATGCACTAAAACCACATGATCATCTCAACAGATGCAGAAAAAGCTTTTGATAAAATTCAACATCTCTTCATGATAAATCTGCAGAACAAATTAGGTATAAAAGGAACAGAAAAAAGATCATATGTACATCAACAGCTAACACCATATTAAGTGAGGAAAAACTAAAGTTTTCTTTCTGAGATCCAGAACAAGACGAAGATAAACTAGTGCTGAAAGTCCTAGCCAGAGCAATCAGGTAAGGGCAAAATGAAGAGCATCTAAACTGGAAAAAAGGAAGTCAAATTGTGACTGTTTGCAGATGAAACACTCTTATTTACAGAGAACTCCACAGAATTCACTATAAAAACTGTTAGAATAAATGACTTCAGAAAAGTAGGATAAAAAAATGGAATAGTGTTCAGTCACAACAACAACAACAACAAAAAGAATAAAATCCTTTCACTGACAAGAGTATGGACAGCAATGTTCAATGAAGTAAGCTAGGCACAGAAAGACAAGTAACACATTATCTCACTCATGTGTTATCTAAAAAAAACTGGTCTCAAAATTGATGAGAATGGTAGTTACAAGGCTTGGAAAAGTAGGGAAGAGGGAGATGGGAACAGTTACAATCAGGAATAAGAAGTCTGGGTATGCTATTGCACAGTAGGATTATGGAAAACAATTACATATTGTGTAGGTCAAAATGCTAGAAGAAAGAATATTGAATGTTTTCATCACATTCAATAAATTTAAAAAATAGATGTTTGACGATAGATATGCTTAATTATTTAATGACTTGTGCTGTGGACTAAGCTAAGTGCTGGGGAGAAAATACTTATAAACTACACATTTACTCTCAACTGGGATGAGCTAATAAGCACATACTCTACAGCCTAGCTACATTTCCAGCCCCTTACCTGATGTAAACATTTCACAATGTACACAATTTACATTACACAACATATGAAAACATGATTCCCTCATTAATACGTAAATTTTTTGTTTCATGTATTAATCTAAATAAATAAACCATATTAAGTTAATATAACTAAGTGAAAGGGAATAAATTTAAGTTTTGCATACTCTATAAAAAAGAAAATTTCACATTTGATCTTTTGTGATGAGTTGCAATTAAAAAGTAGGTACCTTAAGAATAGTGCATAAAAATCACCTTAAGGCTACATATACTAAGCATAAATAAATTTCATGTATAAATTTGAGTCCTATCCCAAAGATAATCTCATTACAAGTATTCAAAAAAAAATCCAAAACATTTCTGATCTCATGAATGTTGGATAAGGCAAATTCAATCTGTATTCCTAAAACCAGAATTTAAAAAGTTAGACAATTTGGGGTTTCACTTCGCTAATTTACAGAGAAATTAACTATCTCAAAATAAGCTGTGGTGGTTGAGCACATTTCCAATGGTCATTCTGTTCCACTTTGCTGCCCAACAGAATGAGCACCTTCCTGTGCTGTGTTAATGTCCCAACAGTAGTCAGGCAACTTTTAATTATGTCAACATTTCTAAACATAATTCCACTGCAATACAGGAAAACATTATCTAAATTTACTTCAGTGCTTAAAAGGAATAATCTTCCTTATATCAACACATTTATATTCTTCAGTGACATGCTTCCATGTACAAATTCATAGATTATGTATTTCACATCAGTGTAACTCAATCTAAAGCTTTAAATAGCTCCTCAGACTGCTCAGAAAATTTAGGACTTTGTGATTCAAACATAATGAGAATTAACAATAAAAACAGTAGTCTACATTATCAATTAAAATGTGATTCTTAACTTCCTCTACATCATTTACTCCATGGTAAATGAATTCTCATGGTCACTTACTCTAGGCCTAATGATTCTTTGGGAGGCAGGAGGAAAACAAACATAAAACTATGGGAAGGAAAAAAGAGAGTGAAGAAAGGAGAAAGAAGCAGAGGAAGTTCACAAACCTCAGGAAGTCTAGTTAGGTGCCAAGGAACTCAGTTAAGAATCCCTGACTTACAGACTTCAAAGAAATCCCTTTATCTACAAAGTGTCTAAATTGTTGTTACTCTGTTATAATTCACTAAAATCACAGGGTCAGAAATCAGATTTCCAGTGTAGTCCTAACTACCTTTGTTTCTAGTCTTCTGCCACTGCCACCACAGAACACATCCAACCACAGTAACCTAATTACAAATATAATGATGTACCCAGCAAAAGCTAGCTCCCCATCATCAAAATTAAATCCTGTATCTCCCAAATATAGAAAGGGAAATACACTTTGTGTGTGTGTGTGTGTTTAGCATCACCATTTATAGTTTAAGAAATAATATACACATAAACATATGATGTTGAATTAATTACAGCAGTATTTTTCAATCTGTGAGATGAACCAATGAACTAATCAGGAAAACAATTTAATAACTCATGACCAAAATTATATTTAACAAACAAGAACTAAGAAGGGAAAAAATATGTAAGTTCAGCTGATTCTTATTACTTGCAAACTCCCATATTTGCAAATTTGCCTATTCGCTGCATTTTATTTTTAACACCAAAATTAATACAGCACTTTCAAAATCATTTGTAGACATGTGCAGAGCAGTGAAAAATTTGAGTCACCCAACACATATGTTCCCAACTAAGGTCAAACAGGGTGACACTCTTATTACAGATCTCACACTATAACAAATGTCCTTCTTACATTCTATTCAATGCAGGTTTTTCATATTTTTGTACTTTTTGTAATTGGTTTTACGGTCTAAAGGGGCCCCCAAATATAGTGAAGTGTAGTCTAGTGTTCCTAAGCACAGGAAGGCTATGATGAGTTACAATGCTGCTCTGGGTTCAATGGCAAAGAATCAGTGATATATATATTTAAATAGAAAAATGCATAAACCAAAAAGTTAGGTATTCATTAACTGAACCAAACCAGTGGCCTATAGGAACCTTACCATGTATGTCCTGTAAGAGTCATGGATCAGTATTCAATAATTCTATGCCCACAGTAACTTTACACAACATAATTTCCCCAAATACTGAAAATAAACTATATTAATATAGATATATGTGTGTGCCTGTAAAAGTGCACTTTATTTCAGTTATCCATACACAATGAGTCAGTTAAAAAAGTTTGAAAGTCAATTAGAGCTAAAGAAACCCTGAAAGAAGTGTCAAAATGTTAAGACAAAAGGCATAGATTATAAACACACACTTTTTTCTACCTAGACAAATCAATCTGCTCTACAAGAATCACCCTTAAATTATGACTTGATTGGTAATCTACACATAGACTTTAAAAAAGCATCCTAGATATTCTAATGTGTGGCTGAAAACTACTCTTCCATTTCTTAACGTGATGTTGGGTCCTAAGACAAGCGGCATCAGGATCACCTGGGAACATTTTAAAAATGCAAACTCTCAGGCCCCACACTAGACCTACTGAATCGAGACACCATAGGGTGAGACCCAGAGATCTGTTTTAACAAACCCTCCACAGGATTCTGATGCATACTAAATTTTGAGACCTGCTGGCCTAAATCATTTTACATTTCTTTTGGGGGTATTTTGAAACCCCTGATGAATTCTGCTAATAAAGCTAACACGTAACTCCTACTGACCAACCACCTACAATGTATAGGCAATCTTCTTCCAAGTATTTTACAAAAAGCAGACAAAATAAAACTGGTGCATTACTTGTACAATAATCTAGTAGTATTATTTCTTTATGACAATTTCTTCATAACAGTTTCTTTTCCTCAGAACTCTTTTAGTACACTCTTAATAATACACTTTTGCCTGTCCTGAGGGTGAATCTACATTAGACCACAAAAAAATGTTTCAACCTTCTAACAACTCTTAGGTATCACATACTTCCCTATATGAAAGTAATGACACCTGTCTAAAAAAAAAACGAGAAAAAACTCATGCAATTCAGACATAAAGAACAATAACTTCAAGAATAACATGTAACAATACCAGACCTTAAACTACACTACAGAGTAACAGCAACAAAAGTGGAATGGTATGGGCACCAACAGAGACATGTAGACCAATGGTACAAAACAGAAGACACAGAGACAAACCCACATAAAAACAGTTATCTCATACTAGACAAAGGTACCAAAAATATACACTGGAGAAAAGACAGCCTATTCAACAAATGGTGCTGGGAAAACTGTAAATTCATACGTAACAAAATTAAACCTCTATCTCTCACCCCGCACAAAAATCAACTCAAAGGGCTTCAAAGACTTAGGCACTAGAACAGAGACCCTGCACCTAATAGAAGAAAAAGTAGTCCCAAATCTTCACATGTCAGCTTAGGACCTGACTTCCTTAACAAGACTCCTAACACGCAAGAATAAAATTAAGAATAAATGAGACAAATTCGAACCAAAAAGCTTCTTTTCAGCAAAGGAAACAATAACATGAAGAGAGAGCCCACAGCATGGGAGAACATCTTTACCACATGCACCTCAGATAGAGCACTAATCTCCAAGATACATAAAGAACTCAAAAAACTGAACACCAGGGCTGGATATGACTCAGTTGGTAGAGTGCCTGCCTTGCAAGCACAAGGCCCTGGGTTCAATCCCCAGCACCGCAAAAAAAAAAAAAAAAAAAAAAAACTGAACACCAAAGAAACAAATAATTCAATCAATAAATGAGCTAAGGAACTGAACAGACTTCACAGAAGAAATACAATCAATCAACAAACATATCAAAAAATGTTGACCATCTCTAGCAATTAGAGAAATGCAAATCAAAACTACTCTAAGATTCCATCTCACTCCAGTCAGAATGGCAAGCATCAAGAACACAAACAATAGTAAGTGTTGGCAAGGATGTGGGGAAAAAGGCACACTCATACATTACTTGTGGGAATGTAAGTTGATGCAACCATTATGGAAAGCAGTATGAAGATTCCTCAGGAAACTTGGAATGGAATCACCATTTGACCCAGCTATCCCACTCCTCGGTTTATACCCAAAGGACTTAAAACCAGCATACTACAGTGACACTGCCACAACAATGTTCATAGCAGCTCAATTCACAACAGCTAAACTATGAAACCAACTTAGAGACCCTTCAACAGATGAATGGATAAATAAATTGTGGTACATATACACAATGGAAAATTACTCAGCCTTAAAGAAGAATGAAATTATGGCATCTGTAGATAAATGGATGGAGCTGGAGAATATCATGCTAAGTGAAATAAGTCAATCCCAAAAAGTCAAAGGACGAATGTTTTCTCTTGTAAGTGGATGCTGAGCCATAGTGGAGGCAGGGAAGAATGAAGGAACTTTGGATTATATAGAGGGGTGTAAGGGGAGGGAAGGGGCTGTGGGGATAGAAACGACAGTAGAATGAGAGACATTAATCCCTTATATACATGTATGATTACACTCCTGGTGTGACTCAGCACCATGTACAGCCAGAGGAATGAGAAATTATGTTCCATTTGTGTACAATGTGTCAAAATGCACTGTATGACATGTATGACTAACAAGAACAAATTTTTAAAAATGAAAAAAATTGTAAAAAAGAATGTGTAAAATATAATTCAATAATATAGTCAACTAGTTATTACTAGTGTGATTTCATTAATACTCCCATTCAAATCACGTCCCATGTGATATAAATTCCCATACTATCCATTTTATCTGCCATGTTAACACAATATACCTCACATGAAATTATCTGTATACAACTCTGCTCCCCTACAGGACTCTCAGTTGCCTGAAAACAGGTACCACACCTTACACTGAATGAATAAATATCAAAACAACTTCAGTGAAAGTTTGTGAGGGAGTCTATATGTTATTTTGGGGGGTAGGGGTACTGCGGGGTTGAACCCAGGGGTGCTTATTAACCACTGAGCCACATCCCCAGCCGTTTTTTATTTTTATTTTTTGAGACAGGGTCTTACTAAGTTGCTTAGGACCTCTCGCCAACTTGCTGAGGCTGACTTTGAACATGTGATCCTCCTGCCTCAGCCTCTTGAGCCTCTGGGATTACAGTGTGAGAGGCTGTCTATATGAAATATCTGGCTGATGCCTGAAAATAAGGCAGCTTTCTTCAATAGAGTATTCCCTATTGCTGCTCTTCTGATCCAAGTTGTTAATTAAGGACCATTAACAAATGTTAGAAGCCACAGTAGCACACACCTGTAATTCCAGGGACTCTGAAGACTGAGGCAGGATATTCACAAGTTTGAGGTCAGTCTTGGCAACTTAGCAAGACCTTGTCTCAAAATCAAAAAATAAAAAGGGCTAGGAGTGTACATCAATAGCAGAGAGACCCTGGGTCCAATCTCCAGTACCAGGGAAGAAAAAGAGTTAAGAGAAAATAAACTGACAAGCCACTTAATCATTAGTTAATCTGATTTTAACTTTTTAATACAGGAATATATACAAAAGTCCTATGCATAACACAAGGTTTTACTGACAATCAAATTCCCACACGGGAATGACAAGTTAAGGTTTGCTATCCAAACTCCAAACAATCCAACAAAAAGCTGTAATTTACCAGTTCTCAATTCCTTAGAGATTTTTAAATCAAAATTATCTGATTTTATGATTCTACTTTGGAAAAATTAACTTTGAGGTGACATATTATTCACTTGTAAAATGAGCACAAGAGAAACAGTTGGCTATTTTACCAAGTAAAAATCATCCATCTAGAAAATATTCTATAACACACATATTTTAACAATTAGATGTCTCTGCAGGGTCATGGATCTGAAGGACAGTTTATGTATATCCTTTTGAAATGTTAGTTAATAAAATAAAATTTTGTAATGTTTAGTGATGGTAATAAAATCTGCAACCTGCTTGTACATTTGGAGCCAGGATGACATAGAAATAAGATTGCCAATTGGGCCATGGAAATTCTCCTGAGGAATTCTGAACCTCAGATCTTAGATCTCCAAAACATCCACAAAAGAACTAAGGGGTCTGTGAACTTGAATGAGAAAAGTAATTTCTTTAATTCCCCTAACCTCTAATAAATTTAACATTTCCTTTGATTACTAATGTGGGCAACAAATCTGTAGTACTAGCAATACCTGTGACTGACTATACCAATAAAATCATAGATTGTATGTGGGGGGGGGATGATATACTGAGGATTGAACCAGGAGTGCTTATCCACTGAACCACATTCCCAACACTTTTTTATTTTGAGACAGTTTAGTTAAGTTGCTTAGGGCCTCACTAAATTGCTGAGGCTTGTCTTTGAATTTGCAATCCTCCTGGCTTAGCTTCCCAAATCACTGGGATTACAGGTGTGCACCACCACATCCAGCAAAATCATAGATCTTTTCATGTCATGTTACAGTGGTTGCCATTTATAAAAATATTTACACTCATCACTATTTCAAAATTAAGATAATCAGATCCAATTTTACATCTTTTTTCTAATGTGTTAATATTTAGCAGGGTATAGTGGCATAAACTTGTCATCCCAGCTATTCGGGAAGCTAAGGTTTGAGCAATTTAGTGAGATCCTGTCTAAAAACAAAAGGTAAAAAGGGCTGGGAACAAAGGTTCAAACCCTAAGATCAGAAAAAACAAACAACCCCTCCAGTTTAGTGTTCTGATAACATCATGTATTTGAACATAATTGGTTTATCTGATATTATGCACTTATGTTATCAATCTGAGGAGTTTCATCAGACTGCCAAGAATCCATGGTACACACACACAAAAAAAGTTTAGAAGTCCTAGATAATGGTTCCCAAATCAGGTGCAATACGCCTCTCCATTTGGAAATTGAGGAGGACAAATTTTTTAATTATCTGATCTGAAATGTTACCAG
This sequence comes from Sciurus vulgaris, assembly GCF_902686455.1. NCBI lineage: Eukaryota > Metazoa > Chordata > Mammalia > Rodentia > Sciuridae > Sciurus > Sciurus vulgaris. The sequence continues at coordinate 103,820,854 of NC_136463.1, read as the reverse complement.
AAATTAATGGACAACAGATAAATGTAAAAAAGTTCCAGTTTTGTCTGCAACAGTCCTAATATCACCAACTACAAATTGAATGCTAATAATATTCCAGTTGAAAAACATGAAAGCAATCAATATGTGACATTACTACCCTCCTCAGTATTATACTTTCCAAAGTCTCCAAACATAATTCATCCCAAAGTTCAGTGGTATATTAGAAAACCTCTCTTTATTCACTTCTCTAATGTACACCACCCACTCTAGAGACTTTCATCAATAAAAATCTATTTTTTCTCTATGACTAAGTAACTTAACTTAAAAAAAAAATCAAATCTGAGAAACAAATACAATATTTTACTGTCATTTATTCAGTACTCAATTATTACAAGAATTAGTGGAAGATCTCATTCTCTTATCCACTAATTTTCAAGATCTTTAATTTTTTTTAACCAACTTAATTATTAACTGCTCTGCCACAGAACAGAGAGAGGAGGAGGAAAATACACATATTAGTTTGCTAATGCTTTACAGCTATAAAAATACATTTAATTGGCAGGAGAAAAAAACGTGAAACTATATCAAAGAATAAAGTACAAGGATGCTCTACATATTTAACTTTTCAAACTCCTTTACATTTATTATTCTCTGTAACTGAAAATTGTTGAAGAGAAAACAGCAGTTATCATTAAGTGGCACACAAGGTTCACTAAAGTATTTACAAAAAATCTTTAAATCTTTTATCTCAAAAACTACCCTTTGAGATACTTCTCATTTTTCTTGCCCAAAGGAAAAGTGGTAGAGGCCAGAATTGGAACCTAAGTTACAGTTTCAAAATTCCAACTTTCTCAAATGGGAAGAGGAGGAGCAGGAGGAAGAGAAAGAGGAGGGAAAAGAAAAAGGAAGGAAAAAAAGGTTGAGAAGTAAGAGAGCTAGTAGGCAGGAGACAGGTAGACTCTTCTACTCTGCTGCACTCCTCTGACTTTACAACATATAAGCGGACAGGAAAAAAAGAAACTCAAAAAAGCAGATAAATAAAAGGAAATAGTGCAGAAGAGAATCTGGAAGTGACTGACATTATCCTTCATAATATTAAGTCTACAAGGCACAGCCCTGAGCAATGAAGTAGGCAAATTTGATATTATACTCCATTAATATAGAATAGACAAGACACACAATTCTTTTTATCTTACATGATTCATTTTAAGATAAAATCAATCATGATAGACTTTTTGTTATCTACACTGGTCTCTTTTGTGGTTTATTTCTATCAGCCTTTCCTCCTACTACCATTTCTCCAATTCAATTCTACTTATAACTCAATGAAAATGTAAAGTTGTATGTTTAACCAAACAACATAACAACATAACAGTTTGATATAACCAAACTCAATTCAAGTGGTCAGCCTCATGGTTAATGCCTATGTTAATAAACTTTCCAACATGTACATCAGAAAGTGACAGAAGTGTGTGGGTAGCTATCCTGCTTGCCTTAGGTACCTAAACAAAAACAAATAAGCCGGGCATGCTGACCCACATCTGTAACTCCAGAGGCTCAGGAGGCTGAGACAGGAGGATCACAAGTTCAAGGCCAGCCTCAACAACTTAACAAAGTCCTAAGTAATTTAGTGAGACCCTGTCTCAAAAACAAACAAACAAACAAACAAAAAACGGGGGGAGGGGGGAACAGATGTGGCTCAGTAGTAAAAGTGCTCCTGGGTTCAATCCCTAGTAGTAATAATAATAATGTTCTGAAAGCATTAGTCTAGTTGGGAGAATAAGTGCATGTTCTCTCTCTCTCTCTTTCCCAGACATACATACACATATTCTCTCATACATAACTCTCACATGCACATTCTTACACACAGACTCAAGTAAAACAAATGAACTATTTAAAAACACTAAAAATACTACCAAAATTCTGAACACATAACAGCAATAAGAGTGGTAAAGTTGGTGAAAGAAAATAAAAATTGCAGTAACAATAATCTTCAAATTATATACAGAGTGGATTGCTCTACTGATTTCCAGGAAAAACTAGTATCAAATGATCCATAAATGTAATTGACTCTCATTTTTAAAAAAATCCCAAGCCAAGATGATGGGTGCTAAGGAGTTATACCATATACATTAGTATTTTCCTAATATTTAGTGTCACATCAGAATTAATATTTTTCTTAATACTTTAGTGTCACTTTGGTAAGTTCTTTTCATCTAATTAAGTCTGGACAACATGCCCAGTAGATAGACATATGAATTCATAGATGCAAGTAATTTTTAAAACAAAGGTAATAAAGATCATTCAGTCCAGTTCTATTTCAGAAATGAGGAAACTAAGGGTCTACAGAGTTCAATAATTTCTTCAAGGCCATGCAAAACTTGTCCCTTATGACAAAAATACTAAGTGTGAAGGATTTGCTTTCTTTAAAAGCACTTTGAAGATTTATTTTCTAGTCCTTAATTCAAATTTTATTTAAAAATGTAATACCAACAAAATATTCTAATCTAATTAAAGCACCTTGCCAACTTATGGTTTTAAAAACGAAGAATACTAATTCACCTTGGGACAAACCATGAATTAAAACAACTTCCTAAGTTTGTGATCATGTTATATACCCATCAGTAGCAGACCACTCAGGTCAGTTCTCCAATTAGAGCCAGATACCTGATGCAATCCAGACCAATAATGCTCTCCATCTCAAGAATCTGGAATATTGAATGAAGAGAAATATAACAATGATGATAGTAGTAACTGCTAATATTTACTGAATGCTTACTGCAGGCCAGAAACTGTTCCAAGCACACTATAATTCATCCTCTCAATAACCCCATGGGATTTTATAAATTACATTAATCTGTCCAAGGACTCAAATCTACATAGTATGGCTCCAGAACACATGCAGTTAAATATCCTACACTTTTTTCTCAAAAGATTGGGAACTGTTAAGAGTTCAATAATATTAATATCGCTTGCTATTGAGGGGCCTAGAGCTGCTGAGTTTCTGGCCTTCTGACTTATGATTGTGACAACTCCCAGGTTCCTTAAAATAACCAGACTTGGTTTCTGTTACTTGAAAGCATCCTAATCATGCCATCCATCAAATATTTGTAGGGCCTTATTTTGGGAAAACTGAGAGATGAAATCTAACCTTACACCACAGATAAATCATTCCTTTATATTTTTCAAAGATGTGGATACATCAACTTCTTTCATTCTATCATTCCCTTAAGGGAATTACTTTAGTGACTCCACTGTGCCTATAATAAAAGGTAGAACAGTAAAGCTACAATGGATCTTAGATATAATCTATTTTCAAGACACCCATTACACAAATGAAGCAGTACAACAATGAAATTCCGAGCCCTGGAGTCAATCGGTCATGGGGCCTGAGTTCTAATCCAGACTCTATCGAGTTATCTTTAGCTAGGTTATCTTACACGCTTTACTTAATTTCTAAAACCTCAATGTCTATCTCTAGAAAACAGATAACAGCACTTACACATCTTATTGTTGTGATGGACTCTAAACCATCTCAACCGTTTACTGAATTTAACAAAGCACGACCAAACACACTAACACACTCAAAAAATGTTATTTGTGATGATCCTGATGAACAACCTAAGGTTCAGGGAAGATAGGCAACTTTGCAAATTATATGGCTACTTAATAACAAAACCAAAATTAGAAACAGTGATTCCAAATTTGCACCTCAAAAGATCTTTCATTTACAACACTCTACCAACTACTGGGACTAACATTCAAAACTCTCAATAGGTTGGTTTAATTTCATATTTTTTAAACCTAGTCTCCATGTCAATTTTTATTCACTTATTCATCAAATATTTACTGAGGGCTTTCTTATATTTTAAATAGCTTCCAGTACCAATGATGTAGAAGGGAACAAAGGAAGAGAAAAAAGAAAAAAGATGTCTGAACATCCAAGTGTGAAAAAAAAACAAAACATTAACAGTGCTACCTTTCTAAGGTTTAGATCAGCAGCAGAAGGAAAAGCAAGCAAAGATAGAAAACATGGAAGAACCTTTCTGAGTCTACCTAACATTCACAGAATATGTTTTAAATACTCCTTTACTCAAATATTTGTTTCAACATAAAAACCGGAATTGGTTATCTTTCTCCATGAAGCCTGCTTTCTACATTCAGTAAGCTGCCTCTCACTCTATTCAACTACACTGACATTTAACTTTATCTAACATCCTTTTGATGTCTGTCAGGGTGATTTAACCCAGTAGGTTTTGCTAATTTTCCAGAAACTATACATGTTTCTTAATGTCTCACACTCCATGAAATCAAGGTCTACAGTTTCTTTTAGTCCTAACATGTCAATACAAACTCACACAAACTTTTTGATATAAAACCCCTTTTAAACAGTTACCCAATGTTATTTAGATAATGCCTGGCATAGTTAACACCTGACATGTCTTTTGCTTTTGTTGAATGAAATGTTTCATGTTTTTACAATGTCGATTTACAAAACTGTACTTTGTATCTTCTGCAGAATCTATTATGAAACATAAAATACATTAGTGCCAAGTTGTCACTGAAATGACAATTCAAATCAGTCATGATCTTTTTCTTTAAAAATAAGCAGAATCATGGTTCATGTAGACTTTGCTCAAGCAGGTATGAGGAAATATCTCAAGTCTACATATATCTGCGAGAGAGTTAATTAACAGGATAAAGACTAACACTGCAGCCATACCTATGAATAAAAGGAATTTTACATGTAACAGGAGAAAAATCTAAATAATAAAATGTATAGTTTCCTGCAAATTTCTTAAATGCATAAGATAACTTAAACATTCAATGATAATAGCAAATATGTGGAGAAGCAAAGTTAATGAACTACTCAAAAAAAGAAAAAGAAAACCGGAAAAGCAAAGAGCAAAGCCAGGGCTGGGGATATAGTTCAGTGGTAGAGACCATGCATAGTGTGCACACAAGCACAAGGTTCAGGGTTTGATTCCTCTGCACCACAGAAGAAAACCAATGCAAAGTCAGAATTAAGTGTTGAAAATTATACCATATAATGTAATAGTCTGATCAAATCAATATCAATTTTTAAAGTTCTCAGAACTATAAAAAATATTATTTACAAAACTGTAATGAACAATAACTCAGAAGATAACCCTGGGTTCTGTAAGAATCCTGAATATAAGGAATGGGTGATTATGACAGTAGGGTTTTGTGATATCAAAAGCAAGGGCTTAAATTCTAGCCCTGCCCATTACTAGCAATAAGACCTTTCAATTTCTTCACCTATAACATAGAAAACTACTGCACCTCAAAGGGCTGTTACTAGGATTAAATGATAAAACTGAAAACAATTCAAATATCCAACAACAGATGGATGGATATAGTATATCAATTCAATGGAATACTATACAGCAATAAAAAGGAATGCACACAAGGACGAATATTAAATGCAACACATTAAGCAAAACAAGCCTACAAATATGTACACCTCTATATAGTTCTACAAAAGGTAAAACTAATCTACAATGAAAGAAAAAAAATCAGTGATTGCTGGGAAGTAGGGAGTGGAGAAGGACTAGCTACAAAGGAGTACAAGAAAATTTTTACCAGTGTTGGAAAGTTCCATATTTTGTTTCCAAGGGTATATACGTTTGTCAAAAATCATCACACTCTACTGTGTAAATGGGTACATGCCATTATATATAAAATTACACCTCAAAAAAAGTTCATTTTAAAAAGGATTAAAAGAAATATATGTAAAGTCTTTGCACAGTATTTGGAACATAAAATAACTACCACCATACAATACTCATGAAGTGGTAAAAGAACTACTGATCATCTGATTTTTATGGTTTAGAGTCTAAATAAACACACAGTTACCATATTTGACCTAGACCAAGTGCCATGAAGAGTACTACGAAGTTACAGAAGGATATCAATTGGCAGATCCTAGGCAAATAATGAAAAGGGGATGGGGATGTGTCTCGGTGGTATAACATGCACAAGTTCCTGGGTTCCATCCCTAGCATGGGGTGGGGGGTGGCGCAAGTGGTAAGAGAATGATAAGTTCAGCAATACAAGCAGCAATGCCACCAAAGCTAAAAGATACCTAAATTACCATATTTAGACACTGTCTGACTATAACTCAAAATCGATCAATGGCTATATAAACAAGTCCAATGATAGTCCATAAAGATGAGACAGTCCTTAATTTTATGGGGAAGGGAAATGAAAGGGTCGTAGAAAGGGGGAAGTCAACCATGAAGTCTTCAAAATGAAGTTATGGATTTTGCCAACCAAACAGGAAGACAGTTTAGAAATACCAATCAACAACTATAAATCTGTAAGTCAAGAGTTTTTTTTGTTGTTGTTAATTTTGCGGTGCTAGGATTAAACCCAGGGCCTTGTGCTTGCAAGGCAAACACTCTACCAACTGTGCTATATCCCCAGTCCCTTTGTTTTTGTTTTTGTTTTTAGTAAGTCATGATTTAAGAAAAAAAAAAAAAAATAGTAATGAAGATAACCACTTAAGACACCTAAACACTGGAATGTGAACTGAAACACAATTTAAGTGAAACATCCTTGGAACTTGTATTTTACTACTGCTTAGAACTGTTTTATTAAGGCAGAACTTTTTTTTTTCTTTAAATACTACACTGTTTAAAAACAATTTCTGAAAATACATGACTAGGGGAACTGAATTGGCTGTAAAAATGAAAACTCAAGTATTCTTATTTTTTTAAAACAGTGTACATGCTATTTAAAAAAAAAAAAAAAAAAGCAAAGAAAAACACCCTAACAGGACATTCTAGTAAGCAAGACTTTAGACTGTAAATTTTATCCATTAGGGTTTATTTTAACAACCTCCATCTGTGCCTGGCATGGTAGCATAGGCCCGTAATCCCAGTGACTCAGAAGGCTGAGGCAGGAGAATCACAGGTTCCAGGCCAGCCTTTGCAACTTAGAGAGATCCAGTCTCAAAAGTAAAAAATAAGAAGGGTTGGGGATATAGCAGAAGGTGGAGTGCTCCTGGATTCCAAGCCCAGTAAAGGAGGGAGAGGGGGCTCCATTTGTGATATTAAAAAGACAGAAACAACAGAATAAAGAGTTACCAATTCTGGGCTTTGACTTTAGTTCTATAAAAATCGAATTTTTTTTTTTCTTGCTTAAAATTGGGCAGGTGAAGCAGGCCAGAAAACAGAGCCCAACTTTGGCACTCATGTTCCAGATGGAAAATCACAAGTTTTACTTGGAAAATTAATAGTATAAAATTATGACAGAAGCACTTGTTTACAATACAACATAAAACTAATCTAAAATTTCCCCCTAAACCATAAACATGTAGTAAACTAAGGACCAAGTGTTACAGAGCTGAGTGCAAAAAGTAAAAATAATATATATTCCAGGAGTTAAATGTTCATTCTAGAACGGGTGTCCTAACTCAGTTCTAAAATAATAGGATCCAAGTAATTAGATACACTGACTTTTAAGACTTGTACGTCACCTTTCTTTTTGGGGTCAAAACCCATAACAGATTTCCAAAGTTATGTTTCTTAAAAGTTCAATCAATTCTCATACATACTATTAACATTCTTTTAAAATTATTCTTTTCATGGAAAACTAAAGTTAAAAACAAATTTTGTAAAACAAAAATAAAAAATTCTCATACGCAAGTCAGCTCTTAGCACAAATGCTGGGTTTTCACCTTATTTTAAATGAATATTCATCCTGATGCAATGGTTATATTTATCTTCTGAAAATGTTAAGTCTTTCAAGTAACTAAACACCAAAAAGAAATGTGATTAAATCACAGCAGAAAGTAGTAATAACAGGGTAACACAATGAGGTCAGAACTCGAGCAGCCAATGAAAGGCATACGTGCATTCCCTGCAATATTAATAGTCAAAAGAGAAAACCAATCACGGAAACCTCGATCTTTCTTTTGACAGTCACAGAAGCAAGTGAACCAATCCACACACACCCGAAGTTGACAATAAGGCGGGACCATAGGTTCATTGAAGAAATTCTTGAGGGTGCAGTTACTATGAACTTCGCATCCAAGTAACACCACCACTCCGGTCATAAACACTCTTTGCCAAGTCAAATGAAATTCAATCTTATGCAAAATTTAACCCGTGCAAGGGGCATTTTTGCCAAAAGGCACTGTTATCGAAAATACAACTGTCAATCTGGATGTACTAGGTCCTCCACTTCTAAAAAGACCACCTTCCAATGGCAAATGTCAGGGACGCCGCCCAGAGAAGCGCTGCGCGGGCGGCTAGTGCCGGCATCTCGGTTTCCTTATAACGCTGCGCACTGAGAGCCCGCCCGCAGTCCGCGTACGGCTCAGACCGGTCTCTAAAACCACGTCCCACTCCGCAGTTGAGGCCCCCGGCGTAGTGCTGCACTGCCCCAAGCCGCTAAACCATCTCGGGCGGGGGAATCAGGATTAGTACCTTGCTGCAAAGATGTTTGCTTTGAAAACGCTTTACTTTCCTTAAGTCCCTGCACACAGAACCCGAAGCAAAACCAAATTTTCAAAGGAAAGAAAAATATTTCCTGATCAAATGTTCTCTCGCCATTAATTAACTCTGAACAGGGGGGAAAAAAAAAAAAAAAAAAAAGGTAAACAGAGGCTGTACGCCAAGTGCGGCCAGCGTATCCCTTGCGCCATTCCCGGCCGCCGCTTACGGCAAGGCCCCCTTACGGCAGCGTAAGCGGCGCTGCGAGCTAATCACAACACTGGGACGCAACAACATGGCGGCCGCGGGCGGGCGCTGCGCCGGCCGAGAGTTTACGCTACTCCGCCAGCGTAGGGTCCCATGCATTGGAGCGGCAGCGGCGCCCTCCAGCGAGCGTAAAGCGCTCTGTGAATGGCAAGGCCCGACTGACAAAGGGGAGGGGGGAGGAGGGAAGGGGGGGTAATAAACACTCGAGTCCCTACCGATTCCTCCTCCTTCTCCATCCCGGTGGGCATCTGGGGCACGGCCCGGTTGATGGAGACGCAGTCGTTGAGATCAGGCATGTCCTTGCCGCGGTAGATGGGCAGCGGTTTGGCGGCGTCCAGCGCCCGCGCTCGGAAGGAGAGTTTACTCATTGTCTCCCCGCCTTACAGGAACAGCCCGGGCGGCGGCGGCGGGGCGGGCGGGGAGGGGGGGAGGACTCCCGCCGCCTCCTCCACCTCCTTCCTCAGTGCAGCGCGGCCGGCCCGCTCCTCCTCCTCCTCCTCACTACCCCCGGCCACAGCATGGGCGCCCACCCCGCCCGAAAACAGCCCCCCGCCGCCCGCGGCCGCTTCCACACACTAGATCCGCCGCTCGCCCGCCCGATCCGCTCCCTGCGCCATGGCCAACATGGCGGACATTACCACAGCGGCGGCGAGCGATCCCGGCAGCCCGCGCGAGAGCGCGCCCCCGCCGCGGGGACGCGCCTCGCCCTCTCCCTCCCTCCCTCCTTCCTCTCCTTTCCCCTCCCTTGCCTGCCCACCCACTCTCTCCGCTGCGCTGCCGGCCGGCAGGAGCGTGCTCGGCCTCGGGACTCTAAGGGAAGAGCGGGTGGCGGTGGCGGCCCCTCCGCTTGCGGGCCGGCGCTCTTGCGGTGTGGCAGGTGCCAGGTGCGCAAGTTCCCCGCGGCCCCGAACGTGTGCTTCTGCCTTCGCGGCCGGGTCACCCGATGGGTGCCCCAGAGGAAGGCGCCGGGCAAAAGACGGCAGCGCTGAGCCGCTCCTGTGAGCCTAAGTCTGTGAGCGGGAAAGGACACTGTCCACCGGAGACCCACAGCCGCCTCCCGAGCCTGTGCTTATAAAGCGCTTATTTCCAGGGTTCCCAGAGCATCTCCAGTTCGCGCATCCCTGGAAGATGCGAAAGATTCATTCCGTCTGCACACTCAGGGGCGCAGCCCTGCCGGGTCTCGCCTGCCGCGAAAACGTTCAGCAGTCCCAGCCCTCTTCCCCGCATTCTAGGTTAAGTACCTGTCCGAAAGAGTGCTCCAAAGTAAGACATCCTTGTTCAGCCTCGCCTTCACTGGGAGGATGCTCATGGAAGCAGTGAGGGTTAATGGTTTGAGACTGCCGCATGCAACAAGTGAACTTCAACCTATCACCCAGACTAGAGTTATTTAGTGGACGGTAGATATTTCTCTGATTACAAAAATGTTCTTAAATGTTCAACTTAAAAGGTTTAACCAAGATACGATACATTTCCCAAGGGACCGATGTGTGTGTGAAAATACTGTGCTATGAAGACACAAATCTGAGATAAAGTTCTTGCCCTTGTGTAGTAGCTTTTATGTTAATGGAATGACAGGACGGTGGGAAAGATGAATGACAATAAGAGTTGTAAACCCTGGAAGAAAGAGGCAACTGCAAAGATAAATGACAGCCCCCAAAAGTGTGAATACTTGAAGAAAATTTCAGGAGGTGATACAAGGCAGTAGTACATGATTAATTACGAAATGGCATCTACAGGCAACTGCTGTGAGATTTCAGAGATAGGAGAAGTGACTTTAGCCTGAACTAGAGACAGCTCCAAAGAGGAGGTAAAATCAAGTTGACTCGAATAAGTACCAGCTATTGTTGATATCAACGTCTTTTTGCTGAGTTCTTGATTAGTCTTTAGGCATTACAGATTGCTCACAAAATCCCTGGGAAGAATGTAACAATTTTACCATGTTTTAAGAATAGATAAATATCCTACCTAGTTCAATAGGTAGGATATTTACCATGTTTTAAGAACAGATAAATATCCTACCTAGTTCAGTAGTTTTGCTGAAGTCCATCAGCAAAAACATTGATTTCTACTGTCATGTTCATGTGACATCAAAACTGTATCTTTCTTCATTTCTACCTCCTTCTGTGCTTCCTCTTTTTTCCCCTCCTTTTCCTCCTCTCCCTCTTTCCCTTTTCTCTCCACCTTCTCCTTTAAAGGTTGAATGGTGGATATGGAGTTCATGGTAGTATCTAAATAATCTAACCAGTTTGTCCCAGCAAGACTAGGAGCATTATTTAACGGACTTGAGTGTTTTTGCATTCAGTTATTTGAAACAATGGAAACGCTGTGACTCACTCCTTATAAGCAAGACCTTCCTCAAGCTTATGGGCATGTCCTGCTGTGAGTGCTACCCTCTGGAGCAGCTCCAGTCCTCTGCAAAGAAGAACAAGAAGTTCTTGGGAGGGGGTCATTGCTGGGTTCAAGTCTGAAGAGAGGGGAGTGAAAGCAATGGTTGAAGAAATGAGTCATCCAGGGCTTTCAGCTGGATGCCCAGCTCTTCTCAGGTTCAGAAATGATAGCTCTTCCTGTATTTATAGTTACCCTCTTAGGAAAATAAATATTAAGTATCTATACCATATCTATATATAGTAGTACTTTATATAATCTCAATTAATTGAATTACACTTAATTCTTATAACCATATAATTCATAATATTTATTCATAGAATTATTATAATTTTAAACAATAAATAAACCAACCTCAGACAAATTTGCCAAATTTCAACACAAATAACTCATAGAACTAGGTTCAAATCTAGGTATATCCTGACTCCAAAACTTTAGTGTTCTCAACAATGCTGTCCTCCTACTCAAGTGCTTCAGACCATTCAACTTTCTAAAGCTGCTGATCCAACTTCCAACTAATAACTGATAGAATACATAACCCAGAACCTAAAGATGCAATAGCCCCAAGAAAGACAGGAATGACATCTGCTCCACTAATCAGTATATTCCCAGTTCCTTGCCTCATATATAGCAGATAACTATTATATATTTGTTGACCATTACTCCATGAAGAAACTTAGTGATACCAACCCCATCCCATTCCAGCTTGGAATTCACGTATCCTACTGGCTGTCATCTGACCTAGCCATTACTGGCAATACTTACTTTCATTTGGCTTACTCTGTTCTCAATCTTCTGCCTTTGGCCATAAGAATTTTAGAATTAAAGCAACTCAAACTTTTTTGAAACCTGAAATTCAACTATAGAAATAGCTTTTGCTACAGTAGTTGTTTTGCTATTTTTCTTTTACTTTGACCATGCAACAGATTTCTTCCCCAAAAATCTCCATTTTCTTCTTGCCCTGAAGGCAATCATTATAGAGCTGGGAATAAAACCATTTGAAGCAAATAACACAATACATTTTTCAAGGAAGACACAGTCTGTGTTTTCCTGGCTTCCAATTCAGTGCCCAAACAAGAATGCCTCTGTTTCACATTTGGAAATAGTTTTTTATTTGTATGTAAATACAATTTTTCACAAAGTTTATTTCTAATCAATTTGATGAATACCCATATACTTGTTAATGCTAAAGACAGAAGATTATTGTTAAACTTTTGAAGTAGATCCTCTTATAAAATGTCTTTATCATAACCTATTTCAAAGGGTTATGCAGCCTGAGAGCCTATTTAATCTCCACACACAATGCACTGAGTACAATCATTCTAAAATCAGTCCATTTCAAATATGCTCTGGATCATTTCCAAGTGACATGCATGTGGCCCAGCAAATTTAATGTATAAACACTCAACAATTAGAAACAGTTCTAAAGTCACATTGAAAAATAAAACCCCTATACAAATGTAGTCTAAATTAGAACAAATATTAAGTAACTAAAATTTGAGATTATATTCCAATTTTCATTTCCCACTGCTAAAATCAGGACAGGCAGCTTCCAAATAATGAACAAATTACTTTTTGAAAGGAACCTTAAAACTAGTAAACACAGTTACTACTGAACTATTTCATAGTTTTGTAAATGGCACGTTCTTTCTAATTGGCTACCTATTTCAGGGACCCCATTGAAAGTTAATTGGGTTGGTATGTGAACTGCATCTGTACCCCTCCCCCTTATGTTCTAAGGAAACAGGAATGAGCCTAATACCAATAAAGCTTTGTTGTTTTCCACATGTAATCTGAATGTGGGGTCTGCATTTATTGCAATCAACTGGAATCAGTCCTGTGGTTCCAGGACCCTTTATGGAGGCAGCTTGAATCTGTGAGATGATAGAGGCTATACTGAGAGGAGACATGCCAAACACCTACTTCCACCTTTTCATTCGCTACAGTGGGAATATCATGATTAATAAAAACTTGTAGCTGTGGTTCAGTCTCTTAGCAGCATCTCTTCTCTCAGACCTGGTTGGAATCACAGGGTGCCACCTTGTGTATAAGCTGACGATTTACTTCCTAGTTCCACAAAGGATCCAGATAGTCTCAAAAACAATCAGCCTCAAATCTCTGTATTTTATACCCAGGGAAAATAAGGCAGATGTAATTGAAGGAAACAGATTTGAAAACACAGCTCCAGAGAGTCCATGGCACTCAATTTTGAATCCCACCCACAGCCTGTCTCATTTGTCATCCCACCCCTGATTGGAAAACACACCCAATGCCCCACACATGGAATAGATTGACACGCACACTCAATGGGGATACCAGAAATAAGTAAAACTCTTGTGATCGAGCTAATTAATCTGACTTGGACAATTATCTGTGTCCAACAGCAAGAGAGCTCCTAGATTTAATTTCAGGACTTTGGATTTGTGAGAGGTACTTATTTCTATCAAGATGATGAATATGATCTTACTTGTTTGAATAAAGTATATGATAGTGATGTTTGATAAAAAGAATTTGAAACAGGGAAATACAATTGTTGGAACAAGTCCATGGGAGGTAAAATAGGATCATTTTCAATGCATCTAACTTGTCCTTGAGAATTTCCACATTCCAAGAGAAACTGACTCTACATTCAGTACAGCTGCCATTCAACAGAAGTCACTGTCCCATTCATGGAACTAGCTGGACCTTCCATATTATTTTCCATAGGGAGATGGGTTGGAGATCCTGGGGCTTTAGGGGGCTACAGCTGCATACCTGCTGTTGGTTCAGTATTGAGTGACATATATTCAACCCAGCTTTCTTCCCTGACCTCCTCCAAGACTCATCCTTTTCCCCTCCAATGTCTCTGGAAGGTAACTAGGAAGGCTGTTTCTCTATGCTTGAAGGTGGTCTAGTCTCACTGTCTTGCCACCACTTTTCAGACAAGCAGGCTCAGACAACTGAGCTCGCTGGGGTCTAAAGCATTATCTGAGAGGAGTCCATTGCTAGGAAATCTGGGTTGCTCTTCCAAATATGGCTCTCCTCACCTATTTTTTTCTCTCTCCCACCAACAAAGGACTAATGTTTATAAGCACAGGTTTGTGAATGGGGTATGCAGCTGGAATTCTGAATTAAAATGGTGAATTTATTTATCTTTGTTGTCTTCTGGTCCAAATTAGTTTCCTATAGTTATAGGTATTAGAAACTCTCTAAATTCCAAAAGCATCTTATTAGGAGGCAGAAAGGAAACCAACTTTGTTTCTCCTCATAGGAAGACAGGTTCACTGTCTTTCATCAGCTATTAATGGTAAGTGTGGCAGGACAAGAAACAGAAACCATTTAAATAAAACACACTAATTATTTAGATATTATTGGTTTGTCCAAACCCCTCATCTTGTTTCAGAATTTCAGGTGGTTTTTGAGAGTAGCTAACATAAACTGGGATAGCATTTGGGCTCTAAATTTCCTGGTAGCATGAAATTAGGAAACCTTGTCAGCTTCACAGTTCACAATGTCCATTCAATTATATGACTGCTTAGGAAATTTACAGCTGTTCCTTGTCCCCATCGGAATGTCCTAGAGTCTTCATAAATAGTACAACTAGGTGGTATAACATTTATCTCAGCAGTGTCCTTACAAATAGACACAAAAGTGGTTTACTTGGGGTTGTTTCTTATAGCGACCCTCCATGTAAGCTGCTGGCATCACACACATGCAGCCCCAAAAATCTTACAGAGGTTAAAATGGACCTGGATGTTTAAAGTTATACGTCCCACCGTATACAAATCTGAGAGTGTGAATAGACATCATGGGTTCCAGGAAATATCCCTGAAGAGTGTTTTCCTCTCTACTGTCTCCTGATAAGCTTGGCTGAGAGAGCTCAAAATTGTGCTTTATTACAATTGCCTAAAGTGTGGTTCATTCAACTTACATGACCATGTGCTTGAAAATGACCATGTTGTGGAGCATAGGGTAAATGGTTATTATTCGTTTATTTTTCTGAGATGAAAGGAGTTTTACTAGGACCAATGCCTGACTAGAAAGCTATGCCTCCTCCCTTGCAGTGAACTAAGGGTGTGTCCACTGGCAAAGCCAAGAGTTAATCTGACCTTTGCGTAAAGGAGGTGTGCATTGCTATCTCAGGTTAGATGGCATTGGGCGGGGGCAGGGGAAGTGGAGAGTTTGTGCATGTTGCATCCACAGCTATTGTTTGCCAGCTTTGTTTTCTAGTTGGACTCTTCTTCCAGTGTTTACTTTGTGCCTTTACTTAGAAAGCCCCATCTCTAAATGTCCCTTGCTTTGGGCAGCTTTTGTAACCCAGCAAGCTGTGCCAAGGCTGACCTCAAAGGAAATTGAATTTCAAGGTATCTACTTTTTCCCCCCAGTACTGGGAAATTGAACCCAGATTTTAATTGCTCTAAAAGCCAACCTACATTCCCAGTCCTATTAATCAACCAACCAACCAATCAATCAATCAATCAATTAATTTAGAGACAAGTTCTAGTTCAAAGTTACCCAAGGTGGCCTTGAACTTGCCATTCTCCTGCCTCCGCCTCCCAAGTCACTGAGATCACAGGTGTGCACCACTGTGCCTGGCACAGTGTGCCACACCTTTAAAGGAGAACATCAGTCCCTCCTGCTCACAGCCATAGAGGGGAGCGCTTAGATACCAAATCCTTATCTTCCACATTTCTCCTCTCTAACGGTTCTCCCAGTCTAGGCATTCTCCCCTAGGGCTGGTACGTAGGCCTGTGCCTACAGATGACTCAGATCCACCATTTTCAGATAACTTAAGGAAATCTGCACAAAAAAACTCTAAAAGTGAATGTCAGTTGGAGGACCAATTTTTACCACCATATTGATACCCTCCACTCAGATTGGAGGCAGCAATAACTTGGTCTGGAGCTTGCTGCTTGAAAGTTCCACTGACTCTGTGGTCCTTTCTCCTAGTAGCTTGTGAGGATGAAATGGCCTAAGTAATATGTTTATATTTTATTTAGTAATACATGGAATAAATCCAGTCTTTTTTTTTTTTTTTTGGCTTGGGGCACCAGGAATTGAATTCAGTGGCTTTCAACCACTGAGCCACATCCTTAGCCCTATTTCGTATTTTATTTAGAGACAGGGTCTCACTAAGTTGCTTAGGGCCTCACTAATTTGCTGAGTCTGGCTTTGAACTTTTGATCCTCCTGCCTCAGCCCCCCAAGGTGCTCGTATTACAGACTGCGCCACCTCACATGGCAAAATCCAGTCATTTAAATATGAACCTGAGTTGGAGCCCACTCGAAGATGTCAAAACAAACAAACCACATTTGAAACCTATTTTAGGCATAGAGATAAGTCTGAATATTTTACCAAAATATTAGTGAGAGAAATGAGATTGCAGGAAAAGGATAATGGCAAGGAAAAATTCTTATTTTTCAATTCATAAACCTCTATTGACTTAATAGTAATTCGTCGTCATCATCATCATCATCATCCTAGATAGATGGTTTCAAAAACTCATTTAAAAAATCAAAATCTGAGCCTGAAGCAGTACATACCTGTAATCCCAGCTGCTTGGAAAGATCTAAGTTTGAGGCCAGCCTGAACAACTTAGTGAGATCCTGTCTCTCAAAATTTAAAATAAAAAGGGGTGGGGATGTTGTTCAGCACTAAAGCACCCCTATGTTTAATCTCCAGTACTAAAAACAACAACAACAACAACAAAGAATTAAATATTAGTAATGAAACCTTGGTAATGAACCTTGGGTTTTGGAGAAAGACAAAGTTGGTCCTGGGTATTCTATGACCCTTGTGTATTTTTAACTTCTGTGCTTTGTGAATGGATCTAATGTGCCCATCTAAGAAGTAAATGAAATAACACAATACAAATTGGCTAACATAATGCCTGGCAAATAGTAAAGGCCCTTTCAACATTAAGACTATTATTTCTTCTCCCTTCCTTCTGCTGTTTTATTTACATGATGAGATTATTAAAATTAGATACAATTAGAACTGTAGCACATATAAGATAAAAACTTAAGTTTGGGTCCCATCAACTACCCAGGTGTGGAGTGAAATAATTATTCAACTCATTATGACCATAGGACCTGGCCAAAGAGATAGCATTAGATTAGATTTTTCACAATGAGAAGATCTATCTTTTTATTTTTTGGGTGCTGGGGATCGAACCCAGGGCCTTGTGCTTACAAGGCAAGCACTCTACTGACTGAGCTATCTCCCCAGCCCCCCTGAGAAGATCTATCTTTATTAGAGACCCACTTATATCTAAATGGAACCAGACTCTCTAGAAGCCAGATTCATTTCCCATTTTCAAAAGTTTGCTTCAAGACCTATGATAAGGTCAACCACGTGGTCTTGAACACGTAAGTCTCAAGTTTTCCATTTTGTATTTCAGTGAAATTGACACACAGGAGCATTAAAATAGGTTGAGAATCAATCTGGGTCTTATATATCCTTTGTTTATATTTATACATACACATTTTAAATGCTCTAATCATTTACCTATTGCTTTTCTTAAAAGAATAGACCTTTAAAAACATAATAATTAAAGTTACCATAGTTGCATATTTATTACTCAATTTAAGTGTTTGTAGGTGTTCCACATCTGGCATGATGGGATAAAATGGGTTAAGACTGGATTTGAGGGAGGAATCCTACCTTTCCTTCCTTCTTTCCTTTCATCCTTCTCCCTTTCCTCCCTTTTTTTCTTTCTTCCTGCCATGATCCTCCTATTTTAGGAAATTATAAAGTTAATTTTAATAATTCAGGTTGCTATCGGAATAGCAACATGTCAGTTCCGATGCAAGATCATAAAGGAGTGGATTACTGACTCATGATAACCCTATCAAAATGCATCACCTGGCTGTATCTGTTTCTGTTTCAGTGAAACAGGTCATCATGTTCACAAGTAATATCATAAAATCACAGTAGCAAGAATCATAATAGAACATCTGCAACATACAGGGAGGACTTCTGAAAGAATTTATAAATGATGCTTGAAAATGTTTGATTTTTTTCACAAAATTTGTCAGACCATATCCAATCTAATATGTCCCCATCTATATATCTACCTTGATTCTGTGAAGAACAGAACATCCCTTAGAGACAACTCTGGTTACTAAAGAAAAAACAATTTTTTGAGTAGATGTTTTTAGTTTGTTTTTTATTTTGTTTTCTCATCATAAAGGAAGGGTGTAATGATTGGTTTGCTTGTCTGGTTTGTGAACTTTAGAACTTTCCAAAATGCAGTAAGCTTACCCAAATCTCCACTTTGAGAGGTCACACTGCTGTGGATGTGTGAATGTTGGTGTGCTTATTGAACCAGGTTTGTTACTTATTGACCTTTATTAAGCACTGACATAATTTAATTACCAGGACATATTCAAACATAAATCTGGTAGTCTTGGTTTTATCAACATTTCCTGACTCCTGAAAAGTGAGAAAATTCTTCCAATGGTTTAGCTAAGAGAGAACGATAAAGCTGGGTGCAAAGATGCACACCTATAATCCCAGTGACTTGGGACGCTGAGGCAGGAGGATGGCAAGTTTGAGGTCTCCCTGGGCAAGTTAATAAGACCTGTCTGAAAATAAAAAAAAAAAAAAAAAGACTGAATGTTCTCTCTGATATGCAGATGCTAACGCACAATAAGGGGGTCAGGAGAGGGGAAAATAGCAGTTCATTGGCTTAGATAAAGGGGAATAAAGGGAAGGGAGGGGGAATGGGAATAGGAAAGACAGTAGAATGAATTGGATATAACTTTCCTCCGTTCATATATGAATACATGAGCTGCGTTAACTCCACATTATGTGCAGCCACAGAATGGGAAGTTATACTCTAGGTATGTATAATATATCAAAATACACTCTACCATCATGTATATCTAAAAAGAAGAAATAAAACTGAAAGTAGATTTTTAAAAAGACAAAAAAAAAAAAAAAAAAAAAAGCCTGGAGATATAGTCCAGTGGTAGCATACTTCAGGTTCAATCATCAGTACTAGAAATACTAGTACTATTACAACAACTATTACTACTACTACTACTAGTACTAGTACTAGTAAATATCCTACTTGATACTATGTTCTCTCACATTTATTCTTTACTATTTTTTATGAATTTATGAATAACTCTGAACGCATTCCATTTGAATAAGCTTGGAATCAAGTTTGATTTTGTTAATTTTAATATAGCCTTTTAAGTCTGTACAGATTTCATTACTTTTAGAGTCACCTTATTCCTACATACAAATTATTTTCCATTACATGAAATAGAAGAGAGGGAAATTCCAAAAAAATATTTAGAATCGAGAATGTCAACTTTATTTCCATCACTACACCAAAGATTGTTTCCCACACTAGAAACTGATACTTGATCTCAACGGTACAACTAATAACCCAGAGCAAGTACAACTATTGGCTTCTCTTCTGCCCTGTCACCTAATCTATAGCAATAAATTCCAGGGTGGCCACACAATTACACACAATGTGATCACTATCCCAGCAGGCCCAGCTAGGTATGGGTACACATGATCACTTACTCAGTAAGTACTGCTCAATATGCTTAGGAAACATGATCACTACACAGCAGGCCTTTTCCATATGGATTCTTACACCAAGAAACTTGCATGCATTCTATTGCAACCATCATCCCTGCAGAAACAGCCTTATGGGGACACATCACATACTACCTAATTCCACATGTGCACTCAGGTGTCAACACCCTGCAGAAGGTCCTTTAGCCTAGCAGTTTCTGCCATAGAGAAATTTGACCATAGGCACAATGGCAGCCGTTAGATTTGGCTCTGCAGACAAGATGCGATAGGATCTCCCAATGGGACTGCTAGCACAGCAGGCAATATGCCAACTTTAACCAAATACCAATTAAAGGAAAGAAAAGGAAGGTAAAAAGGAATGTAGAAGGGAGGAAGGAAGGAAGGAAAGAAGGGAGGAAGGAAGGAAAGAAGGCAGGCAGGCAAACAGGCAAGCTAATGATGAAAAAAGACCCATAATTTACAAAATATCCTGACAAATGGATCTGAAAGAAAAGACAGGAGCATATAGTCTTGTGTGGAGTGCACGTTTTCCTGCATCCACAACACCAATGCCTGTGGCAGAAGAGAACCCATTTGACATCATCCTGCTGCTCTCATTAGAGCAGATCCTTTTGATGGAAGGTGCTATGTCTCATAGCTGCTTTGATGTGTGTGAAAATACACCAACTTCTTCCTGTAAAGTAACGATATCTGTCATTGTGCAGAATAAAAAAAATAAGTCTTTTAGGCAAATCAATGGAATAATTTTTTTTACTGGCTTTAAAGAAGCAAATGGATTTGCAAATTTGAAATCAAAATAACAAAATTTGAAATCAAATTAACAAAAAGGGGGTAATTATTTTATCAAAAAGCTTTCCATTTACTTTTAAGTGATGCTACTTCCATAGATGCCAATTTGGTTGATCTGGAATGTAGCCCAGAAATGCACATTTAATAATTAAGCCAGGTGATTCTGCATCAGAATATTTTACACAGCTCCATCCCACCAGTTCCTCTTTTCTTCCTCATCTTTTTTTTGTCTCTAATTTTAAAATAGTTTGTCAATAGACCTTTATTTTATACGCGGTGCTAAGAATCAAACCCAGTGCCTCACACATACTAGTCAAGCGCTCTACCACTGAGCTACAACCATAGAGCACCTCTTGTCTCTAATTTTATCTTCCTCTTGCTTGCTCTACATCCCTTGTCTCCTTTCTCCCATCCCCACTTTGGCTTCATTCTTTTCCCTTATTTACTTATTTGTTTATTTATTTATTTTATCCTCTAGGAAAAGGCAAGAAGATGTAGGGAATGTGGTGACAGGGATGGGAAGGCTGATTAGAGAGACATGAGGAAAAGAAAAGAAAGAAAATCCTGCCAGTTTCATAAGCTTCAAGCTGTGCTCCCAGACAATACAAGGTCTCACTGTATTCCCTGTGCCCCTTTAATTGGAGCATATAGATCATGCCACCTAATTTTCTACAGTCATGGTTAATATAGGGAGGTCACCAGAGCCAAGAGAAGATGGGCAGAGATCTTGAATTAAGCCTGTAATTGTCCACATTTAGTTCTTCAAACTAAAAGATGCTGCATTTAAAGTACTTAAAGCAAACGTGGGATTGGAGTAACTACTGTATTGCTTTCCCATCAATGCTTTTTGTAAATGCTGAGGCTCCATTGTTTGTTGCCATCTCTTTCTTCCCTCTGCCTTCTAACCATCTCCATCCATTTACTGACCACTTACTTTTGTTTATTTCTGTTGTGGATGGCTCTTTTGAACATGGTGAAGTAACATAGTTTGAAAACCTTAGTGTAAGAGTCAGGAGACCTGTATCTACACCTGGCCCTAGCATTAGCTAACCTTGGTCTTGAGCAAGTGGTTGTAAATTCTCTGGTCTCATTGTCTGTTATCTGCAAAGCTCATTTTGGTACAAAAATTATACTGAGTAAGAAGTCATATTACTCTTTTATAATGCTTTATCATAAACAGAACCAGGCATGAATTATAACAAAGTTTTAAGTACCCAGAATAAATTATTTTTGTCCTTAAAAATAAAAATGGGAGTATCTTCTTGCAGGAAGCAGGGCAGAACTGAGAGTGGAAACCAGGGGTGCTCTACCACTGAACTACATTCCCAGCCTTTTTATATTTTATTTTGAGACAGGGTCTCACTAATTTTCCCAAGCTAGCCCCAAACTTGTGATCTTCCTGCCTCTGCTCTCAAGTCACTGGGATTACAGATGTGTACTACTGCACCCAGCTAGGATTATCTTTTCTAGAGTCAGAATTAAGCACCTCCCAAACTTCCTACTGTTTTTATTAGACTATAATCAAAGGCATTCAGAATGGCATACATTCAAATATAAATTTTAAAAGGTTAATTTTTAAACTATTGATTCTTAGATTTTATTATCATCAAGAATATACCCTTAATTCTTATCCTTTATCTTTCTGTATGCTTGTTGGTCATTGGAGAAATGTCTTTTCAAGGCCTTTGCCCGTTTTCCTGTAGCTCTTGTGGAGTTAATCCCAATTTCCACTCAGCACTGTGCTACTTGCATTTTTCTTTTTCCAGGTTTTGAAGCCCAGAAGCCATCATCAATGGGGATTTTTCTTTTCTACACTCTGAGACATGCCTTCTTGGTGGAACCCTGGGACATGCAAAGACTTTCCCATTCACGGCCATAGAATCCTAGTTTTTAAATCAAAGATGTAACTTAAAGGTTTAATCCTCCCAAACATAACACTGGCTTACCGGATATCTTGACCCAAGTTGGATGCGTATTCCTGGGTCGACTTCATATAAGAAGTTGGGTGACCTTTCCATAAAAATTAAACAGAAGTTAGTGGGCTGAGAATCTTCAAACTTTTCTGATAGAATTTTTTTTTTCTACTCTCAGCCCTGAAATAGAGATATTTGGGACGAAGAAGATTGTGGAAACATTTCCTTTCCAAACACCATGTCCCTGGGAATTTTACCTTTCTTACTATATTCATTCACATATTCACTGATGCATTCAGTAAAACCTAGCATGCTTCCTGCTTTCCACGAAGTGCTATGAGAATTTGAAGATGAGAATAAATCTGTCTACAGTACCTGCCACCCCATAGACAAGACAAGTACACACAGAGTTAACTATGGTACAACACAGAAGGTCACAGGTGCCTTCAGAGAACCACACACACACACACACACACACAGCTATGGGGAGAGAACCTATGGAGAGATTACTTCTGGCTGACAGGCTTGGGAGGGTATCAGAGAAAACTTTAGAGAGGAAATACGATCTGAACCTTGAATGTGAGACGTGAACAGGTGGAAATGGAGTAGAAAGTTTATTCTTGGCAGAAAGAAAAGTGTGAGCAAGGGAGGAAGATAAGATGCAATTCAGAATCAGGAACCTAAAGGATGGATCATAGCGAGGGCAAACATTTAAGAAACAAGTCAAAGATGCTGCCAGTGCTGGTTCTGTCTGTTAATTCCTGTTTGGTTAATGAACCCAGTTTCTCTCATTCTTTGTTTTTGTTTTTGCAGGTAGTAGAATAACTACCTGCCAACTCCACAGAGTTATTGTAAATATAAAATATAGTAAAGTGTGTGAAAGTGCTATGTAAACCACAAAAAGTTATATAATTTACTATAGTTTGAATGTCCTCCAAAATATATGTGTTGAAACTTAATTGCAAATGTGGTGGAGGTCAGACTCCTTGTGGACGTGGCCTCTTCCTTCCTGTGGCCCACCCCCTTGCTGCTCTGCATTGCAGCAGTGTTTCTCTCCATATTCAGATACTCTTGCTGGACTCCTCTTGTCTCCTAAGTAGACACTCCTGCCTAGTCTTGCCTTACTCCCCTCCAGTGTCTACAACAGTGTCAGAGTGTCATTCTGGACACAAATTCGTGCCTCTCCTTAGCCTCCTTAGTCAGTACGCAGCCCTTCATGACCTCATCCTCTGCCACTCCTCCCCCTCCCTCATACTTCAAGTCCCAGTGTCCACATTCCTTGTCATACCACACAGTCACGGTACTCCAAAGCAGGCCATGCTCGTTCCCAATTTCCTTCCCTTGCACATGGATTTCCTGGGACTTCTGCTCAGGGTCCTCATAGTCCACCATTGAGGCACATCTATTTCCCCTTTTTCCATGCAGGTGATGGGAAATGGTGATACCCTCCCCTCAAAGGCATCTTTGATTCAGGCCTACCCATACATCACCCAATTTACTCGTTGGGGCATTATTCCTTTGTTTTATCATCATTTACTCATGTATCCTCATTAGATCCTGAGTCTTTTATTTTTCCCAAGCCCTGACAACTAGGACAGTTGAGCCTAATAAGTACTTGTTCAGTAAGGAAATGATGTACCCACAGGCCTTCCCCCCCCCCGCAAGTGCTGGGGATTGAACCCAGGGCCTTGTGCTTGCAAGGCAAGCTCTCTACCTTCTGAGCTATCTCCCCAGCCCACCCACAGGCCTTGACTTCAGAAAATACTCCATAAACCTTAGATCCCTTTCACTCTTTCTTCTATCTCCTATTCTATTGTTTTCCCAAAATCATAATTTCCATTTCAGCTCAACCCAGGACACCATTTGCAGACCTCAACCACAAATGTCCACTTTCAGGGAGTCATATTGCCAGTTGAAATAAAGAGGACATTTTCTATTTTCAAGCAATGATAGACTGAAAGAAAAATCTCCACATCCATCAACTATATCTCACTCTCTTACTTGACTCAAGGCTTCCAGTTGCATGTAAGTTTCAAAGAGAATGTTTTTGTCATATTCATTCCTACCCCAGCCTTGGAAAACAGAATTTTACCCAACAGAAGTAATGACAGAAAAGAAGAACAGAGGTGATAGCCCAACCAATTTAAACCCAAACTTCAGTTTAGTACTGGAAGCTATTTTGGTGCCAGGCTAGGTGTGAGGCTGGATCTGTGCATCTGTTGTTCTCTGGGGCTGGAATCACTTTCCTAGTTCAAGTGTCTCAACCCTGGTACCATTGACATTTGGAGCCAAATAACTCTTTTGGGGGGAGAACTTTCTAGTACATGTTACAATGTTTGTTCTTTAAATATTTTTTTAGTTGTCAATGGACCTTTATTTTATTTGTTTGTTTGCTTATTTATTTATATGTGGTGCTGAGGATGGCACCCAGAGTCTCACACATGCCAGGAAAGTGCTCTACCTCTGAGCCACAACCCCAGCCCTGTCAGGATGTTTAATGGCATCCCTTGCCTCTACCCACTAGACCTCAGCAGCATCTTATAAGTTGCAGCAATGAAGACTGTCTCCAGATATTGCCAAATGTCCTCTGGGGGCGACATCACTCATGGTTGAGAGTAACTGACCCAGTTGATTCATGCACATCCTTCAGATGTTAGCTAATATGTCACCACCTCCTGGAAGCCTTCCTTGGCCCCTCAGAGTAGCTCAGATTAGCATGAATATTAGAGTTCTCTAAAGAAATATACTCAATAAGATATAGATATATAGAGAGGTGGGAAATGGATTTATTAGAGGAATTAGCTCATGAAATTTTGGAATCCACGATGTTCCATAACAGGCTGTCCAAATATAGAGACCCTGGGTTGTAGGGATTATGGCTCCATTCAAGACTGAATGACTGAGAGCCAGGGCGTCTCATGGTATAAGTCTCAGTTTGAGGCCAAAGGCCTGAGAATCCAGGGGGCTGTTGAGGTAGTCCCAGGGCCAGAGAGGCTGGAGTTTGATGTCCAAGGGCAAAAGGAGAAGATTGTGTTCCAGCCCCTGGAAAGAGAATGGAAATCTACGTCCAGTGCAGATCTTTCCCACTCAGTATGCTGTCAATCTCCTCTGGAAACACCCTCACAGACACACCCCGAAGTAATGTCTTACCAGTTCTCCGGGTGTTCCTTAACTCAGTCAGGTCAACCTCTAAAATTGACCATCCCAGCATGTTTATTGTTTCCTATATTATGAGATTCATGGAAGTAGAAAGGGATCTCTTTCCTTACTGTTGTATGCCTTGCCAGTTAGCACAGGACCTGGAACATATTAGGCATACCATTTAAAAAAAGTATATGATCCTTGCCCTCAATAGAAAATTTTCTAAAAATTCAGAGAAAACACAGGTATGATTCAGTGGCCAGAGGTCTCCAAGAAGCAATGTAATTTGAGAAGAAATGAGAACTTTTAATAATTTCTCTGAATAATCAGGAGACAATAGACATCACTCATAAAACCAACATGGTAGGAAAGTCTCCGATGAGACACTCATGGATGCCAACACCTGGCAGGAGCCGATACTCACCGAAGACCACAAGAAGGACTGCGCCAGGCACACACAGTAATTACAGCGTTCCAGTAGTCCAAAGCAGAAGGATCACAAGTTCAAAACCAGCCTCCACAACATAGCAAGGCCCTAAGCAACTTAGTGAGACCCTGTCTCTAAATGAAAAATAATGAGTGGGGATGTGGCTTAGTGGTTAGGTCTCATGGGTTCAATTCTTGGTATCCAGAAAAATAAGAGAAGGACTTTAGGATCTGTATCACATTTAGAAGGCAGCCTCCACCTGTGTGGAAAGCAGCAGCAGTGAGTCACCACAGGGAGGGACCCCAGGACAAGCTAGGGGAGCATGTGGGGAACATGTTCCTACCTTCCGATACATTGAGCATCCATGGCTAAATTCAAAATAACTTTTCTTTCTTTCTTTCCTTTAATGCATGCTTATGAGATCATTCTCCTTCATTCAGATGTAAGCAAATAGGGCTGGCGTTGTGGCTCGTTGGCAGAACACTTGCCTAGCATGTGTGAGGCATTGGGTTCAATCCTCAGCACCACATAAAAATAAAGAAAATAAAGGTATTAAGAAAAAATATGTAAGCAAATAAGAACTATCCTATTTTCTCTTATCTATTGTCAACTCCTTTTCCAAATCATGGGTCTTAAATTCTTATCTTTTCTTGTTCTAAACTGTTTATTGTTTGTTATTTGAAAGGTGTTAGAGTCAGGGTCTGGACAGGAAAAAGTTGGACTTGATAAGAGATGGTTTACAGAGTGTTGGGAAACTACAAGTTTAGGGCCGCCTCTGGGGGCTAGTAACAGAGAGGGACTCTTGTAACCTCTAGGCCTGAGGGGTGAAGGGGGAAGAAGGTTAAAGGAGGAATGAGAGAGAGAGAGAGAGAGAGAGAGAGAGAATATTTTACAGTTCTGTAGAGACCCAAGGCCATCTGTAGTGAGCTGTGGCCTTCAGAGAAAGGTTGCAGTGACCAGGTGGGGAGGGAGCACAGAAAATAAATCAATACTCACCTTCTTCACACCTTCCGCTTCTTACATTCACTGTTGTTCTTCGCTGATAGCAATCAAGCCCTAAAGCAGCCAAATTGCCTGCTGATTCAGCCCACAAAGATGAGCCTCCTGGGACACAGGGCAGGGAGGAGAAGGGGATGGGAAGGGGCAGCAGAAAATATCCAGCATGGTGAATCATTGAGCATCATTTCCAGAGTGTGGACTATAAACTTCCTTCAGACTTAACACCAACAATCTGTAGAACAGCATTGATTTTGCAACAAAGTTTTTTTTAATAGAAGTTTTTTATTTTGATAGTAAACACAACACAGAGAAATCTTGCATGACTGTCTCAGAGACATGATCATTTTCATAGTTCTTATAGTGGCTCAGACTGAAACCTAAGGAAGTACAGGTTTTCAAGCTACCTGATACACTCCTGAGCTGCCTGCAGGAAAACAGATGGAATGAGTAGAATTAAACTCCACCTCTGCTTCTCTCCTGCAGGGGGGGGTGTTAGCTCTCAAGGCACCACTAAGAACTTTCACTTTTGCTGCAAAGGAAGTAGAAGAGGGAGAAGTGAGAAAAGCCATTATGGCTTGAAATTTGAGCAAGAGTTAGAGGAAGTATTTTGGAGGAGGAAAGGGAAAAGAAACCGATTCTTGGAATGAAAAGGATCTTGGGCAATGTTAAGATGTTTGCTTGTGTGTTTGTGCAATATTATACCTCTCCCCTTTGGAACTTTCTGAAATACCTAAAGAAAGATATAAAGTGCTTCCTAATTTTATATCCAAATATGAAGACCCCCAGTAATCCCGGCTTCTATGTCAGCTATAGAAGCAAAGAACAGATGGCCATCTGGGCAGGGACCATTTCCTGGGAGGAAAGCACAAAGTATGGAGTCCAAGAGGTGCCAGCCTCGATGTGATGCTTAGGTGAACTCCCTTCCCCTCACCCTCATTTTCCAGGAAGAGAGAACACTTTCATTAAAGGCAACTTGAGGGAGAGTCCATAGAAGAAGGGCAGGAAAGGGGAGCCAAGATGGCAGAGCAGAGACAAACAACTTTCCAGTGTTTTCTTGGCTCAGAATCAAAGCAGCTGGAGAACAGCTACTCATCAAAGTGGATAAGGGAAATCACTGAAGTTCAAAGTTGGATAGTCAGAGACTCAGAGACCCAGAAATTCTGTGGGAACAGAGGGCAAGAAAGAGGAAGAATAGTCCAATTCAACATAGTCATAGAAGAAATATTTAATAAATAGGTTGGCAAACACGTTTATAAGTAGAGCCTCTTCAAGATAAAACCCACTAAGGATGATTCTAGTGGCTCTCTGAGACCAAGCCCTAGCTTTTGCCTGTCCCATCTTTTGAGTCTTCGTCTGGGCTTGTGGCCAGTGCTCCCATCTGTCCTGTTCACTGCTTGGCACTCTCTCCTGTTCATCACCTCAGCCTCCACCTGTCTGTACATTTAATGAGCCCCTTCTGCAAACTCTAGTTCTTGCACTCATGTGAATCATAAGTTTTAATAACTGCTTTTCTCAACAACTTATTTCATCCAGTAGTGTTTGAAATTCTTGAATTGTCTTGACTCTATCAATATATGATTCCTATATTATAACCAGGACCAGCTGAGGCTTGATGCTATACTATCTTCAAGATTCCTTAGGGCATTTCAGCCTGGCCAAGACCAACTAGCTCAACTATGTTCCTGCAAACTGGTATTATATGGTCAATATTTATTTATTTATTTATTTATTTATTTATTTTTTATCCATTCCTATGAACCCCAGCACTTGACACAAGTTATCTGACATAATCCACAGGAAATCCCTACCTATAAACAAATACCCCTGTTCC
Organism: Sciurus vulgaris; assembly: GCF_902686455.1. NCBI lineage: Eukaryota > Metazoa > Chordata > Mammalia > Rodentia > Sciuridae > Sciurus > Sciurus vulgaris. The sequence goes on along the minus strand of NC_136463.1, from coordinate 103,792,129 downwards.
TATTTTACAGAGGACAAAACTAAGACCTAGAAAGGTTGAGTGACTGCCATAGGGTTAAGCAGCCAACTGGTGGTAAATCTCAATGGGACCCCAAAAGTCAGACTTCTGAGCCAGTGCACTCAACCACAAGGAAACATGTGCCTGGAATGTTCCACACCTGCCCAGATGGAATGATCCAACACCTTCACATAAGCTGATCTCCCTCCTTCTGTGCATGATAGCTCCTTCTCACCTTCAAGTTCAGTTTATCCGTTTCCTCCTCCAAGAGGCCCCTCTGTTCACCAGTCTAAGGACCATCTCCTCTTCTCAGTCTTCTCCTTTGTTGCATTTATCCCCATAAACATTCCTTAGTAGGTTTGCTTGTCTAATGTCTTGTCTTGCTCTGTTAAGAGCTGGGACTGGGTCTGCTCTGCTCAGCACATATCCCCAACACTCAGCTCAGCAACAGACTCATGGTAAGCACTCAGTCAGTATCTTCAGAATGAAGAAAGAAATGAATAGACTCCCTTCTGGTATCCTCATCTTAGAACCCTCCAAATTTCCATATACTATCTAAATAGTTGAGTCTATGGCAAATGCTGTTTACTATTTGCTTACTCGTAAGAAGCTACTTCCTTTGTGATAGATGTGTTATAGCTATTGATATTTACCATATTAGGAATTAAACCTGATAAATTTAAAAGTATTCATTAAATCAATTTAAGATTATCTCTTTCAATGTTTTGATTGTATGCATATGAAATACACATATACATACATGTGTATATATACATATGCATAGAGATGTATTATAAATGTAGCATGTATGTGTATACATACAGACATATTGCAGATACTTAGAGTATTGGTATGTAGGGAGAAGTTTTGTTTTTTTGGGTACCAGGGATTGAACTCAGGGGCACTCAACCACTGAGTCACATCCCCAGCTCTATTTTGTATTTTATTTAGAGACAGGTTCTCACTGAGTTGCTTAGCACCTTGCTTTTGCTGAGTGAGGCTGACTTTGAACTCACAATCCTCCTGCCTTAGCTTCCCAAGCCGCTAGGATTAGAGGCGTGCGCCACCATGCCTGGATTAGGAAGAAGTATTTTAGCAGCCTTTTCAGATAACAGTGGATATTCTTTGATACTACTGTGTTAGTCAACTTTTTATCACTGTGACTAAAATACCTGAGAAATACATTCTAAAAGAGGAAAGATTTACTTTGGCTCACAGTTTCAGAGATTTTAGTTCATGGTTGTCAGGTTCCATTGCTTTGGGCCTAAGATGAGGCACAACACCAAGGAGAAAGGGCATGGTGGAAGAAAGCTGCTCAGCTCATGGCAGCCAGAAGGGAGGTGGGAGGGACAGGGAAGGGCAGGGAACAAGACGTATCATTCCAGGGTATGCCCCTAGTCACCTACTTTCTTCAACTAGGTCCCACCATCTACAGTTTCTGCCAGCACCCAATAATGCCATCAGGTTATTGATTTGTCAATGGATGAATCCATTGATCAGGTCAGAGTCCTCATGATCCAATGACTTCTCGAGAGGCCCATCTCTGAACATTGCTGCAGTAAGAACCAAGCCTTCAATATGTGAGGCTTTGGGGGACATTCCAGATCTAAACCATAACATAGTTTCTTAAAAGTTAGTTCAATATGGAAGTATGAGACCATATCAGTGGAACTTTGTTTTCTGCTACACTCAAATCCATTCCCCTATGTTGTAGTTTGAATGGTCTTTGGCATGATTTTGTAATATCCTGTATTTGGTCACTTAGAAAATGTTGTTCATTCAATTAAGCACATCTTCCAAATGCTCATGTATTTAGTTGTACAACATCAAAAATGTCATTAATTAACATTACTACTGATGTTTTTAGAAAAGTCTTTTAAGTATTGGGAAGCTACTACGTTCACAGTGACAGATACAAATTTTCCAAAATTAGTAATTTTAGTACTTATTGTTTGAAAGCTTGAATTTTATCATTGGCAAAAAATATTGACAGTTATTTTTCTTGATTGTGATAGACCTACTTTGTTCATTTTCAAGCAAATGTCTACCAAAAAAAAGTGGTACAAAGTGGTAGTTTAGGTTTTTGCAATTCAAATAATCACACAAATCCTTTTCTTTGAGCTACCTTGTATTTTGGCATACAGAAGTGTTTTATGAATGTTTCCTACTTTGCATATTTTCCTATTTCATTTATTAATAAATGAAATTAGTAATGTTTTCTGGCAGATGGAGATTCTTAACTGAAACTGGCTTTTCCTTTTTCTTTCCTTTTTGCTGTGAATTCAGGCAGTAAAGAATCCAGACAGTTGGACCTGGAGGCACGTGTCCATAGTCCCAGCTACTTGGAAGGCTGAGGCAGGAAGATCTCTTGAACTCATATGTTTGAGACTAGCCTGGGCAACATTAGTGAGATCCTGTCTCATTAAAAATAATAATAATAATAATCCAAAGGCTACTGTTTATCACTGTTGTCTTGAGTTATTCTAAAAACATAGCATGACAACAAAAAATAGTTTTGACTTTTTAAATCCCCTGAAATTCGTTTTAAATTTAAATCCTCATGATTTGAATGTGAATTCCCAGGAGACTGAGGTCATTCTTCGAGAACTGCTGCTATTAAATCTTCCAAGGGTCTTCTGCAGAGTCACAGAACTCCCTCTGGAGTCAAGTGACCAGACAATGCACCTGTTAAGCAGTGGAAACCCAAGACTAGACAATGGTTGGAGAATGGTGACAGGAAACAGAAAAAGGGAGAATAGGGACGTGATTATCGACAAGATGAGTAAATTCTGTGACGGTGTTTTTGGAGAGAAACACATTACAATGGTGCTGATTCTAAACTGTGTCTTTCTTTGCCTGCAATATGTTTCTGGAATAATCTCAATGACCACTGTCTTCTGGCTTCCACTAATTCCTTCTTCTCGGCCTATACAGAAATGTGAGGTTATTTTTGAGGTGGAAAGGCAACAGGAATTCAGGGAAGATACCTGTGACTTCGTAACCAGAATTTGCCTTTTGGCACAATTTGGTTGCTTCCCACCAGTCTGATTTGAGCTCTTACTTTCTACTGATTTCTCTCTATCTTTTCTGTCTCTCCAGGATGCTTATAGTAGTATTTCACGGCAATTAATAATTGCCTGATGATATGGGGAAAAGGACAACAAGTAATTATATTTCTGGGGAATGGGCTTTATTCTGAAAATGAAGAGCATACTCATTCCTTTAAAGATCATTAAAGCCACACAGTTGCTCTTTGAGTGGAGCAAAGGGGTTATATCAAGTAGCAACGATCAGGTGAGCACTTTGTTTAAGTCACCTTGTGTAATGTTGACAAAATGTGTTTGCTTGGCTGGCCGTAGAGAAGAGGATGATGAAGAAAGGACATCAAGGTGGAATGTGAAAGTGGCAGAGAAAGAACAGGCCATATTCATTGCAGATTGACTATTATCAAGGCAAACACAATTTTCTGCCGACTTTGAAATTCTCTCTGGCTCTAAAAGGTGTAAGTAGAGTTCCCCTGGGCAGGACTCACTCTACTGTGGGGCGGGAACTGGACTTACACCCAAACCTCACTATAGCACCAGGTCGGTGATCCTAAAACACTGACCAGCAAGTCTTTCTTGAGACCATGGAGGTTGAACACTGGGTTGGACACAGGAAATCCCAGAAATGGGTCAGCAGCTGCCTTATGTCCCTGCCCTGATGGTGGACAAACCAAACCATATTGGTCACCTGGACTGGTGAGTTAGAATCAAGAAACCTGCAGTGTCAAATTCCAGGAGGGAAACTGATAAAATGTGAACAAAATCAGAAGAGGAAAGGGAGTCAGAATGTTGTTCCTTTCATGAGCCAAGGTTGCTTATCATGGAGAAACATTGGTGCCTTACATTTTAAAAAGCACTTGACCATTATGGAACATGTTCACGTTTACACTACCACTGTTGCACCTTTCTATCTCCTGCTGAGGTAAGCAAAAGCAGGGTTGAGCCCCTCAGCTTGCAGAAATGCTGGGGAATATTTCTAAAATAAGGAAGTATACAAGTTGTAAAATCTGCTCGTACATTTGAGCCACAAGGCTCCTCCTTGGTATAAAGCTAAAGGTAGGAATGAATGCCAATATGAGTGCTTTTAGAACATTTTCCTTTTGATATCATAAAAAAAAAATAAGAAGGACCTAACCTTTCTTTCAATATGGAACATTCACAATGAGAACAGAAGATATTCTGTTTGGGATGTTTCTGATGAGATCTTTACATTTTTCTTTTTTCTTTTCTTCAAAACAAGAATAAAGGCTTTTGGTGACTTTCAGTTTGCCTTAGTCTTGACTACTTCAAGGGCATTAAGAGTCGACAGTGCACACAATTCTAGTAATAAGTATTTGGTACCTGGGTAAAATTCTCAGCATTTGAGGCTCTCTCACCTGGAGAAAGCCACGGGCTTCCTATTTGTACCCAGAGTCACAAAGACTAGTTGTAACCTACAACAAGCAGAAAGATCAAACTACTTTGAGCCCAGGCTTCTCATTTGTAAAATGTGATGATAACGTCTATTTCATAAGGTGTTTTAAGTGCTAGATTAAAGGAAATATCAGACAGATAAAAGAGTACAGCACAATCGCCCAGCTTGTGGGTAGCGCAGACTCATTCAGGGTCGTGCTGGGGTTGATTACTGTGAGCTCACAAAAGTGGATTGTTACATTTTCAGGGACTTTGTGGAGTAGTTGCTAAACCACCGATAGCCTGGAACCTACGATCGTGGCAAAATACATACCACAGACATCATCAGCCATAAATCAGGGCTCCTCCCCAGTGAGTAGCTAAAGATTTATAAGTACACCACTAGCACTCATAATTTATAGATGTTTTTCCCTTGGCATTCAATTTTATATTTGATATTCCAAAAATATGATGAATTTAATGTTTGGGGAGGATAAGAATGTTTTGAAAATGTAAGGGATTTTCTTTCACAGGGGAAGAGCCTATGTTGGGAGAAAGCATCAATGAACAAGTTGTGGGATCGGATCCCAAACATTAGCGAGCTTAGTGGTTGTGGAAGTGGCTTTGGGCTGCTACCCAACAACCATGCCCCATGTCCTTGCCCTTCGTTTCCATGATAGAACGAGAATCCCGATTTCAGGGAAGGTAAGACCTAAGTCTAATTTTTGGCCCCCTGGATGGATCATGGGACTATGACTTTCCTCCATCAGTGGCTGGTTTAGCAGTGGGTGTGTGGCTGAGTTCTGGCTTCCATTCTCATCTAGAAACATAGATCTCTATTAGAAGAAAGCCCTTGTGTGTTCTTGTGTCCATTCACTGTGGTGTGAGGTTGTGACCATTAGGTAACCCGCAGACAGGAAAAAGTTAGCTACCTGTGGATATCTGAGCAGAAAAGTAGAGAGTGCCTATTCCATGACAACATCATTGAGTCATTGATTGAATTCTGGACCTGCCTCTCTCCAATAAAAATAGCTTAAACCACAATCTACTTCTCTGTTATTTGCAGCTCAAAACATTCCTATTTAATATAAGGCAGGCAAAATATTGCAAGTGTAACTGTCTTTTCAAAATTCCCCAGAATATAGTTGGTAATTGATACCTACTTATAAGGCCCATCTTGTTTCTCATCTTAAAAGTACAATGCTGAGCATGAGAGGGGACTGTCTTCAGAAGACAGGGAAGGAATGGGGACCTCCTGGATCTTTGTGTATTTGTTCAACTGTTACAACTGAGTCAAGCAAGGATGGACATTATTTTGAAATCCTTAAAGAGATTCATGCATTGACATCTTGGGATTTTATTCTTGGGACACTTCTCTGGGTATAATATCATTAGGATCTTTGCAGGATTATTCTTACACAATTATTTTGTCCTGAGTTATTCTGAATTCTTACCAGAAAGGACATCTGCAAAATTCACTCACGGCTGGCCAAAAAATGAAAGAGGGTTTAAAAGAGTGGTGGAGAGGGTGGCAGGTGTTCTAGAAGTGGTGCCTAATTCCCCTTTCACTGAGAGAAACAACATTTGAAAAGAACATGTCACAATATGTGTGAAAAAATAAGAACCCAAAGTAAATGAGACCTTCTTAGCAGAGGAAAAAGTAAACTAACACATGGAATTCTGGCCAGGTGCTGGAAACAGCTTGTGACCCCCACAAAGGGCTAAGGATCCTTGTAGCCTAGGAATGGAATGCCCACTTGACAGAGCAACAGGAGGAGGCTTTGAAGAAGCAGGCCATGGAGGTCTTCTTCTCTGACAGGTCGGAGACTTTCTGCTGTTCTGGATGGCTTCTCTGGATACCCCCACTGCAAGCCTTTTCCAGATTGGCTGCAGGAGCAGAGCACAGGAGGCAGGAAATGGGATTCAGGAGGGTGTGAAAATAGTCCTATGTTCTTCATCTCCCTATGGCCACAGCTCCTGGCTCATCTCTGTGTAGCCTGTAATCCTTTCTGATGGTAACTTCTTCCCATACTCCAAAGGCTATAAGCTTCAGAGAGCTCAGCTGCCAGGCTAATGCCTGAGAGGGACAATGACGATAGTGAGAAGCCACATTCAAGGCCCTCAGCACTGGGAAATAGCAGAGAATGCTAGGAAGTCTGTGAATGGCTTCCGAGGCTGTTTAGAGCTTATAAAGTCCTCCTTTCTCCTTTTGCTGAAAACTCCCATGGAAGTGAAAGGAAGCTCTGTCTAGTTTATTTCAAAAGGGGGTTTGTAAAAAAAAAAAATAGTGAACATTATCCAACTAGCTCCTTTCTGGCTAATTTTCAGAGCTAAACATCTCAACTGCTCCAAAACATTTCTTTTTCATATTACTCAAAGGGACTGGAAATGGGGTCTGACATCAGATGCATTTTCCATTTATACATTCTCTCTCCTTAGGGAGGTAACTGATGCTTAAGCTGTTCCAGAAACTATTGCTAAGAAACAAACTACTCACCAATAAGTGTTCATCAGAAGAAAATCAACTTCAGAACAGAGGGGGGTTGCTCACAGTATTCTTAATACTTGGGATCCACGAACTTCAATTCTGTTAAAGGTGTTGCAGACCCACAAATGAAGCCCACTCCCCTGTTTACTTTCTAGGTAGAAAAGTTAGAAGGAGATGGGGGGGGCACTCTAGAGTCACAACCTTCATGGGGGGCATGTGAGGGGAATTCTAGAAGTGATACATAAAGGAATAAGTAAAACCCCTCACTTCTCTCACATCCAGGAAGCATGCACAAAAAAAAACCAGGGTACGCAAGAGTGTTTAAGCTATAATCGTGCTACCATTACATCATTCAAAATAAGACTATAAATAATTTTGGTGATAGAGACACATTCAATTTATCTTAAAAAATAAATGTTGGGAGCAGTGCTTCTCCTGCTTCTTTTGGTGCTTTAAAAATCGTGGGGACACTGGAAAAGCTACTTATTCTAGCCATAGGAAGAATAGGAGTTGGCGTGGCATCAGGTGCCAGGATGAAGAGTAATCATTCCCTCAACACATGGTCTGCTTTTCCCGTGACATTGAGCTACTCTTTGTGCCCTGTGAATTTCATCTCATTGTTTCTGCTTTCCTCTATTTTTGCTTCTTTGTCTTACAGTTTCCTTTTCTCTTTAAGCTCTCTGGTCATGTGTGAGGACAACTGCACCTTCAATCTCTCTCAGTGCATTTTGACCGCAGAGACTGCTTCTCCCTGCCTGGTTCGTTGTTTCCTCATTGTAGTTTCTGTGAGTGGATCTGATGGCCCAGTTCATCTTTTCCTATAGCAGCTCCACTATTCTATGGTTTCACTTTCTGTGGTTTCAGCTACTCCTGTCAGTCTGAAAATGTTAAATAGAAAGTTACAGAAATAAAAAATGCATAGATTTTAAATTACTGACTGTTCTGGGTATCATGATGAAATCTCCTGCCATCCCATTCTATCCTACCCAGGACATGAACTAGCCCATTGTACCCAGGCTGTACACACTACCTGCCCATTAGCATTTAGTGGTCATTTTGGTTATCAGATCAACTGTTGCAAGATGGCAGTGCTTGTGCTACTGTACTGCTGGCTATGCTGAGGACTGATTGCCTTGAGTGCAGCCAGTTGTAACTTAGGCATAGGGTCATGTAGCTCAAAACACAACAGTCTCGAACAGTCTCTTGCTCAGAAACAATGGATGGGGTAGTTCCCATTAACAGTGGTAGTCACCACTAATGTAAATGTCTAATGTAAGTGTGCATTAAACTCTTTATTAAACTAATCTCAAGGATTTTCTCATCCCATTCGTTTAATAAGGCTTAAGTTTATGTATGTGTATACATGTGTGTTTTATCCTTGACTATTTTAGAGAAAAATAATACCATAGAACATGCATCCCAATTGGAATGCTACCTCCTCTTTGAGTCTTTTTTGACTACCCACATTAAAGAAACCAGAGTCACTTGGCCCCTCCCCAACTTCCCATCATTTTATTCCTTCTATATTACCTAAGGTTACTTTATTTGCTTTATAAATTTATTGCCTCTCTTCCCATCCCACCAGATTATAAGCAGCTAAAAGGAAAGGACTTGGCTAATCTTATTCACTATCTTATTCCCCAATACCTTAGATAGTAACTGTCATACATAAGTATTGTTGAATGAATTAATAAATAAGTGGTGTTGGTGCTGACTGCAAAAGAGAAAAAACTACTATAGAGATATCTCTAGCTTTGGGATATACATATATATCACCTGGTACTAGTTAAAATGCAGATTTGTTGCAAATATTCAATTGTGCATGGTTTCTGGGGTAAAGCAAAGGATCATTATAAACAAGCACTCTGAGTTATTCTGATGTGTGTGGTCCAGTGACAACATTTTGATAAACACTGCTATAGGTTAATTTCCAAGATCTTCAATTAGAAAGTCTCTGCCCAATCAATATAAGAACAAATATGAGATCACAGGGAGACATCATTTGGGAGATTAGAGCTAGCTCCTTTTGTCACCAAGGCTATTATGACTTGTGTCCCAACAACTAGTCTGTTGTCCCCAATTAGATTAGAAAGTAGTGATCGAATAAAAGGTATAAAATCGTCTTCAAGTCCCAGCAAGATACATTTCTTAGAACTTCTGAACTAGCAATATTTGCCAACAGACCTAATTTAAGCCTTTATGGTAGGATATATTTTCCTCCACCATTATTAAAATACTCATAATTTTAAGCTATTTGTAAAATAATATAATTTACTAAATAGTGAGAGGCAAAAAAATTAAGTCACCGTAGTAGATAATCCTCACCCATGGCCCAGGATGAGGGTATTCCAACTACTCCCACTCAGTGGGTGGAGAACTTGAGACACAAAGAAGTCAGCTGACCTGCCTAAGGTGGTGCATATAGTAAGCGATGGAAGTGGCCATGAACCCATTTATTAGGTTCTAGAGGTTGCACATTTATCTTTCTGCAAAAGAGAGATCTAAGTGTTGGTGACATCCTTTGAGCCCCCAAATCAAGCAGTATTATAATCAGTCATAACCTGGACTGTCCAGATACACAGGCCAGTGATTTTCTTTTGTTTATGCTTGAGTGTTGTGTTTTCCATTTTGGGCAGTTACAAGGCTGCTAATACCTTCTTCAAATCCTTTCTAATTTTGTTCCTTTTTAATGCCCAGATTCTCTTTTTGCTTTGAATTATTATTTCTGTGCATTTTGACTACTTTCATTAAGATATTCAGAATATTTAGTATACAGTTGGCACTATGTAAATATATTAAGTAATAAATTTATTCCTTTTATCTTGGCATCTCCCCTCTATTCCAAGCCCACTCCTTTTCTTCCATATTGTCATTGAACAAATGACTTCTGCTCTGATTTTTTCCTCTGGGTACAGTTTCTTTCTTATCTGAGGAAGTTCTAAAGAAATAGAATCTACTAGAAGAGGAAAGTTCCACAGGGTTCCTTAAGTCACCAAAAAACCCCAGCCCAGGATTCAGTACCTCCCTCACCCCCGAATTCTCACCACGTTCTTCCCTGGTTGGTAGATACCAAGGCAAATCATCCTTTTCATGGTTAGAGAGGATCAGTTGCTTAAATGAGTTCATGTCAGTGTTGTATTTATGGTTTTACAATAAAATGTCCTTTAGGGGGAAAAAAAGAAATAGAATTTACTTTTATGGGATGGAGTCTTGAATTGAATCTCATAACACTTTACAAATTATACTTGAATTATTAGCCACAGAGAAAATCAAGAGTTGGTGCTTTTATAAGTTAACTATATTTTTAAAACCCCTGGGTGAGCAGTTATGATCCTTTCAGGGTCTCACCAAATGTGCCAGTTAATTTCCAACTCTCCCCTTCTTTTCTGTGCCAGTCGCTGCCCTGCTCTGCAACTGTGTATGGAGCACTTTTATGCAACTGCATCATGAGTCTCCTCGGTCCTTGCTGATGGGCAGCAGCAATTGCAGACCAGAGAGGCAGGAGCACGCAGTTAGCTCTTCAGTCAGTCCAAACAGGTTCCAGCACATCACTGCCTCTGGGGTCATCCCATTCTTGCTCCCTTAAGTTTCCCCATTTTTCTCAAATTAGGCTTTTAGCCTAATTCCTACAGTTCTTCAGTCCACAGTCCTGCTGTGCCCATTTGCCTGGAAACACTACGGCTCCTTCCAGCCTTTAAGACTCCTAGGTTTCCCTCTAGTACAGATACTCATGAGATGACAAGCTCAAAGAGCCCATTGCTCTTTGTGCAGCACCTAGTAAATAGTAAGGACTCGTATCCATTGAATGAATAAATAACTGTACTTTGTGTCTCATGAAATCTCTCCATGTGGGCAGCTGTCTACCTTACCTGGTATGAAGACAGGCAGAACATAATTCCTAAAGATGTAAACCATGCAGCTTGGAAGGGACTTTCCAAGGGTTGGGCTCATTCATTGCTTGGTTTCATCTCATTAAGAGGCTTGTGCCCAAGTGACTGATCATTCACTTCTTGATCCCCCTGACTGTGCTTGCCTTTCTTGTTCAGGAAGCTCCAAGGAGGTGTTCATTAGTAAATGAACACATGGAGGAAGGTGTCCGTGCATGCTGTGTACTGCTTACTTTTGTGTGTGAGACTTGCTCACCAGAGGGACAATAAGGGCATCTGGATTGTGCGTGTGGCATGGCAGGGGATGCTGGGATGGTGGTGGGAGAAAGATGGGGGTAGGGAACACTCAGGAGGAAAATTTGAGAGATACTAATTAATTTCCAACATATTTTCTAGACTCAGAGGGAGTATCATTTTATACTCAAAAGCGCTTTGAGGGAGGCATGGTGGCACTTGCCTATAATCCCAGAAGCTCAGGAAGCTGGGACAGGAGGATCATAAGTTCTAGGCCAGCCCCAGCAACTTAGCAAGGCCCTAATCAACTAAGCCAGACCCTGTTTCAAATAAAAAGAGCTGGGGATGTGGCTCGGTGGTTAAGCACCCCTGGGCTCAATCCCTAATATATAAAAAAAAAAAAATTAAAAGTGCTTTGAAAGTTGATATAACATTGTATCCTTTTCATAGTAAATTATAGATGACTATTATGGTTTGGATGCGAGATGTCCTCCAAAAGCTTACGTGTAAGACAAAGCAAGAAGGTTCAGAGAAGAAGATTGGGTTGTGAAAGTCTTAACCATCAGTGAATTAATCCCCTGATAGGGATTAATGAGTTTGTGGCTGGAGGAGATGGGCATTGGGGCGTGGCTTTGGGGTATACATTTGTATTTATCTGCAAGAGGAGAACTCTCTCTCTGCTTTCTGGTCATAATGTGAGCTGCTTCCCTCCGCCACACTGTTCCGCCATGATGTTCTGCCTCCTTGAGCCCTGAGAAATGGAGCTGGCCTTCTATGGACTAAGACTTCTGAAACCATGAGTCCTAAGACAAACTTTTCCTCCTCTACAATTGTGCTGGTTGGGTCTTTTAGTCACAGCAGTGAAAAAGCAGACTAAAATAATGACTATAGACCACTTTGACTCTCAGCAATGAAAATGTCTCAAAGAAGGGGGTTAGTTTCCACTTGTGTAAGAGGTTTAGAAAAAAAAAGGTTTTAAGCCTCTGTGTATCCCATGGAAAAGACCCAAGTGTACATGCCCCTGTCCTGTGTTGTGCCAGAGGGCTGGAGTGCACACATGGTGTACATTCATGTGCACGCTGGTTGTGTTGTTGCAACACAGTAAGTGGATGGCTGACAGCTACTGCCTGGTGAGGGCACCTTTATAATCATGTGGTCTCTCCTGAAAGGAAAGGGAGGTATCATTTCTTTTTAAAATTTTATCTGTTCTTCTTAGTTATACAGAGCTGTCATTTCTTAAACCTTGTTCTGCTCCATGACATCATTGTTATTGAAAGGATTTTCTCTTCCTTCTTTGCTTCACTGACTTCTCATGCTCCTTCCAACAGTTTCTGAAGCATTTGCAGATAAGGCAAACATTTCCAGAGCTCCATAATACCAGCCACACAGGTTGAGGTAAGAAAACAGAGCTCTCAATATTTTTCCTTAAGAACTTTGTGGCCAAAAAAAAAGAAAAAGAACACTACAGTAAAAAAAAAAAAAAAAAAAAATGGTGTTCTTTACTTGGGTCCCTAATCTCCAAGAATTTCCAGGAGCAGATTTCAGGGAAGCAACTTAACATCAAATGCAAAATTTCGATTGTCTTTGGAAAGGGTTCATAACTTTCTTGGCATCTCAAAAATTTTCCCAAAGCCTGAGAGAGGCCCATTACCTAATTGAGTCAGGCTGTATCAAGATGTCAAGAGGTTAGAGTGAAACAGACATTATTACCTCATTCGAGTGCATGACCGATGTGTCCTACAATATGTACAATCAGAAAAATGAGAAATTACACTCCACTTATGTATGATTTATCAAAATGCATAAGTGCATTCTACTATCATGTATAACTAATTAGAACAACAACAACAAAAAGATGTCAAGAGGTGCAGTGGTCTTGCAACAACCCTTTGTAGTGGGAAGAACTCAGAGTCAATGCCCTGAAGGAGAAGCCAGGACTGAGCCTGGGCCTCAGACAGGTGGAATTTAAATCTTGGCTCTACCATTGAGTCAATGGGAAACTTTGGACAGGTTGTGCGGCCTTTCAGGTTCAGTAGCCTTACTTATTTTTAGAGTTCAATGGACGAGTATACAGGGTATTTGAGAAGTCGGGTAATAGAGGACACATTGATTTTCAAACCATAAGTCAGTTTTATTTTCCAACACTCTGTTCAATCTATTTTTCTTCTATCTCCAGGCACCTTTTTGAGTGAACTTCTCAATTTTAAGCAAATGAGTCCAATTGTTCATCTGAAAAAGTAGTTGGTACTTATTTTCTGTTTCTAGACTTTCTTGGATCCTCTGTAACATACTGAAATTTGGAAGAATTTTATTTGAAAAGTTGTCTGGAGCTGAAAAAAAAAAAGAGGGAATAATGATCATATTGTTTGAAAACAGTAGCCTACTGTTGAAACAGGTTTATCCTATTCTCAGAGTTTTCAGACATCCTCTATCTACAGGTTGTTGAGACACTATTTTATGTTTATTTGTTTGTTTGTTTATTTTCTTGTGGAAGAAGCAGAGGTATAGGAATCCCAAAGAGATCAGTTAGCAGCACAGCCAGGGGCTCCTAATTCTTGGTTTATGTTCCATCAGTGGTTCTTCACCAGCATTCAAGGGTGCAGCTGCCCACGCACCCCTGTCCTTCCATCCCTCCACCCATCTGTCTCTCTTAGCTCCTATTGCTGAAGCATCTGGCAGTCCTCTTCTGTGCTCTTGTCCTAGACAGATGACTATCCTGGCTCTGGCTTGGAGGGTATAACTGTTGGTCATGGAGGAATTCAAGTCATATCTACTCATATGAAAATAGTTTTATAAAAGTGACTGTTAGAGAAGAAGCATTCTGGAGGAGTCTAGGACCTCTCCAACAGGCTAGGTGCCCCTCCTATATGTTCCCAAGGTGCTTAGCACTAAGTACTCATGTTGCAGTTGCTTGGCTTGTGGGCTGTCCTCCTCCCTGGCTCCCAGCTAGTGTTCATATCATATCATGGTGCCTGGTACACAGTGTGTGCCCAACAAATATTTTTCTTTTCTCCTTTCTTTCTTTTTCTTTCTCTTTCTTTCTTTCTTTCTTTCTTTCTTTCTTTCTTTCTTTCTTTTTTTCTTTCTTTCTTTCTTTCTTTCTTTTTCTTTTTTTCTTCTTTTTTTTTTTTCTTTTTTTTTTCTTTCTTTCTTTCTTTCTTTTTCTTTCCTTTCTTTCTCTTTGTACCAGGGATTAAACTCAGGAGTGCTTAACCACTGAGCCACATCTCCAACACTTTTTAATTTTTATTTTGAGACAGGGTCTGGCTAAGTTGCTTAGTGACTCACTAAGTTGCTGAGGCTGGCTTTGAACTTTAGATCCTCCTGCCTCAGCCTCCCTCGTCACTGGAATGACAGGTGTATGCACCACACCTGACTGGAATCTGTTTTTAGGAAATACTCCCTATGAGTGTGTTGATCTGTTAGGTCTGGGAACTTCTAAGGGACCTGTCACGAGAGCTGAGCGACTCATTTCTATAAAACAGTGGTTGAGCCTATGGAAGAATCACCCACACTGCTCGTTAAAAGTGCAGATTTCACACCCAATAGAAAGTGGTTAAGATGACAAGGACAAGTGACAGCAAATATCAGTTAGGATGTGGAGCAGCCAGAACTTTCATTATATTGCTGATGAGAGTGTAAAACTGTACGACATTTTGAAAAACTATTTGGCATTTTCACGTTGAATTAAATATAAACCTAGGGGTTTGGGGTGTGACTCAGTGGTAGAGTGCTTGCCCAGAATGTGTGAGGTACAGGGTTTGATTCTCAGCACCACCACATATAAGTAAATGAATAAAATAAAGGTCCACAACATCTAAAAAACTTTTTTTAAAATAAATAAATATAAACCTATTCTGGGATGGAGCAATTCCATTCCCTGGTATTTACCCAAGTGATGTGAAAGCATATGTTCACACAGAGACTTGTGTGCTAGCATTCCTGACAGCTGAAAGCTTGAGAGGACTTCTGAGAGATACACCCTAAGGTACCCCTGGTAATCCACAGCCTTGTATACAACTCTCAAGTGCGGGTGAAACTTGCGACTTGCTTCTAACCATGTAGAAGGGTGATGGTGATGGGCTGTCACTCCCGGGTTGTGCTACATTAAGGAAAGTTCCATGTCAGCAGACTGAAGACCTTCCTGCTGGCCTTGGAGAACCAAATAGCTATGCTGCCAACTGCCTGTGGAGAGGGCCATGTGGTGGGAACTGCAAGGGCAGACCCCAACAGACAGCCAGTCAGAACCAGGACCCACAGTCCTACAAATGCAAGGATCTGAATTTTGCTAAGTACTGTGTGAGCCTGAAAGAGGACCCTGCGCTCCAGACAGCAATGCAGCCTCACTGACATCATGCTTGCCACTTTGTGAAACCTAAGGTAGAGGACCTAACTCAGCTATGTCCAGACATCTGACCCTTGGATATTATGATACAATAAATGTGTTTTGTTTTAAGCTGCTATGTTTGTGGGTAATTTTTTACACAACATAGAAAATAAATACAACTCAAATGCCCATCCGCAGGTGAATGTATAAACAAATTATAGCATATTCCTACAGTGTTATATTATTTAGCCATAAAAGGAACTGTCTGTCACAACATGGAAGAATGTAGGGGCTGGGGTTGTAGCTTAGTGGTAGACCATTTGCCTAGCAAGTGTGAGGCACTGGGTTCAATCCTCAGCACCATATAAAAACAAATTAATTAATTAATTAAATAAAGGTATCGTGTCCATCTACAACTAAAAAAACGAATATATACATATGTTTCTGGGAGGTGGGTGATTGGAAAGGGATCTAAGGAAAGTTTCTGGGATAGTAGAAGTTGGTTGAGGTGATGGTTACATAGGGTGTGTGTACTTTGTCAAATCCCATTGAACAATTCACTTAAAATGTGTATATTTAATTGTACATAACTTATACTTTGTTTTAAAATGCAAATATCATTCTCTCCCAGATTCTGTTTCACTGGATATAGGATATAGAGCAATGGTGTATAGAATCTTCATTTTTCCTCCCAGTACTGGTGATTGAACCCAGGACCTCATGTATGCTAGGCAAGCACTCTATACTTAGCTACATACGCAGCCCTGAATTTTTCATTCTTAAGCAGCATCTCCAGACAATTCTAAAGCAGAAGTCACCACAGAGCAGCAAATCATTTAAGGAGGAAGGACAGAGAAACATATGGTTTCTTCTTATTCAATTTAGATTTCTCCCAAGAGATCTGTATTTTAATTAGAACAACAGTGTCTTAATTTGTTATTGGGCCAGTCAACAGGCAATTTCATACAGTTCAATTAATTGAGTACTTTCTGAGTATTCAATATCTATTTTACTCAAAGAAATCATAAAATGTAGTCATTCTTCCAAAAGTGCTAACCATTTAATTGAGGAAAATGCCCATATGTGTATGAAACTGGAAACTGCTCACTTACAATACAAAGCAAACAGGGCAAGTGCTCACTCTCTAGTTATTCAATCTAGTTTTTCTTAGTCATTTCCAAAGTATTAACAATAGTCTTGATTCCTTATGCCTGTGAATAGTTCAAAGTAACCTTTTTGTGGAATATGTTGTATTTTTAATAATAAGTCATGTTAGTTTTCCTTCAATCTTAAAGGCTTTTCCCCCTCCTCATTATATCCATTTTTGTTCTAGTTAGCCAAGAATCCTGCTACTGGCTGATTTCAAGTGCTCTCGGTTGAGGATCATAGCAATAATAGTCTCCCCTGCCTTGCTTAATATCTTGGCAAAGCTAGGACAAAGCCACTGCCCCATGTTCTAAGAACAAATGAAGAAACCTTATTTTGATCAAAAGCCCAGATGAACAGATGAAATACAAATTTCTAATTTCCAGATGATGCTATTTTCTGTTGAGCTTATTTCACTCTGGAGAATTTCTGTTAACCACCCGAGCATTGACTTTTAAACCTAGTTATCTTAAACTATATTATTCACACAGATCCATACTTTTGAAACTTTTCCCAACAATTTTCAACTTCTTTTTCCTTGATTTCGGGTTGTTCCAAATGATGCTTTTCTGTGGTAGACAATAGAATGGTTGATGGTCCAGAAAATGTTTCTCTTTGATGATAAAGATGAAAATTTCTTCTTTATAATGGAAGAGTCAGACATGTCAGATCAGAAAGATTTCTTGAAAACTTACTTTGTTGTCAGAGTAAATTCCCATTGAGTTAGAATGCAAATACAGGGATCTCAATGAAACATGGTATATTTGGAGAAAAGTAACCAGGATGAAGAATGCACAGGGACTGTTTGTTCCAAAGAAAGGAAGGCTCAGATGAGCTTCAATATATATAGCAAGGCTTTCTATGTGGCTTCAGGAAATAAAATCAGATCTGATGGTGTGAGGCATAGAGCAACAGATCCTAGAGCAATAAATAAGGAAACATTTCCTTGCCACAAGTGCTAAATAAAGATAGAAACAGTTTCTTGGGAGGGCGTATCAGTGTTCTATGGCTGCTATAACAAATTACCACAAATTTAGCATCTTAATACAACAGCCATTTGTGACCTCACAGTTCTGCAGGTCAAAATTCCAGGTATGTGGGTTCCACTGGATCTTCTGCTCAGATTCTCACAAGACTGAAAACAAATTGTTGTCAAGGCTGTGTTCTCCTCTGGAGGCTCTGGATGCATGCCTCTGAGCTCATTCAGGTTCAGTCTTTTGTGGTTGTAGTACTGAGGTCCTTGTGGCTCTACTGGCTGCCCCTCTTTTCTCCTGGAGGCTGCTGCATTTCTTCTCAGACTTTTCATGTGCACCTCCCCTGTTAGCAATGAAATATTCCTGACTTCCCCTTCTGTCTTATTCCTCTGGCTGACTCTTCTGCCTTAAGGCAACAGCCTTAAAGGGTTCATATGATCACATTAGGTCCACCTGGATAATCCAGGATAATCTCCCTATTTTCAATTCAGTTGGCTTGTCACCTTAATTACATCTGCAAAGTTCTCTCACAGCAGTACTTAGATTCTCATTTGACTTAGAAGAAGATGGGAATCTTGGAGGAGAACTTTAGAATTTAGAATGCGAGTTCCCTATGCTCAGAAATAAAAATGCTGCTGAGGAGAGGTGATCTATAGCAGCAAAAGAAAGTTCAGTTCTGTAGCCTCTTGACCTGAAGCAGGATTATGTCGGGAAGGACAGTGCAGCTTTCAGTTGTTGCAGAGACCTCTTGGGTACTACTAGAATTTTGGTGGAATGAAGCAGGGGTATTAAACATCCTGTAGTGCTTGGGACAATTCTATATGATGAAGATCTGTCTTTTCCAAATTGCTAATAGAGCTCCCATTGAGAAGCACTGGGCTAAGATGGACCAACACACACATCTGTTTACATGCCCCAGACCATTGCCTTGAGGGTTGACCTGTGCGGCCTCACGGAGGCCCAGGTGCCTGTGTGCCTTGTTGGTGTCATACCACTTTTGATAAATTGTGAGGAGATATACAGCTTGGCAGCCAGGATCACCAACCCAGGCAGACCCCCTTTGCTTGATCTGGCTCCTTCCAGAGAGGCTGAAAGGCTATTGGGTGATGTAGGCCCACGACACGTGGGCCCTGGGGTGGTAGACCATGGTCATGGCTCTGGATATGAGAGCTGGCAGCTGTAGCATCCAGGCCTTGCTCCTCATCTTTTGTCATGTTGGCCTCTGTCATGCTGGAGGTTTTCAAAAGAGGGGAGGGGCCTGTGTCTTGTTCCAAAGGAACTTTGGAGGACGTGCTTTGTCGGGGGTACTATGTAACGTCCTGGAAGGAAGAGTCTGCACGATGGTGGCAATTGCAGTGACAGAAGGAAAACATGGCATTCTAGGAAGAATATGCTACACACTCCACTGTGAAGAGTATGAAGAGCAAACAGGACGACTGGTGCAAAAAAAAGAGTGAAGGTGAGATTCGCCACAGAAAAAGGAAGCAGGGGAGAGACCAAGAAAGAAACCCCGTACTGTTTGTGCAAGAACTCGACACTAAACAAAAGGCTACACAAGAAGAAGGTTGCATGGTCCTCTGGCCATTGACTGCTGGCCAGCTATGAGTGGGACTGGATTCTTATAGAAGTTAGACCAGTCTATTCACTTCCCAGCCAATGCAGGAGTGATGGCAGTGTAACCTTAGAAACTACAGGAGGCCTTCTGGAGTGTAACATAAGGGCACTGATTTGACATGTGCACCATGGAACTGTTCTTTTCCTTTCAGCCGCACCACGTATTTCTTCTCTGGTACCTCCTCATGTTCTTGACATCCAATTGTTGGAGAGTCTCTTTTTTTCATCTTGTGTACACTCACTGCCCTGATGAGTTAATACCATTTTAATTTTTAAATATCACCTATACACAGAAAACTCCAAAATTCAATTATCTAGTCCAGGTGTTTTCTCCGAATGCAAGGATTTGGTATCCAATTGTACATTTGAAATTTCTACTTGAAGTTCAATAGACATCTCAAATTTAACATACCTCAAACCATCACTTGATTTTCTCGGCTAAACTTGTTTCTACTGCAATCTTCTTTCCCCCTCAGTAAATGACAACTGGAAATATTGACATGCAGAAGACTTCAAATCACATACAAAAGTTAGACAAGAATAAATTGAAGATCTAAATGTAAGAGGCAAAACTATAAAACTCTTAAAACAGAAGTGTAAATATTTGTCACCTTGGATAGCCAAAAATTGTGTAGCTCTGACACCAGAATCACAGCAACCAAACAGAAAGAGTAATTGAGTTTTATGAAACTTAAAAATTGTTTTATATCAAAGGACATTATTAAGAAAGTGAAGAGTCATACACACACACCTGTGATCCTAGCTGCTCAAGTGGCTGAAGCAGGAGGATCACAAGTTTGAGGTCAGCCTGGGCAACTTAGTGAGACTGTCTCAAAATAAAACAAAGGACTGGGGCTGCAGTTGAGTGGGAGAGTGCTTGCCTAGCATGCATGAGTCCCTGGAGTCAGTTCCAGTACTGGGATGGAGAGTGAAGAAACAACGCTCCGAATGGAAGAAAAATATTTGCAAATCTTGTAACTTGCTAAGGGACCAACATCCAGGATATACAAAGATTGCTGAAAACCCATCAATAAAAGACAAGCGAATTTTAAAGTGGACTTGGATAGATATTCTTCAAAGAAAATATACAAATGAACAATAAACTCAAAAAAAGTTGCTGTATCTCATTATTTGTTAGGGAAATGCAAATAAAAACCATGGTGAGGTAGCACTTTATGTACTAGGATGATTATAATAATTTTACAAATTTTTGATTTTTAAAAAAACAAATGAGGAAAATAAGTATCAGAAGGATGTGTAGAATTTTATTCTCATACATTGTTAATGGGCTGCAAATGGTGCAGCCACTGCATAACAGTTGGCAGCTTCTTTCAAAGTGTTAAGCAGAGTTACCATATGACCCAACAATCCCAGGACTCAAGAGAATTGAAAACATATGTTCATATAAAAACTTGTACACAAATGTTCCTAGTAACATTATTCATAATATGCAAAAGATGAAATAACCCAAATGTACACCAGTTGTTGAATGGATAAACAAAATATGGTACATTCATACAATGGAATATTATTCAGCCACAAAAAGGAATAAAGTCCTGATACATGCTACAACATGGGTGGAAATATTGTATTAAGTGAAAGAAGCTAGTCACAAAGGTCATATATTATTTGATTCCAGTTATAGGAAATGTCCAGAACAGCCAAAAGCAGGGGGTTAGAAAGTAGATTTGTGGTTTCCATAGACTGGAGGGTGGGAGTGGAGCTGCTAATAGCTATGAGTGTTTTGTGGGACAATGGAAATGTTTTGGAATTAGATAATGGTGATGGTTTATAAAGTTGTGAATATACTAAAACCACTGAACTGTACACCTTAACATGATGACTTTTAAGGAAGGTGAATTATAATTTTATCTCATAGAAATGAAAACAAGATGTCACCAATAAACATGGGAATACATGGTCAAACTCAATAGCACCCTTGAGCATGCAGATTAAAACAATATTGAGGATTAATTTTTCCATCATTAGATTAGCAAACATTTAAAAATTTATAACATACAACATATCAGGGTTGTAGAGAAACTTTTACATCTTAACTGGGTAAGAGTAACCCTGCATAACATGTTCATAACTTTTGAATAAATATCCTCACTTCCCAGAGTTTATCCTGTGGTTTATTTTGTGCATCTACACAAAAGCAAATATTTAAAATGTTTGGCTATAGCACCGTTTTCAGGACTAAAAGACTGAAAGAAATTTAATTGTATAGCCACACAATGGAAAGTTGGCTACTGCAAACACAATAAAGCAGGTTTACAAGCAAAGATGCCCACGACGTAAATCTTCAAAAAGGTTATCACAATCACACACATATAAAATACCTTTAATGTATATGCACATGTACACATATTTATCTATATTTTATAGTTATTATATTTATGACTTTTTAAGTACTTTAAAGAGGACATGTTAGAGAAGGAAACTAAGTTTCTTAGAATTCACCATCTAGGCTATACTAGAATACATGTTTTTTTTTTTTTATTTATTTTTATTGTAAACAAATGGGATACATGTTGTTTCTGTTTGTACATGGAGTAACAGCATACCATTTGCATATTCATACATTTACATAGAGTAATGATGCTTGATTCATTCTGTTATTTTTTCTTCCCCCCCACCCATCGCACCTCTCTGTTCCCTCTATACAGTCCCTCCTTCCTCCATTCTTGCCCCCTCCCACCCCCCATTATGTGTCATCATCCGCTTATCAGTGAGATCATTCCTCTTTTGGATTTTTGAGATTGGCTTATCTCACTTAACATGATATTCTCCAATTTCATCCATTTGCCTGCAAATGCCATGATTTTATTATTCTTTATAGCTGAGTAATATTCCATTGTATATATATGTATACCACAGTTTCTTTATCCATTCATCAATTGAAGGGCATCTAGGTTGGTTCCATAGTCTGGCTATTGTGAATTGAGCTGCTATGAACATTGATGTGGCTGTATCTCTGTAGTATGCTGATTTTAAGTCCTTTGGGTATAGGCCAAGGAGTGGGATAAGCTGGGTCAAATGGTAGGTCCATCCCAAGTTTTCTAAGGAATCTCCACACTGCTTTCCAGAGTGGCTGCACTAATTTGCAGCCCCACCAGCAATGTATGAGTGTACCTTTTTCCCCACATCCTTGCCAACACCTATTGTTGCTTGTATTCTTGATCATCGCCATTCTAATTGGGGTGAGATGGAATCTTAGTGTAGTTTTGATTTGCATTTCTCTTATTACTAAAGATGTTGAACATTTTTCCATATGTTTGTTGATTGCTTGTACATCTTCTTCTTTGAAGTGTCTGTTCATTTCCTTAGCCCATTTGTTGATTGGGTTATTTGTATTCTTCATGTAGAGTTTTTTGAGTTCTTTATATATTCTGGAGATTAGTGCTCTATCTGAAGTATGAGTGGCAAAGATATTCTCCCACTCTGTAGGCTCTCTCTTCACATTACTGATAGTTTCCTTTGCTGAGAGAAAGCTATTTAGTTTGAATCTATCCCAGTTATTGATTCTTGCTTTTATTTCTTGTGCTATGGGAGTCCCATTAAGGAAGTCTGATCCTAAGCCAACAAGTTGAAGATTTGGACCTACTTTTTCTTCTATGAGATGCAGGGTCTCTGGTCTGATTTCTAGGTCCTTGATCCACTGTGAGTTGATTTTTGTGCAGGGTGAGAGATAGGGGTTTAGTTTCATTCTGTTGCATATGGATTTCCAATTCTCCCAGCACCATTTGTTGAAGAGGCTATCTTTTCTCCCCTGCATATTTTTGGCATCTTTGTCTAGTATTAGAAAATTGTATTTATTTGGGTTTGTGTCCGTGTCCTCTATTCTGTACAACTGATCTACCTGTCTATTTTGGTGCCAATACCATGCCGTTTTTGTTACTACTGCTTTGTAGTATAGTTGAAGTTCTGGTATTGCGATACCCCCTGTTTCATTCTTCCTGCTAAGGATTGCTTTAGCTATTCTGGGTTTCTTATTCTTCCAGATGAATTTCATGATTGCTTGCTCTATTTCTGTGAGGTACGTCATTGGGATTTTAATTGGAATTGCATTGAATCTGTATAGCACTTTTGGTAGTATGGCCATTTTGACAATATTAATTCTGCCTATCCAAGAGCATGGGAGATCTTTCCATCTTCTAAGGTCTTCCTTAATTTCTTTCGTCAGTGTTTTGTAGTTTTCATTGTAGAGATCTTTTACTTCTTTGGTTAGATTGATGCCCAAGTATTTTATTTTTTTTTTTGAGGCTATTGCAAATGGAGTTTTTTTTCTCATTTCCCTTTCAGCTGTTTCGTCGCTTGCGTATAAAAATGCTGTAGATTTATGCATGTTGATTTTATAGCCTGCTATTTTGCTGAATTCATTGATGAGGTCTAGAAGTTTTCTGGAGGAGGTTTTTGGATCCTCTAAATATAGAATCATGTCATCTGCAAATAGTGACAGCTTAAGTTCCTTTTTTCCTGTTCATATCCCTTTAATTTCTTTGGTCTGCCTAATTGCTCTGGCTAGAGTTTCAAGGACAATGTTGAATAGAAGTGGTGAAATAGGGCATCCCTGTCTTGTTCCAGGTTTTAGGGGGAATGCTTTCAGTTTTTCTCCATTAAGAATGATGTTGGCCATGGGCTTAGCATAAATAGCCTTTACAATGTTCAGGTATGTTCCTACTATCCCTATTTTTTCTAGTGTTTTGAGCATGAAGGGGTGTTGTATGTTGTCAAACGCTTTTTCTGCGTTAATTGAAATAACCATATGATTCTTATCCTTAAGTGTATTGACATGATGGATTACGTTTATTGATTTATGAATGTTGAACCATCCTTGCATTCCAGGAATGGACCCCACTTGATCGTGGTGCACAATTTTCTTAATATGTTTTTGGATACGGTTTGCCAATATTTTGTTAAGGATCTTTGCATCTATATTCATCAAGGATATTGGTCTAAAATTTTCTTTCCTTGATGTGTCTTTTCCTGGTTTGGGTATGTGGGTGATATTAGCTTCATAGAATGAGTTTGGTAGGGTACCCTCCTTTTCTATTTCCTGGAATACTTTGAGAAGTATTGGAATGAGTTCTTCTTTGAAGGTCTTATAGAACTCAGCTTAGAATCCGTCTGGTCCTGGGCTTTTCTTGGATGGTAGATTTTTAATGGCTTCTTCTATTTCCTTGCTTGGTATTGATCTGTTTAAATTGTATATGTCCTCCTGGTTCAGTTTGGGAGGAGCATATGTCTCTAGAAATTTGTCAATGTCTTCGGTACTTTCTATTTTGTTGGAATACAGATTTTCAAAGTAGCTTCTCATTATGTTGTGTATCTCAGTGGTGTCTGTCGTGATGTTTCCTTTTGCATCATGTATTTTAGTAATTTGAGTCTTCTCTCTCCTTCTCTTTGTTAGTGTGGCTAAGGGTTTCCTATTTTGTTTACTTTCTCAAAGAACCAACTTTTTGTTTTGTCAATTTTTTGAATAGTTTCTTTTGTTTTAATTTCATTGATTTCAGCTCTGATTTTAATTATTTCCTGTCCTCTACTACTTTTGCTGTTATTCTGTTCTTCTTTTTCTAGGGCTTTGAGCTGTAATGTTAGGTCATTTAATTGTTGACTTTTCATTCTTTTCTGGAATGTGCTCCATGCAATGAATTTTCCTCTTAGTACCGCTTTCATAGTGTCCCAGAGATTTTGATATGTTGTATCGTCATTCTCATTGACCCTAAGAATTTTTTAATCTCCTCCCTGATGTTTTTTGTTATCCATGTTTCATTCAATAGCATATTATTTAGTCTCCAAGTGTTGGAGTAATTTCCCTTTTTTATTTTGTCATTGATTTCTACTCTCAGGCCATTATGATCTGATAGAACACAAGGCAGTATCTCTATTTTTTTGCATTTCCTAAGGGCTGCTTTGTGGCATAACACATGGTCTATTTTTGAGAAGGTTCCATGTTCTGCTGAGAAGAAAGTGTATCCGCTCGTTGATGGATGGGATATTCTATATATGTCTATTAAGTCTAGGTTATTGATTGTGTTATGGAGTTCTATGGTTTCTTTGGTTGGCTTTTGTTTGGAAGATCTATCTAGTGGTAACAGTGGTGCGTTAAAGTCGCCCAGAATTATTGTGTTGTGGTCTATGTGACTCTTGAAATTGAGAAGGATGTTTGATGTACAGGGATGCACCATTGTTTGGGGCATAAATATTTACTATCATTATGTCTTCCTGATTTATGGTTCCCTTAAGCAGTATGAAATGTCCTTCTTTATCCCTTCTAACTAACTTTGGCTTGAAGTCCACTTTATCTGATATAAGGATGGAAACCCCCGCTTTTTTACTAGGTCCATGTGCGTGGTAGGTTTTTTCCCATCCTTTCACCTTTAGTCTGTGGATGTCTTTTTCTATGAGATGAGTCTCTTGCAGGCAGCATATTGTTGGGTCTTTCTTTTTAATCCATTCTGCCAGTCTATGTCTTTTGATTGATGAGTTTAGGCCATTAACATTCAAAGTTATTATTGAGAAATGATTTGTATTCCCAGTCATTTGGCTTATTTTTGGTTTTTAAGTTGGCTTGGTTTCTCCTTTGAGTGGTTTTTCTCTAAGGTAGTTCCTCCCTTTGCTGACCTCCATTGTTGTTTTTCATTTCTTCCTCATGGAATATTTTGTTGAGAACATTCTGTAGTGCAGGCTTTCTATTTGTAAATTCTTTTAACTTTTGTTTATCATGGAAGAATTTTATTTCATCTTCAAATCCGAAGGTTAGTTTTGCTGGGTATAGGATTCTTGGTTGGCAACCATGTTCTTTCAGAGCTTGAAATATGTTGTTCCAGGCCCTTCTAGCTTTTAGAGTCTGGGTTGAGAAGTCGGCCGCTATCCGTATTGGTCTCCCCCTATATGTAATCTGATGCTTTTCTCTTGCGGCCTTCAAAATCCTATCTTTATTTTGAACATTAGGCATTTTCATTATAATGTGCCTTGGTGTGGATCTGTTGTGATTCTGTGCATTTGGTATTCTGTAAGCCTCTTGTATTTGATTTTCCATTTCATTCTTCAGGTTTGGGAAATTTTCTGATGTTATTTCATTGAATAGGTTGTTCATTCCTTTGGTTTGTATCTCTGTGCCTTCCTCAATCCCAATAATTCTTAAATTTGGTCTTTTCATGATGTCCCATAGTTCTTGGAGATTCTGTTCTGTTCATGATTTCTTACCATCTTCTCTGTTTGGGCTACTTTATATTCAAGATTAAATATTTTGTTTCATTGTCTGAGGTTCTGTCTTCCAAGTGGTCTAGTCTGTTGGTGATGCCTTCCATTGAGTTTTTTATTTGGTTTATTGTCTCCTTCATTTCAAGGATTTTCGTTTGGTTTTTTTTTTTTTTTTTTTTTTTTTTTTTGAGAATCTCTATCTCTTTTTTGAAATGATCTTTTGCTTCCTGCAGGTGCTCTTTCAGCTTATTGGTATTATCATTCATTGCCTGCATTTGCTCTCTTATCTCATCCTTTGCTTCACGAATCATCTTAATCATATATAATCTGAAGTTCTTTTCTGACATTTCTTCTAACATACTGGTATTGCATTCTATTACTATAGAATCTAGATTTGTTTGGATCATTTTCTTCCCTTGTTTTTTCATGTTGTTCATGTATCTTCCCCTCTAGCAGTGCAGATCTGGGGTATTGCAGATTTCCCCCTATAGGCTTATAGTGGCCCTATAGGTTTCCAAAACCCTTTCTTTAAGGGGAGATCAATATTAGCAGTGTCCAAATGAGACACTATGCAATCCTAGACCAAATTGCCCCTATGGGGGCAATAACAAAATTGTCATAATAAACAAAATGAGTTCAAATGTTATCTTCGGTAAAACAAACAGATTTGCAGTAAGGTCTGCAGTTTCTAATGGAGGACAAAGAGGATGCAGAGGGATGTAGAATATGGCTGTTAATGGGATAAGAAAAGAATATACAGAAGTTCTAGAAAATAGAAAGGGTGAGAGTGTAATCAAAAGAAATCGGATGTTAGCATGCAAAAAAGGGAGAAAGAGACTCTGAGGGAACAGGTAAACAAAAGGAAAAGAAAGCAAGAAAAGTAAAGGAATAAAAACAAAATTTTTTTAAAAAGGAGAAAAAAGAAAATCTACTATATAACAGTCATATACTAATGAAACCTCCCAGTGTTCAGTAGCCTGATGCATGAGAAGTACCTGACAATGAGCTTCAAGCCTCCAGCAGGCGTCTCAGGATGGGATTTGCCCCACCCAAAGATTGGAGCTACGGCTTCCAGGATTATCCAAGATGGCCACCCTGGCTTTGAAATGTGTTGGCAAATGGGGAGCTGCAGCTCAGGGGTGGACGTGGTCAGCTGGAGGTCCTGGAGACGGGATGCAGTTGGTCTGGCAGGGGTCCTGGAGGTCCGGTGTGTTTGGTGTGGTTGTGGGATCCTGGAGGCCAGGTGCAATCAATTGGTTTGGGATCCCGATGATAGGGCGCAGTCAGTTGGTCTGGGGGTCCTGGCGGCAGGGAGCAGTCAGTTGATGTGAGGGTTCCAGAGGCAGGGAGTGATCAGTCGGGCTGAGGGATCCTGGAGATGGGGCTCAGTCAGTCCAGCCAGGGGTCCTACATGTCCTGGCTGTTGTCTCAAAATGGCGGCAGCCACGTGTAATCAAACCTGCAGGTACTGTAACAGTGAACTTCCAGGTGACAGCAGGCAGCTTGTGCTCCTCTGGCGGTCTGCGGTCAATCTGCTGGCAGCTCACATGTGCTGATCCTTCTGCCAACATAGAATACATGTTTAAAGTATTGCTTTATGTGTGTTTATCATGGATGAATCTTTTCTAAAGATGTTCTCTCATGTAGTTACTAAGAGTTTATATTTTCATGTACCTAGGGAGGAAGAGCTGGGACTTCAGAAGTCAGAAGCTTCTGCTGGTGGGGGGGTAATCCTGGAAGGCAGCAGATGGCTGTGCCTTTGAGGAACGATGGACGGCTATACCTCCACGATTATCAGAAGCTTCACAGCTAACAGAGAGCTGCATAAGTCCTCTCACTGTCCTGGGGGCCTATCTTCTGTGCTCATCAACCACAGGTTCCTATCTCATTCACTACTGTATCCCCGGGAACTAGCCACACCAGGCTCACAGTCACTGTTTTCAAACTGAACGAACTGAACTGAAGCTGGAGAGAGAAAGTGGCAAGAAGGTCCCCACCAACCACATGCCTGGGGGAGAGGGGAGAGGGAGGAGGATATTGAAAATGGGGATGAGTATGAATTCTTTTCATAGGATTTCAAATTGATCCCTCCCTGCCTCTCTCATCCCTCTTTAAAATCTAGATCAGTTCCTGATCTGATCATGCACATTGAATACATGTATTGAAATATCACACTGTACCCCATAAGTAAGTACAATTATTATGTGTCAATTTAAAAATCTAGGGAAGCAAGACCAGGAGCCCAGAGGAAAATGACAAAAGATAAGTGGACTATGGGAAATGATGAAGGCAAGTTGCACCTATTCCCTGTCATAACCCCTGAACTCAAAGTGAGGCGTCTGAGACCATCCTCAGTTAAGAAAAAGTACCAGGCACTCCATCTTTTCTCTTCCAATCACAGAGAACTGCTTTGTTTTGCTTTTTTAAAGCAATTCATGGTCTTTAAAAAAACCATAATTTACTTTAATATTAAGCTGAGTTACGGCAGGAGGTTAATATTTGAAACTGTCACTTTCCAAATACCTCAGCTGGTGACAAACATGGTTATAATGCAAATGGTCTAAAGCCTCTTTGAAACTGCCAAACTTGAGGTATGGGGCTGGGGTATGCAGTTGCTTTAAATTCACTGTTTGTTCTGAATTCTGCTCAGTTCAAATGAAATTTATGCACCACACATCAAGAAAGACAGGAAGCCATCTGAAACTTGCTGACACACCTGGTGCCAGGCAGGTTGAGGCAGGTGATCCTGTCATGCTGCCCTTGACAGGTTTGTGATAGGATCTTTTTATGTCTTTATGTCATTTACTGGCAAATTCCAAGTAATGTCAGTGCTGATGAATACAAAACAACCACTGTGTCTGGATACCACCCCCCCAGCTCCCCCAAAAATAGACTTCAATTGACCTCGAGTAGTCTTTCAAACTGGAAATGACATGACCCATTGCAGGAGCTGGAAGAGCAATTTAGTGGGTCAAAACAGCAGCCAAAAATAGAGCAAAATGAAATAAAATGAAAAATACCAGAGTTTGTTGTTTGTAGAGAAGGTGAAAAGTATTTTAAGAAACTTCAGTTTTAATTACAGATGGGGTATATGTGTGTGGATATGTTCTAGGTTTAAACAAAATCAAATGCCCCTGAAATCCCAGCGACTCAGGAGGCTGAGGCAGGAGGATTGCAAGTTCAAAGTCAGTCCCAGCAAAAGCAAGGAGCTAAGCAACTCAGTGAGACCCTGTCTCTAAATAAAATATAAAATAGGGCTGAGGGTGTGGCTCAGTGGTTGAATACCTCTGAGTTCAATCCCTGGTACCAAAAAAAAAAAAAAATCAAGTGCCTTTCTTACACTCAAGTCAAGAAGAGTCTGAAATTCACTGACCTAGAGCTGAGGTCGGCAAACTCAGTCCAAGGCCAGATCCAACTCACTGACTGTTGTCTATAAGGCCCGCAAGCACAGAATGGCTTCTACACCTTCAAATGTTTGAAAAAGTTTTAAAAGAAGAACATTCGATTATGTGAAAATTATGTGATATTTAAACTTTAGTGTCTACAAACTATTATTGAAATGCAGCTACACCCTTTTTCTCTCTATGTTGTCTGTGGTTGCTTTGTCAGAGTTGAGTACAGTAGTTAAAAGAGACCTAAAATGTTTACTTGTCTTTATGGAAAAAGTTTACCAACTCCTGATCTAGAATGACTAATTTTTATGTGGCGGGTGGACAGGGGTTGGAACTCTGGGGCACTTGTTCACTGAGCCACATCTCCAGCTTTATTTTGTATTTTATTTAAAGACAAGGTCTCACTGAGTGGCTTAGTGCCTTGCTTTTGCCAAGGCTGGCTTCGAACTCGCAATCCTCCTGCCTCAGCTTCCCGAGACGCTGGAATTGTAGGCATGTGCCGAAGCATCCAACTTTATGATACATTTTTATGAAGAAAAGGGAAATAATCTGACAGAAGATTGGACTATGGTATTTGGGGGTGTCATGGATACTACTGCTGCTCCCCACATCCCCAGAGGTCCCCTGTTCTATTCTGTGTCTTCTATGGCCTACCCTTGGAGCTCTCCCTGTAGTTGCCCCTGCAGGAGCCAAAAGTGCCAGGAATCTAAGCAGGCAGGACACAGGGGTTTGTGGGTTCAAATCGAGAAGACAAATTTGTGAAGCAAAACTTCTACTCCAAAGGTCCTTCCTCTAGACTTGCCCAAATCACCCCCATCTGTGCTTTCCCACTCTTCTGGGTCCTGCTTGCCTCATTTCCTTTGGGTTTCTTAGAGCACTTCCTTAACACTTGATTAGCACAGGAATCCTGGTCTCAGGGTCTTCTGGTAACCCAACCTAACAAAGAGGAAACAGGGGGACATTGATAAAAGGCAACTCTTTTTGACAAAACTCTGGCTCAGTGGGTACCACTTGCCATGTCTAGTTGAATACGGTCTCTATAGTTTTCTATTTTAAGAACACTGTAATTTCAGAGTCCTGGGATAAGTCAAGAGAATTGGATTCTAGTTTCAACTGATCTACTGGGCAAGTAATAATCACTATGAGTCTCCTTTTTCCTTCATTTGTAAGAGTTAAACTAGCAAAATTTTAAGGTCTCCTCTAATTTTCTGAGTCTTCTTGTATAGTGGGTGGTTAAAGGTATCTTGTGGATGCTGACAAAGCCTGATCAGCTCATCTTGCCTGTAAATCTGGCTGGGTTCCAGAATTCAAACTTAAGCATACCATGTTGTAAACGTGATTGGTCTGTTATTCTGGGGGCCCAGTGTCCACCAACTGCACGACGACTAGACATATGTATCAATCAACAACATTAAGAGACTTTGCTTTCTTAATATGGAGCATTTGTTTTAGGCTTTAAAACCCTGAACTCTCTTCCACTCCCAATCCCAGCCAGCAATGAGCTTTCTGCTTGGCACCCAATCTTTGATTAGTTGTTCTTGTCTGTCTTGGTCACGCTCCATGGTTGATGTTCCTGTACCAGTTATATAAGGAAATTAAAGCACTTTCCTGGGAGTCAAGATCATCTCAAGATAACCAGCAGAGGCTCTAGTCAGCACACAAGAGGACAGAAAACCCTAGAAAGGAGGCAGGAGGAGTGAGGGATATTGGGAAGGTAGGATATTGGAAGATGGTGCCATTTTGTTTTTATCTTACTCATTATAAAAACTTTAAGTCAACATAAAAGGATATAAAGTATTTCTTCAACAGTGTCTAAGTCCCCCTAGGATATTTTACACAAAATTATTTTTAATTTTTTCTGTTCATAGGAATAGTCATCTAGATGATTGGATCTGGAAAACTCCATCATCCAGATTCTAAAAGATGACCACATCCAACTCAATGCTAGATACAACTGTATCACCCTCATTTTCACTTGGGTTTATAATCTTTGAGAGTCAAGTGATAAAGTAACAACATTTAATTTTTTTCCATAACAAAATTAGTTTTGTTGTTTACTTTTAAGTTTATGTAAATAATCATGATCATTTTAAATGTTTCAGATAATACATGAAGGGACAAGGAAAAGGTAAAAATCACTCAAAATCCTTACACTCATGCCATAATTATTTTGACCACTCTCTAATTTTTAACCTTAAAGAGTCACAAAGGAAGTCTGACAGTCACAAAGTTAGCAGGTCCCAGTGTCAAAATGACACTGGCACCCTTAGGTTGAAGACTTTTCCAGTTATCATGACAGAACTTCTCTCTGGCTGTGATAATTTGCAGTTAAATGGCAAATTCATATACAAAGACTTAAGTTCTTAAAATTATTTAATAGATTGAGAATTCAAGGTGACATCCTGAACATTAACATAATTAAAATGAGTAATGTACTAGTTTAATTAATGAGGGGTAATGAGAAAAGACCAGAAGCTGACTTAATATAAAGATGATGCACTTGGGCCATCTGAAGGCCACAGGACATAGTGCTGGGAGTAGTTTGAGCATTTCAGTAATAGACAAAATAAAATGATGATAAGAAAACTTAAAAGATGGTAGCTTTCTAAATGATAAGAATGACTCATTTCCATTTTTAACGTTTTCTTTCCAAACTTTGTGAACTCTATGTTGAAATTATGCCTTTTTTTCAACAGCTGCAAAAAAAAGCAGATTCACATATTATTTCCTGTTCCTCAAAATATTAATGCTTAAAAAGAACCATCACATATGAATCTTAATTTTAAGGCAACAAAACCAATTTAGAGTTTTCAGGTACCATTGTTACTAAAATTGGTCCATAGTTTTGGTTTAAGGTAGTCTGATTATCTCAAATGTCAAACATAGACTTGTAGTTTTTCCAATTTTACAACATAATAGCAATATGAAGTATTTCAAGGCCAAATGCAAAAAAAAATTAATATGCCTGTGTACCTGAGGTGACACCTTTCTGCAATTTTAACTCCAACAGGACCTCATTTTTGCACATCATGGGTCAAAACTCCTATATTTTTAGGAGCTTTTAATTTATAAATTAAGTTGCCTTTGAATTTATATTTCTATTAGTTCTGAAAGCAGAAAGAGTACACAGATTTCTAAAACTTGTACCTACATAATTAAAATTTAGGTTAAAAAATTTTAAGACTCTAATGAGTAACCAAAGAACTATTTCCCTTTACAAGATCCATATGTTACTTAAACTTGAGAAATCCTACAGTAAGGCTAAGAAGTGTCTCTTGCTTCTGTGATACATATGTGCACAGTTTTTATATCAATGGGATCATCCCATACACACACTCTGTGATTTGAATTTTATGATGTGTCAGAGACCTCCATCTCTTTAATGGCTCTTGAGTATTTTGTTACATGAGTGGTTAGTCAGTCTCCAATGCCAGTTATTTTTGTTGTTTCCAGATTTTATATCTCATAAGGGGCATTGCAATGAACATCCTTATTCCTTTTGTAAATCTGTGTAGGGTGATTTCACAGACATGGAACAACTCAGTCAAAGAGCACATGCATATAAATTTTTGATAGATATTTCCCAATTGCTTTCTAAAAACGCCATACCAATTTCCTCTCCTCTCTGGAGCGTGGGAGTTTGCCACCTTCTCACCAACACAGAGTAGTATAGCACTTTTAAATCTTTGAAAATCTAATGGTTGAGAAGAATTGTGTCTAAATGGAGTAAATGCTATTACTGTATGTTTCATGTGAATATAGATAATGATGCAATTATTGAAATAAAATCATCTCAAAGTGTTATTGCATTATTTGATCTATTTATGGTCATGCATTTTATCAATCAATAGGTATCATGTAGAGTTTTATGTATTTATTTCTTTCAAAAAAGGTGTGCTCACATTTTTAAATGTTTGGAAGCCCGCAATTACTGGGGAGCTCTTTTCTGCATGAGAATTCTACCCGATATGATACCACCCAGAAAAAAACATGGAGCCTGGCATGGAGGTGCTTGTCCGTAGTGCCAGCAGCTCAGGAGGCTGAAGCAGGAGGATTGTAAATTCAAAGCCAGGAGGTTTTTCAAGATGGCGGCCTAGAGGGTGGCTGCATTTCGTGTTGCTCCAGGACTCAGGATTCAAGAGAGGAGATATTGGGACGCTTGGGACCAACTCAAAGTAGCCGGGTGACTCTCACCCCCTGGGGGGGCATCCCGGATGGGACGGGGGTCCCGGAACGCAGGAAACTTTGTGAAGTAGAACTGCCAGCGAGACGCCCCTCCCCCCGCTGGAGCAGTGAACTCGGACAGCTGGGAGCGCCGTAGAGGAGGCCACTCGGCCCAGCGCTGGGACTCGGAGCAGCCACTGGGGCTCCGGCGGCTGCCCGGGGGAGGAGTGGCGGGGAGAACTGTGTGGACTCAGGACACCGGGGCCTGCCCTGAGGAGGAGGAGAGGAGCGTGGCCACTTGGATTCGGAGAGACTGCACCAGAGCTGCAGGCGGTTGCCAGAGGAGAAGCTGCGCGGCGAGCTGTTTGGAATCAGAACGACGCTTCTGAACACCGGGGCCTGCTCTGAGGACGAGGAGGAAGAGGAGCGGCTGCTTGGATTCGGGTGACTACACGGGAGCTACAGGCAGTTGCCAGAGAAGGGGCTGCGTGGCGAGCTGTTTGGACTCTGACCACTTCTGAACCCTGGGGCCTGCCTGGAGGAGTAGGAGAAGGAGGAGAAGGAGCGCGGCGGGTCCTTTGGACTCGCAGTGACTGCATTAGCGCTCCAGGCGGCTGCTCAGAGGAGAAGGCGAGTGGTGAGTTGTTTGGTCTTAAAGTGACAGCTCCTGAACACAGGGGGGCTGCCTGGAGGAGAAGCGTGGTGGGACGCTTGGTCTTGAGTGGCCGCACCAGAGCTCCGGGCGGTGCCCAGAGGACCCGTGCAGCGGGTCACGTGGATTCAGAGCCACTCAGAGGGACTGCTCCTGAACACCCGGGGGGTTATCTGGAGAAGGAGGAGGAACGGGGAGGGTCACTTCGACTCGGAGTGATTGATTGCCCCGGGCTACGGGTGCTTGGTGGGAGGAGGAGGCACGAAGTGAGTTTCTTGGACTCCTAGTGACCGCACCGGCATACTGGGCGGCTGTCTGGAGGAAGAGGCCTGTGGCGGGTCTCTGGGACTCAGAGCGATTGTTCGGGGCCACAGGTGGCTGCTCAGAGGAGGGGCCACGCAGCCAGGCGATTAGGTGCAGAACAGGGTCCCAGGATCTAGGAGGCTTCTGGGTGGAAGAGCCGCACAGAGACAGGCTTAGGGCGGAGCGAAGGTTCCAGGCCTATGGGCAAATTCTCTGAGGAGGGGCAGCCTAAGGAGATTCATCTGCGAAGGGTGAGGCTCCCAGGCCCAGGAGGTAGGGCCGGGCCCCTGGAAACTTTGCAGAGGAAGGCAGCCCAGCCCAGGAGGGAGCTGTAAATTGAGGGGAACCTCTAGGAGGGAACTGACCAGCGAGACCTCCCCACCGGGTGAGTCTTCCCTGCTGGGTGAGGTTTCACCACAAGGACGGTAAAACCAGAGACTCAGGCCCAAACAGGCCTTGCCTCAGCCCGCAGCCTAGGTCCCCTTTGGATGACCATTGGTCAACAAGTGGAGGCACCTCTGCCCACTAGCAGGGAATATACCCCACCTGAAGGCCACCACTCCTAGAGAGGCAGCTTCCTTGTGGAGCACCGCATTATCAACTTCCTCCAAGACTTCAGCCTACTGAAGGCTAAGAGGGGATATATATAGAAATCTTCAGGGACATTGTAAATCAACAGAGGAAATCTGCAATATCTCAGCGGTCCACTGATATCTGAACAATATGAGAAAACAAGGAAAGAAAATGCTGCAAACAAATCTAGATGTTACATCAATAAAACCCAATGACAGCATGGCAGAAGAAATGACAGAAAAGGAGTTCAGAATGTACATAATTAAAATGATCAGAGAAGCAAACGATGAGATGAAAGAGCAAATGCAAGCATTGAATGATCGCACCAATCGACAGTTAAAAGAGCAAATACAGGAAGCAAAAGATCATTTCAATAAAGAGTTAGAGATATTGAAAAAAACCAAACAGAAATCCTTGACATGAAGGAAACAATAAACCAAATTAAGAACTCCATAGAAAGCATATCCAATAGGATAGAACACCTGGAAGACAGAACCTCAGACATTGAAGACAAAATATTTAACCTTGAAAACAAAGTTGAACAAACAGAGAAGATGGTAAGAAATCATGAACAGAATCTACAAGAACTATGGGATATCATGAAAAGGTCAAATTTAAGAATTATTGGGATTGAGGAAGGCCTAGAGAAACAAGCCAAAGGAATGAACAACCTATTCAATGAAATAATATCAGAAAATTTCCCAAATCTGAGGAATGAAATGGAAAATCAAGTTCAAGAGGCTTATAGGACTCCAAATACACAAAATTACAACAGACCCACACCAAGGCACATTATAATGAAAATACCTAACATACAAAATAAAGACAGAATTTTAAAGGCTG
The DNA here is from genome assembly GCF_902686455.1 of Sciurus vulgaris. Classification (NCBI taxonomy): domain Eukaryota; kingdom Metazoa; phylum Chordata; class Mammalia; order Rodentia; family Sciuridae; genus Sciurus; species Sciurus vulgaris. Next base: position 103,755,890 of record NC_136463.1, on the reverse strand, counting down.
TGAGAGAAAAGAACCAAATTACATTCAGGGGGAAACCAATACGCATATCAGCAGATTTTTCAATCCAGACCCTAAAAGCTAGAAGGGCCTGGAACAACATTTTTCAAGCCCTGAAAGAAAATGGATGCCAACCAAGAATCTTATACCCAGCAAAACTTACCTTCAAATTTGACGATGAAATAAAATCCTTCCATGATAAACAAAAGCTAAAAGAATTTACAAAAAGAAAGCCAGCATTACAGAACATTCTCAACAAAATATTCCATGAGGAAGAGATGAAAAACAAAGAAGCAAATCAGCAAAGGGAGGAATTATCCTAAAGGAATTGTCAAATAAAGGAGGAAACAAGTTGTGTCAAACAAATAAATAAACAAAATTTAAAAAATGAACCAAATGACCGGGAAACCAAATCATTTCTCTATAATAACCCTGAATGTTAATGGCCTGAATTCATCAATCAAAAGACATAGACTGGCAGACTGGATTAAAAAGAAAGATCCAACAATATGTTGCCTGCAAGAGACTCACCTCATAGAAAAAGATACCCATAGATTAAAGGTGAAAGGATGGGGAAAAACATACCATGCACATGGACTCAGCAAAAAAGCTGGAGTATCCATCCTCATTTCCGATAATGTGGACTTCAAGCCAAAGTTAGTCAGAAGGGATAAAGAAGGTCATTTCATACTGCTTAAGGGAAGCATAAATCAGCAAGATATAACAATCATAAACATCTATGCCCCAAACAGTGGCTCATCTATGTATGTCAAACAAATCCTTCTCAATTTCAGAAACCAAATAGACCACAACACAATAATACTAGGTGATTTTAACACGCCGCTCTCACCACTGGACAGATCTTCCAGACAAAAATTGAACAAAGAAACCATTGATCTCAATAACACAATCAATAATTTAGACTTAACGGACATTTATAGAATATTCCATCCAACCAAGAGTGAATACACTTTCTTCTCAGCAGCACATGGATCCTTCTCTAAAATAGACCATATATTATGCCACAAAGCTAATGTTAGCAAATACAAGAAGATAGAGACACTACCTTGTATTCTATCAGATCATAATGGATTGAAGTTAGAAATAAATGAAAGAGTAAAACACAGAAACTATTCCAACATCTGGAGATTAAACAATATGCTATTATATGATGAATGGATAACAGAAGATATTAGGAAGGAAATTAAAAAATTCTTAGAGGTAAATTCAAAGCCAGCCTCAATAACTTAATGAGGACTTGAGATACTTAGCAAGATCCTGTCTAAAATGAAAAATAAAAAGGGCTGGGGATGTCACTTGGTTGTTAAGGGCCCCTTGGTTCAATCCCTAGACCAAAACCAAAACCAAAACCAAACCAAAACAAAACAAAAACAAAAAACAGAACAGAGCAGGTCCTGGGCTGAGGCAACACTGGTAGCTGTGCAGTTTTCTCAACTGTGAGTTCTAGAACTAGAATCTAGTTCTAGTTCTGGATTAAATACTATTTCCCAAACCTCAGTTATTTACAAATAGTTCTCAGTTTATATATATATATATACATGGATATATATACATATACAACACACACACACACTATGATAATGTATTTTTATATATCAGAATGCAATAGAAGTACATATAATGACACATATTTTTAAAAATAAAAATAGATCCTCTTAATTATTTATATGGCTTTTAATGATATCCATGAAATCCTTGGCCACATATAGCTAATTATACCTTTCCCTAATATATAAGCTGTATTTTATGTATTAAAATACATATAAAAATATAAAAACTTATAAAATGCTTGTGTATAGTCTACCTAAAATCATCTCATTTAACCCCAGTGGTAGCTGTGCCATGCTTGGACAATATGGAACTAGCTGATCCCTAGGTATCTTCTTAAGGCTCCTGGGTTTGGTGTTTCCATGATTCTAAGTCATCAGAGGTATACGATATATATATGTACATGTATACACATATATGTATATACACATATACATATATTTGTATATATATATAATAAATACATGTATATATAATGTGTAAATATAATATACTTATATGTATATATAAAAATCAATATATGTATGTGTAAATATGTATATATAAACAAAAGTAGATATTCTTAACCATTTATACGGCTTTTAAGTTAGTGTGATCAGAGTTACGGGAGGTTGAAGTTTAATTAGATTTATGATAGCAAAAATTTCTTAATTCTTGGAAACATAGGTAAGGGATTTCAGATAGGATCTTTTCTTAAAAAAAGAAATAATTAAAAATTTTGTTTGGGATTAAGGAAAGTGGATTTGTACTGAGAGGTCTGGGAAAACCTCTGAGAGGAGAAAAGATTTTAGAAATTACATACCTTCCTTCCTGTATTACCACCAGCAGGAAGTCCTCTGAGCCCTTTCTACTCAAAATATGGATGGCAGACACTAAAACATGGATGACCAGACCTGGCCCTAATGGCAACTCTGGTGAGTTGAAATCTTCATGTTTCCTGGTCCCAGGTGATTTGTATGCATATTAAAGTTGGAGAAGCATTGGAAGGTATGGAAGCTGACCTTGGCCATAACTTCCCTAAAAATAATCCTTCAGAGACATATCTCAGGGCACAGAGGTTCCTGATGGATTAAAAACATTAGATTTTCATGTGTTTCCCTTCTACCATCTTTGAGGGACACCACCTTACACAGAAGACTTAGGAAGTGAAAATTTATTTTATTTACAGGAAAACAATAAATATCAATTTAGATTCAAATCAAAACCCAAAACCATAACTTGTGGTCCTTACATTAACAGGAGGACTGAGGTTCAGATAAGATAAAATATACAGCCCTAATTTTCTTTCTTCTTCCCACCAAATCTCAGTACTATCTTAAGTCCCAGCACTTGCCAACCTAGAAATACACCTGTCTCACATAGTAAAATTGCAAGCCTCTGAGTAACAACAGAAGTGTGAAGATCCACATAAAGTAACCATTGTATTGGTGAATTTATTCACATGAAAAAAAATCCACTTTCACATTTCTGTAAGGAAATATTTTCCCTGGAAAGCATTGTCCAGAGGACTCCCTTATAGACTTCTATTCTCTCCTTCCTTCATTCCTTCCGTCAATATTCAACATTTATTGAATGAAATCATCTCCCCTCATGGAGAAAGCCTTCTCCCCCTTCAGCCTTTGTGGAAACTCTGGATTCTTGTCAAGGGTTATGTGATTTCACATTTTCTGTCATCTTAACATCTGAATAAAAATATAAAACATTTAAAAATGTTTCCAATGACTAAGCAGAAGTTGGCTATTAAGAAAACCAAATGAAATGAGCTAATCAGAACACAAACTAACAGGCAAAAAAGCTGGAAGCTGCTCCTAACTATGGAGATTTTAACAGAAAATTGCTTTATCTTTAGGTTATTCCTTTCTTATCCTCAGGTTTCCATTCTGAACTGAAAACATTCCATACTCCAGTGTGGCCAGCATTTCATTTCCGTGTCATATTTCATCAGCAAATTCAAAAATTTTTTCCCATTAGCCTTTCAACGTTTACTGTCAAGGGTGATGAAATGTTATTGTTAGAATATTATTTCATGTAATTATATATAATAAAGGACTTTGACAAATCTATGTGAATAAGAGTAACATCATTTCTTTGAGTTTAAAGATCCCTCAACATATACATTTTGACAAGCACATTTCAAATCCTAAATATTAATGTGTTTTAGTTTTCTCCAGCTACTTTCTAGCAAAGAGGAAGAATGGAAAGGAGCAGACATAATTTTCATTCTTGCTAGAAATATGCCCTGAGCTAGCTAAGAAATAAAGGCAGATGAGTCAGTAAAAATATATGAGATAATACTTCTGCATGTGTTTAGGACTCTGTACACTAGAATCACTTGGAGTCTTTAAATATAATTACTAATGACTAAACCCCATTTCCAGAGATTTTAAATCAATTGGTTGAAGTGGGACTGGGACATCAGGGTTTTTGAAAAGCTCCCTCAGTAATCTGTCCATGGGCTGAAGTCAAGAACTTTAGCTTTGAAACATGTATTTATAGTAAATATTGTATTCGAATCATTCATATGTCAGAGGGATGAAGTTATCAAGAGCTCAGTGTAATAACAGATAACATCTTTTCTAATGTTTCTTGGGAGCATGGACCTTATATTTTCAGAACCTGCCTGAGTGTGCAATCAATAAACATGTGTTGACAATCAATAAACATGATTTTATTGATTGTGTAATCAATAAACATGTGATGACAATAGGAAGTTTCTCAAAGTCATACCCATACTGCCTGCCCATCTCAAGCATTTAACCTGTGTTTATTTAATGGAGAAAAAGCTTCAAATAATGAATGAAGGAATGATGAGGTGTTGCCATGGTACCACATGACTTTCTAGAAGCAAGGAAGGCATAGAATCCCCACCAGTGCCGCTGTTCCTGTTGCCCATGGTTACAGTGGGTCATTTATTACCCCCTCTCAGCAGCAAATGACCAGCAAGAGGTCTCTGCCTCCTCTAAGAGCCCTGACTCCATCTCTTTGGGCATCCCTGCTTCCCAGGATCCTCATTGCCAGGGTCAAGTAACTAGGCATGGGGATCAGGCAGGGAATGCCTCCAGTGGGGGAATCAGAAATGACATCAACACCATGTCATCAACACATGGGGAAAGAAAGGGTTTCATGGACTGAAGTGGGGTGCCAGGGACTGAATTCTACTATGCAGGTAATATCCCTTTATTCTCTTACAGTCAGACAATTGCTCTTTAAAAATTCTACCCTGTTTGACACTATGGTGGGGCTGAATTCTAGGCATGGAATGAACTTCTTATGATGGAGGGATATTATGCATATGTGCATGTGTCTGTAAATCTAAGTCATATTTAAATGTAGCATTCTGTGAAAGAGTTCCTTTAAGCAATTTGTGATGCCAGAATCTACGTAGCATATCTTGAGGTGGTGGCATATATTCTAAAGGATGTGTTATGGGGCTGGGGTTGTAGCTCAGTTGATAGAGTGTTTACCTCCCATGTACAAAGCCCTGGGTTCAATCCCCAGCACCAAAAAAAAAAAAAAAAAGAATGTGTTTTATCATGTTCTTACCATAGTTTCCACTAAAATATAACCTTTTATTAGAGATTTGGATACATTGGAAATGAAGTTGTTTTATAAAGCCTAGACCACTACAAAACGCATGTTCTGACAGGGTAAGTCTCTGATGGATGATAATCTCTTCCTCCAATATCAGCATGATAAGGAATTCTCTATCTGACTTGACTCTAGATCCCCATGTGGAAGGTTCTCTGACTTAGAGTTCCCAGGTGGCTCACTTGGGAGGAGTCTAAGTCAAATGGAATGGTCCACTGTTTCTTAGGGGACTGTGCAAAGAGCAAACTGTACATACAAGGGTCCCGGGAAGTTTCACAGAATTTGGGGGGCCTGGGATGCACACAGATCTGTTCTATGATACCACTTGGAAATTAGGACACTGGAAGGAAGAGGTTTCACTTCTGTATAATGGCATATTTGGAGGAGAAAGATTTTATAAACAAATTAACCCCTCCTCTCTTGGTACATCTCTCACTAATGCTCTTAACCAGCTCTCTCTCTTTTTTTTTAGTGAAATCGCCTGTTACTCAGCCCTCGATGGCCACTATTGTCTACATTGCTTTTTTATTTTTTATTTATTTTTTATTTTTACAGATTGCATTTTGATTCATTTCATTTCTATGGTTGTACACAATGTATATTCACACCATTCATGTAATCATACATATACACAGGATAATACTGTCTGTCTCATTCTACTATCTTTCTGTCCCCCACCCCCTACCACCCATCCAAAGTTCCTTCATTTTTCTCTTCCCCCTCAGCCCCCCTCGTTATATATTATTATGCACTTATCAGAGAAAACATTCGGCCTTGGTTTTTTTGGGCTTGGCCTATTTTATTTAGTATGATATTTTCCAACTTCATCCATTTACCAGCAAATGCCAAAATTTTATTTTTCTTTATGGCTGAGTAATATTCCATGGTGTATATATACCACAGTTTCTTTATCCATTCATCTATTGAAGGGCATCTAGGTTGGTTCTACCATCTAGCTATTGTGAATTGAACTGCTATGAACATTGATGGGGTTGCATCACTTTAGCATGCTGATTTTAAGTCCTTTGGGTATAAACCAAGGAGTGGGATAGCTGGGTCATTGGTGGGTCCATTCCAAGTTTTCTGAGGTTTGGGTATGAGTGTGATACTAGCTTCATAGAATGAGTTTGGAAGCGTTCCCTCCTTTTCTATTTCCTGGAATACTTTGAGGAGTATTGGAATGAGTTCTTTTTTGAACATCTTGTAGAACTTGGCTGAGAATCCATCTGGTCCTGGGTTTTTCTTGTTTGGTAGACATCTGATGGCTTCTTCTATTTCATTGCTTGAAGTTGATCTGTTTAAATTGTGTATGTCCTCCTGGTTCACTTTGGGAGGATCATGTGTCTCCAGAAATTTGTCGATGTTTCTGGTATTTTCTATTTTGTTGGAGTATAGATTTTCAAAGTAGCTTCTCATTTTGTTATTATTTCAGTGGTGTTGGTCATGATATTTCCTTTTTCATCACAAATTTTAGTAATTTGAGTTTTCTCTCTCCTCTTTGTTAGTGTGGCTAAGGGTTTATCAATTTTTTTACTTTTTCAAAGAACCAACTTTTTGTTTTGTCAATTTTTTGAATTATTTCTTTTGTTTCAATTTCATTGATTTCAGCTCTGATTTTAATTATTTCCGGTCTTCTACTACTTTTGGTGTTGATCTGTTCTTCTTTTCCTAGGGCTTCAAGATGTAATGCTAGGTCATTTAGTTGTTGACGTTTTATTCTTTTCTTGAATGTGCTCCATGCAATGAATTTTCCTCTTAGAACTGCTTTCATAGTGTCCCAGAGATTTTGATATATTGTATCGTCATTCTCATTTATCTCTAAGAATTTTTTATCTGCTCCCTGATGTTTTCTGTTATCCATGCTTCATTCAATAGCATATTATTAAAAGCATTTGATAAAATACAGCACCCCTTCATGCTCAAAACACTAGAAAAAATAGGGATAGTGGGAACATTCCTTAACATTGTAAAGGCCATATATGCTAAGCCCATGGCTAATATCATTCTAAATGGTGAAAAACTGAAAGCATTCCCCCTAAAAACTGGAACAAGGCAGGGATGCCCTCTTTCACCACTTCTATTCAATATCGTCCTTGAAACTCTAGCCAGAGCAATTAGACAAACCAAAGAAATTAAAGGGATACGAATAGGAAAAGAAGAACTCAAACTTTCCCTATTTGCTGATGATATGATTATATACTTAGAGGAACCAGGAAATTCCACCAGAAAACTTTTAGAACTCATAAGTGAATTCAGTAAAGTAGCAGGATATAAGATCAATGCACATAAATCTAATGCATTTTTATACATAAGTGAAGAATCTTTGGAAAGAATAATCAGGAAAACTACCCCATTCACAATAGCCTCAAAAAAATAAAATACTTGGGAATCAATCTCACAAAAGAGGTGAAAGACCTCTACAATGAGAACTACAGTACACTAAAGAAAGAAATTAAAGAAAACCTTAGAACATGGAAAGATCTCCCATGTTCTTGGATAGGAAGAATTAATATTGTCAAAATGGCCATACTACCTAAAGTGCTATACAGATTCAATGCAATTCCAATTAAAATCCCAATGATGTACCTTACAGAAAATAGAGCAAGCAATTATGAAATTCATCTGGAAGAATAAGAAACCCAGAATAGCTAAAGCAATCCTTAGCAGGAAGAGTGAAACGGGGTATCGCAATACCAGATCTTCAACTCTACTACAAAGCAATACTAACAAAAACGGCATGGTATTGGTACCAAAATAGAAAGGTAGATCAATGGTACAGAATAGAAGACACGGACACAAACTCAAAGAAATACAATTTTCTCATACTAGACAAAGGGGCCAAAAATATGCAATGGAGAAAAGATAGCCTCTTCAACAAATGGTGCTGGGAGAATTGGAAATCCATATGCAACAGAATGAAACTAAACCCATATCTCTCACCATGCACGAAACTAAACTCAAAATGGATTAAGGACCTTGGAATCAGACCAGAGACCCTGCAGATTATAGAAGAAAAAGTAGGTCCAGATCTTCAACATGTCGGCTTAGGACCAGACTTCCTCAACAGGACTCCCATAGCACAAGAAATAAAAGCAAGAATCAATAACTGGGATAGATTCAAACTAAAAAGCTTTCTCTCAGCAAAGGAAACTATCAGCAATGTGAAGAAAGAGCCTACAGAGTGGGAGAATATCATTGCCAATCATACCTCAGATAGAGCACTAATCTCCAGAATCTATAAAGAACTCAAAAAACTCTACACCAAGAATGCAAATAATCCAGTTGACAAATGGGCTAAGGAAATGAATAGACACTTCACAGAAGAAGATCTACAAGCAATCAACAATCATATGGAAAAATGTTCAACATCTCTAGTAATAAGAGAAATGCAAATCAAAACCACCCTAAGATTCCATCTCACCCCAATTAGAATGGCGATTATCAAGAATACGAGCAACAATAGGTGTTGGCGAGGATGTGGGGAGAAAGGTACACTCATACATTGCTGGTGGGGCTGCAAATTAGTGCAGCCACTCTGGAAAGCAGTGTGGAGATTCCTTAGAAAACTTGGAATGGACCCTCCATTTGACCCAGCTATCCCACTCCTTGGCCTATACCCAAAGGACTTAAAATCAGCATACTACAGAGATACAGCCACATCAATGTTCATAGCTGCTCAATTCACAATAGCCAGATTGTGGAACCAACCTAGATGTCCTTCAATTGATGAATGGATAAAGAAACTGTGGTGTATATATATACAATGGAATATTACTCAGCCATAAAGAATGATAAAATTTTGGCATTTGCAGGCAAATGGATGAAACTGGAGAATATCATGCTAAGTGAGATAAGCCAATCTCAAAAAACCAAAAGGATGAATGATCTGGCTGATAAGTGGATGATGACACATAATGGGGGGAGAGAGGGGTTAGTGTTAGGGTTAGAGTTAGGGTTAGGGAGGGGAACAAGAATGGAGGAAGGAAGGACTATATAGAGGGAAAAGAGGGGTGGGAGGGGTGGGGGGAAGGGAAAAAATAACAGAATGAATCAAACAACATTACCCTATGTAAATTTATGATTACACAAATGGTATACCTTTACGCCATGTACACACAGAGAAACAACATGTATCCCATTTGTTTACAATAAAAAAAAGAAAGAAAACAAAAAAAGAAAAAAAATAGCATATTATTTAGTCTCCAGGTGTTGGAGTAATTTCTGTTTTTTGTTTTGTCATTGATTTCTAATTTCATTCCATTATGATCTGATAGAACACAAGGTAGTATCTCTATTTTTTTGCATTTCCTAAGGGCTGCTTTGTGGCATAATATATGGTCTATTTTAGAGAAGGATCCATGTTCTGCTGAGAAGAACGCGTTTTCGCTTGTTGATGAATGGAATATTCTATGTATGTCTGTTAAGTCTCAGTTATTGATTGTGTTATTGAGTTCTATGGTTTCTTTGTTTTGTTTTTGTTTGGAAGATGTATTCAATGGAGAAGATGGCAGACTAGAGGGAGGCTGCATTCCTCATCGCTTCATAACTCGGGTTTAAAGCAAGGGATATCTGTTTCTCCGTGAGGCAGTATTTGCTGCTTATCGATCCCCTGCTGTTTATCCCATTTGTCCACTGTGATCATCGGCAATCTGCCAGCATATCAACTACTTTTTGAGTGCAGATTGCTCGCTGACTGGTGTCTATCATCTGCCATTTGCCTGCCTCTTGCCTGCCCATCATCTACCTTTTACCTACTCATCACCCACCACCCAAGGTTCACCTGCCAATTGTCTGCTGGCGGCCAGCAAACCAACCGCAGACCACCAGTGGATTGCCAGCTTCCTGCTGTTGCCTGGAAGTCCACTGTCACAGTACCTGCAGGTTTGGTTACACATGGCTGGTGCCATTTTGAGACAACAAGCCAGGACCTGTAGGACCCCCTGTCGGACTGACTGAACCCTATCTCCAGGACCCCTCAACCAGATTGACCACCCCCCACCTCCAGGACCCCTGGTTGACCACACCCACACGCCTGAGCTGCAGCTCCTGATTTGCCAAAACATTTGGAAGCCAGAGTGGCCATCTTGGATTATTCTGGAAGTGGTATCTCCCATTTTTAGGTGGGACAAATCCCATCTTTAGATGCCTGCTAGAGACTGGAAGCTCATTGCCAAGGACCTCTCATGCATCAGGCTACTGAAGACTGAGAGGTTTGAATGCTATATGACTGTTATAGTGTAGATTTTTTTTTCTCCTTTTTTGAAAATTTTTATTTTTATTTCTTTACTTTTCTTGCTCTATTTTCCTTTTGCTTACCTGTTTCCTTAGAGTTTCTTCCTCCCTTTTCTCATGCTAACAATCAACTTCTTTTGATTACACTTTCACTCTTTCTACAATCTAGAACTTCTGTCTACTCTTTTCTTATCCATTAACAGTTACATCCTACACCCCTCCCCCATTCTCTTTGTCCTCCATTAGAAACTGCAGACCTTATTGCAAATCTATTTGTTATACTGTAGATAATAATTGAATTCATCCTGTTTATTATGATAATATTGTTAATGTCTTCATAGGAGCTTTTGGTTTAGGGCTGCGTATTGTCTGTACTGGGCGCTACTAATATTGATCTCCCCCTTAAAGAAGAGGTTTTGGAAACCTATAAGGTATTATAAGACTCTAGGGGGGAAACTCCAGTACCCCAGATCTTCACTACTAGAGGGGAAGATACATGAACAACTTGAAAAAACAAGGGAAGAAAATGAACCAAACAAACCTAGATTCTATATTAATAGAATTCAGTGACAGCATGGTAGAAGAAATGTCAGAGATAGAGATTCTCAAAGAAAGAAAGAAAGAAAGAAAGAAAGAAAGAGAAATCCTTGAAATGAAGGAAACAATAAACCAAATAAAAAACTCAATGGAAAGCATCACCAACAGACTAGACCACTTGGAAGACAGAACCTCAGACAATGAAGACAAAATATTTAATCTTGAAAATAAAGTTGACCAAACAGAGAAGATGGTAAGAAATCATGAATGAAACCTCCAAGAACTATGGGACATCATGAAAAGACCAAATTTAAGAATTATTGGAATTGAGGAAGGTACAGAGATACAAACCAAAGGAATGAACAACCTATTAAATGAAATAATATCAGAAAATTTCTCAAACTTGAAGAATGAAATGGAAAATCAAATACGAGAGGTTTATAGAACACCAAATTAACCAAATCTTTACTTTGTAAACTTTATTATATTTTGAAAAGTGCACCTGATTTCCAAAATGGGGAGAAAGGTAATAAATATGTATCTATGTTATACAACCTATAAAAATTCATGGATCCAATGATCTCATCCTTTTTATTAGTTCCTATTTTCTTAGGTTAGCTTATTTCATCTGCAACCATATCACCTCTTTCTGAATGTATCTTGCTTCTCTTGATTTTCTTGCTTCTCTTTGCTTCCTTTTGTAATTTTGCAATTGCCTTTCTCTTACTGGTTCAGCATCCCCAAAACATTCAACCACTTGCTGGGCATGGGTGCATAACTGTAATTCCAGATACTCAGGAGGCTGAGGCAGGAGGATCTCAAACTTGAGATCATCCTGGGCAACTTAGTGAGTGAGACACCATCTCAAAAATCTAAAAATTTTAAAAAGGACTTGTGGTGTATCTTAGTGACAGAGTCCTTAACTAGCATACACAAGGCCCTGGGTTCAATCACCGATACTTCCAAAACAAAACAACAATAATAACAAAAATTTTTTTCAGTCTTGTATTTATCAAACCAGTTCTTTCCTCCTATTATTATTCAACTGCTAGAGAATAATTTTGATGAAGGAAATTATGGGCACTGCTAACTACATTGCCTTCATTTTCCTGAAATGAAACTTTCCTGGGACTTTGTCTATAAAAGATAAACTACTTCATCTGTAATTTGGGGTATCTTTTTCTTTCACATTTCTCAATTTCTCAGTTTCTTTACTGAAAGAAAAAGATTGCAATCACCTAGGGAAAAATGTTTGGGAAATAGATCAGGACATGGAGGAAGGTAACCGTTTGTTAGGGCTGCTGTGACAAAGTACCACGAACTGATGGCTTGAACAACAGAAATGTGTTCTTTCACTGTTCTGGAGGTGAGAAGTCGAAGAGCAAGATGATGGCAAGCCATTGAGGAGGAGCCTGTTCCTTGCCTCTCCCTGGCTTCTGGTGATGGGCTGGCAGTCTTTAGTGCTCCTTGGCTTGTGGAAGCAGCACCTTGATCCTTTATCTTGGCATGGCATTCTTCTCTGTGTGTCTGTTTCCAAATTTCCTCTTTCTATAAGAACAAGAGTGATATTGAGTTGGAACCTACCTTAAATACCTTATTTCAATTTGATTACCTCTGTAAAGATCCTATCCATCCCCAAAAGATTACATTCTGAGGTTCTGAGGGTTAGGATTTCAAATTTTGGGGAGACATAATTCAACCCATAACAGGGATGACTTTTTCTGTGAAGTCATGCTGACTGAGCTATGTCTTGCTTTCTTCACGGCTGGATCAACTAGACAATCTTCAGTTCTTCCCAGTTTCATTCTGCCTCCCACTTTCCGCTGTGGTGCTGGGATTGAACCCAGGTCATTGCACATGCTAGGTGAGAACCACCGAGCTACATCCCCAGCCCTCATTCTGCCTTTGGACCACATGACATTGGTCTTACTTGGTATCATCATTCATCAAAGGAAATAGCCATTGCTGAAGAGTGAATATAGTGACTTGGCTTCACAGAACCTGCCCACCATCCCAATGAGAGAACTAAGTTCACTAGCACTCTGTCCCTCTGTGTCTTTGTTCCCGTCTCTCCTCATCCTTCCTCACTCTACTCTGCAGGCCTTCTCCCAAGCTGTCAATCCAGCTGACATTTTCTTCTGACCCTCCTTAGAAGTCACTCTGGCTTAAGTCTCTACCTGCTACTTTGCAGAAAGCCGCTTATCTAGGTCTCTTTCTCAGACAGTGATCTGCAGAGCCCCCTGCTGTGAGCTCTTTGTCCCTCTCAGCAGCCTCTCCTAAGGAAGACAATCTCCAACCCTGAGGGGCATTGTAGGCTGGCCAAGAGTGAAGAGGTCATGGGCAGAGCTGGAAATGTGGGGCGGAGGCAGGGGTGGGGGGCGGGGTAGGGGGTTGGGGAGGATGTGTGGAAATGAGGTGGAAAATACATGATGGAGTCAATGTAGCCATCCAGAAAATTGCTGAACATTTTGGTTATTTTCTCCAACTCATTCTGATGTTTCTTGTTGGCTTCCTGGCTACAGGGACCACACCCATTTCTCAGACTGGGAACAAAGCTGCTGAGCTGAGTGGTGGTATAAGTGGTTCTTTTGATGTGCGTGTGTGTGTGTGTGTTTTTAAACCTCTTGTATTTTGCTCACAACTAAACCATTTATAATCATTGTGTTCTCCTGATGCTCTGATATCAACAAAAATAAAAAGATTATTTTGCGTCATGGAAATTTTTATGAGCTAACTACTTTAATAGAGGGATTGGCAGAAGTTTACCAAAAGCCATCACCCAAGATATCTCGATGACTTCCCCAAAATGTCATTATAAGGGAAATCAGAGAAACTAAGACAAGATCTAAGTGGGAAATCACATTTTTTGTTTGAGGAGATTCTGATGAAGGGCACAACCTAATAGGTGTAGCCTAAAGGCATCTATTTTGGAGTAAAAGCATCTCTTACTAACTATGTGACTTAGCCTCTCTGAACCCCAACAAGTGCTTTTCCAATTCATCACAGAGGGAAAACAAATCCTGCTCACAGTGGATATTGAGATGTGCAGAATTTCCATGTTATATGAAGGCAAGTTGTCCTGCCCATTTCACCAGATACATCTCAATATAGTCCTGATACTAAGACAAGAAAGGAATGGGCAGGAAAGAGATCAAGGTGAAGAAAGGAAACCACTCTAGTGGGAGTGTCTGTCTTCAGGCAGAACTTCCCTGCCAGGTGCCTCTTACTCGGCTGCACTGGACTGGCCAAAACGAGGCAGGATAACACCATGCTCTCCACCCCAGGTTTCCCTGGCCTCCTACACTCCAGTTCAGACTCCTTTCGTGTGTGTTTCTGTGCATAAAACATACCCACCTGCACACACCTCTTCACGATGTGATAAGGAGTTTTTAATATTGTTGTGGCGTGGGAGTTGAGGAATGAAGGAAACTTTCTGTGATGACCACAGCTCACTCCACTGTCTCTCTTCTCTCCTACTATGTATTCTTCTTGTGACCGATATAACTGTTCCAGGTATTGTCTCATCCCCTTAAATGCATGGAGGGCAAAGCACAAGTATTTTATTTCTCATACATGCACTGAAGTTCCACAATGCTGAGCAGATAGTAAGTGTTCAAAAAATGCTTTTTAAATTTTTAAAAAATTTTTATGTATTTAATTTTTATTTTCACTCTGGCTCTAATAGTCTGACTTATATTAGATCAATTCTCCATTGAAAACAACTAGAATAGTTGGGTTTAAAAAGATCCATGTGTCTGAAGTCATATGAGAGTTACCAAGACATGCAGAAATTAGGGGCAAGGGTCTGGAGAGAAAGGAAATGTATTGATGGGGACCACATTGGGGTCATTGTCCCCCTACCTATCAGGCTTTTGCTGATTGGAGATGGGATGGGGCTGAGAAATTGAGGATGAACTTGGGAAGAGATCGCTAAAAGGTGAAGAAACTGAGTGGGGCTTCTGGTAGTCTCACAGGATTGCAGAGATAAAAGTTGGAGCTATGGCCTCACCAAGGAGAGGGGGCTTGAGACCTTAGGGTCTTGTCCAGGATCCCCAATGGGCAATCATGTAGGAATAAGGAAGAACCAGAAACAATTCTGTCCTTAGTAAGACTGAAACCCAACTTCAGAGCAGTTCAACCCAAGGTTGGATTATAGTCCTAGTCAAACCACCCCCCAGAAGCAAAAGTCAACCAATTCTGGAGGGAGAGAGCATCCAGAACATCTATAATTTTTCATATCATTATTTGGTGGTATTTACTTTACCACCCTGACCTCTCAAATGTGAGACATGGAAAAGGCACAGCTGATCAGAAAACCTGGCCTCTGGGTTTATTTCCCTGTTTACAGAGCTGGTTTCCCCAGCTCTGTTTCTGGTTGTGGATCTAGACTCAGCCTCACCCCAGCTGTGCTGCCTATTTGAATCATTTCCTAGTCACTTGTTGGTGAGGAAGGAATTCCTGCCCTATGGTCATGGGTATGGTTAAAGCAAGGACATACGGCACTGGGCATATGCACACACATAGTCACCTGCATCCTTGGCCAACGGCTGGTCTTCAGGGTGGCAGCCGCAGCAGTACTAAAGCCAGGGGTTCTATGGGCTTTCTCCTTCTCTGAAGGACGCTCACAGAGCCTGGGGCTAGAGGGGCACTCTTTTGCACTGGTTTTGATTCAACCTGTCATGGCATCTTTGAGAGGGCTCCTATAAACGAGTGAAAGAGCTAAGCCCTGCCAGGAACGAAAACTAAAGTGTTCCTTCCACCCTGCTCTCAAGTGTCTCCTTAGAGACACTGAGGGAGAATTCCCAGGCAGGACCTGGCTTGCCATCTTTCTTTTAAAGATGGTCAGTGTCACTAGAGAGTCATGGAGAGTGGACGGGGAACAAGTTAGAGAGACCATAAATGAATGATGATATTCCCTTACAGTTCTTGAATAAGGTAAAAATTTGCTGTGGATGTTTTAGTCAGATTTTCCTGAGTCCCACATGCAGTCCATGTTTTAATGCCAGAATTGGAGAGAGGGAGGAAGAACACATATAATGAGAATGATAAAAATGAAAAAGAAGGACTGCAGCAGTTTCCGCCTCATCACACAGTGACACAGGGGACGTGGAGGGAACGGGCCCATCTCTCCAGCAGGTTCAAAGACACTGGGCTGCCAGCATCCTGTCCCCTCCCCCAACCAGGGCCTTCTCTGCGCTCCCCTTCCAGCAAGGGAAGCAGTGGCAGGGGATTACCACTGGTTCCTATTATAATCTCCCCCTCCTTTGCCTTCACCTTCAAGCCCAGTGTCTCCCAGGCAGAAAGTAGGGCTTTGCAAGCACCAAGAGGGGTGTGGAAGAGGTGGCTGGAGGCATTTCCTTTGGCTTGTCCCTGGCTGTCCATTACAGAGGCAGGTCTGACTGTAGGATGGAAGCTGTCAGTGTCACCTGAAAACCTTCAGGTCACTAAAGGCCGGATTTACCATGAACTGCATTGACATGGTGGCCTGTTGGCTGCAGTTTACTACTAAGCAGACTCTGTTCTCCAGTCTTCCCTGCTGTTGGCATGGCTGAGTTACCCTGCACGCTGGTCCTCTGGCAGATGAAACATGCAGGAACAGGCACAACCCTGCTCTGTCCTGTCCCTTCCGCTCCCCCTGGCGCCCCCACCCCTCGGTCTCATTCCCTGACTCCTCTGAGGGCTGAGGTAGGGGTGTTCTCAGAAGGCCCCAGAACCTTCTTGAATCAAGCCAGCCCCATGTAAGGCGCAATACTGTCCCTGTGAGTCCCAAGCCAGCCAGGACATAGCGAAGTGGAGAATCCCACCCAGGCTGCTCGCAGGGTGAAATGAAGCCAAGGCCACCAAACCCTTTACACTGCTGCTGTCACTAGTTCACTCACAGGTCTGAACGACAATGGCCCTAGAGGGGACATTTTTTGTGATAGTTCAGAGAGCTCTTATTTCCCTTTTGTTTAGAAATGGTTTTAATTAATGAGAACAGCCTGAGGTCAGGCAAACTTGCCCATGCTCTGGCCTGGAAGCCTTCTGGTTCAGCAGGAGGAGGACACAGGTATTTTTCCCGACCATTTTGCTGTTCCTTTACGTCATTTGCCAGGTCCTTCCATCAGATGCTTCCATCACCTGCAGGTCCAGCAATCTCTCTGGGCCTATGGCTGGCCATCTGACCAGAAGAGGCGAAACACCACCCCTGCTGGGGTGGGATGAGCTGAAGATTATGGCTCTGTTATAGGCTGTTTCTAGAAAAATATCGCCCCCAGACAAACTTCTGTCCATTATTAGGGCTTTAGGGTAGAAAGACTGTTGAGAAGGTACAGTTCAAAATCCTACCTTTGAGAGATAATGGCACTTGTAATAATAAAAATGTGTATAGAAACAGCATAGAAGAAGAAACAGGTTTTTTCTTTCTTTCTTTTCCCCCTCTATTTTCTAAAAACATTTTTCCGCTTTGAAGGAGAGGTAGTCAGGAAATACCACAAAGTAGACCAGTGAGCCAAAGAGTGAAATGCAACCCGTGAAACTCTTGTAGGTCTCCCCAGCAGGAAAATGAGCTGTGGCAGTGTAGGCCCTGGAGTCACGCGTGGAGGTCAGATTCTGCCTCTGCTCCTCGCTAGCTGTGGGCTTTGAGTAAGTAACTTGACCTCTCGGTGTTGTAGTTTCCTCATCTACAAAAGTGAAGAAGCAGAAGCTCCTGTCCTGCAGGCTCACTGTGAGGACTAAGTAAGATAACCCACAGGAACTGCCCAGCACCGTTCCTGGTATATGTGAAGTGCTCAATAAATCTTAGCTAGTAGGCAACTTTAGAACATTGGTTTTTGCCCTACAGTGATGGAAATCTTTTCATTTTGCCTAGCAGTTACAAAAGTAGAGGAAAAAATGAAACCCAAGAGATGGGGAGGGAAGAGAAGAAGAAAAAATGTTGGGGGTGAAAGAGTGAAGGGAAGGAGAGAAATGGGAGGCAAACCCCGGGTGGAGGGGGCTGTCACTCATACGCTTCCAAGCCTCTCTGTGCCAAGGGCAGAAGAAATGAGTACTATATTCTCAAAAGATAGTTCACCAGGGCCTCACAGGAACCCAAATGAGAACCTCTACAGGGTTTCTGAGAAAGACTGAAACACACCCCAAAGTTTCACATGTCAACGCAGGAAATGAATGCACTACCAACAGCTGGGCGCGATGTGCGGGGCAAGGTAGTCAGTCCACACTCACAGTGTTTGTTGTTATATGTGTCCTGTGTGTTGTTATATGTGATACAGACTTTTCTATTGATTGTATTTCTCTGTAAACATAGAGATGAGTTGCTCAGGGCATCATATATTCTCAGAATGCTGGGGAAATGGTCAAGGAGTGCTGTCATTCAATTACACTTCAGGCCATTGATGACTGGCATGCCTCAGTGGGGCTGTCGCCAAGGGATAAAGAGGAGTTTCCAGGTAAACAAATAGGGAAGGGATGAACATACCAGCCAGAGGGAAGAATATCTCTGAAGATCCACATATGAAGAGCTGCATGGTTAGTGCAGAATGCACAGGCCATCAGGCATCCTGAGCATAGAGTTAGGTCTCTGTCGACACATGTGTCTTGCCTCCATACTTGAACTTGATCTAAGTAAGAAATCACTGAATGCCTCTTCTGAACACAGTGGAGAATGGTTTTTAGGGGACTATGATTACATAGTGAGAGAAATACTAGGGACTATCGTAAGAGTCCCAGTAGGACAGGTGGAGGCCTGTGCTAAAGTAGAAGGAATCCAGGTTATGGAATTGATTCATCCTTTGGAAGCAAAATCACTAGAATTTGGAGGACCTATCAATAGGAGAACAGACAGCTCTCTGGTTTCTGGTTTGGGTAGAGTGGGTGATGGTGATTCAAGAGACAAGGTACAGGCAGGTGGGAGGATAACTTCCTTTTGGATGCAGGATGCAGTTGAGGGTTGAGTTGAGGATGTAGTTGAGGGCTGTGTGTGTGAGTGGGAGGAATGGAATTAGCAAAAGTCTTTTTCCCAACTTAAACAGAGGAGACATTTAGCTTATCTGCTGTTTTGCATTATCTTGGCCAGTCTCTCTTCTTTAGAATGGGAATATTTAAAGATACCTCAAAGCAGAACAAACAACTAATGTTTACTAAATGTTTCCTTTGTGACTTCATTGGGTGGTTAAGTACTTAACTTATATTACCTCATTTGAGCCTCATAACAGTTTTATGAAATGAATATTATTATTTCTAGTTAACAGATGAGTAAATAGAGATTTAAAGGGATTAAGTGCTAAAAGCCTCACCATTAATACATGGTAGAACTGATGCCACTCTATGGGAATAAAGAAAATTTCTCTCTCTCTCTCTCTCTCTCTCTCTCTCTCTCTCTCTCTCTCTCTCTCTCTCTCTCTTCTCTCTCTCTCTCTCTCTCTCTTCTCTCTCTCTCTCTCTCTTCTCTCTCTCTCTCTCTCTCTCTCTTTCTCTCTCTCTCTCTCTCTTCCTCCTTCTTCTCCTCCTCCTTCTTCTTTTTCAGTGCTGGGGATTAAACCCGGGGCCTCATTCATACTGGGCAAGAACTCTACCACTGTGTCATATTCCCAGCCCAGAAAATTTCTGCAAAGGTGAAAGAAGTTTTCATTATTCTATTTCTGGTTGGGAGAAAACAGGCTAAGAAATGTGGATGAACAAATACACTTTGGCAGTTTTATTATTACCTTATATTTTTGATATGTTTATGCTTTCAAGACATGGTTGTGTTCCTTATTTCAGATTTCTCTCAAATTATCCACATCAGGCAGCCAGGGCTGATGCTAGCCTATCAATCAATCAACAAACATTTGCTGGGCAGCACAGCGAATAAGTCAGTGTTCACAATGAAGTTGTCCTCATGGCCTTGCACACGGGAGTTTGCAGTCTAGTAAGAGTCTCTACAAGGGGCTATGGAACAACCTCAGGTTTGCTGGCCAAGTGCTAAATGAAGGTCATAAACCAGTTTTCAAACATGTTTCATGGAAACCCCAGAACATCGTGTGTGCAGGGTGATAATTCTGAACATGAAGAATGATTTTGCCCCCAAGGGGACATTGGGAATGTTTGGAGACATATTGTGGTTCTCACAACCCCCTCACAATCTCACAAAGGGAGAATAAAGGGTGTGTGTTGTTGCTGGCATCTAAAAACAGGAAAGCTGCCAAAGGTCCTAAAATGTATAGGACAAAACCCCTGGGAATTATCCAGCCCCAAATCACCATCATGTTGAGACTGCTCTAGGGTAATACAACAACTTGGTTTGAATTATATTTTAAAATTTGCACTTTAAGAATAGTAGCAAAACAGCAGGTACGTGGATAATTATTACATACTTTAAACACATTGTACTCTCCAAAAGATTAAACTCTGTTGGGCTACCAAATTAAAGAGTTTTGTGGAGAACTTGGACTAACTCTTCCTGGCACAGTGATTTTTCCAACAAGATCACTCACTATGAAGAACATCTGAAAATTTCCAGGTGAATCATTATTTGAAAAAAATTAACCATTTCCCATTAATTATCTGTATTCATCAGGGTTTTCTCAGTAAAATACAGAAATAAATTTGGAAACAAGCTGACATAAGACCACAGTCATCTACTGCACTCAACTTCACACTTTCATATTTATCAGTCTAATTAATTGATTTTACAAGTAAAGGTCATTATGTTTTTTTTATTCAATTACAGGTATATCTATATCTATGTCTATACCTATATCTAATATTTTTAGTTCAAGTAGTTTCTCTGTAGGTTCTTTTGAATTTTTATTCTACCCACCTACTATTTATGAATAATATCTTTTTTTAAAATTTATTTTTATTTTAAACAAATGGGATACATGTTGTTTCTGTTTGTACATGGAGTAACAGCATACCATTTGCATATTCATACATTTACATAGAGTAATGATGTTCGATTCATTCCGTTATTTTTTTTCCTTCCCCCTCACCCCTCCCACCTCTCTTTTCCCTCTATACAGTCCCTCCTTCCTCCATTCTTGCCCCCCTCCCACCCGCCATTATGTGTCATCATCTGCTTATCAGTGAGATCATTCGCCTTTTGGATTTTTGAGATTGGCTTATCTCACTTAACACGATATTCTCCAATTTCATCCATTTGCCTGCAAATGCCATAATTTTATTATTCTTTGTAGCTGAGTAATATTCCATTGTATATATATATATATACCACAGTTTCTTTATCCATTCATCAAATGAAGGGCATCTAGGTTGGTTCCACAATCTGGCTATTGTGAATTGAGCCGCTATGAACATTGATGTGGCTGTATCTCTGTAGTATGCTGATTTTAAGTCCTTTGGGTATAGGCCAAGGAGTGGGATAGCTGGATCAAATGGTAGATCCATCCCAAGTTTTCTAAGGAATCTCCACACTGCTTTCCAGAGCGGCTGCACTAATTTGCAGTCCCACCAGCAATGTATGAGTGTACCTTTTTCCCCACATCCTCTCCAACACCTATTGTTGCTTGTATTCTTGATAATCACCATTCTAATTGGGGTGAGATGGAATCTTAGTGTAGTTTTGATTTGCATTTCTCTTATTACTAAAGATGGTGAACATTTTTTCATATGTTTGTTGATTGCTTGTACATCTTCTTCTTTGAAGTGTCCATTTCCTTAGCCCATTTGTTGATTGGGTTATTTGTATTCTTCATGTAGAGTTTTTTGAGTTCTTTATATATTCTGGAGATTAGTGCTCTATCTGAAGTATGAGTGGCAAAGATATTCTCCCACTCTGTAGGCTCTCTCTTCACATTATTGATAGTTTCCTTTGCTGAGAGAAAGTTTTTTAGTTTGAATCTATCCCCGTTGTTGATTCTTGCTTTTATTTCTTGTGCTATGAGAGTCCTGTTAAGGAAGTCTGATCCTAAGCCAACAAGTTGAAGATTTGGACCTACTTTTTCTTCTATAATCTGCAGGGTCTCTGGTCTGATTTCAAGGTCCTTGATCCATTGTGAGTTGAGTTTTGTGCAGGGTGAGAGATAGGGGTTTAGTTTCATTCTGTTGCATATGGATTTCCAGTTTTCCCAGCACCATTTGTTGAAGAGGCTATCTTTTCTCCATTGCATATTTTTGGCAGGTCATTAGGTTTGAACTATACATTTGAACTAATGAAATACTGATTTCATTTGGGGGTAGAAAAGCCTGTGACTTTTTATAAGGCTTATGCCCCATGGCCTGGTCCCCAATGTGTGCTACTCAGATTAGCAGCATTAGCATAATCTGGGAGCTTGATACAGATACAGGGTCTCAGGCTCCAGTCCAGAATTTCTGAATAAGGATCTGCATTTCAACAAAATCCAACTCCCATTAGAATTTGAGAAGTATTATTATGGAACTTCACAGAGAAAGACCACTTGGGCCTGTGTAAACAGTAAGAACTGCAGACAAAGTAGGACTTCTGCAGGAAATGATTCAAATGAATTAGACAAGGAAATATGGGGTGGTCAATCCATGTGGGAAAAGCGACAATATGAAGGTCTGAAAGTGGACTCAGGTTAGATACCCTGGTTAGATAGAGGGTCCTGGAAGCATGGCATTGGAAGACTTTGGAGAATTTAGAGGAAAAGAGGAGCTTGGGGCAGGGAGCTAGTCAGCTCCCCCACTCCAGGGCTGTTCACTGGGGCCTGGTTCAGGCAGGCCATGCTGCCTCCTTACCTTGTTGACAGAGCAGTCTTCCCCAAATTCCAGGCCTGGATTGCCAGCCACTTAGCCACCATGAATCAATTAAACCTTCAATAGCCCCAAGAAGTTGGGGCTCATTATCTCCAATTTCTAGATGGGGAGCCAACCACTTCCGAAGCTGTAATTACTAAAGGTCAGAGGGCACCTGAGGCAGGAAGTCTGGTCTGTAACAGCACATTCTTGGCTCTCCCAGGGTCTCCCTCCTGAGCTGTGGAGAGGAGGGGCTGATTTCAGCTGCTGGGAGTTCTTCAGAGCTTACACAGCTTCAAGCAGCCCTGGCAGGGAGAAAAGGGTTAGTCCCATCTCTGCTTGGGTCAGGCTCTGGGAAAAGGAAGACTCTAACCTCAAGCCAAGGAGGGGACAGGATACTGAGAGGGTTTGCTGGAAAACTGTTGGGATAGGGTAGACGTGAAGAGGAAAGGAGGTTCTGAGGAGGGTGAAGAGGAGGTACTGCAGAGGGGAGGCCCCTGGATGAGGACTTCTTTATCCTTGAGACAGGTTGGGATTTTCAGGCAACACAAAATCTTAGTTGAATCAACTGATTGTCTATTTTTCTTGAGAATGCAAATAGGCCTAACCGAAGACTTATAACATCTGCTGAATTCTTTTTTTTTTTTTTTTTTTTTTTTTTTTTTTTTTTGCGGTGCTGGGGATTGAACCCTGCTGAATTCTTTACAGGCCCACACGGAAGCCCTGGAAAACAGGCTTTGCAATGCAGCTGGTTGTCTAAAGCATTAGCTATGACTGGGACCTCCTGACCAGCCCCAATTCCTCTAGGAGTCTGTGTAGGGTCCACTTTCTCTAGACCTTTTCAGAGGCCCGATGAGGTGGCTAAGGCAAGGCAGTGGCCTTGATTATAGTAAGAAAAGTGTCCAAGGGATTAAAGGAAAGGGTCAGGGCCGGCTGCTTCATCCCTTCAAGAGCACCTCAGCCACCTCACCCTGGAGCCAACGCCTAGAGGCTGGGGTGCCTTCCCCTGCTCAGCACTGCTCAGAGCAAATGTCAGAATCCAGCTGGGCGCCCCCAGCTCTGCCTTGAGGCTGATTCATCAACTTGTGGAGGCCAAGTATGAGGGTTCTGGGCAAGCTGGAGGCCCCGCTTCTCCTTGATATGCCCTTTGACTCCTGGTTAATGACTCTCAGCTGTGCAGAGTCCCTGAGCTTGTTCCAATATTTTGGGAAGACTCTGAAACCTGAACCCTTTGCTAGGTGGCTGTGGCCACCTTTGGGAACAGAGTGAGTGCTGCTGGTCTCTACCTGGATTACAATATGGCTTGGGGCACTTTCACAAAGGACAGGAGAGAGGTTGGAGTTTCTTGGGGCATGACCAGGGAAGTTACCACCCACTTGTCCTTCTAGGCCTCCTGGCCAGGTGTCAAACACGAGACCTGCTCCTAAATTCAAGAACTGATCTTTGTCAGTATAAGGAGTCTAGCACTTCACCCAAGCTATGAGGCATAGCTTTATCATTTCCCCCCAAATTTCTGAAACTATTTTCCTGAAATACTAAGAAACTGTTTTTGACAGTTGCAAAAACCCAGGGAAGGGGTGACATTAGACTGAGAACATCTTAATAAAGGAAGTATGTTTGGGACATTCTGCAAGCCAGGGCTAGCAAGATGGGGACAGAGAAGGTAGTCATGGTGGATGAAGATGTGAAGAGAAACAGGGACACCCCACGTTAATTGTTACAAATCCACTTCTGGGGTGCCCCCACACACATACAAATGGGGTTGTTCATCAATCAGGAGGCAGTGCATCCAAATCCCTGGTGGAGGCTGGGAGTGCTTCAGGGGGACGCAGGGGCAGACTCCAGAAATGGAAGCAACAAAGCTCAAAGCAGACCAGTTAGCCTAGCCTCAGGCAAGGTACTTGTTCCAGTTCCTTGGAGAAGAAGTCAGTTCTACTGAACTGGCCTGGATTCCAAGCTGCCAAACCAGGCATCCAACAGGGCCTGTGAGGTCTGACAGGGTGACCTCTCCACGGATCAGGTGACATTGGAGCCCAGGGATTTCAAACCTGAAACCTTAGAAAGCATGGTACAGACACTTAATAGAATACTATGCAGTCTTTAAAAATCACATTATTCTTTAAGAATGTGTGAAAACACATGGGGAAATTTCATGATATATTTGTAGATAGAAAAAAAGTTAGTATTCTGAGCAACAGACACAGAGTCCACTTATCTTATTGAATGCACACATCCATGCTGGAGGTGTGGTATGCTAGAAGGACACACGGACAC
The DNA here is from genome assembly GCF_902686455.1 of Sciurus vulgaris. Taxonomy (NCBI): domain Eukaryota; kingdom Metazoa; phylum Chordata; class Mammalia; order Rodentia; family Sciuridae; genus Sciurus; species Sciurus vulgaris. Next base: position 103,731,017 of record NC_136463.1, on the reverse strand, counting down.
TGAGTTGTCTTTGTGTAGGAGTGTTGTGGGTAACTTTTATTTTCTTCCTGTTTTTCCACAGGTTGCAATTGTTTTAAACCATATGCCTTGCTTTTGTAAACAGAGAAATCAAATAGCTTATTTAACTGGTAGCACTAGGTCCATTTAAGCTGGTTGCCCTACTTAACCTGGTAGTTCTGTGTGAAGGATCAGGAAGCAGCAGGCAAGTGAGAAGGGGGCTCAGAGGCTGTTACTTACTTATCAGCACACTTTCTCCTTCCTCCTTCCTGCCAGAGCCTCAATTTTGCTCCAGCATTGTGCTCTGGATCTTCCATTTGCCCCTGCAGACCCTCTCCACTTCTCTCTTCATCATTCTGTGGCCCTGGAGAGAGGCTGACCTTTATGGACTGCATCAAAAGCTCTGGTTGGGTTTGGCTAATAGGGAACAGCAGCAGGAGATCAAAGGGAGACAGGAGCATAAGGCTGGGATATTGATCCCTCTGCCTCCCCCTACAGTGGGCCTGCTGAGCCTCCCTTCTGAAGGCCATGCCCCATCGGATGGCTTCTGCACAAAGCTCTCTGTGTCTTTGGTTCCCTCCCCTACCTCTTCCAGCCTTGGAGTGGCACAGGGGGCTTAATGGTGCCACCCTGACCCCCACAAGACATCCTAACCTGGGAACCTGGGCATGTGACTTTATAAAAAGGGTCTCCATAGTAGTAATTAAGTAATTTAAAATGAGAAGATTATGCTGGAATATCTGGGTGGGCCCTAAAACCAATGGCAAATGTCCTTATAAGAGAGGCGGAGGAAGATTTCACCTACTGAAGAGGAGACAATGAAACTATGAAGATAGAGATCCCAGTGATGCAACCATAGGTCAAGGAAAGCAAACAGCCCAACAGAAGCTAGAAAAGGCAAAGAACAGATTCTCTTCTAGGGCCTCTAGGGGGAGTGCCAGATTTCCAGTTACCATAACTGAAAGAATACATCCAAATTTTTTTAAGCCACCTAATTTATGTTGATTTGTTACAGCAGCCACAGGAAACTAATACAGGTAGAGAGTACACCTCATTGTTACCAGCCCTGAGGGGGTGCCAGGTGATTTTTTGTGTTTCTCCTCCACCTTGCCCTTACTTTTGCAGATCGTCTTACTGTTAAACTCTCCTTGCATTGCCCAGTGTCATGAGCTGCCTATTTCCTGCCAGGAGGCTGTTGGATGTGGGCATCTGCCTCACCCATGTGCAGCATCTGTCCAGGGTAAGCTGACCCAACTCCATGTCCAGAGGTCGATTCCAATTTGTCCAAATAATCCTAGCAGTACTATTCCCCTTGCAAGTGATTGGTTCAAGAATAGACACATCCTAACTGACCAAATTGGAGGAAAATTTGGGAATTGATAGGACAATTCCATGTGACACAGACACAGACAAAGATGGTCCTTTCTCTCCTTCCTTAACACCAGCATATTTGGACACAATGTCCACAACTGAAGTAGCTGTCTCAGCAGCAACCTGAGCCAATTTTTGAACCAATGACTCTATCAGTACTGATGGTGGTCCTGTTCTGGACCTCCTGTCCCATGAGATAATGCATTTCTGTATCACATACTTCATTTTGAATTGGGGTTCTGTCATCAGTGACTGGAAGCCTACTAGATGGCAGGGATTGGTTAAATGTTGCTGTAAGCAGAGATGGTCAAAGTTTTAAATATCTAAGCACCTTAAAAAAGACTTCAAAACTTGAAAAATCCTGTTTAAAAATTTTTCATGATATGCATGTGCTCATACTTGGTTGGAAAATAGTAGCAAAACAAAATGCATAGAAATTTACAGTCAACCACAAAGTTAAATGGGGAAAGGGTCTGGAATAATAACAATAAGGTAAAAAAAATAATTCTGTGAAATACAACTGGGATATTCAAATTAGCTAAGCACTATTAAAACTGTTACATGGTAGGCCTTTGACACGGGGATATCAGATGGGGCATTTCACTTGAGAAACTCACAGATTATGGGAGCAAGACAAAACAAAACAAAACAAAAAGATTTTCCCCCAGTTACATTTTAATCCAAGTCATGGAAAAATAAATGTAAAACTCTGTCCATCAATACTTGTATTGTTCACCTCTGTACTGTGTTGACTATACATTTGGTGAGAAATGCTCAATTACAAGGTCAAAATGAGTTGGGAGGAAGGAAAAAAAATAGAAATTTGTTTCAGAAATATCACATAAATAGGGTGTAGGGGACAAAATTGATCTTCACTTCAAAATATGAAAAACTGTGTTCTACCTGTAAAGTGTTACATGGAACTGTAGTAGGTGTGTCCCAAAGCAGAACTGGTTAGAGACTTGGGTGAAAAATTATAGCTCCCTGGTCCTTCCCACTGCCCCTTAATTTCAGAACAGGAAGTGGACATCCCTCAGTAAGTTCAGACAGTTTTCTCAGTTAAAAACCACTCCCACCAGCCTGAATCTCCAATAAAGAAATATTTATTTAGGCCAAGTAGTTCCAATCCATAAATCCTCTACAAAACACACTTTTGGGAAGCACATCAAATTAATTCCCGATAATTGGTAATTCCATTATTCTTTCAACAGAGCTTTGAGAGAAGGAAGTACAGGAGAATGAAGAAGAGAGGAAACAAGAAAGCATTGTTTGGGAAGGCTTGCAAGGGTAAGATATTCAAGTTGGGGAATCCCTGGCAGGCAGAAGGCTAAGTGAGGGGCCTGGAGACAAACCTCCGACTTTTAGCTCTCCTTGGTCCTATTTTCCATTTCATTTTAGCCTTCCTCTTTTAAGAAATTCTTTAATAAGAGGCCAACCTCATTCAGTGAGTTTTCCCAAGGCTTGTCCATGGAACACAAGTTCTATACAATAGTAGTAGAAAATTCTTTCAGTAAGCTTGGGAAAGCCCTTAAAGAGTCGCAAGTAGGTTGACATGTTAATGCCTCTAAGAGGTCTTGTCAAAACACAAATCCTAATTTCTGTTTGTGTAAGTCAGTATCTCCTAAATTTTTTTGATCAAAGAACTCTTTGGTGCATATGAATTATCACCTCTTAACAACATAGTCTGAGAAGTGCCTATCTGATGCTCATGGTTTTTAATGAGTGTTAAGGAATGTTTTGATAATACAGTCCCAATATTTCTTTCTTTGGCGATCTTCCTAGCTAATTGCCAACCTAGGCATGTGAGCAGCAAAGATAATGCCTTTGCCTATCTGCCCCTGTAATAAAATAGCAGATAATTTATAAAAAATAGAAGTTTATTTGGTTCATGGTTTTGGAGGCTCAGAGCCCAAGAGCATGGCACTGTCATCTGCCCAGCATCTGGTGAGGGCTTTCTTGCTGCATCACAACATGGCATTGCGTGAAGAGACAGAGCAAGTATGTTAGCTCAGGTCTCTCTCTCTTCTTATAAATCCATTGATATCATCATGTGGGCCTCAGCCAATCCAAATTACCTCCTAGAGGCCTCACTTCCAAATACCATTGACATTTGAATTTGGGGATTATTTTTCAACATATGAACTTTGGGAGACTTATTCAAACCCTAGCAGAGAATGAAGCAAAACCCACCCTGGACCCTATTTCTTGTTGGCATTCCTAGCAAATGATTTTGATGAGAACAGGTTTATACTATTCTGTACTGTATAAATGGCAGTTTTGCTGCAGAATATTATAATATAAATTCTCTTTATTAATCTGGAAACTTTATATTGGCTTCTGCTGAGTTGTTCTCAGCAAAACTTGAACATTTTTTAAAGTAGTAGCCTCCTTAGTGTGATCCTTTTCATTGTTTTGTAATATTTGGAAAGTCCTAACCCTTTTTTCTCTCTAAGGAGGGCTGGTTTAGGAAAACTACCATTGCTCCTGACTAGAAAACATTTCAGATACAATTATCACAGGTGTTCAGGATGATGTATGGAAGCTACCAAAAGACCAAATATTTGAGATCTTAAGAGAAGACTCAAGGGCTCACTATAAAACTTTGCTACTCAAAGTGAGCTCTGTAGACCAAATGCACCACACCATACAGAAGCTGTTAGAAATGCAAAGTCTGAGATCCTATCCCAGACCCAGGAAGCAGAATCTGCATTTGAACAGATTCTTCAATGGATTTATATGCACAGCAAAGTCTAAGAAATATCAGGATTTATCCCTTTATGCTTCATCTGTTAATTCATTTATTAACAACTAATTATCGATCACCTCAATATCTACCAGGTTCTCTTCTAAGTATTGGGGACATGGTAGTAAAATAGTAGACAATTTCTGAATTCTTGTGCAATTTACATTCAAGTGTAGCAAACAAACCAATATCTTTAAAACAAAAAATTTTAGAAAGTGTTAAGTTGCTTGAGGAAATAAGAGGTCAATGGGTTAGAAAATAAGAGTTGGGGGTGAGCTACCATGCTCAGTCAGGATCTGTCTGAATAGAAACTTGCGTGGTGAGACAGAAGGAGTCACATGGTGGTCTGGGGCAGGAAGAGTTCAGGAAGATGGAACAATAAAAAAAAGAACCCAAAGAAGGTATGAGCTTAGGAACAGGAGAAATCAGGCCAGCGTGACTGTCGTTTAGCAAATTAGGAAGCTCTGAAGACAGAGAGAGGGAAGGGCCAGAATATGTGCACCAAAGATTCTCCAATTTAGTGTGCATCAGAATCACCTGAAGAGTGTATTTTATTTTATTTTTTTTTATATTGGGGTTTGAACCCAGGGATACTTTACCACTGAGCTACGTTGCCAGCCCTATTTATTTTTACTTTGAGACAAGGTCCTGCTAAATTGCTGAAGCTTGCCTTGAACTTGTGATCTTCCTGCCTCAGCTTCCTGAGTCACTTGGAGGAGGTCCTTTTAAAATAGATCACTGAGTCCTTCTCCTAGAGTTCTGATTCAGTAGCTCTGAATTGGGGCCCCAAAACTTGCATTTTTAATAAGTTCCAGGTGGTGATGGTGCTGCTGATCCAGGGACTGCCCTTGGAGAACCACTGACATAGAACCTAGTGAGTGGGTCCTTGTGAGGATTTGAGTATGATGGAAAGCTATCAGAGGACTCTAAGGGGAGAGTGACAAGTCCTGGTTAATGCTCCTCTGTCACCCCAGAAGAGCAGACCTTTCTAGTCATCCATCATCACCTGCACTTGTATCCTCCTTCCGTTTCGTTCATCAACTGATTGGCTCCCATTTCCCACGTTTCCTCTCCATTTTCTCCCAAACATTTCAATCGTGCATTGTGGAATCCTCATTCCATGATCCACAATTCTTGCATATTCTTACTTAACTTCAGGGTCTTCCTCCCCTTCTTTGTCTTAATGGGAGCCTGATTAGTCCCAAGGACATAGCATTCTGGCAGCTATTTTTGGCAGAGCCTGTGCAATTTCTTCCAATCCATGAAATCAAGACCTGGAGGAAGCAGTGATAGCTGCTTGTTCTCTATTGTTGCTCTCAGAACTTAACCCCTCTTACCTCTTACAAAAGCCTCTGCTATTGGAGGGTCCTGCTGCCTCCAACCCTTGCTCACATGTCCTCATGTGTCAAAGACCACACCTCCTGGCTCCCCAACTTCCTTCCTGCACAGCTCCTTTTGTCAATTTCACTGAAGTTAGCCGTACATAATCACCATCTAGCACCTGGACTTCTCAGCTTTCTTGACCTTCTCATTCATAATGACCTTTTGTTCTTCAGCTCCATCTGATGGTCACATACTGACCCTCATTGCCACCAGAAACTCCATGCTGCTACAAGCTCAAATGCTCGCTCACTCTCTTCCACACCTTCCTGTCCTTGACATATGCTGATGTCCACTGCCACGATTTATCCCCTTTCCATCGTCTCATCAAATGTTATAACCCATAAGCACCTCCTATGTTCATTCTTTTTGTCCATCTTAGGATTGGGGTTCTTCACCTTAAACACTTCAAGCACTCTTATTCTCGGAATTCCCTTACCTTTCCCTATAGTCTCCTACAAAACACTAAAAAAAACCCATCTCTCCATTTCTCCATGTCTATACTCAAGCAACTTGATATTACTATGGAAAGTCAAGCACACTGCTTCTACATTAAGTTCATGGTCACACACTGCAAAACTCAAAGCTGCTATGAAATATTGCTGTTTTTCTGTCAAAACCCATGATCATATTCAGTTTAGATGACTCTGTCATGCCTTTTTATCCTTCAAACTCTCATGACACTTCCCTGCTTTTTACTCCCAGCTGATGAACTCTCCTCATATTTCATCATATCAGATGTGAATTCTCTAATTTTCCCACCTTAAAATCTATAAGCACGTCTACACTTGCCAGACTCTTAACCTGGTGCTCTGAGTGACCAGCCCCCTATTCATTTGCTTATTCCCCATCTGTATCTCCCTCTCTATTGGATCATTCCCACTGGAGCACACGCATGCTTCAGTATTTCCCATCTGTTTCTTCTATAATGTATATCTGTACTTCTAAATAATACAGCTATTTTTATCTTCTTCAATATTAGATGCTTTCTATTGCCTATGTGTACCCTCCCCATGCACATTTCCTCTCCTTCCATCCTGTCAATGTGGTTATATCCCCAGTTTTGGCTAAATCAATGTTCTGTGCTAGCATTACTACAGTTGTAAGTACTCACAGCTGCACCATAGAGGCTGTTATTCTTTTATGAGTCAATTTTGGTTATCTTGGGGTTACTCATTACCTCATATTTCTCATTACCTAGTTTTCTATTACTAAGTTTTTCAAAACTTTCCAATCAAATTGTAACACCCCTCTCATGAGTCATAGGTAACCAATCAAGATGACAACTTCTTCATTCTAAAATCTGGCACTTTCACTGTTATGGTTAAAAAATGACTGCCGACCCAGTGCTGATGTGTGGTCTCTCTGGCTTCGTAGTTATACGGTAGTCAAACTTCTCACTGGCAGCTCAGGACTCCAAGAGTTAGTGTTCCAGCAAACATCATGGAAGCCTTATGACTTTACTTGGGAATCACATGATAGTAGTTCTGCCATATTGTAATGGGCAAGCAGTCAAAATTCCACCCAGATTCAAGAGTAAGAGACACCAACTTCCCTTGTCTATGGGAGAAATGTCATGTTTTAATACAGCCACATAGATGCCCACACTTACACTTGCATTTGAGTAGAATATCTTTGGAGAGAATCTCAAAAAAATGGTGGAAGGAGAAACTGGGTCACTGGAGATAAGGACGGAAAGAGGCTTACTTTACCTTATCAACCATATTGGGTTTTTTGAACTTTGCATCATGCGCTTGAACTACATTTTTTAAAAGATTGAATGATTACATTTTTTTTAACCATATCACACCTTTTCCTGGAACTTTGCCTGCCCCTCAAAGTCCATGTCGTTGCCCAGGATGCTCCAGACCAGCACTGTCAACTAGAACTTTCTGTGGTGATGGAAATATTCTGTATTTGCACTATTCAATGTAATAGCCGCCTCCTCTATGTGGTTATTTAGCACTTAAAATGTGGCCAGTATGACTGCTAGCCACCTGTGACTAGCAGTCTAGGAGAGGGGAGGAGCCTATGTAAATGAAACAGTGGGAACATGAGATGCTTTGGGCCATGGACTACAAGCACTTTTACTCAAGTACTTCCTAAAACAATTTTTAACAACTGTATACCCCACTGCACAAATTAAAGTTGACATCTAAATGCTTCATCCTTAGTATAAAAGTTTGTTTTTTTTAGGAGTTATGAAAGATTAAACATTTCATAAGATGAAATAAGATGAGGACTAGCTATAATTGGAATAAATATTTCATGAGCTGGTTTGATAAAATAAGTTTTAATTACTGAATAATGTAGACTGACTCTGAAATAAATCATGTAAAAAAAGTCTATCATCACTAACCTATACTACTTTAGTTGTTCTAAATTTAGAGCATCTCAATGTGGGCCACGCTTCACCCTTGACAGAAATACACATGAGCTACGGAAAGATGGGAAGCCCTAAGGGGGAAAGATGCCTTGATGAATCATTAAAGGAGCCCCCGGAAACCTACATATCCATCTCCTTTCTTTTGGTTTGAGGAGGTTTTTACACCCAGAGCAAGGCTCTGTGGTGAGATTACAATGGGTGAGGGGGGCATGAGAACTTTTCTGAGATGATTTAAAAAATCAGTACTTTAGAAGTTAAGACTCTGGAAGTATGATTCCCTCTAAATCGTTCATGGACATTTACCCACTTGAAAAGTCTATACACCCTCCAGTGTACTTGAACCCCAGTCAGAAGATAGCACCATGCGAAGATGGAAGCTGAGCTGGGCACCCAGTTGCTGCAGCTTCAGCTGAAACCTGACAAAGAGGGGAAAAAGAAGGAGTTGGTCAGCTGAGGCATAGTGACCCTGTCACCATCAAAGCCACAGGCCTCCCGCCTGCCCTCTGGAGCTGACTTGTCTAGTCTGGAATTTTTCAGCCTATTCTGAGTGGAAAGGGGCAAACACAGAGCAGCCTTCTTATAGAATTGTTCTTGGGAACAAGTAGCCAAGAGAGACCCAGTTCCATTTTACCAGTGGATTCTGCGTGGGAACCCCCTCCTCCTCCGCCCAGGGACTTAGGTTCAATATAAAATAGAGGAGAATCACTGTTCCATAGGACACAGGGAATGAGGCTGACAGGGGCAGACTCAGCGGGCAGTAGTGTAAGAAATAAGGGCTAATTAGAGTGTCCTCTTTTTGCATGGGGCTGTTGGGTTTGACCTGGGGGTCACTCATAAGATGAAACCTGAATGTGATCAAAATTTCTCTTAAAAATCTTTGAAACTGGGCATTGAAAATGGCTCATTGAGGTAGTACTTAAGTGCCACATTAGATATAAGCCATCTGCCAAAATGCTCAACCTAGTGTCTACTTTTCTCTCCCCACCCCCAAGTAAAGAAAAATCACTTTCTTTGACCAAGTCGTAGATGTGCAGATGACTTGCATCTAAGAGACATATTGTAAATATATTTCATACTGTTTTGTGGGTTGCTCACATAGAGAGGCTGGAGGGGTCTAAGCCCTGAAGATGGAGCAGAGTTCCATCGGATAGAATTCCTTCAAATTGAGCCAAAAGATCACGGATGTCCCGATGAGCAGAAGCCCTGAGGGCATTTCCATTGCTGTTTAATATCCTTCCACTGCTCTTCTTGCAATTTGTAGTTGAGTTATGTGAGTGGACATCTCTGTGTGTCCCATCTCTGCTGTGTTCACTCACTCCTTCACTATTTTTTTGTCATCTCAGAAAGGTAGCAGGTAAGGATTGACTGCTGCTCCAGGCCAGCTGTGGTGCTAAGCAGTCTATGTGCACCTTTCAGACAGGACTTAGCACGAAGCCCCTCTATTCACCCGACTCCCTGTTTAAAAAACTCCAACTCTGTCTACTTTCAGAGAGTCATAAAAGATGTAAATGACAAAGAAAGTACACACATGAGGCCCACTTCCTCCCACACAGGGCCCTAGGCTTCAGGAAGTGGAAAAAGAGGCAGCAGTTGGACACCTAATAAATAACTGACTGCTACGTGGATCTTGTCTTGGAGAAAAGGAAGGACAAACCCAGTGATTCACAGCAGCTAAACAAGTTGCATTGAAAAGGAAGATGAATGAGTTAAAACTAGAAAAGTGAAGGTACTTCATTTGATGAGATCTTGATAATAATCAGTAGGAGAAACAAGCCAGCAATATATTCTCTCTAAGGTTCTGCCTTGGGGAGACACCAAAAACGTCAATTAATAACTTCTTTTTTTGGAGGGGTTCCAATTAATAATTTCTACAGTGTGTTTTCAATTTTCCTATAATTGTCATTATAAAGAAAAGCAATAGTCCACCAAGAACATGGGTGACTTAATAGTCTTTGAGACCTATATCGACTTATTCCGTCATGTTATCTTTGGTGGCTAAATGCTCACCTCTTCTCAGAAATTGATTCCGTATCAGCACCATCGCAGCTAATTTGCACAGTGCTGATTCTCTTCCCCCATCACATTCCCTTCATGAGTCCCCTTAGGAGGGTTGAGTGTGTTCAGCCAAGCGTTTGGTGGGGTCCCTCTTGGTCCACCTAAAGAGCCCTCCACCCTGCTGATGCCAGGGAGGAAACAAGGAAAAAACAGCCAGAGAGCAAGGAGAGGCCCCTCTACCAGCCCGAAGATGACAGCAGCTCCTCAGGGAGTCATATTTCTGGTCCAACGCTGACAACAACCACCTTCCAGTATTTTTAACGATAACTTAACTGATGCTATATTACCTCTGTCACTATATTTTATTTAAAGTGCCCATAACCAAACTATTAGGATGTTATTTATCCAAGTACAAAAAAGACTGGTGTTTCTCTCTTCAGCTCAGAACCCAATCCTTCTGTGTCTCTTGTGGCATCAGTACTCGTATGTCCCCAGGTGAGAGGGTCCAAGTACCACCTGCCTTGGCATTTTCTGTCCTGGAATTATCAGTTGGTCAGTGTGCTCTCAGCTCATGCATGGTCAGGGACTGTCTTCTACATGTATTTTGATGTCCAAGTCTTTGTTCACAATTTTGCTCACACTTGTCCTGATAAAATGTGCTCTCACATCTTCTCTTCCTTTAAGGGCTAGTTTTAGGTCCCTTGACATCTTCCACCATCCTCTCCCCTCGCCATCTGTCATCTTCTTTCTCTCCCAAGATGCCCAATTCCATGGTGCATATTTCTGCCTTAGAGCTGTTCGTGTGTTCCTGTGGATAAGTCTTAGCAATAACTTGCAATAGTAGGGGCTCCCTAAAAGGTAGAGCTTCACTGGGTGTGCAGCACACAGGCCCAGAGCTGAAAGAACACTTCGTCCTCCAAACATGTCACTTATGAATCCCTCTAGAGCTCTGCTCAGCCTCACTGTTCCAGTCTGGAACAATTAGATGCCCTGGTTATGATGGCCAATGTTGCCCTTGAAGACCCCATGCTGGAGTGCCAGACTGCAAGCCCCTGGGTGGGCTCATCAGTGCAGGTGAGATCACAGTGCAAATCAAGCTTGTGGGACCCTCAGACAGAAGAGAACTTGAGTTTGCATGTTGACAAGAACCAAGGTGGGTCCTGCCTTCACTGTGTCTCTCATTTGAATTCCTCAGACCAATGAAAAATTAACTTTTGCTTGTCTAGCATTTAATCACTATATTCATCATTGTTTCCAAGCCAATCACCCCCTCCCCTGCCCCTGCTAGAGCAAAGGAATTCTCACTCCTCCATGTTAGGGTGGAAAGGTCTTCACTCAGTAGTTTATTCAACAACAGTTTATTGATGGTCTACTATGTGCCAGTGAGCAGAACTGGCCCCTGTTCTCATGGAACTCATGTTCTAAAAGGGGAACGTGGGCAATACTCAACTCACATTGGCAATAATAGTTTATTCAGCATGTGAGGAGACCATTGAAGGCTATGGGAAAAGGCACTTGGGGCCAGGGAGAGATGATGGAGCAGTAAGGGTGAGCAAAGCACTTGAACTTCGTGAGTCACCTAGTTAAACCCCTAGAGAGCTCTCACACTTACCGAAACATCACCCTTCTCAGCATGAAGGAGATGTTCAGGCAGGGCATGGGAGCCTGGTAAAGCTCATGGCAGTGGTTGGAGAGGCCCTTGGAAGGAAAGTCCTGGGACATTCTTAATGGCTTTTGTACTGGTTTCCCAGGGTTGCCATAACAACCACTACAAAGTGGATGGTTTAGAACAGTAGGAACTGTCTTACAGTTATAGAGGCTAGAAGTCCAAATTCAAGATGTGGCAGGACCATGTTCCCTCTGAAATTCATAGGGAAGAAGCGTTCCTCGCCTCTTGTTAGCTTTTGGTGGTTCCTGCCCTAACCGCACTCCTTCGCCAGCAACTGCATAACTCTGACCTCTGGCTTCATTGTCATGGGGCATTCGCCATGGGAATCTCTTTGCTTCACATGATTGCCTTCTCATAAGGACACCAGTTGTATTGTATGAGGGGCCCACTCTACTCCAGTATGACTTTGTTTTACGAAATGACATCTGCAGTGACCTTCTTTCCAAGTAACATCATATTCTGAGGCACTGGCGATTAGGACTCCAACATAGCTTTTTTTAAAGGGATGCAATCCAATCATAACATCATTGGATCTGGGAGAGATGGAGTGAGGGCCAGAGATGGGAGGGCCCTCAGAGTTGGAGTTGGCAGTCTAGCAGGAGGGAGAGACAGGGAAGGACACAAAAATCTCTTAAAAGTGGAAACATTTTCAGAAAGCAGAGGAACAATAAGGAACATGGCATGGGTCAGGAAAAAGTCTTACTGAGCAACGAGTGGTGGGGGAAGTAGGGCAAAAACAAGGAAAGAGGGAGCTGAAGGAGGGAGGGTGTCACCTGAGTCCAGGGAGACATGGGCAAGGAGAGGAATGTGAGGGGAGGGCAAGAAGACTCAATGTGGAACATTTGGTCATTGCAGGTTACTATCTTTGAGTTCATTAAGCAACTTCCTGCATGAGACTAGGAAGGACAGTGGATGCTCTTCCCAGCAAGCTGATCGCCTTGCTTCATTTTTATTTAAAGAGTGGAAGAGCGCGAGGGAGAAGCCCAGGGCCATGGCATTTTGAGCTGGATCCCCTGAGCCATGTATCCAAGACTAGGCTTATAAACACCCCAGGAGTTCCGCCGCAAAGCCCCGTGGCCGAGCTGCCAGCCTTGGGCCTTTGGCGGTCCATTTTGCAGAGCGTCGGGCTGATGTTGGGGAGAATTGTTAAATGGATAAGACGGGGCTCGAGGGAAGACCTGCGAAGAGTTTAAGGGCAGGCTCTTCGAGATGGAATGGGCACAGTTACCGGAGGGAAGGATCTGACGCACTTAAGCACAGTTTTCTGCTTTTCGCAAATCGGAAGCCCTTTGAGCATCCTCCCGTCATCTCCATCTTGCTCTGCGCTTTTTGAAGGGCAGTGGAGTTCCTTTTTGTATCTCCCTGTTGATTCCAGAACCCTCTGCACTTCAGCCCCCTACAGAGAGAGACCATGCCGAGACCCCGGAAGAGACCAACTGGGGCTGCTGGCCCAGGAAAGAAGGGGCCATCAGAAAAACGTACCAAATTTGAGAACCCAGGTGAGGCATCAGCTAACGTGGAAAACTCCAGACTTCAGAAGACTCCAGCCTTTAAAAAATGTGGGAGGAATCTAAGTAACTACTGGCTGATGAAGTCAGAACCAGAGGGCCTTTTAGAGAAAGGTGTAGATGTGAAGTTCAGCACTGAGGATCTCAAAGCACCCAAGCAGACAGCATGCTGGGATGGTGTTCAAAACTTCTAGGCACGAAATTTCCTTTGAGCCATGCAGCTGGAAGAAGAAGCCTTCCTCTACATAGCAACTGCAAAGAACCAGGCATTGTGGGACTTATGAAGATTGTAAAGGAGCTTATCCAGACCACACACAGTTTGAGAAAAATAATCCTCATTACGACCCATCTAGCCAAGAGGACAACCCCAAATGGTCCATGGTGGATGTACAGTTTGTTCAGATGATGAAGCGTTTCATCTCCCTGGCTGGGCTTGAAACCTATCACCAATCTCACAAAGCTACTGGTGGCCCCTTAAAAGATATGGCTCTCTTCGCTCACCAGAGGCTCTCAATACAGCCCCTGACCCAAGAAGAGTTTGATTTTATTTTGAGCCTGGAGGAAAATGAACCAAGTTAACAGTATTGCTGCAGTGGACAGCCATTACTCTAAAGGTGGCAAGGTTTTATAAAACAAAGGATGGTGTGCGAAGGCTTGTGTGTCATGTTCACCTGATATTTTTTACACAGATGGTTTTTTCCTACTTCTTTCAATAAAACATTTAATGTCAAAAACAAAAACAAAAAGAACACTCCAGGGGGCTGCAGAACTTCCTGGAGGTGCAGAGTGGCCTTCTATGGGAGATAAACCCAGGGCCTGGCTGGCACTGCCCACCCAGCCCCCACCATGAGCAGAGGCCCAGCTCCCAGCCTGCTCAGACCCAGAATAGAACAGTAGCAGCCATCTGTAATCCCCCAGCCTGATCCTGCTGATCTCTGCTCTGAGGGCATTCAGCCATAATTCCTGCACAGAATGAATCAAGGTGGGAGAGAAGAATTTCCCATGAAGCACAGATCTTCTGCTTAGGATTCTGGTGGACATTGTGGTTGAACATTCAGGAAGAAATTACTATGTAACTTTGGAAAGCCCAAGAGCAGAGCTCATCCTAAAGTCTCTCTCACACCCACTGCATGCAGACACCCCCTAACTTTTGTCCTCTCACCTCTCTCCATTCTGTTCACAACAGAGTGACCCTTTAAACAATGCACATCTAATCATGACTTTCCTTTTCCTAAAACTTGTCAATTGCTTCTCACCAACTAATGTTCTTCTTTCCTTTCTCTACCTCTCCTCAGTCCCCTCCTGAGATATGGCACATTTTAAGGTCCTTAAACACATCCCATCCTTCTGCTTTCCACACAAGTTAATTCCTCAGTTTGGTGTTTTGATCTTCACCCTTGTTACAGTTTAGATCTGGAATGTCCAAAGGCTCTGTATTGAAGGATTCATCCTCAATGTCACAATATTCAGAGGCAGGTATCTTGGTTGGGGCTCTGACATCATCAGTGAATTAATCCATTGAAGAATTCATATTTGATGGCATTTTATTTGGTGGAAAATTTGGAGGTGGGATCTAGTTGGAGAAAGTAGTCACTGAGAGCATGCTTTGGAAGGGTATGTCTTGTCCCTGACCCCTTCCTCCCCCTCCCTCTCTCTCTCTCTCTCTCTCTCTCTCTCTCTCTCTCTTTCTCTCTCTCTCATTTCCAGCTGCCATGAGTTGAGCAGGTTTCTTCCATCACACCCTTCCACCATGTTGCTCCTCTTACCTTGGACCCAAAGCATTGGAGCCAGCTGATCATAGGTTGAAATCTCTGAAACTGGAGCCAAATTAAACCTTTAAATTGTTCTTGTCAAGTTTTTTTGTTCCAGACACAAAAAGCTGACTAACCCAACCTTCCTCTTGATTTCTGTGTTGCTGGTGCCCTTTCTCATCCAAAATGTCACTTGCTGGGGGAGAAGTTTTTTGACTCTCTTTCCTACTTCTAGCCAGGTTACATTCTCTTTAGGTGTATCTACACTCCGTGATATTTTGCCTGTCTTCTTCAAATGTTCAACAGAATTGGAGACGTTTATTGTTGTTTCGCTTTTCTTCTCCACTTGATTTTAGGATCGAGAGGTAGAGATTCTGTTCACATTACTCCACTCTCCTTCCTAAGCACTCATCGCAGTGTCTGGCACATAATCAAATTATAAGTAATATTAATTAATATGTAAATATTGGTGGCTCCCTGTATGGTGTAACCAAAGCTGAGCCCTCCCACAACTGTGGCCCCAGTCACCCCCCAAGACCTTATTTGGCCACTTAAGCATCTACCAAGCTCCTGCTGGAGGGGACAGAACATGAAAAGAACAAATGCAGATAAAAGCAAAGTCCAATTTGGAACGTGGAAGCAATGCTGTTGCCTTCCACAGAGAAAATAGCTTATTAGAATTCAGAACATTCCCCTCACAAGCCGACTGGTTTCTTACTCTTTGCTCTAAAATGTTTATATGACTCAAAGATATAGACTTGAAACAGAAAGCAAAGGCTGAGAGGAAGAAAGGCTGGAGTCATTTCCTGTCCACTAGCAGTCCACTCCAGGGGAGAGGGTGTCCTTGGCCTCCTCCTTCTTCCTCTGTGATAAGTGGAAGTCTTCAAAGTCCCCAAGTCAGCACCCCCTGCCCCTCCAGGCTTCAGGGAGAGATCTGGTGGGAGAAGCCACTGGCTCTGAAGTCCAGGGATTGGGAACCACATGAAGACCGCCCCCCACCCTGGCAGGACAGGGGAACATTCCCTCTCCAGGAAGGACACAGACATTTAGAATGGCTCAAGTTTCTGAAGGGCACGGTGGCCTGTGGGGGTAGGAAGTCACACCTTCTCCCTCTGCAAAGGCTGCCAGGCCTCCCTTTTCAGGTTACCTGAGCCTCATCTACCCTGGAAGTAGGAGAGCAGCCCTAGTCTTCAAAGTTGGCCACAATCACCTGAAGCTCATTTCTGTGTGTCTCTGGAAGAACCACAGGATCACTTTATCCTGGATGTAGAAGTAGAATGGTTGAGACCAGTCTATCAGGGAGGGGATCACTAACTGGGGTGACTGACCAGAGCCAGAGCAGCCTGGGACCAACAGGGCACAGTGACAGGTTCCTGGACCCAGCCCAAGGAAATATGGCCACATGGCTTCCTCCAGGTGGGCCTGGCCTCAGGGGCACTGGGCCTGCCATCCTGGAGATGGGGTAGGCCAGAAGGTGGGAAGCATGGGGCTCTCAGGAGGTCCAGGGGTGGCAGGATCATCAGGGCAGGCTTGAATTCAGGCCATGTGATGTAGAGTGCTCCACTTCTCTGGGGCTGTCCCATGCTGACTGGGGTTGTAGACCTGGAAAGGACACACGGGGACTCCTCAGCTCACAGAGGGCTCGAGATCCAGAGGCGACTTGGACAGTGACGATACAAAGGCTGACCTCAGGAACTGCCCTTGTTCCTTCTCCTCCCTCAGCTGCCTTCAAGTAGCTCCTCTCACTGTCAGTCCCCAGTGAGGAAGCTCCTGGTGGCCCCCTGCGGCCCACATCAGAACTTCTCAAACTTTTCTGCTGAAGTATCCCTAACAAGAGCGAATGCCTTCCCCGAAGCAGCAGATATGAAATTTCTTTCAAGTCTCTTGTTATGTCTTAAAAATTCATGTGAATTTTGCATCTGACTCCATAATCTATTCATGCTTGTTTTAATATAAATATATTCTTTGCCTCAAATATTCAAATAAAATGTACAGTTGCAAGAAAAAGGGGGCTGGGTGGTGTGGAAATGGAGGTAGTCTGGCCCCTCATATCTGAAGCCTTGGTTAATTCTCCACAACCTTTGAAGAAGAGACTTTTTTTTTTTTTTTAAAGAGGAAACTTTTTTTTTTTTTTTTTAATAAAAGAACTAAGACATTACAGGATTTACAAAGCAGAATGTGAACACCCCCTACAATTTGACTCCCTGAAATAAACCTGGTGAGGAGTAGCTATGTTATCTTCCATTGACTTCCAGAGTTGCTGACATCTCTGACTGCCGGAGTCTGTGAGGTGTATCTCCATTGTATGGTCACTTGCAGACACTGTTCTGTTCCAGGCAACCGTAGCCTCCTGCCCAGATTCCATTCTGTTAATTACAAACAAGCTTTGACCTAAACTTAGCTTTGTCAGAAACCAAGAGGGTGACAAGAGACTACAACTTCTTTAGGCCCTGGCCTGATCTTTATTTAAGAAACTGGGGTTCTGCCTCAATATCTCAGGGGTTCTTTCCTAGCAGTGCTGTGTGCACACAGGAAGCTGCATAAAGAGAGGAGGTCATGGGGACTTCAATCCAGAGCCTGTGGGAGGAAGGATGGAGTTGGACATTGTGACATCCATTCCCCAGCTGTGGATGAGGAGGTTGGATTAAAAAGAAAACGCATTCAGGTCAGTAAGCTTCTTTCCACAGAGACTTTGGAGACCCAAGTTAGAGGATGAAACAAAATACAGGGTTGGGATAAAGGTCCGCCCTATGTTTACATAGTAAATAGGGCCCCAAGGGGAAGTCAGTACACCCAGAGATGCTGGCCAAAATGGTCCCAAGAGATTTTGAGGGCACTGACCAGCAGTGAGAGGTCCAGGCAGAAGATCCTGGGAGAGGAGAGTGTTCTTTTATACAGAAGAGACCCCAGCAACACCTGGGGGTGGGGACCTCAAAGGCGATGCCAAGGCAGAGGCAATGAGCCCGTATAATTAATGCTCATATTTATGTGCCCTAATAAATATCTACATCCCAGGAAGGCTTAGGGAAATTCAGTTTAGAGGAAAATTCCATCAACCAAGCATTTAATCATGTGACCTTTTTTGTTCATGTATGGTTCCAAAAACAAAAACAGGAAACAAGCAAACTGGAACTTACACAATATATCAAACCAATTTGGCCCTTCCAAGTGGTATCTCAGGAGGTTGGTTACACATGAGTTCCAAGATGCTTGCAATCTTTTCAGAAATCATCTTTGGGAACTGACTTCAGAGCTATTCTATGAGGCATACTCGAGAGTCAGCTGGTTTGATCAACCAACTTATCCTTCAGCTTTGCCTTTGAATAATTTTTGTTTGATTCCAAGGATAAAATCCTCTGTCAAATAAGTGTGCTCTTTCACCAAGCCTACTTTTTTGTACACTATAAATTTCTGAACTCATGGAGCATGTCTGGTTCATCTTTGGTCACCCAAGCCCTGTCCAGGTGCGTCAGAAATGCTTGTTCAATATTTATTTATGTGGTTCTTCACTCTATTTCATAATGCTGTCTTATACACATTGCAGAAACCAGCATCGAAATGTTTACCTTCTCTTCTCGAGTGGCTTTGGTTATTAAATAGTTAATATTTATTTCAGAAAAGGAAGGATTATTCTAAATCTGAGCCCACAAAAATCCTTGGTAGATATCCCTTCTGGAAAGAGCTTTAACCATTTAGCTTTTGCTGTTGGTTAACGTCACAGGGAACAGTATGTTAACATTTTTCCCAACACTGCTTTTCTTTTTGGGGCATAGAAGATAAAAAAGCACAGCTCCCAGGGCACACAGAACAGAGAGCTGGCACTCAAGGGATTGATTATGTATTCACTTATTTTTTTTACGATTTTTTAAAAAATGGTCCAGCTGCTTGGGTTTACACAAGCTGGTCTGAAATATTTCATTTGATAGGGTTTTCATCTGGTGGTTACAATACTGAGTGAATTAATGCAAAGTTTTTTTAACCTTAAAATAAGAAAATCAAAATTGAGTAAAAAACAATATTAGTGCCTGAAACTAGGATTCAAGATGAATGTGTGATTCAATACATTCAAGTGTCACCAAGGAATGCCCATTGCTTGCTTCCCTTTGCTATGGGTGTCCCACAGCAGCTACTCTAAGGGTACATGTGGGAAGCCCCTTCCCTGAGGGAGTTTTCCTATTGCACACGCGTCCCTCATATGATCCAGGAGGCCCTGGCCCAGACCTGCTCACCTGTAAATTACAAAGTGCACCCAGGAGCTTCTCAGTTCCTGGTTAAGAATATGTGGTCTGTAACCATATGACCCCTGCTGCTGTGTGGTTTCTCTCTGTTGTCATCATTATGTCTCAAAGGTTAGATTCTGTTCAAATGATGGAACAGCCAACTGTAACTGCCTTAGGTGGAAGGAGGAAGTCATCGCTTCCTGTAACTGGAAAGTCCAGGGGTAGGTTTGGTACCAATGTTGCTTGATTCAGCTACTCAAATGGTGTTCAGATCTGGCCTCTCTTATCTCTTGACCTGGCCCTTCTTGTGCTGTTTTTTCTCAGACTGGCGAAGGTGAAATGGCTGCCAGCTGCTCTGGCCTCATAACCTCCAAGTCCATTAGAAAATTAGACTCCATTTCTAAATTGTTGGAATGAAATTCTGTGATTTGACTCTCCCTGTCCAGGTTGGTTCCAGTGTCCATCTCCTCCAGGATCAGGCCGATTTCATTTGTAAAATACAGAAACCACTTTAGACATCTAGGGTAGAGTGGGCTTTAATTCAAGTATTGGATGCCTGCAAAATTGTTGGATGGCCTGAAGGAGTGAGTTCTAGGTTGAATCTTCAGAAATGAGTTCCAGAATACAGCAGAGCTGAGCTTTGAAATACTTGGCAAGGCAGGAAGATTAGGAGGCCACCATGGGAATGATTGAATTCAGGAATTTCATTCAGGGATCAAGGTTTAGGCACTGCCATTGCCACCAAACTGCCACTCAAATTCAATACAACATTGACCCCGTATTGGACCACCGCAGTGGGAGCTGGCATCTTCAAGAGTGTGTGTGTGACAGGAAGTTCATTAGTCACTGGGAAATCATCGCTGTCTCAACATCTGCCTTCCAAATCTTGTTTGAGTGGAACTTTTTGGGTAATCATTTACATTCAGATCATTGCCTGCAGAGGAGTCAGAGAAGGGTAGTTTCTGGTTGTACAACACGTGCAAATATCACAATACAGGATGGCATGCTGGGAGAGAGCCTGGAGAGGCGTCAGAGGCCCAGTTCACCACAGTGGATCCTGGGAGGCTGCGAGGCAAATCTGGGTCAGGTCTGGAGACCTTTCTGCTCCCAGGACTAAGAAAGGGTCAAGATCACCTGTAGCTCAGGGAATAATAGTGAGATAGGATTGGTTATCCAGAGTCAATTGAAGTTCTAGTAAAGTCTTTAAACCTTCACTGGAAGGAGAAATAAAAAATGCTGGGTGATGGGGCTGAGGCTGTAGCTCAGTGGCAGGGAGCTTGCCTAGTATGTATGAGGTACTGGGTCCATCCTTAGCACCACATAAAAATAAGCAAATAAAGTAAAGGCATTGCTGTACATCTATAGCTACAAATTTTTTTTTTTTAAATGCTGGGGGATTAAACCAAGGAATGTTCCATGCAAGGTACATGATGCTTTGTCATTTACAAATACATTCACTTACAC